>NC_081156.1:32292847-32974276 GCF_012432095.1 Onychostoma macrolepis | reverse complement strand
AATATATAACTTATATTATATATGATGAATTGTCCATCATGCTATTCAAAATGAATGTTATTTAATTTCAGAGCTATAGATAGATGGATAGAGAGATATTTTTTTTTTGCACTCTATCTAGCCTTTCACCTCATTTTTAACCCGTCATTGTTTAGTCACACTAAACCTTTGATGAGTGATCTATTATTTTTGTTTGTTTATTTATTTTTTATCTTACAAACAATAAGGGGAAGAACTGTGAATGACATTTTTACTATTGCTGTTTGTATGTTTACGGTCCTGCTGTTCTGAGAATGGAGCACTAGTGTCCTCTAGTGGAGAATATTAAATAATGCAGTGGACTCTGAATCCAAAGCATTGCATTACGATGAACAATGGTATAGATTTTCAGTGTCATTTAAATATGCATAACATTACGTTTCGGGTATGCAAATTCAAATATGTAAAGCTGCATTGTCATGGGAACATTTTAACATTTTCTCGTAATATATTTATTGAACTCTGTGCCTGTTTGAGCAAAGTCAAAACAAAAACACAATAATTATTTTGGTGATTATACATTTTTTTTTTTTTTTTTACATATATATGTTTTTATTTTAATACAACTTCTAATTTTATAGGATTAGGTAGGCTCATAGATAGAATTATATGAAATAAATAGGCTGATGTAATACTATGTAATTCAATTATTATTATTATTATTTTTTTTTTTTTTCTTCTACATGGTATAAGAAACACGCTTTGAATAAAGCAAAGGCCCATTCCTCCAAATCTGACCATAGGAATGACAAAGACAAGTCTTGGTGTGTTTTGGGAAATGTAGTTCCTTCAATGCTGATAAAAGTAGTAAACATTAACCCGCCCATAAAATTCAAAATAACATCCAGATAGATTTGATAATCTCTGATGACATTTATGCATGTGTTTCTTTAATAACTCCTTGTATAACTGGCTTTTATTTTATCATATGAACAGTGGTAGTTAAACAGAAGACACAGGAAGAATGCGTATCCGCCCCTTTCTGAGTTCACGCACCCTCTCAACTACATTACCCAGAATTCCCTTCCCGCTGATCGCGCTATTGTCAGCGACAATGCATTATGGGAGTAGTAGTTTAAACAGGCCGTGCCAGCTTGTTGCCTGACGTTTTGACGAGCATTATACATGAGGATCTCTGCAGAGGGAAGTCCATCATAGACATGAAAATAGAGGCCAGGTAATCTTGCTTTTCTTACAATTTATACACAAACACACGTCCACGTGGAATTAAGAGTGTGTATGACGATTAAATACGAAGGTAACGCGGACTTTGCCGGTTGCGCAAAGGACAGAAACGCCAGCGTTTTATAGCTGCGTTGGTGGTTTTCATGTGAAGCAGCGAAACGACCCGATTCCGTGTCTTTTTATAGATCCTCAACACTCATTTAGTTGCATTTCTGATGTCTGGTATGGTAGTTAGGATGTGAATGTTGTATATTGGACGACATATGCAGGAACAGCACAGTTTTCACATATTAAGACATGAAAAATAAACCGGCCTCTATTATGCCGCAATATTGAGGATGTCTCATGTTCTGCGGGGATTTCACGTCAACTTTAACTCGATATTAAACCATAAACACATGAATACATGCCGCAGATTCGATGTAATTATGCAACATGGGCGCTGTTGAGTCATTGTCCAATCAGAGGCCAGATTAATGTGGCAAGGCTACAAAATAACAAAAGACAACGTGGCGTTACATACACTATGTAACATACACAAGTCACAACTGTTTGACAATGCTTTAAAAAAAAAAGTAACATTTCAACGAATGTAATAGATTTATCTGTAGCAGATTTAGGACTGAATGGAGCTGTCAAAATCATGTGGCCAACCATATGCTGACACTCCATCAGTTTCTGTATACTGAAATGAAAGTATTATCTGCAGTTGTGTTCATTGCTCTTAACCCCAAAAACACCACAGGTAAACATTTTTACTAATAGATTTCACCATACGTCCCAGCTGATTAAACGGTACACAATTTTTCACTATGTTTTTTTTAATAATAAAATGTTGTATAAAAATAGGTAAATGATATACTATAAAAAAAAAACTAACTCTGTAAAAACATTCAGAATATAGATAGGGATAAAACTGCAAAGACTGGTGTGTGTAAATGCTTCTGAAGTGCATAAATGAAATGTTGTGGAAGCAAAAATTGACCAGTGCATTAAAAAAACAATGATTTTGCTTGTAGTGTCTTGCCTGAAACCAAGACCAGCACACCTTTCGGTTTACTTGTAAATCTGTCATTTTTCTCTTCTAGGCGTGTTTGAGGTTTTGGAAACATGTCCAAGAAAAGGGGCAGGTGAGTAAAAACAATATAAATGTGCTGTATCAGAATGGCAATACCATGGCACTTTGATATATCATGACATTGCAGGGATACCGGTATTTGTGTAACATGTAAATACCATAGTAAATTAATTTTAGCACAATATATATTGAAGTGCCTTGAATTACCATCACCTTTAGGCTTAGTTCACACTGCAGGTCTTAATGCTCAGATCGGATTTTTTGCTGAAATCTGATTTTTTTTTGCGCTGTTGTTCACATTGTCATTTAAATGCGACTGCCATCAGTCTCAGGTGTGAACCGTATACGGCCCTGAAGTGACCCACATGCGCAGAAGAAGATGCAGCACACTGTGTTTGCGGAAATAAAAATGAATGCTGCTCGTGTTAGCACGTGTTTAGCAATTTTTAAGGTAATGTGCAATCAGAGCCTAAATAATGAAGTGATAAGAAGAAGAATATTAAGAAGGAGCAGCGCATGATTTCCTCCAGCGCAGAATTGTGACGTCTGTCGCACTTCAATGACGTAAAAATCGCATGAAATGCGACTTTGCCGTTCAGAGTGAAGTTGCATTGCAAAACATCGGATATGTATCCGATTTAGGACCACATATGAAAGTGGCCTGGGCCTGATTTGAAAAAATCAGATTTGTGCTGTTCAGACTGTCATAAGAAAATCAGATTTGGGTCACATTTGGGCAAAAAGTCAGATTTGGGTCACTTTAGCCTGCAGTGTCAGTGATTAATGGGATAGTGCACCCAAAAATTAAATTTGCCGAAAATTTACTCACGCCTCAGGTCATCTAAGATTCTTCTTCAGAACAGATTTGGTGAAATGTAGCATTACATCACCTGCTCAGCAATGGATGCTCTGCAGTGAATGGCTGCCGTCAGAATGAGGGTCCAAACAGCTGATAAAAACATCACAAGTAATCCACACCACTCCAGTCCATCAGTTAACATCTTGTGAAGTGAATAAAAGTTGTGTGGATTATTGTGATGTTTTTATCAGCTGTTTGGACTCTCATTCTGACGGCACCCATTCACCGCAGATGATCCATTGGTGAGCAGGTGATGTCAAGCTAAGTTTCTCCAAATCAGTTCTGATGAAGAAACAAACTCATCTACATCTTCAAGGGCCTGCAAATTTTCATTTCTGGGTGAACCATTCCTTTGAATCATTGACTAATTTGACTAATAAGTTTCAAGTATACGTCTTATTTGCTGTTAGTAAATTGTGTTATATACCACATTGCTCTCCAGATATATGTTTCTGTATCTGCCCACATTGGTCGACCACAAATACACACAATATAGTCCAAAATGGACTGTTTCTACACACGTTTAGATTATCAGCAGCTCCAGGCTGATGAGAATACTTTGGTTGCTGGCTGGATTATGCTGTGACATTTCCAGGAATGTGTTTTGAGCGTTAGACATGTTGAGTGACAGACGCAGACCTGATTAAACTGAGCTCTGAACTCTGGGAGTTTTATTTAAAGGTCAGCCGTGTGGGTAAAGTATAATTTGGAAAAGTTGCTAGTCATTCTTTATCTCATGTGAGTGAGTAGACAACATTTTCAACATATTTGTCAGCATTTATTTCTATTAGGAGTCAGTGTGAACCCATGTTATTTAGATAATTGATGTATTTCTGATCAAAATAGGATCAAGAAAAATATAGGGTGGGAATTGTTTTGGAATTGGTTGGATTGTGAAAAGCGGCTGTTACAGATCAGAAGTGAGCCAGGTGGCTGAAAAATAAAAGGACTTTGTAAGGTCAGCAAGTTTGATGAAAGATTATGAACATAAATCTGTTTCATTTAGAATAGTGTTCACTTTTATTCAAATGTTTTGGGTCAGTAAGATACCAAGACTGCATTTATAAGATCAAAAATGCAGTTAAAACAGTAATGTCGTGAAATATGATTATATTTATAAAAAAATAAAATAAATAAATAAATAACTTTTCTATGTGAATATATTGTAACATGCAATTTATTCCTGTGATCAAAGCTGAATTTTCAGCATCATTACTCCGGTGTCTCTTACTCTTCAGTGTCACATGATCCTTTAGAAATAAGTCTTAATATGCCGATTTGCTGCCCAAGAAATATCTATTGTAATTAACAATGTTGAAAACCGTTGTACTGTTTCATATGTTTGTGGAAATTGTGATGCATTTTGTTCAGGATTTTTTATTTTTCGGATGAATAGAAAGTTCAAAAGAACAGCATTTATTTGAAATAGAAATCTTTTGTAACATCATAAATGACTTTATTGTCGCTTTTGATCAATTTATTACATCCTTGCTAAATGGAATTATGAAATTAATATTTATAATTATAAAATAATTATATTATAATTATATTAAGTTATATTTTATATTATGCCATTATTATGATTAGTAAAAAGGATCAATTTTTATTTCAATATCACATCTGCTTTTGTTTCGACTGCTGATACTAATTTTTAATATCGCTTTAGACTAATGCACAGTATTTGTATGTGTTACATAAACCATATGCATTTGATATGATTCAAGAGAGAAAGCTGTGCAATATAAAATCGTTAAAATCATATTCATAAGCTTTGAGTTGTAAAACAATCCTCGATTAGCACTCCGCCAGAATTAATGCAGCCCATTACGTTCCTGTTTTCGTCTGCTTGGCAGGAAGCGCAGCAGCGGCGAGCTGAGCGACAGTCTCGCCCCAGATCCCAACAACCTGCTGGGCCGACGGATCCAGCACAGCTGGAGGGAGAAGGGCGCGCTGACCAAGTGGAAGGGCACCGTGCTGGACCGCCTCAGCGTCAACTCCTCTCTGTTCATGGTCAAGTACGACGGCTTCGACTGCGTCTATGGCATCGAGCTCTTTAAGGACGAGAGAGTCTCTAACCTGCAAGTTCTTACCGAGAAAGTGGGTGAGTAGGTGGATCTGTTGTGATGCGAACAGGAAACAAGCCAGAGACAGGAAGTAGCACATGTGCAAAGATGAGCAGTAGTTTTTATAATGCATGAATTTAGTTTCTGATAATTAATCATGATACTAAAACATTGTGTGCTACTTTAGGTAAGAATATGTATGGCCAAAATTTCATGATATAAGTAATTCTGTTTCCCAGTAATGGCATAACGTCAGTTTTTTTTTTCTTTTTTCTTTTATTCAGCAAGGTTGCATTAAATTGTTCAGAAGTGACAGAATAGACTTTATAATGTTACAAAATATCTCTTTTTCAAATAAATGCAAACAGCTGTTTTTAACATTGATATTAATCAGAAATGTTTCTTGAGCAGCAAATCAGCATATTAGAATGATTTCTGAAGAATCATGTGACACTGAAGACTGGAGTAATGATGCTGAAAATTCAGCTGTGATCACAGGAATAAATTACATTATATTACAATATAAATCAGTTATTTTACATTTTAATAATAAAATAAAAATGTGGCTAATTTTACAAAATGATTACAAAATTGGTCTAATTTTTAAAAAAGGTTTCTATTTAATGAAAAATATGCCTTATTAAATGAAATATTTATAACTTTTTTATTTTCCTTCTGGGGTCTGAAATAGAGGAATTTTGGTCAATATTGGTAATTAAACTATTTTGCTGAATGTGTTTTTGTGCTGCTCCAGCTGATTTAGGTCTGTCATGGATAAATAAATATGATAATAAAACCGCCAGTAGGTAGTAGCAAGTCCCTGGTTTAATAAATGACTTACTGAATCATTCATATCAAATGATTCGTTCAAAATCGCTGATTCAATGAAACGAAACAAGTGAGACCATCTGAATGGACCGTTTAATCACAGGCTCAGTTGATTCGTTCAAAAACTGATTCATTCACGGAATGAAACAACGTGTTGCTATGCACTGTTGTATAAAACTAATAGCACATTTGTGCTTGCGGCGGCCTCACGCACATGTGCTGATGTACAGAAAAGTACATTGCTTGTGCAATGAATATAAAAACATAAAAACTCATACATGGATATTTTTTGTTTCATTGCTGGAATTATAAGGGCATTCTAATCTAATGGGCTTCATCGCGCAGTGAATGCTTTTGGACTCTTGAGACGTGTTTTTTTCCCCCTCAAAGTTGGATAATGTCAGCTCTCCTACTGTCACACATACATTATGTCAGGAGAATGACTTTAAATTCTAATCAAAATTATACCTTCTGTTGTCTTCTTTTTAAAGAACTTCAAACGTTGCGCGAAAAATGACGAAATTGCTTCTGCTTGTGCGCAGCTTGTTACAGTACCAAGTTCTGATTGGCCAATCGCTGTTATTTAGTTCGTAAATTATCATAAGTAGAAAATTTTAATATTTCATATGCATGATAAGTTTTACGTAGCCTAATACACAAAATTAATAATCCAAAGGGGATGGTAACAAATCGAACCCTGAGTGTAGTTATATTTTGATGCTTGACACATTTCTTCTGTCACACTTTATGTACCATCGTGCTGCCCAACTCTGCTACCTTAAAATGGATGATTTTTTTTTTTTTTGCATATCTGTGAATTTTGCTCATACTGCAGTGTTTTTTTTTTACCTCTATGCAATGATGTGCACATCTGTTCCCTAGTGATCATAATACAGTTAGAATAGCCTGAAAGGAAAATAAATGAACTGACTACTAAAGCACAAAATAAAAGAGACCGACTAGGAAGAAGACATTTGTTTTTGATGATGTTTGCAGTTGAAATGATGGAGGCAGATTATCACATGCATAGATTTACACTGTCAAAATGGAGAAGATATGAAAATGTTACACTGTCTGTTAAGTAAATATGGGTTTCATCTAGGGGTGTGCGATATGACGATTTTTGATCGTGGACCATAAAAATGTCTCCACAATCTTCTCTTGTAGAATTATAGTAGTAATGGGGGTTCAATAATTAAACAACTCCGCGTCGTTAGCGTTGGTATTGTATCAGACACTTGCTCTTAACATTATATGAAAATCAAGCTCACGGTCAGCCGATGGTCATTAAAGGGATAGATCACCCTAAAATTTTATTTCTGTCATTATTTACTCACTGTCACGTTGTCCCAAACCTGTATTAATTTCTTAATTAATTTCTTGTGCTGAACACAAAAGAAGATATTTTGAAGAATGTTGGTAACCAAACAGTTGCTGGTCCACATTGAATTTGATAGGAAAAACATCCTATGGAAGTCACTGGGAACTAGTAACTGTTTGGTTTTCCACCTTCTTCAAAATAGCATTTATGTTCAGCAGAAGAAAGAAACTAATTTAGGTTTAAAACAACTTTTGAGTGGTGGTATAAAAATAAAACACTATGACAGAATTGACAGACAGATGACAGAATGTTTTATTTTTGGGTGAACTATTCTTTTAACTTTAATAAAACGACAAAACACAAAGACAAAAATCACTCACTGCTCTTGACTGAAGAGCTTTAATACAGTTGCTTTAGGAATCAGTCTATATAGTGTTTTATTTTTTATATTTGTTCATTCAATTTCTTGAATGCTCCTGCTAAATACACCTATTGTACCTGAAAATAAAGCACTGCTTGTTTTATTATATTATGTGTAGTTGTAATGTGTATCTTTGTCGTCATTTTATCTTTATTAAAAAATAAGAACAAAGATTTTTATCTTTGCCCTCTTTGGCCTAAATATCTGCCATTCTTTTTTCTTTTTGTTACCTTGAAAGGCTTTGTCTTTATAATAGGGAAATTAGTTTGGCTGTAATGCTGAGACAACTTGCAAAATAGTAAAACCAACATGACAAAGAATCGCGATAAAATCGTGATATGATATTTTTTCCATATCGCCCACCCCTTGTTTAAAAAAAAAAAAGTAATATAATCAATAATCAGTGTCTATGAATCTGTAAACTATTGTTTATTTGCTATTATTATTTTAATACTATGTAAAATACACACACGAAAAAATTTTGTACAGTAGTGTAGGTGACTTATAATATACATTTCAACCAGAGCTTTTTACCAAGTTAAAATCACTGTAAAACTCAGCCTCTCGTCCTTGAATATGCATTTAGTCATTTTGCTGTGTTTCCTGACCCTTCAAAGTGAACAACAAGATCAAGGTTCCTCATGACGCAGAGGAGCTGGTGGGAAAAGCCGTGGAGCATCTGTTTGAGAAGGAGGACGGAGAGAAGAACGAGTGGAGGGGGATGGTCCTGTCCCGAGCGCCCATCATGACCAACTGGTACTACATCACATATGAGAAGGACCCCGTGCTCTACATGTACCAGCTCTGGGACGACTACAAAGACGGAGACCTCCGGATTTTACCTGAAGCGGGTAAATAAGTTGATGTTTTTAATAAAACCTTCCTTGAAGGTTTCTGTCATCTCTCAACTTTTATATTAACTAAGCAATATAATAATTAAATAATAATAATAATTACAAACTGTAATAGCATCTCAATAATACTAAAATAACTGTTCTTGAGCAGCAAATCAGCATATTAAAATGATTTCTGAAGGATTATGTGACACTGAAGACTGCTGTAATGATGCTGAAAATTCAGCTTTGAGCACAGGAATAAATTACATTTGAAAATATATTCAAAGAAAGAAACAATTATTTGAAATCGTAAAAATATTTCACGATATTGCTGTCTTTTGGTGAGCAGAAGAGTTTTTCTTTTTTTAAACATACAAAATCTTACAGACTGCAAACTTTTGAATTTTAGATTATTTTTTAAATTATTGGTTTTGTTTGTAGTTATATAAATTAATAATATTAGTCGTATTAAAGGGATAGTTCACCCAAAAAAGAAAATTACCCCATGATTTACTTACCCTCAAGGCATCCTAGATGACTTTCTTCTTTCAGACGAATCCAATCAGAGTTATATTAAAAATGTTCTGGCTCTTCCAAGCTTTATGATAGCATTGAATGGGTGTTGAGATTTTGAAGCCCAAAAAAGTGCATCCATCCATCATAAAAGTGCTCCACACTCTAATCTCTAGCTTCTATTATAGAGAGTGGTGTTCCAACGTAGGACGTAGGCATAGCGTAGACTGAAAGAAGAAAGTCATATACACCTAGGATAATCATGGGGTAATTTTTATTTTTGGGTGAACTTTCCCTTTAATTTGAATGAACAAAATGCATGTTTATTTTGATTTAAAAGAATTCAATTTATAGAATAAGTCGTTTTAATTCAGTCACTTTATTGTGAAGTAAAGTCATTCCACCGTTTTGTTTCCACAGAGAACAAACACCTGCTGCCTGCAGACAGGAAGCCCGGTGAGGAAACAGAGAGCCTTGTGGGTAAGCAGGTGGAGTACGTGACGGATAAAGGGGTGAAGAGAACAGGCCTCGTCATCTACCAAGTTCCCGCCAAGCCCTCCGTCTACTACATCAAATACGATGATGATTTCCACATCCACGTGTACGACCTGGTCAAGACCACCTAAAAAACCACAGACAAAACAAAGAAACCCGAGACAAGCCCACAGCGCTTCACCTCTTCATAGCTTAAGTATCATCGCCTCTCATTGTACAGTCTGCCATGCCTCGTCGCGAAGGGCTGGCCGCAGAGGTGCCGTATGAAGCGTCCGTGTACAGGGTTTGTTATTTTGTGTTGATGTCACAGCTTAGGGAGACGATTTTTACAATTGTCATATCAAAACAGTGTATTTATACGTGTGCGTTGGGCATCATTTGGTATGTTTATAATCCCATGGAATAGCTTCCATTCACCCGTAAACCATGGAGAGGGTTGCATTTTCGTATGTACGAATGCTCAAGGAGTTTTGAATTGTAAATAGTTATGACCGCAGGTCAAAAAAAAGTCACGTCAGAGAGACATTTGATTACAAATCGTACAGTGAGATTCTCTAACTGACCTATTTATTGAACTAATACGCTTCATAACGCAGAATTGCTGTTGGCATTATGCGACGCATATTGTGGCTTTTAGTTGCGTTTTCCCCCAAATCAGATCACATCTGCAGTGAAACAAATGAGCGCCATTCAAGAGGGTTGCCCGTCTTGTCCTGTATTAAATAATTTGTGCTTTATTTGTTTTGTTGTTAAACAGCAGAAGAGCACTTGTGTGTGAACACCAAACTACAGCTGCGATTTTGAATGTCAAGCATAGCAAAAATGAAAACAGTCTCCTGTTGATTGTAGTAAGGTTTATTGCAAAAATACGAGTTTATGTAGCCCAGTTGATTTGAAATTTAGCAGGCCTCGGTTTAGAAAACACAAATTCAATCCAGCAGGCTGGATAGACCCGTTAGATCTCTACAAACATCATAACATCTGCCTTACTGTGAAATAAATTGGTCTTAAATGATTTTTTTTGATTACATTCACTATGTTTATGTTCATGTTTTTGTCCCAGCCGATCTGAGCAGAGCTTCATGATTTCATGAGTTGTAATGAGGAGTGATTTTTGTTGTCTTCATGTGTCAGATCGACTCTTCATCACAGCCCTTTACAGTGATAAAACAGCACAACTTTAAATGTCTTTTGTGAGCCTTTTTCCTCTTCTTGCATCGCTTCACGTTTTGTTGTAAATGATGCACATGAGCGTGATAATTGGCCACCTGTTCATGTAGCTCAATAGACCTTTTTTTGCTTGTAGTATTTGCACTTTATTCTTACAATGTTGTCTGTAGTCTGAAAATAATTGTTAATTTCAGCTACAAAAAACAGTGTCTTACCCGACACTAAAATAAAATATAGAGCAAGCAATTTGAACTAAACTGAAATTGTGCAACTTATATATGATATTATTAACCCAATTCCATATATATACTAAACTAATTTGATCACATCAAATTTACCCACTACATACTATTGACTTGTATATGAATGGATTTGGTTATGTAAATGTAATGCATACAAATGGGGATTTCATATGTAAATGTCAGACATTCAGCTCTGCTCTCTGATTGGGTGTATTTGCTGATCTTTTCCTGCTGTGGTTTGCATGTCTTTCTCGGACAGACTGACAGTTTATGAATTCCTTCAGTGCATTAGCCCTTCACACAGATGCATCAGTTGTTTATTGTGTAGTTTTATTCTAGTTAGATATTTATTATGCCATTATCAAAAACACATTGCGCGATTAATTAATTTTTTGGAAAAGATAAGTGGTTTGTTTCTCCAGACATAAATCTTTTTGGGCAACACAATTTGGGGTTACAGGAAAGTATTGTTCAGTGAAATGCACATTTCTATAAATAGATTGTTCTACTTTCAGCTGTTCATATGGATTGAGTTTCTGGTCCGTTTGCCATCACATCAGGTGGATCGTTCTCTGTATATTCTCCGTTGTGCTTTAAAAACACTTGTACTATATTTCTGCTTTCCCTGTAGACAAAAGGTTTGATGATTTTGACATCTTCATGGTTTCACGACCCTCAGCAGGCTTCTGTGGTTTTTCTTTCTCCTAACTGTGAACGAGTAATTCTCTCTGGCTTCTTTGTAAATGTGTTTTATCGTGTGGTCTGCGAGCTTCTGCCGGTTCCTCTGGTTCTTCTATTTAATCTGTTCATTTGCTGCTTTTTACCAAAGTTACGTTTCAGTAGGTGACGTTGAGGAGTGTCAAACTATTCATCCTGTCTGTTTGTGTAATGATGTTATCGTAAATAATAAAAGAGATATTTTTTGCACTGAAAATGTTGTCATGGTAATTTTATTTCCTAATTATTGAATTTTTTCTTATATTCTTTGACACAAGGATGCACATAATGTAAAAACATTGTTAAATGACAGTATATGCCATTTATAGGAATGGTAAACAAAATATTATTTTAAATATTAAAAATATCTTTTTTTAATGATTCACTAAAGCAACTCAACTCTGAACATACTCAAAATAATATGTCGTGTATGTATGTACTGTAAATGTTTCAGCCATTTAAAGCAACTGTTTGCAGTTTTGTGTATTTTTGCGACTTTTGTAGCTCTTTACTGTGGGAGCTGTTTCTGCCACAGAATTAAAAAATAAATAAATAAATAAAACAGATAATTGAGAATTTAATCTTTTTTTTTTCACGGTTCTTAGGAAAAAAAAGAGTTGCGAGATAAAATAAAAAACTGTAAGATTAAAGTCGCCATTACCTTATTATTTTTTTTTTTTATTTTGTGAAGAAAAGAAAAGATCAATTGCGAGATATAAACTAAGTGTGATATAAAAAGTCAAACTTAACCTTTTTTTAATCTTATATTCCGTGGCGGAAACGGGTTTCCATACATCACAGGTAAGTGAGTGGAACTGTCGTAAATATATAACTGTTGTAATTACAGTTTGCTAGCTGTACACATGGTCTGCGTCCCAATGTGCATACTATCCATCCTATATTCTGTGATATTAGTAATTTTCAATACTATTTAGGGCAGATAGGGTGGATAGTATATGCACATTGGGACGCAGGGATGCATTTATTTCTGCCGTAAAGCGATCCGCTCTTTTCGCGGAATTTCGTACCCGCTCACCAACCTGACTTGAAACAGACTTTTGGGAAAGAAACAGAAGCCATTCGGCTTATTGCAATTCAGAACCAGTTTGAAATGATATTTTAAGCTAAAAGAAAAAAACTTTCTGAAAAGCAATTTCAATTTTCACGCATTTGGAATTGTAAACACTACAGAGAGACCTTCAGCCTCCTGAGCACTGAACTCTCGGTCATTATCCAGCGCTCTGGACCTCAGGCAGCTATAAATGGGTGATCAGTCACGGTTTATGACTCTTTTCTGTATCAGCATTAGGTGTAATACATGCAGTCAGAAGTGGCATTTCTCATTCACACACCGAGCTTCTGATCGAGGACAGCAGTGGACATGAAGGGGTATTTGGGCTTTTTTTTGCTGATCGCTGTCCTCACGGCCTACATGTGGAGAGATACGTTTGATCCAGGTCAGGACAACAGCTTTAGGGTGTTATTATGCTCATTTTATTTTTGAATGTCGTATTCTAGTCCTTAATTTGACACACTAATATAAAACATGACAATGACATACATAGCCTATGGGAATCCTTTTTTTATTAATTTTTTTAAAATTTATTTAAAAAAAAAAAAAGATGTTTCGGCAGTTTATTTATTTGCACGCAATAAGTAAAATAAATAAATAAACATTAGAAATGAAAACTAATAGATAAAATCCTTGCATTTTCCGAAGACAACTGTATTTTCAGACGGCTTTAACACCGATTTAGCTTCCAAAAATTAACTCAAAATTCCAAGTATTTGCAAGTATTCCACTAGAACTTTACCCAACTAAACTCTAGTCTTGAAAACTGTTGGCAGACTCTTTTATTATGGTTATGTAACTTATTATTAGTTTATATGACTGTAACCTTGGTGAAAATACATGTGCTGATGATCTATTCTAGAATTTTAACCTTCTCTTTAGTCATTTAAAACAAACAAACAAACAAGCATGGAATTGAAGCTGTCTTTATGCAATAGAATTAAAATTACATTTTAAGAGAACATTTTAATCTTTTAAAACCTGACATATGAAATAATACACTTTCATTTAAAAAAAACAAACAAAAAACTTTTATTCTAAATGTTAAAACTCAGTTTTATTCAGAATCCCAAATTGAGCAATTTAGTGCAGATGTGCTGATATTTATGGAGCCAAAAGGTAAGATGAAATTCTGATAGCATGTAACGTAAATCTGTGAGATCTTTTTAACAGTATAGCAGATTACATAAAATGATATAAACATAAGTCGTCACTCTATATCTGCCAACAATATGTCTTAGTAAGATGATATTTAAATGTTTAGTTTCATGATCAAACATATAAAGCAATGCAATACAATGATGATTGGGAGATGAATAAATAAACATTCTTCAAAAGCCTGATGATCAGCTATGAGATATGCTAATTTTCTGAAAAATTATGCATGGGAAATCAAGTAAACCTAAGTCACCTCAGTCCAGTAAATGTTTTCATAAAATATTACTAACACTATTAAAGTTATTCTTATATTTACATTATTAAAATCAGTAAAAGATTTGACAGCAAAAAGACACATGAAGCACCAGCTGAAGGAAGACGTTTGTACAATTATGCTGAAAGGCCGTTTATTTGCTGAAAAGTATCAATTAGCCGACAGTAGGCATGTAGTAGATTGTGTGCAACAGGTTTTTCAGCAAATTTTGATCATGTTGATCATTTGGGGGCCTCAGAAATTTGCACGTCAAATACAGTATAGGCTTTATAGTTAAGATTGCTTCTAACTTTTAAGTTTTGACCTTTATGGGAGTTCAAGTCTTAATAAGTCTTAAGTGGTAAATCAAGTGATGGGTGGGTTAGGTTACCTGCAAAGCAACGAGATGTCCTGAATTACACTGTATTCTTGCACATAGAGTCTGTTCGGGGGGCCCGAGTGTTGATCACAGGGGCCAGTTCAGGCATCGGGGAGCAGATGGCCTACCATTACGCAAAGTTCGGAGCTCAGATCGTCATCACTGCCAGACGAGTAGATGCTTTGAAAAAGGTCAGTTCTTTTGTCTCAAACCGGTTTTTAAATAATGGTGTATTAATGCTTTCAAAAACTCTAAACACTTTAAGACATTCCTTATAGCGTTTAACATCGAATGGACTTCAATCATATTTTGGTTGAGTCTGTAAAGCTGTGACTTTTTAGAATTCTATGTAGGGGAGCAATAATACAATGATGTTGAATGAAAGCAAAAACTGAGCAAATAAAAGTTAGAAATGTAAAGAAATCCTGTGCCGTGGATGTTCAGGTGGTGCAGGAGTGTGTGAAACTGGGTGCAAAGAAGGCGATGTATGTGACCGGAGACATGTCTGACCCCGCCGACCCCGAGAGAGTCTTCAAATACGCTGTGGAGAAACTGGGTGAGAAATGACTCCATCACAGTGCATGTGAAATATAAACACTCCCACTTGGAATAATTAAGATTTTTTTAAATATTTTTTGAAAGAAGCCTCTTCTGCTCACCAAAGCTGCATTTACTGATCTAAAATAGAAAAGCAATAATATTGTGAAATATTAATACAATTTAAAATAGCTGTTTTCTATGTAAATATATTGTGAAATATAATTTATTCCTGTGATCAAAGCTGAATTTTCAGCATCATTACTCCGGTGTCACATGATCCAGAAATCATTGTAATATGCTGATTTGCTGGTTCTTATTATTATCAATGTTTTTTTGCTGCTTAATAGTTTTGTAAAAAACAGAATTTATTCAGGATTCTTTGATAAGTAGAAAGCATTTATTGGAAACAGAAATATTTTGAGACATTATAAATGTCTTTACTGTCACTTTTAAACTATTTAATGTGTCCTTGCTAAATAAAAGTAGTAATATCTTACTTAAAGTATTAAATCTTGCTTGCTCCAAACATTTGAATGGTAGCACAACTGTTTTAGCATTGGTAATAATAAGAAAATCAGCAAATAAGCAAATCATTAGAATGATTTCTGAAGGATCATGTGACACTGAAGACTTTGCATCATGGCAATAAATTACATTTTAAAATATATTACAATAGAAAACTTTTTTTTTATTGTAATAATGTCACAATATTACTGTTTTTACTGTATTTCTCATCAAATATAGCAGAGGAAATTTTTCAAAAACATTTAAGAAATCATAGTTATTCCAAACTTTGCTGGACATATTCAGCATGATACTCCCGATTTCTGTCCTGCAGGTGGGCTGGACTTTCTAGTGTTGAATCATGTTGGAAACACCAACGTTGAACTCTGGAATGGAGACTCCGATCACGTCAGGTCACTCATGCAGGTCAAACACAGGATTTTGATGCTACAGTGATGCAGTGTGTGGATTTCTTCATTTTCTTTTCACACTGATCTCTCACTTGTTACAGGTGAATTTTGTGAGTTATGTGCAAATGGCCACAGCAGCTCTTCCTGTTCTGGAAATGTCCGGTGGATCCATCATGGTAGTGTCTTCAGTGGCAGGTGAGTCTTTAACTTTGTTGGTGCACGTTCAATTAATATTAATCTAAATTCAGTTTTCCTGCTGGAACTGGAAAGAATACTTTTGGCTCTTTTCGGCCCTGATTCAGGTAAGCTGGCGAGTCCGTTCGTGGCTCCGTATACCGCTACCAAGTTTGCTATGAACGGTTTCTTTGGAGCGCTGCAGAATGAACTGGCACTCAAGAAGAGCAACGTGTCGGTTTCCATCCTGATCCTCGGACTGATAGACACAGAATCAGCCATGAATAAGATCAGGTTGGTTTTCTGTTATAATACTCCACTGTAGACCAAGAATGATGACTTTGGATTTTTTCAGAAATGCTTTATTCATCCACAGTAATAACCATTTTTAACTATTCACATTGATCAAGTACATTACATAACTAATTTACAAATTATATAATTAAAGCCATTTTCTTGAATCAATATTTCTATATTTCATGAGGTTGCTGGCAATTTTTAGAGATCATGTTTGATTAAATATTATAAATGTATTAAACATGTTGGTTAAATTATTTTTAAAAATTGCATAAAATCAAAGAAAATAGGCTATTATCACTTTGGTTATTATATGCAATTTGGTATTTTGTTTGGTAATGCTTTACAGTAAGGTTCCATTTGTTAACATTAACTGCATTGGTTAAAATGAACTAACGATGAAAAATACATTTATTAATCTTAAGCTAATTTTAGCATGTACTGATACATTAAACTCAAAAGACTGTTAATATCATTTAATGGACCTGAGCAAACATGAACTAACAATAAACAGTTGTTTTATTAACTAATATTAACAAAGATTTTATATATATCTAGTTGTGTAAGTGTTTGTTCTGTCCAGATCTTTCGAGGACATGGTTATGGCCCAAATACAATCAATGTTTCCATTCTATTCTGTGCATCAATCAAGATATTTTTAGGAAGCAGTTTATAAATTCATTTGCTGTTTGTCCTCAGGCTCATTTATCTTGTTACCTTGGTGATCTATTATAGTGGACAGAACAATGTGCTAAACATAACTATCGACACCTTCTCCTGGATCATGATTCAAGCTTCAAACACACTGACACAAGTGACTGACTGTAAAGGAACATGTCTGGGCCATAGTTTTCATTTTTTAAAAGCTGCATGACTACATGACACTTAAGGACATTCTTACCTGTCACTTTGCATTAATGCATTAATTTGTCATTCATACAGTCAATGCATTTTTAAAAAAGTAATTGGCTGAATCACCCATAACTATATTCTGCAGGGGATATGCCACGATGACCGCCTATCCCGCCAGTGAAGCTGCTCTGAGCATCATCAAAGCCGGGGCGACCCATCAGAGAGAGGCCTACTACCCCTGGTTCCACTACTTCACCTGCCTGATCAATAACATCTTCCCCTTCATGAAGGACATTCTTCTGTCAGGCCTCAGCGCGGAGTTAATGGACTAAAACATCTGCATAGTTTAATGTTCAGAGACATTAAAGCTGCAGTCCGTAACGTTTTTTGGTTAAAAATGATCCGAAATCAATATTTGAGCAAGTACATAACCAGCCATTGTTCAAAACTATCGTCTTACTTTAGCCCGATTCACATCGGATAGCTTATAATAATGTTTTCTCATTTGAGTGGTACGGGTAGGTTTTCGTGTGAAATTCGAGCATGCTGCTGCGTCATTACGTCACGTCTGTAACATAAAAAAGTTGTCCCAGCTACTAGGCTATCACATGTGAGGATCCTGCAGGTGACGAGTCGTTTATAGCCTTTTCTCACTGCAGCTAGAATAATTAAATGTATCATTTTGATTATGTGAAAGGATTATGTGTTTATGAATGATCAGATTACAGATAGCCTGGGATTGATTACACAAGATTTGTATTTTAAAGAAAACCAGTTCGAAGGGAGCATAATTAGCTTTTTGGGTTAAAATAATTTATTAAAAATGAAATTCGAATGGCATGACAATTAGAGATTAGACTGTACAGAAATTGAAATCTACATGTTAAGACACACTATACTCATAGTCACGCAATGCTGATGTTGTTAACATTAATAATTTGAGAATAAAGTATAACAATAATAATAACTTGCACGGTTTGATGTGATATGAGCTAACCGATCGTTAGATTTAATCACCATTGGTAGCGAGATTTATTGTAATGCTTTTTTCCTCAGTTGGTCAAGTCAAGTCAAGTCACTATTATTTGTGTAGCACTTTTAGGAGGAGAATAGTGTCATTCTCCTCTGGCCAGACAAAATCAGCAGTCTAAATCTAGGCTAAAGCAGAGTCAGATTGTGCAGAGGACTCATCTGGTTCCTGTGGTCTTGTCCTGATGGCTGTCTAAGAGACAGGGTCTTCACTGGGGATCAGTCTCTGGGGCTCATCTACATGTCCTGGTCTCCGCTGACGTTCAGGGCTGTAGAGGTCATCTCTAGGTGCTGATCCACCATCAGATCTGGATACAGACTGGATCTGGGTGGCTAAGGTGACCTCGGAATAAGAAAGAAACAGACTAATATTAGCGTAGATGCCATTCTTCTAACGATGTAACAAGTACATCGGGTGTTTTGGGAAGTGTTCCCGGTTCCGGTTGACCTAATTAATGCAGCCTAACAATCCTTTAACAGATCTGAATTATAGAAATGCGATAGTGTATTATGTGTAAGCCAGGTTAAAGAGATGGGTCTTTAATCTAGATTTAAACTGATGTTGGTCAGAACAAATGTAGCAGACTTGTTACTTGTTCAGATGACAATATACAGTGAAAATTCTGATTTGGGTCATATATTACTTGTTCAAGGTTCTACCTTGGTGCTCTATTATAGTGGACAGAACAATGTGCTAAACATAACTATCGACACCAGACGCCACTCACCTTGTCCTGGATCATGATTCAAGCAACTTCAAGCACTTCCCACGCAAGGAAGATAATTCCTCACACAGCTGCAATTCTAGGTTTTCAAATAGAGATGGCAAAACTTACGGACTGCAGCTTTAAAGCCACAGTATGTAAGATTTGTACCTTGAAATATCAGTTTCAAAATCATTCTGACATTCCAAACATGTTCTGGGAATTTGAAAGTTAAGCGGGTCAGAAATTACGTGAAAAGGGCAAACTGCTTTATGACAGCAACAAATGCACGTGTACAGCTATATGGCAGGGGGCTACATACAAACGGGATTTTTCATTATGAATTGTTATTCATTGTGATAAATTAATGTTTTATGTGCACTTGAGGCAATTTTTACATATAGCCAGTAGATCATTGTAATCAGTAGTTTTTATTAAAATATTATATTTATACCCCGATTTAAAAACCCACATACAATACGAGCCAACACAACATTGTAAATAATACAAAAAGCACAATCAATTCATTATAAAATCAGTCACAGAACAAAACATTCAACACAAGACGCTATTAATCACACTTAGGGAATTATTTCATAATATTTCTTAAGAACTCAGTCAGTGCTTAATTATTAAAATGTTTATGTATTTATTTGTGACATTGTTTAATTAATTTTTGAACTCCACCAAGACTCTGTGCCTTTGGGATTTGAACTTGCAAATATATATAATGTTTAATTAAATTCAATTAATTAAACACCACATCAGTTTGTGAGTCTGTATCCGCCGTCTTCATTTAAAAACAAATGTTGAAATATTAACGTCAGATGTGGGAGTTGCAAAACTTTACCAGAATGAACAATGTTCTCCTTCCCCTGTGTGATTTCTTTTTCTTTTTTTTTCTCTCCCCAAAAAAAGAAAATCTAATTGGAGACCCAAACCGTTTCCCATGAGCGCTGTGGGACTCTGAGCACGAGTTTGCTGAAACCACTGAAGGATGTAAAATCTGAAATTAAACTGTTGTTCCTCTGGTTATTGTGACTCAATTCATTTCCATTTGTACAAGTCATTTATAATTAAATATTTGAAAGTCTCCAACCATTAAATGCTTTTTCTGGTGAAGTTGTGCCATTGTTAAAGTTCTGAAAGTGTAATCATAATAAAAACATTACATGTGTTATGTTACTCGGGTCATACTGGTTAATGAGCAGCCATGAGAGCAAGGTCAAAACCATCAAGAGTCAATATGTTGTGTTGTCATTGTCTGTCAGAAGCTGATAACTCTTGTAAGTGAAACATTAATCTGCAGTGTGAAATTTGATAATTGCATATGACAGTTTTAGGTTCACCTGAACCTGAAGTTAATGAACGTTTTAACTCTCTTGAGCTCAACCCCATGTCATGGTTTGATGTGTTCATCAGCTTACGTATTTTTATATAGCTATAAATAGATGTATGTTTGGACAGTTTAATCACGCTTAAAAATGCTGTTGTGTTCGATTTAGTGTCTGTATCTGCATGCCTCAAATACAAATTTTTTTTTGTTTGTTTTTAGGCTTTTTGTTTGTTTTTGTTTTTGGTCAGTGTCTTATTTATTAGTCGATTTTTTTTTAACAATTCAGTTATCAGTCTTACTGCGGCCCTTGTTCTGTGAAATTAAATGCAATAAAAAGAAACAAATAATATTTTTATACTTGGTATTAAAAATATTTTTAAAAACAATAAATAAATCAAAAACTATTGTAAAGCAGATCATAGTAATAACCACAACACTTCTGTTGTACTACGTTCTGTTGTAGGCTGATTATGTCTACTCCCAAAAAAAAAAAAAAAAAAATTGTGTACATTCAAATATTAATTACTGTATATTGCTGTACTTGAATGCACAAATATAAATTACAATAGAAACTGCTCGTGTGAGAAATCAGTCACTGGAAAAAAAAAATTCTACAATGAAATATAAGTAGTTCATTTCTTGCAAAAAATAAATAAATAAAAATGAATAAAAATAAAATATATGGCTACTTTTAAATGGTTGTAAATGCAGAAGATACTGTCCAGCTGAACTTGCACGTCTCGGCATCAGGCTTTAATGAGATCTTGAGAGCCGCTAGAAGATGCTCACCGGAACCACAGCTTTGGCTCCCTGTGTGCCACAACTGCACCAGCTCGTTTCCATGGTGACCTGCTCATGCACAAGAGTTCTTTGCCAAGTGTGATGAGAATAAATCCCAAATCAGCAACTAAACCACACAACATACAATACAATCTTCCAGTCTTTACAAGCCTTTCAGATGTATTCAGTGTTTATTATTAGAGATAAGTTAATGAAATTAGCAATGCTAATGAGAAGAAAAAAAAGGCCCCAAAATGTATTATTTAGTATCAAATAATTTCATTAAATGCAAAGTATCAAAACAAGTGGTTTATTTAAAGATGCACAAAGACACTTTGTAAGCAGATGATTTACATTTGACAAAATACAACCAGAAAAATAAAAACAAAGTTAAATAAGACATTGACCATATATATATATAAAAAAAATTAAACATAAATAATAAAAGCATAGGCTAAAAGACATTGAACAAAAAAATTAAATATCCAAAAGTAAAAAAACAAACAAACAAACAAAAAAAGACACTGACCAAAAAAAGAAAGAAAAAAGAAAACAGTAAATAAAAAACAAACAAAAAAGCAAGTCAAATTATCAACCAATAAACAAAAGACACTGACCAAAAATAAAAACAAACAAAACCTAAAAACAAACAAAAAACAAAACAAAAAAAAAAATGGAATTTGAGGCATGCAGATACAGACACTAAATCTAGCACAACAGCATTTTTAAGCGTGATTAAACTGTCCAAACATACATCTATTTATAGCTATATAAAAATATGTATAGACTGGACAAATGAAACCATTAAATTGTGCATTCAACCACACAGTGGCACTATAGCGTAAGAGATACTTGACCAAAGGGAATCAATGGGTTGGAAATTATATTTTTACCCCTGTCACCCCTGGCATTTCTTGCTCAAGGACAAGTCAAAATTTACATCAGGAGATATTTTTAGGCAGAACTGAGGTGGTGTGATTCATTCAGTGAATGCGGTGTTCCTCTGAGATTTGTGATACTAATTTTCTGTCAGCTGAAATATTAAATAGTCTCTAGATCTCATAAATCACAGTGGTATTTGTCTGCCACATAAACTTTTCTGTGATTACGGCTAGGCTGGTTTAAGGACAAATCTTTATGCATATTAACATTTACTATTGCTAGTTAGATACCTAGAGGTCACAACCTCAAACTAATGTCCCTGATAGAGAGATCGTAACCAGATCAATGTCTCATTTTAACAATCTCTACAAATGATGGAGAGAATAGCAAGAGGGGATTGATTTTTCTTGTCTTCTTCTTCACAGAGAAATTAATTCTGATCTAATGGGGCTGTTAGTGAGATGTATGGAGCGCCGCTGTGATGAGATGTTTGTGGGAGAGCTGTCCAAACCAAAGTTTTTGTTGATTAAAATCTGATCGGGATGGAGTGGCGATGGCAGAGACTCAGCACTTTGGTTTGCAGAGCTCAGCAAAATGGCGACGAGCAAATGAACACTTCATCAGAGCAGAGAGATCCATCGCCGTACAAACACACATCTGATATTACTCACTGCACAGCGGATTATGCGCAAATTATAGCATGTGCAACCTGGTATGAAACAGTTTTCAGCTTTAACACTGTGATGCTCCTCATGAGGCGCTCAAAGATTAGATTTTTTTTTTCAGTGAAATTAATATTGTATATTTTAGTTCAATTATGTTTTTTATTTAATATTTCAACCTGAATATGAACCCCCAAAATATATACTTTAAAACATTATCTACTCTAAAACTGTGAGAAAATATAAGCCACAACTCTAAACAAGTTGTGCTCCAAATTTGAGGTTGATATTGCAAAAATGAGCTTTCAGTAAGATTTTGTTTGTGAACAGTACCAGATATTTCCACTGGATGAATTTCTTTATTCCATGCTTTTCCAATGCAGTCATTTTTGACCGCAAGGAGTACACTGTAAAAAAAAAAAAGAAAGTTGAGCCAACTTAAAATTTTAAGGCAACCAGCTTCAGCAGATTTTTGAGTTTGCTCAACTTATTTTTGTGGGAGATTCTCAAATTTTTGTTGTATAAACTTAAAATGACAAGTTGGGAAAACTCAAAAATCTGCTGAAGCTGGTTGCCTTAAAATTAAGTTGGCTCAACTTTTTATTTATTTTATTTATTTATTTATTTATTTTTTACAGTGTACAAGAGTTACTTTTTTTTTTTTTGGACCATTCAAACTTTTTGAATCATGTCCATCATTTTTTTTGCGTTCACATAGTAAGTGCCAAAACCTTTACCAAGTCTCCTACCTTTCCATTTAATTAAAAACAAACAAACAAACAAAAAAAAAAAAACAACAACTATAGGCCTACTTTTTTTGGTCAAAAACAAAGAGCACCAGAGGCTTAAATGTGTTTTTTCTAATGAAATTATTTTAAAGAAATGAAAAATTGTTGACAAACAGTAGAGTATATGTAATAATCATGAAAATTAGAAAATTAGAGAATGAACAACAATTTGGTTTACCTTGAATAAATCAATATATATTTAATATATTTACAGTAACTCGCTTTACAGTAACAAAAAAAATCAATAAATAAAGACAAATATACTAGACATATTTATGCAATCTTTTACTAAAAGCAATGTATAATTTCAGTGACAAGCAATTCAAATTCTCTTTTTTTTTAACAATGCATTCGGAAAAAAAAAAAGGATGAATATAAGCAAACAAAACATTCATACTCATTAGTGTTATATTAAACATTTACTCAAAAAGGAAGTGTACCTGCAGTTTAAGAAAAAAAACAAAACAATTAATTGTAGTGTGTTTTGTGCCTTTTCCCATTAGGGTTTAGTGGTTTTAACAAATTACCAGCACAGACCCACAGGGACCATAACAGTTTCCAACCAATACAAGTCCCATTCTAGGAAAAACACCCGACATGGATGTACTTCCTCAATGGTGGTTTACCTTCAATAAATCAATAGGCTATTCACAGTATAACAGTAACAAGACATAACATAATTTACAAATACTGGACATGCAATCTTTTAGTAAAGGCAACATATAAACATGGTATTTCAGAGACATGAGCCATTTAAATAGTGTTTTTCTTGGTTTAAACTACATTGCAAGAATAGTTTCTAATAAATAGATGAATAAGCAATAGGCTAACATTTCCTCAATAATACTCAATACATCATATTTAAATTCAACAAAGCAACACAAACATTTCATTAAGGCTCAATTAACAGGCATAAAAGGGGTTAAATGTACTAAATATGGAAGATTAAGGCACTGTTTAACTTTGAAACTAGCATTATAAACTATTGAAGGCCATATTCAACATTTATCGTGTAGCATCCTAGCATGCTAATCATGTGTTTCGACAAACTACTCATGACACGCGCTTAATAAAAAGTACAAAACCAACTTTTTTAACAGTTATAACTCATTAGGTTTATGCTAAACAGTGTTTATCCTCAAAACGGAAGTGTGTGTTGTGTATTTTGACGAATACCTGTGAAGTAACGGTGTGCTTCCTCAATGGTGGTTTACCTTGAATAAAGCGTGATCTGTTGGATTTTCAAACTTAACTTCAGATGTTTTTTACTCCACAGACAGGATTTATAAGGATGCAGCAGACACGATGATTGTCCTTCATGCTTCAACACAATCAATCTGTCCGTTTATCGCTCTCCCGTCGTATTTCGTCTCATATCGCTCACAGGCCGCTGCCCTCAAACTTTTAACTCGTGTCAGACTTTCACCTTCTGCTAAGAAAAGCTCACAGACGGTCACATTAAGACAGTTCATTATGAGAATTCTAATTCATAATCTGTGACCCTGAGAGAGTTCAGATGAGACGAGAGTGAGATTGATTCTCATTAACTGACGGTAATAAAGATGAACTGATGCCTTCAGTCATCCACCACATCAGTCCCTTCATTATAATTGGAAATTTATTGAAGAAGTCACTGAGTCACTGTCTTTTGATATCTGCCACATTCAAAGGAAAGGAGCTTTATTTCATTGACTAAAAGTGTTGATGTAACTTTCTCCTTGCAGATGGTCTCTCACACTTATTCTCTTATGGTTCAATCAAAATGAAAATCTGGCATAGCCTGTTGTTTCAAGCCTGTATGACTTTCTTTTAAAAGATATTTTGAATGTCCAAGCTGTTTTCAACACAATGAAGGTAGATACAAACTTAATTATGAGCACACATTGCTAACAAATGTCTTTTAAAGCATGTTCTCGCCACAACCAATTAAACTGTTACATTCCAAATAATTTAAAAGGCCAGTATAGTGTTATTTTAGTATAATTGCTATATTATTATATCGTGTTTGTAAATATTTTAAATTAGATTTGGGCTTTAGTAATGTTGTCGTGTTTTTGACTTTTTTTTTTTAAACGTTTAAATATTTTATTTATTTATTTTATTTAGTTTTAGTTTAGTACTTAAACTAAAACTATATGAAAATGAAAAATGTTTAAAGATTAAATAAAAATTTATTTATTATTATTTTTAATATTAAGGTTAATTTTATAAGCAACATTTTATTAAAAAAAATGTTTTCGCTTTAGTTAACAATAACAGCCCTGGTATAAAATGGCTAAAACTACTTTTTATTTATTTATTTATTTATTAACACTTAGTGAAACTTATTAGTGGTCCATGTCATCAAAAAAAAAAAAAAAACTCAAATATGATCACAGTATGTTATTATATTTATTTAATGTTGATTATTGTGTGCATGCAAACTGTCTTACATCCTGATGTCAAGAAATAATTATAGTTTTATTTTAATTTTAAATATTGAGATAAATCTAAAAAGGTGAAAAGGTTTTTGTATCTGTGATATTTCCCCCCTTTAATTTTTATTTAATTTTTAAAAATAAAACAGAATTTATTCCATCCTTTCACTGTGATTCCACAGTGACTGCATCAAGACACAATGATCTGAGAATGCAGGTAAGCATTTATAATTTTTATTGTAAAATTGAAAAAAGAAGAAAGACAGAAAAAGCCCCAATAAGCATCATTTATACATATGTCAGAAATGATAAACTTAAAGTTCATACATAAATATATAAATAAACCAATGCAAATGATCAAATTCTAATAATAAAAAGAATCAAATAAATTAATGAGCGAAACAATAAATAGATCACCGTAATTAAAACCTTTTACACATTTAATTGTCAAAGCAGCAAGTTCAAGAGGGAAGATAATGGGACAAAACTGGTTCGTTGTTGTTCAAACATGAAACGAAAAGGAAGGTTTGCTCCTTTACACCTCCAGAGAAGGGCTTAAAACTCATCGTACAGACGTTACGGGAACATCTGGTCGTGTCCCACACTTCCCTCCATAGCATTTAAACATAGATTCATTATTTAGCTTACATCTGTTTGTATATTGTGCTAAGAAACCCTAAGATATAACACAATCGTCCATAGCAAAGCCGACCCGAGTTGTTTTCTGTCGCCGATCCAGGTCTCGCGTTGGACTCCGGATCCCGGATCAGTCGCGACAGAAAACGCCGGGAGCTTTTGCGCAACTCCCCAATGTACCTGAAAGAAGCGTTCTGTGCTATCAATATTCCCAGCAAATACAGATTTCATGAGCCCGTCCCTTCGCATTCATTACCTCGACATATATAAAGAGAACCATTCATAGGAATATCATACCAGTAGATTAATCTATAACCATTTTCTTCTGTACAAAACATTCGGAGTATTGGCTGGAACAAATCATTCCATCAAAGACGCGGGAAAGAAAAGCAAACGTGGATGGAAAGCTTGAGGTTTGTATGTTTGGATACTGTATGCAGCGTTGGCTCTAGCAGAGGACTATGGCAGTATATGGGGAGTATGAAGGAAAAGAGGACATGGCTTAGTTCAGGTAGTAACTTCGTATGAATAAAAAACACAGTTTGTAAAACATACTCCCAAAATAGCCCAAACCCTGAAGAGCATGTCCAGCGAGTCCAAACGCAGCGCTATGTTTCCATGATATCCTTACTGCATGATAGCACGCTTGAAAACTACAGAGCGTGACCTCCGCTAGTCGCCTTGAAGCTTTGACCGCTACCCGAGGAGGTACTGGTTGAAAATCAAAACCAACAAATGGTGCATTTTTATGTTTTCTATGTCTTTTACTACAAAAATGTCTCTCTACGTCTCTAGCAATTAGCATGCACAAAGAGTGATTTAAAGAACTATAGGCAGGGCAAGCTATGAAAGAAGAAGAACTAGTTTTCTCTTTTTTTTTTTGGCAATAAATAGAATAAAAATTGAAATAGAGCATGAGAATTCATGTTTGTACAGCATGTATGTTAGTATGAGCCACAGGTTTAGAAACATCCGGACAAAAAATTGCATGTGCCACTGTGCATGGATCAGCTGCCGCACGGCTAGGAATGTTCTGTTTTTATGCAGGATGTGTTTGGAACGGAATACTAGCATACACTGCTTAATGCACACTGCATACTACATACTGTTTTTTGTTTAAAATGATGCAGTATGCAATAAGTTTCAAACACACTGTAAAAAAATGATTTTTCAAAATTGTAATTAAAAATGACTGAAGTACATGTTACTTGTTTCTTTGTATTATTTGTGAAAACACACATTTTTTTCCCAGCGCAGTTGTAAAAACAGGCTAGTAGTACATTTAATTACGAAAAAGTTCCAGGCTGTTGCTATGTGGTTGCTAAGGTGTTCTGTGGGAATTGTGTTATTTTTGTATAATCTAGATAATATTATATTTTTTTTGTTAAATTATGAATTAGTTTTTATTTGTATACATTGTTTTATATAGGTTTCATTTTAATTTTAGTTAAATATTTAGTAATTTTTTTGTTATATATGTTTTAGTAATAAATTAGTTTTATCACATTTATATTTAAATATGTCTATATAATTTGTATTTTATTTTTATTTTAGTTTGAGTTATTTTAGTATATTAAGTTGAAACGTTGCCTCGGCAACTAGCTGAAATAAAAACAGTAAATAAAATAAGTTGTGTATTTTATTTTATTCAGTTAATGTTTATTTTATTTAAAGTAATAAAAATGTTTTTTTTTTTATGGTTTTAGGTTTATCTAAAGAAATTAGATGTAGACAGTTCACAATTTCACAAATAATTACAAAGAAGCAGCAAGTAACACTGAATTAAACATGAAATTTTGAAGTAGAAAAACTGTAATTGTATCTTTTAGTTAATAATAACATTAGTTATTTACAACTTTTTTTTACAGTGTATAATACTGTAATACTGTATAATTTTAATTCATTGCTATGCGTTTGCTAGGGTATTGCTTTGTTGCATACTGTGTATTTGATAAATGTAGTAGAGAAAAAACAGTATGCATACTGCAAATACAGTATGAGGAGTATGTTAGTGTGCTTTTCCAAACACATCCGTGATCTCGCTGGGTCCCGTCTCAGAATGATGACGTCACATAACATCTAACAGTTCAGTTTTACAATATTAAAAAACAGAATAAATGGAAGATGTAGAAGTGAACAGAATTGTGCCCTTGAATGTTGATTATATAGTGACCTTCCGCTATGATCATCTGATCGGTGTTTAATTGAAAAGCTGCTCCGTCCCTGATCGCTAATTGACAGACAGACAGATGGCAGACGTCCCGCTTGAGTGATAGTAACTGGAATGTTTGTGCAACTATTAGCCGTATATGTGTGTGTGTGTGTGTGTGTGTGTGTGTGTGTTTGAGGACCCTGCTGGACTCCAACTACTTTTAATGATCCATTCCGTATTAGGGATGAAAAATAAAAGTCTATTTTAAGACCATTCCGATATTTTTTAGCAACATTTTTAAAGACAATTAAGGACATTTTTGTACCAAATTCTCATTAACATAATGAAATAAAAATCTCATGCTCATTATATGAAAAAATTAAAGAAACGTACTCACACAATTATAGCATTTGTTGTTAATTTATAAACATTATCGTATATCCGCTGTTTATTTTGGATCTTATTGCATAAATGAGAAAATAAAGCAAATAACTAATGAGAATAATGTGAATTGCAAAACTCAACAATAACATAATGATGACTCATAATAATGGATTTTGCATTACAGTAATGAGAATTTGCATGACTGGAAAATGTGCTTAATGTCAAAATAACACATTGGTCCTCAAAACTGCGGTTCGCATATTTTATATATATCACATATATATATATATATATATATATATAAGTGTGTGTGTAATAATATAATAATTTGTATGTAATAATTTTTAAATGTATTTATTTATGCTATAAATATATGATACAATAAATACATTCTTAAAAATTCTTTCAATTCTTAAATTATATTCAATAATATCATATATACGTATAGCATAAATAAATACATTTGAAAATATTTATTTATTTATATTGGACCTGTTGAATATTCGCCCATTTCTAAAGGGAAACCTGTCCTAACTGATTCAAGTTTTGTGTTGACACATCAGTCACATTAACCACACGGCGATCCATCCATCAAAATTTGCCTTAATATTAAATCACATACTTTGTTTGACCTGTAAAGCACTCAAGATCCACTTTGTCCCCTGAATATTAAGCGAGAGACTGACCACTTTTCAGGATCCAGAGTGAAATGTGCTGTCCAGTCAAATTAGCTTCAACTTAAACTCCTAGACGAGAGGCAGCGTTTCTCGTTTCCTGACAAAATATTATTGGGACGACGGCACAGCGAAAGTATCGCTTGTTTGGATTGGAGGAAATTGTGCTGTTGTGGCACGTGGCACATTTGGACGGTCGACTGATCATGACAGGCTGTGCGTGAAAAAATCCTGCTATCAACATAACAGGTTTGGTCCAAAAAGTTGAACAGTTTCTGTGGGTCAAAACAACTGAGCATGATGTCAAAGTCAACACGAAACAGCATTTGTGACCCATTTTACTTCCGCAATGTGCCGTATTTCTAAGTAAACATGAATGTATTTATTCATTTGCAATTATGCGCACTGCTGAGTCGTTCAAAATAAGACTAGAAACGTGTATTCAGAAAGCAAACATGGTCGATTTTGATTTCATGTTGACTTTAAAATGAATATTACCATGTTTTGCAGTGGTGATGTGGCCTCGCTGGTTTTTCACCTCTAAACACTATTTTTCATACATTTTTGTTCCTTTACATCTCTTCTCTCCTTTTTTCTCGGTCGTTTAGGCCGTAACTGTGGCCTGGCTCTACATAAGTACTACGTTTACATAGGCATGCACAATACAGTGTAACTATGAGCAATTACGAAGTTCATTTAAGTGTAATCACACATGAAATACCTGAATAAAGCATGAATAGAGGAGAACTACTGTCTTTAAAAGTGTCTCTCAAGGCTATAGAAATGTTCAGAGACTGCTTATCTCTCTGTGTGCTGTGTTTTATGGTTTGATTTGTCTAATATAAATGTTCTAGAAGGCCCTTCTGGCAAACAGCATATCAGTGTAAGCCACTGAAACAAATTCAAAGCTTTACTATGGCACGTTTTAGGCTGTTTCTAAATGAAAGGTTTTCCTGAATTCTATCTCAAAACAGCCCGTTCTCACAATGGAAACGTCACTGCAGCGGGAACCAGCAAAACCTCTCTCTGTGGCTGTTTTTAACCTAATTTAGGAGAGGATTCAGTAAAGCCTCTGTTATCGTCACATGTTCTCGTGTTTGGGGAACGCAGTACAGAAGTAGCTGGTGCTACAATTCAATTAAATAGCGATCGTGCTGTATGAAAAGCATTAGATTTATCGCTGGGTATTCAGCACTATTTCAAACTAACATACTTAATGCAACATACACATTAGCAGTCAGCAAGCTAATATACAAGATACAATGTGATTAAAACAACAACAACAAACACGGATGAACTGACAGTAAGACTTGCTGTGTATTTTTTATTCTATTAAAATAAAAAAAATGAATGAATAAATAAATAAATAAATAAAACAAATGAGAGTAATTTTAATGCAAGCTCTGCTGTGTACTTGGTAAGATGAAAAATGAAATGAAATGAAAATAAAATAAACAGATCAATTGTCAGTGATGTTAATGTAATACTTGATGTGTATTTTTATTTTATTAAATAAAAATAATCAAATAAACAAATAAATACATTAAAATAAAAAATCAAATTAAGAGTCATTTTAATGTAAGTCATGCTGTGTACTTGGTAATCTGACAAATAAAATTAAATAAAACTATAAAATATAAAATAATAAAATAAAGTAAAGATAAATTGTCAGTAATGTTAATGTATGACATGCAGTGTATTTTTATTTGATACAAAAAATAATTAAAAAATAAAAAATAAAATGAATGAAAATAAAAAAATAATAAATTAAGAGTCAGCTTGTACTTGGTAAGCTGACAAATCAAATCAAATCTAAACTAAACTAAATAAATAAAATAAAATCAGATAAATTGTCAGTGATGTTAATGTAAGACTTGCTGTGCACTTTCATTATATTAAAATAATAAAATAAAATAAATTGAGAGTAATGCTGATATAAGCCTTGTTGTGTACTTGGTAAGCTGACCAATTGAAAAATGTCAATAAACCAAAGATAAATGAGACTTTATGAAATCCTCAGTTTCAAGGTTAAAAACAGCCTCTGGGAGTTTTGGTGGTGCATGTTTCCTTGTGAATCTGTGTAGCTCAAAAAACAAGAGCCGTTTTGGCAAAAATATCCATGTTTGGTTATGTGTTTGCTGTGGTCATTTGTTTACAGTGTGATGCATGAATTAAATGATATCGCGATGGATTGAATGCCCTGTTCTCCACCCGGAAGCTTTCTGAAACGAGACGTGGCGATGAACAGCAATTCAGAATGTGCCCAAATCAATATCAACACACTTCATAGTCTATAACAAGAGCCTAAAATACCCCACTAAAGATAATCTATCAATATCCTTTAGACGGTTTTGCGCCCATAACCTGGAAACGAGTTTTTCGCCAAAGGTTTTCAATAAAACACACCCCAAGTCCCCGTAAACCTACACTATACACCCTGAATTAATTGTGTCTAACTCTTAATTGGCATATTATATGAAGTAGCATGTATGTAGCGTAAGATAATCATTCGGTGGTAATATTGTACACGGTTACGGTACCGACAGAGATGAAAAAGATTTGGTCCTCTGGTCCTTACGGGTGAGAGAAAGAGAGTTTGTTATACTGCGTCAGTGGCATATACACATTTTATCGTTAAACCCTCATTATTCCACACGAGTAAAAGCTACGGCTGTCTTTTGATATGTGCATGGATCTGTCTTTTGCTTTAGTGAACTCTACCAGTCCCAGCCATGCACTGTTCTTCCAAAGTGTTCGGTATATAGCGTTTTTCAAAAGAGAAAAAAGTTTTCAGTTCATTTGTTTTCGTCCTCGTCTCCGCCGTCGCTGTCGTCCCCCGTCACGCCAGTCTTTCATCGCCGTCGAAACACACGCTTTCGTTAAATGCGATATGCTTCACGAAACTCCCTTATGCGCTTGTTTTTCCGCTTTGTTTGCTTCTTCGTGTGTTTTTTGTGTCGTTTTTTTGTTTAGTCTTTTTTTCGTGTGTTAGTTTTTCAAGAAAAGTTTCCATCCGTCAAAACGTCAAGACTACAACTGTTCAAAACCTGCCAGAGAGAGAGAAAGAGAGAGAAATGTCAGAGTTTGACTCGGGAGACAGACAGCAGCAGCAGAGAAGGAAAACAGCTCAGCTACATGCTGACAGCTTGATACCTGCATGTCAAACCAGGAGCCATCAGGCACAGCCGGAGCCGTGTGAAGCTCAAACTCAGGCCTGCACTCTTGACATCGCATTAAACATGATAGAAGCATCCAGAGAGATGACATGATACAGGTGTGCCGATGGATTGCATCATCTGCTCCGCGGCTTCAAGAAAACATTTGACTGTTTGCTGGGAGAGTTTAACGGACAAGTTTGCAGCTTTTAAGGAGAGATTACTTCATTCAGCACACGCTTTTATACTCAAAACATGGGATGTAGCGATACAGACATTTGGATGATAATAATAACTGATTATTATGGTATTTCTCATTGTGGCCCATTATAATGGATAAGATGGCTGATATAATAATAATAATAATAATAATAATAATAAATTATTTTAGTTTTTATTCAAAAATACAATTACTAATTACTAATAATTATTATTAATGTGTATTATTAGTAACAACAATAATAATAATTGAATTTTTGTTACATTGTATTTTATTTAAAACATACAATTATTAATAATAACAATAATTTCCAATTACTAATAATTACTAAAGTATATAATTATTATTACAAATAATAATAATAATAAATATTATTTTTTAAATGTAAAATTTACTATAAAAATATTATTTTAATTTTTAATTAAAATATAAATATATTGTTGTTGTTATTGTTGTCAAAAACACTAGTAAAATCAGACATTAAAATATAAATTAAAATAAATTACACATTTCATGTATAATAATAATTAGGGGTGTCCCCAACTAAGGATTTTCATAGTCAAATCGGAATTTTCGAATTTTGCCGTTAGTCGACTGATAGTCGAATCATATGTTTGGGGGCGGGGCAAACTACATTACCAAGAGTTAAGTCAGACATTGGACAGTCATAATTAGCCTACTGACGTTAACATATAGGGAAAATGTGTAACAGTCACCTTGCAGATACAAAAATAATGTTTTATGTTTTGATTAAAATATAGTTAACATTAAACGTCAGCGAAACCTTAACACCGTGTCCTAACTACACGCGACGCAACAAGATTCCAGCGACAAGCAATTTGGGTGTCCACACAAGACGCGACGCAACACCACGACACAACAGAATCAATCAAATATCACAGCCAATCAGAAGCGTGTGTGGGGGCGGGCTCTCTCTGGAAGCGCACTGCTCTAGCAACGAAATGGATACGTTTATAATCTAATTCATAAATATTAAACCTTTTTAACATCATTAAATGTACATACCGAGTGACTGATAACATATTTGTCATGGAATACACTCGTTGGTTCGCAATGAGTTCACAGTTTTAACGGTCATCTTTGTTTTAATTTATTTTCAAGATCTGTTGTTGCTTTCAGTATGGCTATAAGGTCACGCAATATGATATTAAAACTCATGTTAGACACGTTTAACTTTGAATAAAGAACATAATCACCTCAGATTATCTACTGTCATATAGTTTGTGCTGTGGTTCCAGCTGCGACTTCACGGAAATAGAAACCGTTTCTAAATTAGAAATTTTGCGTGTCGTGGCTAGTTAGGACAAAAACTCAGATTAACATAGAAAAGATACCTTTTATCGCTTGTCGCGGCGTCGCGTCGCGTGTTGTTAGGACACGGTGAAAGAATTCACAACATTTTTTACAATAGTGCTCTCATTATAATACGACGGTGTTTTAGTGCCACGTTAAAAAATGTGAAAAATCTAAAATTACGAGAATAAAGTCGAAATTATGAGAATAAAGTCGAAACACTACGAGAATAAAGTTGAAATATTTCGAGAATGAAGTCAAAATTACGAGAACAAAGTCGAAATATTATGAGAATAAAGTCAAAACACTATGAGAATAAAGTCGAAACATTTTGAGAATAAAGTAGTGTTTCGAAATATTACGTGAATAAAGTCGAAATATTGCGAGAATAAAGTCTAAATGTTTCGAGAATAAAGATTATAGTTATAATATTTTGAGATAGGCTATTCTAGCCTTTTGCGCATGCAAATGGCCCGGATTGGGAGCACCTGGAGATATTCCAAATCTCAGTTTTCCAAATCTGTCAATTTTATAGCGAAATACAAACAATATGTAGGCTATATTGCAATAATGTGTTTGTCTAGCGGCATGTGAGTCAATCATCTTTCCGATTACAATAACGAACGACAAGACATTATTTTCATTATAAATTAGGCTAAACTGTTTTCCATGCCTTATGATGTTCCTTCACTTTATATTTTGCTATAAACTTGAATTAAAGAGCAAAAACACATTTATAATTTGTATTTCGTTATAAAACTGGCAGAATTTAAAAGCTGAGCTGTGAGTAAAAGCAAAAAAAAAACAAAATTGTTGCGATTACTGGTTGGCTGGCACGCTACAAATAATGAATGGAAGACGCTAAATATTATGTCCTCATTTACAGTATACCATGAATAAAACAGTTTGTGAATAGTCACTTAACGTTTACAGCAGAAAAGACAACAATATAACATACGTTAACAAATTTGAGTCCACTTCAACCTTTAGAACATTTTATTGCTGTTTAATTAATCAGGCTGTGTGAGGAATGAAGGTTTGGACACCACAGACGTTTTTGCGGAGCAGGTGGTGGAATTTTCACAATAATTTAATGAATTGATTCACATAAATACAGCGATCTGTCACACCACATTAAAGACCTTGAAAATCACATTATTGTAAGACACATAATTTGTGTTTCGCTATAAAACTGATTTTGAAAGCTGAGACTTTGTTTTATATTAAAAGCACTAAAAGCACAAAGCTTAAACTATAATGCTATTGGGTGGCTGGCGCACTACAAATAACGAATGCAATGGAAGACATGAAATATTATTTCCAAGCATACTGTCCCCGCGAGTATGACACATGGTGTTACGGGACTGACGAGACGTGAGACGTGCGGATCCATATGCAAGCTTTTAATGAGCCGAGACGTGGTCATAACAGGCAAGGTCGAACAGTGGCAAACAGGTATAACATGGGCGAGACAAAGAGTAAACAAAGACAAGCGTGGGTCGACGATCGGCGAACAGTATCCAAAGGGGCTAGACAAGAGAGGCAATCCAAAATGTAAGAGATAGTCCAGGCAGGGGAAAACACAATCCGACAAAGGCAAGGCAAGACTAGGGAAACTAACAAGGCTCTGTAGGGCAGCGATAATGCATACAATACTCGGCAGAGAGGGAGAGAAAGTCCAAGGCTTATAAAGAGTATCTGATTGGATATAGCTGTGTGCGAGTGTGATCAGGTGAGCGTGTGATTAGTGAGATGGCTGATGGGAAATGCAGACCATTGTGATGTGTGGTGTGAAAGTCAATATGATGGCAGGGCGACCTCTTGTGGCAGTCGGATAGAAGAGCAGGCCCAGGATTCGTAACATAGCCCCCCCCCCAAGGAGCAGCTTCCAGACGCTCCTAGACAATCCAGGAGGGTGGTGGAGCGGAGGCGGAACAGGGGGAGGGATGGACGGCCAGGTCCACGTGGAAGTGGAGTGACCGGGGACCAAGGCAGAGCCAGCAGAGCAGGAAGCCAGGGCAGAGTGGACGGGACTGGAGCCCACCAGGGCGGAGCCAACGGAACTAGAGCCCACCAGGGTGGAACAGATGGGACTGGAGCCCACCAGGGCAGAGCAGACGGGACAGAAGACCTCCACGGCAGTGCAGACAGAGCAGGAGCCCACCAGGGCGGAGCAGAAGACCACCAGAGCCAGACAGCAGACCACCACGGTGGCGCAGACAAAGCAGGAGCCCACCAGGGTGGAGCAGAAGACCACCAGAGCCAGACAGCAGACCACCATGGTAGCACAGACAGAACAGGAGGATCAGAAGACCACCAGAGCCAGATAGTGGACTACCGCAGCGGAGCAGACGGAAACGGTGGAGCAAAAGACCACCAGAGCGGAGCAGACGGACCTGAAGACCACCACGGTGGAGCAGATAGAGCAGGAGCCCACCACGACGGATCAGGAACCCACAGCAGAGCCTGGGACCTAGGGAGAACTGAGACATAAAAAGGAGAGAGAACATGCACGGACCCAAGGACCGAGGCAGGGAACACAGGAAGTTCGTAATTAGTCTCCATAGCCGTGACAGGACAGAACGAGAGTTCATTGACGGCCTCTATAGCTGTGACAGGACAGAACGAGAGTTCATTGACGGCCTCCATAGCCCTGACAGGACAGGATGAGAGTTTGCTGACAGCCTCCATAGCCGTGACAGGACAGGACGATGATTCGCAGGCGGCCTCCATAGCCGTGACAGAACAGGGCAAGAGTTCACAGACGGATACAGCTGACACCTCTGGAGGTTCTGCAGCAGTTGCCGCCACCTCTGGAGGTTCTACAGCGGTAAACTCAGGACACAGGGAGAGTGACACAGGGAGAGTTTAGTAACGGTCTCTTCGACCGCAACACAACAGGTTGAGAGTACATTACTGGGCGCCACCACCATACAAGGGGCTGAGGTGAGCACCGCCGCTTCTGGAGGTTCTGCAGCACGTGCCACCACCTCTGGAGAAGCTGTTCTGCGGTGGTGTACGCAGCCCAAACACAACATAAAGCGATTCCCATTAGGGGAAGCGTTTCGGACAGGGGAATAGGAACAGGAACAGGAGGGTTACAGTGAGTTGGTTTAGGGATACCAGCCGTGCGTGCAGACACCAGCGGTACATCCCTCGCACTAGACATCAAACTGGGATAATGGGCGACTGACCTTGATGATCTGGGTGTGTCAGCCCGGACGTGACGTGACTCTGGAAGGTCAGCGGAGACGTGACGTGACTCTGGATGGTCAGCAGAGACGTGACTCTGGACGAACAGCCGTGACGTGCTGTGACTCTGGACAAACAGCCGTGACGTGCTGTGACTCTGGACGAACAGCCGTGACGTGCTGTGACTCTGGACGAACAGCCGTGACGTGCTGTGACTCTGGACGAACAGTGTAGATGTGCTGTGACTCTGGACGAACAGTGTAGATGTGCTGTGACTCTGGACGAACAGTGTAGATGTGCTGTGACTCTGGACGAACAGTGTAGACGTGAAGTGACTCTGGATGATCAGCTGAGACATGAAGTGACTCTGGATGATCAGCTGAGACGTGAAGTGACTCTGGATGATCAGCTGAGACGGGGCAAGACTCTGGGAGATCAGACGTGAGATGTGCGGATCCATATGCAAGCTTTTAATGAGCAGAGACGTGGTCATTACAGGCAGGGTCGAACAGTGGCAAACAGGTATAACATGAGCGAGACAAAGAGTAAACAAAGACAAGTGTGGGTCGACGATCGGCGAACAGTATCCAAATGGGTTAGACAAGAGAGGCAATCCAAAACGTAAGCGATAGTCCAGGCAGGGGAAAACACAATCCGCCAAAGGTGAGGCAAGGCAAGGCAAGAGTAGGGAAACTAACAAGGCTCTGTAGGGCAGCGATAATGCATACAATACTCGGCAGAGAGGGAGAGAAAGTCCAAAGCTTATAAAGAGTGTCTGATTGGATACAGCTGTGTGCGCGTGTGATCAGGTGAGCGTGTGATTAGTGAGATGGCTGATGGGAAATGCAGTCCATTGTGATGTGTGGTGTGAAAGTCAATATGATGGCAGGACGACCTCTTGTGGCAGTCGGATAGAAGAGCAGGCCCAGGATTTGTAACACATGGCATGATTTCTGCTAATAATGCTACATATATTTGTAGTGTATTAAAAAAGGGTTAAATAAGAAAACTACAGCGCCCCCCAAAGGAATGTCGATTGAGTGTGTGAGCTGATGTTAAGATAAACAGTTGGTCCTTAAAATTGACATCCCAGTAAGATGATACGGCCGCTCGGAGGTCTGGCAACTTCTCCCGGTGCTCTCAATGCGGGCCATTTGCATGCGCAATATAGGCTATACTCTCAAAATATTTTATTTTCTTTAATTTCTACGATTTAAGTTCTCGAAACATTTCGACTTTATTCTCGTAACATTTCGACTTTATTCTCATAGTATTTCGACTTTATTCTCGAAACATTCCGACTTTATTCTCGTAATATTTCGACTTTATTCTCGAAACATTTCGACTTTATTCTCGTAATATTTCGACTTTATTCTCAAAACATTTCGACTTTATTCTCGTAATATTTCGACTTTATTCTCAAAACATTTCGACTTTATTCTCGAAACATTTCGACTTTATTCTCGAAACATTTCGACTTTATTCTCGTAATATTGTGACTTTATTCTCAAAATATTTTGACTTTATTCTCGTAATATTGTGACTTTATTCTCAAAATATTTTGACTTTATTCTCGTAGTATTTCGACTTTATTCTCGAAATATTACGACTTTAATCTCGTAATTAAAATTTTGGTAACACTTTATTTTGATGGTCCCTTTTGAACATTCTGTTGACACTAAGTAATGTTGCAACTACATGTCAACAAACTCTCATAAGTGTATTAGCAGACTGTCTGCTTCATATCTACTAACTCCTTATTGTGTTGGTCTCCCAACAGATATTCTACTGACTATAAGTAACTTTGCAAGAACGTATCAACTTAATCTAACCCTAACCCTACCAGTCAACTAATACACTACTAACACTCTAATGAGAGTCAGTAGAAATGTAGGTGCAACATTACTTATAGTCAATAGAATGTGTTAAAGGGACCATCAAAATAAAGTGAAACCAAATTTTTTTTAAATTTTTTAACGTGGCACTAAAACGCCGTCGTATTATAACGTTATGTATATGACAGTAAGTTAGTTCTTCTGCATTTCTGTTTTGAGCTGCGTGCTGAAGATGACTGGTTGAAGAAGCATCTGTTAGCAGGTTTTTAACCAATAGGATTTAACTCATCATTTATCTCATATAGAATACACTTCATTATTTATACAACATAACGTTAATATTGTGACTTATAGGCTATCTGCACGAAATGCCCCGAATATATGTACATGAATGTGTATGCCCGGCTCTGAATGAACTCCTTTTGTGGACGAGTTCTTCATGCAACAATGTGCAGAAACACGGCAACTAAACTCTAAACATTCACAGCGTTTTATTGTAATAGTGTTTTAATTACAATGTTATGTATATGACAGTCCCAGTCATAGTTATTAATATTCTGCATTGTTGTTTGTCTTGTTCGTGTTGCACGCTGAAAAGTTCACCGTAGTAGGCCTACTACAATGTAGCGCTTTACTGCAGCGCAACTCAACCAAATATATATAAACCGGCTGAAATGTTTTGAAATCAATCACTTGTACCCTACCTGATCGAAAAAAATCCAGTTTTTCACTCTGCCTGTGTCAATTTGAGTCTTGTTAAAGATTTAAATCCCTGCCGCCAAAATGCTCCTCTGTCAGTCACGGATTATGGAAAGTGAAACTTCAATCTATAGGGGTGGTTGGATTTATTCACGCACGTTACAATATTTATTTAGAGCTTCTTTCTTTTCAGATTCTTATTTACAGCATTATCCTAATAGGCTGTATATTAACTTATTCGGAGAAAACCAGTAGTTCTATGTGAAATCAGACACTGAGCACCCCCATATAGCCAAAATGGCATGATCATAACACCTCTGCGAATATTCGACTGTGAGATTGGGAGCCGAATCAGGCTCCTCCTATTGAAGCATTGAATCTTCGACTATTCAGGGTCACCCCTAATAATAATAATAATAAATATTATTATTTTCATTATTTGACATTTTTTTATATATATAAAAAAAAAAAACTAAATTAGTTGTTGTTGTCAAAAATACTAGTAAAATCAGACATCAAAATATTAGATAAATTGCAATTATTATTTACATTTATAGATTAGAAAAGATAGATACCCATTTAATACTTGGCATACAGTATTGTGTTGACAAAGAGTATACTGTTTGACATGAAACAAATAAGGCATGATCTGCTTGCAGATAATTGCAGTAAATAAACTAATATTATTACAAAATTGTAAACTGTACTTAATCTTTACGCCATGCGTTTCAAAATTATCACTAAGCAGAACATTAAAAAGTTTGCAAATGAACAAAAGCAACACAAAATAATCGCTATTAATGCTGTCTTGCAAAGCCAAAGTATTTGCATAACAGACATTATATGGTATGATTTTTATTATAGGTAGGCCTATTTAGATCATCATAACTTAATACCTGCTGTAGAGGGATGATATATTCTACACAGACGTCAATTAAATTAGGCATCTTGAGTGAGTCAAGAAAGCCAAACACTTTACATAAGCCTGCAGTACATGCAGTATGATGACAGCTCTGGCTTTATTAAAATATTGACTTTCTGATGTGCATGCCTACCTCTTCTAATGACTGAGAGTGCACGTATGCATCCCTGGCTGTGGTCAGTATGGACGGCTGGCGTCCTTCGGCCGTTTCAGCTGCACTTTCAAGCGTTTCATGCCGATCTGGAAGCCGTTCATGGCCTGGATGGCAGCCTGAGCGCTGGCGGGGTTATCGAAGCTCACAAAGCCTGCAGACAAGAAAGAAACTGAGTCTGCAGTTTATGTGTGCGTATCTTACAGTCCCTGTAGTATAATGGCCACGAACGTCCAAATTTACTCATTTTTAATTCATGTGGAAGGAAATGGACAACAAATCCTCAAGGAAACAAATAGACTGAGAGGACTGAATCAAATTAAACTAATGGGAGCGAGAGGGAGAGATTTCTGCGCAGGGATCGTGTTCCCGAGAGCCGCCTGTGTAGTGTGAGGAGAATGAATATAAATATGTGTGATTCCAGACAGGCAAGGCTTTTGGGGTGAGTGAGGAGACCAATAAACCTTCATTAAACTCACTACAGTCTCTCTCACACACACACACACACACACACATCTGGGCTGTGGCACATCACGGGCTGTATGGCACCCTGGGTCCAAAATTAACATTTGGCAAACACTGAATGCATGTTAAAATTGGCTTTGGTGTGCAAATAAAATGGGTTAATTGCCAATTGGCTGGTAATCTGTTAGGAACTGAAACCTAATGCATGCTTTAAGTGACAATGTTAGAATGATAGTGTAACATCAGATGTTTATAAGGGAAGCCATATGCTTGTATTTGTTATTTTTTATAATCTTTTTTAAAAACTCTGCGTGCCAAAAAACCCCCAATAATATAGGTAACTATATATTGTTGCTATATTGACAGATTTGTGCCTTTTTAAATTTCTCTCTCTCCCTCCCTCTCTCTCTCTCTCTCTCTCTCTCTCACACACACACAGAGATAAATACAAATACAAATATATAAATATAAATTTAAAAAAAATAATCTTATATACACATACATACATACATACATACAGTATATCTCTATCTATCTCTCTATCTAGATATAGATATAGATAGATAAAGATATAGATACTGTTCAAAAGTTTAGGGTCAGTAAGATGTTTTAGAAAAAAAGTCTCGTCTGCTCACTAAGGCTTCATTTAGTTGATCAAAAATACAGTAAATACAGTAATATTAAAGGGATCATCATGTCGTTTCAAACCCATGAGACCTCCGTTCATCTTCAGAACACAAATTAAGATATTTTTGATGGAATCGGAGAGCTCTCTGACTCTCCCATATAGACAGCAAGGATCCTTACACGATCAAGGCTCAGAAACGTAGCAAGGACATCAGTAAAATAGTCAATGTAACATCAGTGGTTCAACCGTAATTTTACGAAGCTACGAGAATACTTTTTGTGCGCAAAAAAAACAAAAAAACATTTTATTCAAATTCGTCTCCTCCGCGTCACCCTAGCGCCATTTTGGAGAATATCCGCTGGACGCAAACTGCGTACGCTCTTCTGTGTTAGCCACATATCGGATGCGCTTTTTTCTTTCAAATCAAAGCGTAAATATACGTAGAAGACGTATACGTGTGGCGCAGCTGACACAGAACAGCGTACGCAGTTTACGTTCAGTGGATACTCTCCAAAATGGCGCTACGCTGACGTAGAGGAGACGAACTGTTGAATAAAGCCATTATTTTTGTTTTCTTTGCATGCAAAAAGTATTCTCATAGCTTTGTAAAATTACGGTTGAACCCCTGATGTCACATGGATTATTTTACCGATGTCCTTGCTACGTTTCTGAGCCTTGATCGTGTAAGGATCCTTGCTGTCTATATGGGAGAGTCAGAGAGCTCTCCGATTCCATCAAAAATATCTTAATTTGTGTTCTGAAGATGAACGGAGGTCTCACGGGTTTGAAACGACATGAGGGTGAGTAATTAATGACAGAATTTTCATTTTTGGGTGAACTAACCCTTTAATATTATTAACTGTTTTCTATATGAATATATTGTACAATGTAATTGATTGCTGTGATTAAAGCTGAATTTTCAGCATCATTACTCCAGTCTTCAGTGTCACAAGAAATCATTCTAATATGCTGATTTGCTGCTCAAGAAACATTTCTGATTATTATCAATGTTAAAAATAGTTGTGCTGCTTAATATTATTGTGAAAACTGTAATTCATTTTTGTTTTGTTTTTTTGAAAAATTCAAAAGCATTTATTTGAAATAGAAATCTTTTGTAAAATTACAGTCAAACCTATACTGTCACTTTTGATCAGTTTAATGCATCCTTGACCCCAATCTATATATATATATATACACACACACACACACACACACATATATATATATATATATATATATATATATATATATATTTAACTGATTACAGAGATGCAAGTGTATGTAGATATAGAATATGTTTGAAAGCAGGGAGGTGTGTCTGACCGAAACATTTGCTCTGATTGGTGGCTCGGTCCATGAACACCTTTGACGAGATGACAGATCCGAACGGAAGAAACATCTGCATTAGCTCGTTATCACCGAACTCCTGTGGCAGGTGATAGATAAACAAGTTGCAGCCCTCGGGACCTGAAACAGACACACACATATTTAGTAGGCTGTCGTAGACATGAACATGTATTTTTAGACTTTATGAAAATTATGAAAACACAAATGAAACATGATGGAAACATAAGACTTAGATACAAGATTTATTATTTATTTAATGCAACAGTGAATTATTATAGAAGCTTGTTTCCAACATGGAATTATAAAAAATGGAAAAGTAAAAACAATCCCAAAATTCTGCCTTTTTTTTCATAATTCTAAGAAAAAAGCAGAACTCAGATATAAACTCAGAATTTTGACTTTTTTCTAGTAACTTCTGATCTTGAAATTCTGACTTTTTTCTTCTGAATTCTGAGTTTACATCTCACCAAAGGTAATTGTGACTTTTTATCTCAGAATTCCAACTTTTCTTCCCAGAATTCCGAGTTTGTATCTTGCAACTCTGCATTTATATATCTTGCAATTCTAACTTTATACCTTGCATTTCTGACTTTATATCTAGCTATTCTGACTAATTATTATTTTTTTTTATCTTAAATCCATTTAAAAGTTCAAATGCGGCGGGCCAATCAGGAAACATCTGACATCTGATGTAATTGAAACTGAAGATTCTAAAATGCAACTCAGTAATAAAATCTTCACAGGGAAGCAGTCAAGCCTTTGATACCTTGAAATAGGACTATCTAATCTGAATTTCATTTTCTCATGACAGCACGAGGGGCTGTAGAGATGCCCGTACACCAGAGACTGTGAAAGACAGTGATTAGAGAGAGAAGTGAAAGCTGTGATTTCTGTCACTCACCTTCCCGCTGCTGCTGCTGTTGTTGCTGCTGGATGATTTGAGCAGGCTGTGGCAGTGTCTGACCTATAGGGGTCAGTGTTGTGGCAGGATATATGGCTGCAGATATAGACATAATCATACATGAGAGAGAGAGAGAGAGAGAGAGAGAGAGAGAGCGAGAGAGAGATACAGATGAGGCAAGAATAAGGACAAGACGAAGGCTGACCTTTATATGCTAATGAAATATGACAGGATCACAGTGCAATGAAATCTGAAAGCACGTTCATCATATATCAAACTGATTTAAAATGACAGATCTCTATAGGCATCTGTATGATAGCTGTAATATCCAGAAAATTCAAATACAACCTGAGGTTTCAATCACAGCAAAGTCACCTACCAGCAATAACACTCCATGAGGAAAGTTATTTTTCTATGAAAGTGACATTTGTGAAAATATCGACTGCATGGAATGAAAATCTCAAATGAGATTGGAAAGATGCAAACATGATATCTCAAGTATAATATCTCTGGATTCTTCTAGACAATACTGAAAATAAATGGGAAAAAAAGAGAAAAACCCCAGTAATCTCACATGTCTCCTCTAGTTTCAGACGAGATCTCAACAATGTCTCAAACTATGCTCATTTTGCAAAAATACATTATATATTAAACAACATTTCTAAAATTGCAATATCTCAAATACGTCAATTGTTTCTCCTAGACGAAAATTAGATTAAATGGAGAACAAACTGAGTGTCCTGCCTCTCAATTTTTTTCTAATGAGAAAAAAGACCCCAGTAATCTCACACGTACCTCCTCCAGTCTAGAGTTTCAGAAGAGATCTCAACAATGTCTCAAACTGTGCTCATTTTGCAACAATACATTGCATCTCAAATACCTCAGTTGTTTCTCCTAAACAACAATGAGATTAAATTGAGAACAAATGAGAGTTTTGCTCAGGTGTTTCTCTTGAGAAAAATACTACATTGTTGAGACTGTAGAGGAGATGCCTCACCCTCGAGGCATCCTATATGACTTTCTTCTTTCAAACGAATCCAATCAGAGTTATATTAAAAATTGTCCTGGCTATTCCAAGCGTTATCATAGCAGTGGGTGGGTGTTTCTATTCAACAGTCCAAAAGACGTGAAATAAAGCGTGCGCATCCGTAATAAAACGTGCCTCACACGGCTCCAGGGGGGTGAATAAAGGCCTCCTGTAGCGAATCCATGTGTTCTCATAAGAAAAATATCCATATTTCAAACGTAATAAACACTTTTCTCTCACTTCCGCTATCTGTCATATGCGGATGACGTAGGATGTATGCGTCGCGTGGGCCTCTGAGATATGCTAGTCTCACGAGTTTGTTTATAGGAGCAAAAGAAACAAAGTTTCCTTACTTTAGCAGTCTCCTCTTGGCGAGACTGGCGAGATATCGAAATCCTCCGACATTTTTCTTTACAAATCCGTGGTTTGTACTTCTAATTCGTGACCGACATTTTGTTTTGTTCTCTCTCCGCGCTCGTCACTAACCACGCAACGCCGACGTCATCTGCCGGAACGACTTCCGCTTTTGACAGTTAGATGAAGTGAGAGAGACCTGTTTATTATGTTTGTTATATGGATATTTATCTTACAAAAACGCATGGATTCGCTACAGGAGGCCTTTATTCACCTTCTGGAGCCGTGTGAGGCACGTTTCATTACGGATGCGCGCGCTTTGTTTGACGTCTTGTGGACTGTTGAACAGAAACACCCACCGACTGCACTGATAATGCTTGGAATAGCCAGGACAATTTTTAATATACGTCCGATTGGATTTGTCTGAAAGAAGAAAGTCATATATACCTAGGATGTCTTGAGGGTGAATAAAACACAGGCTAATTTTCATTTTTGGGTGAACTAACCCTTTAAGCAAATTTGTTCTCCATTTAATCTCATTGTTGTCTAGGAGAAACTATTGAGGTATTTCAGATATTAAACATCTGAGAAGCAGGAAATGCAAGAAAATAATCTCAGCATTGTCTAGAAGAAACCGTATCTCCTCTATAGTTTCAGATGAGTTCTCAACAATGTCTCAAACTGTGTTCAGATTCAAAGTCATTTCACAGCTCTACACTCTTGCTGGATGACAAGTTTTGTGTCCAAAGGAATTTTAGGAGAAACGCTGACACCTAAAGGAAACCTAACTGAGATCTCCACTAGTGTGTGCAGTACCTGTGTATTGCTGGACGCCCGTGAAGGCCTGCTGGAGCGTGTCGGCTGCGGTGGGGCTCTGGGTGGAGTACGGCGGCAGGCCGTTGGTGTACACCGCCTCTACCGGATGACCGTTGGCTTGGTGAGGGATTCCGCTGAATCCGTTAACAATGGGAGTCATGATGCTCGGCACGGCAGAGGAGGCCAGATTAGCCGGCGGAGAGCTCAAGCCTGCGGTGAGACGGACACAGAAATCACTGATCTGAGACCAGCGTCATGTCCACACTGAACTTCACAAGCTGGAATCACTTTTAATTACTGGCGTTTTAATGATATTGTGCCGTTTCAACTCAGTTCTCCGCATCGATTCTACATCCCAATTGATTCCACGTCAGAATGTGCTGACAGCTGATATCGATTCAGCACACTCTGGATGTAACCAGTTTATGCCTGCGGGGCAAATTCAGCCATGATCTGGGGTTTCCACACGCCTGTGTGTTCATTCTGAATTCTAAGTGAATTGCACTCAGAAAAAACATATTAGTTTGCAATACATGTGATGCTTTCCTGTAAACAAACTAAGCCACTGTGCACTCCTGGATATGCAGATAACTCTACAGATGTCCATGGAATTAAACTCCAGATTCTTCACATCCCCATGTTTAATGCTGTCCTTAATATTTTGGTTATATTTACAATTCTTTCAAATACCAATAAAAATGTTGTACTCTCAGCTCAGTACTCAGTCCTCTTTCCTTACTTCATATTTTTGTCTTGTTTTCCAGTTTTTTCTAAACATTCTTAAATCAAGACGCATTTACTTTAGAAGTAAAATATATATGATTGAGATGTTAAGCCTTGTTTTCTGAAAAACTGATCAAAATTTGGTGTTTATACTTAAAATAAGACAAAAAAATCTATCAGTAGGGTTAGAAAAATCAACTTATTAACATAAACTTGCTTAATTAATAAACGATTTTAAACAAAGTCATTTTACTTCACAAGTCAATGTATCTTGATTCAAGAATGCTCAGATATTTGTAATAGAAAACTAGACAAAAACACTAGACATTCTTTTTTGCAGTCTGTTTGTACCATGTTTACATCTATATTACATTTAAATTTTTACCCCCAAATCAGCTCAGAAAATTTGAAAACATTAACACTGATAACAATCAGAAATGTTTCTTGAGCAGCATATTAGAATTTCTGAAGGATCATGTGACACTGAAGACTGGAGTAATGATGCTGAAAATTCAGCTTTGATCACAGGAATAATTTACATTTTAAAATATATTACAATAGAAACCAGTTATTTTCAATTAGAATAATATTTCACAATATTACCGTTTTACTCTATTTTTGATCAAATAAATGCAGCCTTGGTGAGCAGAAGAAACATCTTTCAGAATTATCAAAAAATCTCACTTTAAAGGCTCTTAGGTCTCAACACAAAGCAAAGCCTCATAAATGTTTACGAACAGTGCAGTACAGCAGCTGTGTACGGTTTGATGCAGAAGCGTGATTATGTACATGTCTGATGCGCTGCTGGCTGTATCTAATGTTGGACAGATCAACACGCTTCAACTTTACTGTCAATCAAACTGTAGAAGAGCAGGTGGTTAGAAAAACAGCTTGGTTAGCTCTAGAAGAGGGGCAAACACCATCCAACACTGCACAGGAAAAAACAATAATCCCTGGAAAATTAAACGTTTTGTTAAAAAGAAACACTGCATGTTAGATGTTGTGTAGAATATGAGCTTTGCATACAAGGAATATGGGAGTCAATTTATACTACAAAAAAAGTTTCAAATAGGATAAACAGCGCTCATGATGAAATAGCAGAGAAATACAAACACCTGAGAGAGCCAGAGAAATATCACCATCTCTCCTGCCTGCTGTCTTTGTTTAGTGCACAGTGTGTTTTGTCAACTTTGAAGAGTGTCTGCTGGTCTCTCTGAGGACTGCGCTCTTTAATGTCTGATCTAAAGTTGAATGAAAAGAGTCAAATCAAACACATCATGTGTTTCTGTGCTGTCCGGTCTCGTGTAACACTCCTGTTCATTGCTGGAAAATCCAGCTAAAGATGGTGGATGGATTCTGTAGCATTGTAGATGGTTTCTACAACTCGAATTCCGGAAATGTTGGGACGTTTTTAAATTTGAATAAAATGAAAACTAAAAGACTTTCAAATCACATGAGCCAATATTTTATTCACAACAGAACATAGATAACATAACAAATGTTTAAACTGAGAAATCTTTACAATTTTATGCACAAAATTAGCTAATTTCAAATTTGATGCCTGCTACAGGTCTCAGAATAGTTGGGATGGGGGCATGTTTACCATGGTGTAGCATCTCCTCTTCTTTTCAAAACAGTTTGAAGACGTCTGGGCATCGAGGTTATGAGTTTCTGGAGTTTTGGTGTTGGAATTTGGTCCCATTCTTGCCTGATATATGTTTCCAGCTGCTGAAGAGTTTGTGGTCGTCTTTGACGTATTTTTCATTTAATGATGCGCCAAATGTTCTCTATAGGTGAAAGATCTGGACTGCAGGCAGGTCAATTCAGCACCCGGACTCTTCTACTACGAAGCCATGCTGTTGTAATAGCTGCAGTATGTGGTTTTGCATTGTCCTGCTGAAATATACGTCATCTGGAGGGGAGCATATGTTGCTCTAAAACCTTTATATACCTTTCAGCATTCATAGTACCTTCCAAAACATGCAAGCTGCCCATACCATATGCACTTATGCACCCCACACCATCAGAGATGCTGGCTTTTGAACTGAATGCTGATGACACGCTGGAAGGTCTCCCTCCTCTTTAGCCCGGCGTCCGTGATTTCCAACAAGAATGTCAAATTTGGACTCGTCTGACCATAGAACACTTTTCCACTTTGAAACAGTCCATTTTAAATGAGCCTTGGCCCACAGGACACGACGGCACTTCTGGACCATGTTCACATATGGCTTCCTTTTAGCTTTAGTTGGCATCTGCAGATGGCACGGCTGATTGTGTTTACCGACAGTGGTTTCTGGAAGTATTCCTGGGCCCGTATTCATGAAAAATCTTAGTGCTAAGAGTTGCTCCTAGTAACAAAATTCTAAGAAAATTCTTAGAAATGTGGGTGTTTCCTCTTAAAATTAAAGAAAAGATCCTAGTAAGGAAAAAAGTCATTCAGAAAGCATCTTAACCCTTCAAAGAGGTCTTAAGGTCCAAAATTGTTAGGAGTACGAACGAGGACTTTTAAGAGGCTTAATCTTAACTGTCACTGTCCCGTATACGGGACGCCTAAGTTTACTTCACTATTTTACAATTAAATCCTAATCTAATCATGACAAACTATATATCGTTGGAAAGGTCTAAGACTCCTAAATAGGTATTTTACCACTTTTTCTGATAAAAAATTATGTAGGAAAAGTAATAGATTAATTTATGACAAGAGTGCATCTGAAAAAATCTACATCATAACAGAATTTCTGACCTTTGTCACAGAAAGTCTTCTTAGTTGCCTTTTTCTCTATCACGTATTAGAAATCATAAGAAATTATATATCAGTTGAAAACATAAAATCTCAAAATTCATCCTTTGAAACCCATTTTAAAATTAGACATTGCATTACCATGGAAATGGTCCATCAAAATCATGTTACAAAATGTTTTCATTCATGAATTATAAAAATTTAAGTTTGGATAGTGCACCATAATGTCTATGTTCAAAACTGTGAGTGACAGTTAAGAGGTTAAGAGTTTCTTTAGCAGTGGAGAAAATGAACGAAACATGAAGAGGGAGAAGAAATGTGTTGCACACAATGCATGACAATGAGTTAATAAGACGCTACACATTAGATCGTGCAGGGATCATGTTTGTGACCGATCTTATTAGAGACACGCTAACATCTCCGGCACCGCGGAGAAATTCCATAGCACCAAAAATGGATGTAACCACTACATTAAAATATTTGGCAACTGGAAAAATGCAACTATGCAGCAGCGATGATTTGGGTCTGTTACAGCACTTTCAGAACCGTACTGTGTCGCTGTTCATAGTAAAGTATGACAGCATGATAAATAAAAAATAAAGAATATATATACATATATAATGTGTGTGTGTGTGTGTGTGTGAGAGAGAGAGAGAGAGAGAGAGAAAGAGAGTACGCTAAAACAGGAAAAATTATGCCTGTAATTTCAAAGTGAAGGCTTATACTAAACCCTACTCTTAAAAGCGCTCTTTTATTTCCTTCTTGGACAACCAACCAATCACAGTCTTCAAAAGACTGTGTCATAGCTAGCAATGGAGTAAGCCCCACCTCCTCACTAAGATAAAAGTTTTTGTCTTTTCCCCGCTCAGAGTTCCTCTCATATTGGTCCTGAATCACTTTTAAGCTAAGACTCCTAGTTAGAAATTTTTAAGCTAAATTAGGAGCTCTCTAAAAGGATTCTTAGAATCTTTAAGAATACAGGCCCTGGGCCCATTTAATAATGTCAAGGACAGAATCATGCCGATGAGTGATGCAGTGCCGTCTGAGGGCCCGAAGACCATGGGCATCCAACAGAGGTCTTCGGCCTTGTCCCTTACGCACAGACATTTCTCCAGTTTCTCTGAATCTTTTGATGATATTATGCACTGTAGATGATGAGATTTGCAATCTTTTTACGCACTCTTTCACAGATCTTTACTTCTGAGAGACTCTGCCTCTGTAAGACATCCCTTTTATGTTACAGACCTGATGTCAATTAACTTAATTAGTTGCTAGATGTTCTCCCAGCTGAATCTTTTCAAAATGTCTTGCTTTTTCAGCCCTTTGTTGCCCCTGTGCCAACTTTTTTGAGACATGTAGCAGGCAAATTTGAAATGAGCTCATTTAGTGGATAAAAGATTAGTGGATTTCTCCGTTTAAACATTTGTCATATTATTTATGTTCTATTGTGAATAAAATATTGGCTCATGTGATTTGAAACTTTTAGTTTTCATTTTATTGAAATAATAATAATAAAAAAAAACATTCCAACATTTCTGGAATTCGGGTTGTATATTTTACAATATATTTAAATAGAGAACAAACTGTAATAATATTTCTCAGTATTTTCCACATAATTATCACCTTAAACTAGTTTTAACTGGATTTTCCAGCAGGATTGAGAAAAGGAATGATAAAGGATAAAGGATGAGAACGAGAGTAGAGAGAAATAAATGTGACGGTGAGTCAGAGAGTGTTAATAACACAGTGCGGCTCTCAAACACCTGACAGCGATTAGACGTGAATTCACACGCTCAGTGAAATACTGAGCTAAATCAGACTGCTGAGGGGAAGAGCTGCTCTTTTGCACTTATGGACAACATGAAATTCAACCAGCAGATCTAGACAGATTCATTTCAGGGCCTTTACACACACAATGTGCTAATTTATGCTTCAAACACACACGATCAGTGCATGCTAAAAAACTGAAAATGAAAATGAAAATGATTTCTTATTTTACACAGAAATAAAAATTCTATAGAAAATGTCCAGGCATAAATGCATAATGAAAAAACACAAGTGAAAAATCAATTAAAACAAACAAAACAAAAAAAAAAAACAATACATTTTTTACTGACTCGCAGTTTCAGTTATATACTATTACAGGATTTATTCTTATTTTAAATTAGAGTTAATTTTTTGTTTGTTTGTTTGTTTGTTTTGATTTTAATTTTATTTACTTTGTAACATGATTTTTTGTAATTTTTATTAGTTTTTATATATAATTTTTTTTAGTATTTTTAATTTTCAAACCCAATTTAGGTATTTCAGTTATTTATATTTTATTTTATTATAGCTTTTTTAATTTAAATTTTAATCAATTTATTTTATTTGAATAGTTCTAGTTAACAATAAAACACCTAAATGACTTTAATTCTTGTGTGGAATATAAAAGAAGATATTTTGAAGAATTGCTCAGCTGCTTTTTTCCATACTGTAAAAAATAATGAGCTAAAAAAGCATTGACTTCCATCGTATGGTCAAAGAAACAAAGCCATTCTGTGTTCCACAGTAGAAAGTCAGTCATACAGGTTTAGAACAGCATGAGGGTGAATAAATTATGCCAGATTTCATTTTTGGGTGAAATATCCCTTTATGATTAACGACAACACCTAGACAAAAGCCTTTTTTACATACAATAATTGAGCAACTTAATTTTCAAAGTCATTCTGCCTAAAAATTCTGAAAAGGAATGTGCTGTTCTTGGCCAGAAAAAGCTGCAAATAGGACCAAATTTTATGCTGACAGTCAAATGTCTGCTTTAGTCGCAAGACTAGAGGAAAAAACAGAAGCTGTGAAATCTTGTCCTACAAAACTTGAAGTCGCTCAGGGTATTGTGTACGTACAGCTCTTGACTGCTAGATAAACAGGTAATGAGTGGATTTGCATTTACTGTTGCAAAAAGTCACATCACAGCACAGCTGTAGCCAAATATTTACTCTTTACAGAGCAGGAATCACCATGTGAGTGTATGTGTGTGTGTGTGTGTGTGTGTGTGTGTGGGACACGGGCCCAGGAGAGCTTTTGTGTCTTTTGCAGTGCTTTGTGCTTTGTAGGTCCCATGGAGCCATGATAAATTAGGCTGCCATGTCTACTACTGTCTGTTCCACAGACTCCAAGATACTCTCTGTTTCCCCTAACCACGCACACACACTAGGAGTGAATGAATATTCTACAGGGATCTGTGACACACACACACACACACACGTCTGGTTTGCTATCCTTGTGGGGACTCTCCATAGGCGTAATGCTTTTTCTACTGTACAGACCGTATATTCTATTGCCCTACACCAACCCTACACCTAAACCCACCCCTTACAGGAAACTACAGGCATTTTTAGATTTTCAAAAAACTTAATTCTGTGTGATTTATTAGCTTGTTTACCCGTGGGAACCTCAATTTAGATCCCCACCATGGCACGAGTCCCCATGAGTCTGTGTGTATTCAGGTTTAAGTCCCCACCTGAATAGAAAAACAGGTACACACACACACACACACACACACACTGGGAGTGAATGAATATTATGCAGGGATCTGTGACACACACACACACACACACACACACAGCTACAAAGGTCAGTAGGTGGTCAGAGTAAAAATCAAATCAATACACGGGGCGGGGCGAGTGTATGGTGTTACTGTGTATATAAATGTGTTTGTATGTTCACTCAGTATATTACATGGTCAATGTGGTGAAATAGAATGTATTATAATGCATTCTCTTGTTTGGTCCTAAATGATCAGTTTACACAACACTCCCTTAGTAGTGTCCAGTATGCGTGTCTTATTCAGAGCCAAAAACACACACTTTGAAGTCTGCATATACTGTATTGTGTAGCATTAAAATATAAGTAGCATTTAAATGTGTTGTTAGTTATACACACATTATATAATTTTAATTATTAAAATAATATATATTAATAGTAGTATTATACTATATTATATAATATTATTTAATGTATTTTGTGTAATATGAAATATAATTTGAATTAACTAATATTAATAATATATATATATATATATATATATATATATATAATAAATATATAAAAATCTTATATTTTATATAAAATATTTTAATATATTAGATATTTTAACATTATATAATTTTATTATTTATTATTGTTTATTATTTTATTTCTTTATTATTTAATGTAATATGAAGGGCCAAACAGAAAATAATTATATAAAATCAGAATATATACACTTTCAGAAATAAAGGTACAAAAGCTGTCACTGGGGTGGTACCTTTTCAAAAGGTACATGTTTGTACCTAAAGGGTCCATTTTGGTACCTTAAAGGTACATATTAGTACTTAAAGTGTACATATTTGAACCTAATAGGTACAAAAGTGTACCTTTTGAAAAGGTACCGCCCCAGCTACAGCTTTTGTACCTTTATTTCTGAGAGTGTACATGTAAATTGTCAATATATAGAACTAAATCAGAATATATATTTATAAATCTGAACATATAGATACAAAACTGAATATATAAGTAAATCAGAATGTATAGTTATAAGTTTGAATAAATATAAGTAAATCAGAGTGTATATATATTTATAAATCTGAATATATACATGCAAATTGTGAATTTATATGTACATCTGAATATATAGTTATAAGTCTGCACATATAAATCATTAATATGTAGTTATAATTCTGAATATATAAATGTAAATTTATAAAGAGAAGGGTGACAGTTAAATGTGATCAGTAGCTGTTTGTCGGAGGGGAAGTGACCCCCGGACAGATTTGCACAAAGCATCAGAGCGCACTGGTCTCAGATCAACATCCTGCTGGTCACATCATTAGTTTCATTAGGATATGAAAGGCAAACGCTGAGCCCAGAACAGCACCCAGACTAAAGGTCATCGTGCGCGCAGATGAAAGCATCTGTTCTGTGTGGCACAGATCGCTCGAGCGCCGGATGATTACGCTTGTCAGTCAAAGGCCTGGCATTTCAAACGGCGTGCAATTACAGGAGGCTCAAGCCAATCGCAATGCGGCCGAATCAAATCCATGTGCCTTTTGGGGAGCTGCATGTATACATAATTAAAGAGCCTATGAAATCAAAACTGGACTATCAGTTCTGTACATGTGTGTCAGCTCAGAGCTCAACTACATGCTAGTTTTCTCCTAAATATAGACAAACATGATTTGTTCTGAACATTTACAGTGCACTTTGAACATGTCTGCAGTCGAAATCCTGACCAGCGGATGGATTTTTAAATGCTTCTCAAATTCAGGAGCTTGTTTTCACGCGGGACCCTGTGGACTATCATGTATCCCTTCTGCTACAGGAGTGCGAGCCTGCAGCTGTATGTGTTTGTGTGTGTTTGCAGCGGTCACCATCTGAAACGCATTCGTGAGATGTGGTTCACATCCAGCTCATCGATTCCCACGGATCAATAGGAATCTCTAGCGCGTTCCAGTCCGTGACACTGATCAGGTGAGGTGGGGGTGAAAGCTGATATTCAGTGTGAGATGTGCTTTGATCAACAAACGGAGTGCAAATCTGGGATACTCAGTAACTAATCTAATGTAACACATGTAACAAAAAATATAGTGACTTATCACTATCTACACACACACACACACACACACACAATATTACATTAAAAATGTACTTTAAGAAATAAATCTTAAAGAAGATAATGCTTTACAATAAGGTCTCATTTCTTAACAATAGTTCATGTATTGATTAACACGAACTAAAAAATCTGCAATATTTTTTTTACAGCATTTATTAATCTTTGTTAATGTTAGTAAATAATTACAACTGAAATACAACTGTTAATTGTTTATGTTAGTTTACTGTGCATTAAATAATGTCAATACATAGAGTTTTTCATCTGAAAAATGTATTAGTAAATGATGAAATTAACATTAATAATGTAGAAAAATTATTAATTGTAAGCCAGTGTTATTTCAGTATTATTGTTATACTGTGTGTGTGTGTGTGTATATATATATGTGTAATATATGTGTGTGTGTGTGTGTGTTTGTTGTTTTTGTAGTTTGAATTAAATTTTAGTTTTATATTTTCTGTTTTGACTTGAATTTTAGTAAAAGTTTTAGTATTTTGTTTGTTTTTATCATTTTTACTCATTATTCAATTCATACACATCATGTATTCATTTTTATTTATTAATTTTAGTTTATTTAATTTGAGTTATTTTAGTACTTCAAATTAAACAATGAAAATAAGAAATGTTGCCTTCGCAACTAGCTGAAATAAAAAAGTTTAAGTTTTATTTTAAATAAGTGTTTTAGTTATTTTATTTATTTAACATTTTTACTTATTTTACTGATTTTTTATTTTAAATAAAATAAGTTTAAGCTTTAAAATTTTATTTCACTTTATTTTATTTCAAGTAATGAAAATGTTTTTTATAGTTTTAGTCAACTATAATATCCCTCTTGTAAGTTCATCTAATGTAGTTAATTAATGTTAATAAATGGAAGTGTTACAAAAAAATCACTTCATAAGAACTTAATCTGTTTACAAAATTTATTTCACACATTTAAGCAGAAGCCTTCTGATCAGAAGGTTTAAAATAGCAATTAATAATTAACACTTATTTAAGGATAAAACCCTACCCTACATTTGTTGTGTTGAATATCTACTTTAATACATTTTACATTACTGAAGTTTTGAGCAGTTCTGCAAAATTTTTAGTAAGAAATTTGAGGTGGAACATTTGAGATCAAATTGACACCTAAATGCGATTTTTTTTTAAGGTTGTGCGTCAGACTCACCTGACACAGGTGTCATCGGGGTGGGCGGCAGGCCGTTCATGTTGAGCGCCCCCACCTGGTGGATCTGTGTCGCTGGAAACGCCACGCTGGGCGCTAAATAACCACCATGAGAAGCCGCCATGATCGCTGCCTGCTGCTGCATCAGCTAAACCAACAAAACAAGGGAGAGAGAAAACATTCCACATTATATTAAATACACATACTGTAAAATAAAGCGTAACCCACATTACCATGGTATCTTGTTCACAAAAAGTAGTAGTGTTAGTTATATAACTTGACCCTGTCAGAGATGCTACATGTGTCTGTAGGTGTTCAAATAAATTTGATCAAAGTACAATCCTGAAGTGAATTAACGAACACAAATGCACTGTAGCATGGCTAATTACTGTAATTATGTCACTATGGCAACAACCATCTGCACAAACACATGAGTTCAAAACAGACTTTATGTGCCTTGGAGTAAATCACAGACGCTGGATCTGAGTCCTGAAATGACCTCATATTGCAAAAATAGATTTTATTTTGGCCAAATAAAATATATTTGAAACATACTGTAAATGTATGGTATAAACAATTCAGTTTATAATAAAAAAAAGTTTATTAACCAAACTGTTTTTTTTTTTTTAAATGCTTTCCATATTTTCCAAATGTCAAAATATATTGTAATATAAAATCTTCAGGAGCAAAATACATTGATAATATCAAAGTGCATTTTAGATATATGTGCAAATGTGGGTGGACTAGAACAAACTTTATCTATTTTCTATTTTCTTCAACTATTTTCCTGTTTCTTGAAGTGTAGTTTGAAAATATTTCTATTAATATTACAATATTATAAGAACTATATATATATATATATATATATATATATATATATATATTTAAATAATTATACACACACACACACGCAAATGGTCCACAAAATATATTACATTTTATATATATATTAATAAAAAATACATTTATATTTATATTAAATATATATTTATAGATATACAAATAAAACACACACACACACATATATATATATATATATATATATATATATATATATATACAGACACACACACACACACACACACTATGAACATAATCATTGATTAATTTCATTTCATTTATTAATTTATAAATAAATATTGAGGTAGATGATAGCGTGTGCCTTTGTGGTACTGATACAAATTGGCTTTCTAGAAGACGGCTGTAACTACACACACCAACTGACCACATCTTGACACGGACAGAGTGTGTAATCTATACATACATCAATATAAAGCACACTGATCTATAGGATAAACCATTAGCATGCATTCTTAATGACGGCGCTTTGTTTAGCTGTGATGCTGGAGGATGAGATGCTCTATCAACACCAGAATCCACATTCATTTCAAACACTGTACATAGTACCATGGTATTCTCTGAATTACCCTGGAGTACAATGCAAATCCAGTGTACAGTGTTGTACACAAATATTGCAATCATTTAGTAGTGGAGTGTATAACAACATACCATAATATATCAGTAGCACACTGTTGATTACTACAGAAAATCATTTCAAATTGACATATGTGCGGATTTGGTACTGTAATACTTTTGTTAGAGTGAAGTGTGCACAATTTTATGCCTGCATTTTGTTTCAGCAAACCCTTTAAAATGCCAAAATAAATGTAACTATTGAACTGAATATCAATTTCCAACCAGCTTTAGTTCAGTTAAATGAACTGCTTACACAAAATATCAAATGTGAAAATATATTGTAATATATAATATATTTGAGGCTTCAGATACAATATACATTGACAGTGTATTTTAGATATACAGTAAATGCAAAGGTGGATTAGAATAAAATATTTTGGATTTTCATTACTTCTTTTTGTATTTTTCTTACTTCTTACCTTACATTTTAGACAATATTAATATTTGGATTTTTAAATATTTAAAAAATGCTGTTATTTTTTCTCGCAATTCATAATTCTGTTTTTGCGAGATATTAATGCAGAATTGTGAGATATAAACTCAAAATTGTGAGGAAAAAGTCTGAATTGTAAGATTAAAAGTCACAATTACCTTTTTTATTCTGTTGTTTAAACAACAACAACAACAAAACAGAATTGTGAAACAAGCTTCCATAAAAGGTGGCCCAAAAAACCCCATCAAAAAGTACATTTATTTAAGCACAATGAAGAAATAATAATAAATAAAAACTATTTCAGCAAACCCTATGTCCAAATAAATGTAACGATTGTACGGAATATCAGTTTCCAGATGCTTTAATACAGTTTAATTCAACACACTGACCAAATTCACATGGCAAATAAACTCCCGTCCAGCCGTGAGACACAAAGACGAGCAGAAAGCCTCTGTGATAAACTAATTTACTGGAGTGATGCATGTGTGTGTGTGTGTGTGTATTTGTGTATGCATCTGCGATTTTATTGAATGCTAATGTGTGCCGAACTCCCCAGGTACTGTGAGGCAATCAGCGCTCCATCATGGGCCAATTACTTGTGTAGTGGCGCTGCGAGACGCACAGCTTCAGCTGCTCACATGGAGAAAAGGAGGACGACACCCGTGTTCATGTATGTTTGTGGGGACATGCTGACACGTGTTGGGGGAAGGGTTGGGAAAATGGAAGTGTTTGGTGTATGAAGAAATGAGATGTCCAAACGGATGACAATAATCACTTGTTTTGCTGCTCAGTCAAAGTGTAGCTGTAGTTTAAATGGTTGGGGCGGCCTCTACGTGCAACAATATAAATGTGTCAACTGGTAGAGATACTGGTGTGGTGTTTATATGCAGCAGACAACACAGCCTGCAGATTATATATTTGTGAATGAATTTATTATGAATAATTAATCAGATATTTTGGTACATGTGCATCAAGTTCCAAAAAAAAAAAAAAAAAGAATAAATAAATCCAACAGTTTGGGATTGGTAATTTTTTTAATTAATTAATTCATAATTTTTTTTTTTTTTTTTTAAATGTTATGTATAGAAGCTTGTTTCCGCTACAGGATTAAAAAAAAAAAAAAAAGGATGAAAAACTTTTTTATCTCACAATTCGGATTATTTTTTTCTTACAATTCTGAGTTTATATCTCACAATTTGGCCTTTTTTTTTTGCAATTCTGAGGGGAAAAAAAAGAATTGTAAGACATAAATTGAAAACTGTGAGATATAAACTCACAATTTCGCAGGAAAAATCAGAATTGCAAGATATAAATTCAAAATTTAGATTTTTTTTCGCAATTCTGAATATATATCTCACAATTTTGAGTTTACAAATTCTGTTTCTTACACGCCACATAAAAAATAAATAAATAAATAAGGTAATCTCGACTTCCCTGACTTGTTTTTTTGCAAGTTAACATCTTACAATTCAGATTTTTTTTCTCAGAATTTTGTGTTTAAATCTCACAATTCTTATTTGCAAGAAAACAGTCTGAATTATGTGATAAAAAGTCACAATTACCCTTATTATTTATTTTATATTTTTATCCCATGGCTGAAAGAAGCTTCACCAAGGCTGCATTTATTTAATAAAAAAATCCTGTAAAATCAGTAATATGGCCATACTTTACTTTGAGCTCTTTTCTATTTGAATATATTTTGAACTTTAATTTATTCCTGTGAAGCAAAGCTGAATATTCAGCATCATTATTCCAGTCTTCAGTGTCACAAATATGCTTCTAATATGCTAATTTGCAGCTCAAGAAATATTTTTGATTGTTATCAATGTTGAAAACATTTGTGTTGCTTCATATTTTTGTGGAAACTGTGATAATTATTATTATTTTTTTCAGAATTCTTTGATGAATAGAAAGTTCAAAAGAACAGCATTTATTTTAATTCAATTGTATGTAATACATTTCCAGCCAAAAGATAATAATAAAATGATATATATACAGTATCACAACAATGACAGAAAATTTACGCCCACTGGTAGCTGAGGCTCATTATTGCTGTTTTGTTTGTGTGTTCTAGTCGAGCAAAGCACTCACAACTAGATATGAATCACGAAAATCACATTAAACAACAAGAACGCTGGGAACAAATCATAATTAACATGACAAATACTCACGTCAGGTTAATATCCTCTGAATTGTTTGCTTATGATTAACAAAAGCTGAGTTTTTGTGCAAGAGCCAGGCACTTGCTGTGTGCAGTTGTACGGCGATCCATCAGGTGGCAGTGCAAACCACCAACTGCTTCTCAATCGCAATACAACACAACACAACACACCCACCCACCCACTCACTCACTCACTCACTCACTCACTCATGGTGTTTTCAAACTACGGCATGTTTTTACATCAGTCTGGAGCTCTGTTCACAAAATGAACATCATCATTGTGCACAAACCCCTTTCATGGTCACTATAAAAGCCTTTGGATCGAAGCGTGACACAGCAGAATTGCACCGCCGTAATGTGGTTGAAATGAAGTGGATTTGTGGCCTGTTCTTTGTTTACATTGAGAAGGTTTCTGAAATGCCCTTCAGTGCTCGACAGCTCGTGCTTTGGTTCTTGAGCAGTGCACGCTGCAACATTACAGCCTCCAATCCTCTCACACGCCTTTATTTGTGTCTTCTATTCCAGTGCCAGGCCTTTAAGACATCAAAGCAGTGCCAGAGAGCGCTGGAGCTGGGCATTATGGGACATAGAGTACAGTGTCAAATAATCCTTACCAGTGCATTGATCATCATTTTTAGTGCTCAAATTGAGATGTTACACCTGCTGTGCTAATTTTTCGACATCAAAAGGAATAAACCTGGAAACAGAATAGAGATGAGATTCTCAATCCATTCTGAGCATGAAAGAAAAATAAGAACAACCACAGGCTGATCTTTAGGGTTAACCTGCCATTTCTAGCACTGAGCAGAAATCAAAGCTGTTGGTTAGTATTATCATTAACTAGCTGTACTGCAGCTTCAAAAAGAAAAGTAATCAACTGTTCTGTAGAGATACTGCCAAGCTCCACCGACCCTAGTCATGTGCCAATATTCTATTATATTCTGTTTTATGTCTGTTCTGTTGTCTTGTTAGATTCTATATAGCTCTGTTCAATTCTATATGGCTCTATTTTATTCCACTGTATTCCATTCTATATGGTTCTTTCTGTTCCATCCTATCACTTTGTTTTGTTAGATTCTATATGGTTCTGTTCAATTCTTTGTGGTTCTATTCTATTCTATTTCACTGTATTCAATTCTATATGGTTCTTTTGTGTTCGGTTCTGTCCTATTACTCTGTTTTGTTAGATTTTGTACAACTTCATGTGGTTCTATTCAATTCAATTCTATTCTATTCCATGGTATTCAATTCTATATGGTTATTAATGGTTCTGTTCTGTCCTATGACTCTTTTTTGTTAGAATCTACATGGTTCCATTCTATTCCACTGTATTCAATTCTTTGCTTTTTTCCCCTGTTCTGTTCTGTCCAATGACTGTTTTGTTGGATTCTATATGGTTAGTACAATTGTGTGGTTCTATTCTATTCTATTCTATTCTATTCTATTCTATTCTATTCTATTCTATTCTATTCTATTCTATTCCACTGTGTTCAATTCTATATGGTTATGTATGGTTCTGTTCTGTCTAATGACTATTTTGTTGGATTCTATATGGTTAGTACAATTTTATGTGGCTCTATTCTATTTTCTATTCTATTCTATTCTATTCTATTCTATTCTATTCTATTCTAGTCTATTCTATTCTATTCTATTCTATTCTATTCTATTCTATTCTATTCTATTCTAGTCTACTCTACTCTACTGTATTCCAATCTATATGTTTATTTTTCTGTTCTGTCTTATCCAGTGACTGTTTTTTAGATTTTGTACAGGTTATATTTTATATTCTGCTCTGTTCTATAATATTCTGTCCTCTTTTGAACACTCTGCTGAGTCAGAGTTGGCAATCTTTATGAAACTGTTCTGAAACCACAGCACACTTTTCAACCAGCTCAACCAAAACTGCTGACAAAAAGAACCACAATTCCAGAAATCTTCCTAAAAAACTCTCATGCTATTATGCAAATGCTGTTGGCAGGATGTATAATCCAAACACTTCCTGTTCGGGATAACAGAGCTGCCTGTGTGCTGCCGTATCACACTATGACCAAAATTAATAGTCTATTTCACTTAGTGTACGTGTAAATGTGTGTGTGAGAGAGTGTGTGTTCGTTTGCTTCCTCTAGGGCAGGATTTCACTGTTTAAGGCAATGTTTGAAGTGCTACTCATTCCCATTTAAATAATCCACATGCAAAAAACTGAGAGTCTGAACCTGCAGAGTGAACTGGGTTTGTGTTCTGTAATGTACTTTGCATGTATCTAGAATGAACATACTGTAAATCTGCACATGCGAATGCTAGGTTTGTGTAGATAACTAACATATGAAGAGGTCGTCAGTTTAACTAACATTCATTTGCTCTCTACTCACTCTCCATTTGATGCAATTGTTGTCTAAAATATTTTTTTTTATGGGTTGTAGCACATATAACTTTTTATTTATGCTAGTTGCCAAGGCAACATTTCTCATTTTCAACTAAATAACTAACGTATAAATAAAATAAATAACACTTTCTCACACAATATGATGAGCATTTGAACATATTTTTCCAGACTGTAAATTAAATAATACATTTTTAATACTTCTTTTTGTCATCAAAAACCAAACCTTTTGATATCTGACAGTTGCTTTTATTTTAATATATACAATTTGTATCATTTTCATTTATTTTTATTGATATTTTTGAACTCGTCATCAAATCAGGTAATATTAGGCCTTTTTTTTTTGCAAATCAGCTGACTTTTTTTTTTTTTTTTCAAGATGCAGGACTGTGTATATCCATGATACTAAAATAACACAGAATTTTCATTACACTGCCCCTGAAAATGCAATGCAAACTACGCCATGCATTGCATAGCCTTATGCATTACACTGTGCATTGCATTCTGGCATATTACGCAATGCAACAATGTGTGAAATAGAACTTGCATAGCTATAAGTGTTTCATGTGTGCACAATTCAACTTGTGTGTGTGATTGTACATGTGTGGTTGTATTTACTGTGTACGGGGACACAGAACAGGTGGATGATGGGATACCTGGGGGTTTTCCTTCTGTTGGTTCCATGTTTAGATGTCACAGGAGGAATTGCACACAGATAGCACAGTATGTTCACACACGCGCGGGATAATAAGAGGCAAGCCGCTAACATGGCGAGGAGGCGCACACGGTTCTGGCGAAGGATCATATGGATTATAAAATCAAAGCTGTAGTTTGAAATGTCACACACACACACACATATGCACACACTTCAGCGCAGTGTAATTAAAACTGAACGCCTGCAGGGTATATGCTATATATAGAGCACGGCGCTCCGTTTGACACGTGATACGGATCCTCAAACTTCCCACTTCTGTGAGACTCTATGAGCTGGAAAGTATTTAAAATAGCGGCTAACTTCCACACTATCAGATCACAGGCTTAATCTGTATCTAATGCCGTTATCGTTTCAAGTAATACGCTTATGAATATGCACAGAAATCCATGTGCTTTGAATACATTATCCATTCCATAAATGAAGTGCGATTCATCTAAAGAAGATGAATTACTCAAAGACACATTTGGCTCTTCTAACCACGCTGAGTGTGCCGAACTAGGCCAGGATGATGAAGCTCATAAAAATCATCTTGATATTTTTCAGCCTTTTGATAATATTTGATATATATCTCTATATTTATGTATTTTCTCTGAAACGGCTTAAAAGGAACCATCATTTCACCCAAACAACCGTGGATGCCAAGTCGATTTAAATGATTAATGCAAGAAGTAAAAGAGCAAAAATCTAATTAAAAATAATCATATTTTATACCAAATGGAAAACTGATAATCATTTTCATTTATATGCACCTAAATAATCATATAAAGTGCATTAAAAACTATTTTTAAATGCTATGCACAGACTTCAGTGAACATTTTAATTGACTGACACAAACTGAATAAATCAGAGCTTTGAACTAACCGATTAATGCAAGAACACAGCAAAAATCTAATTAAAAATAATCATGTTTTTCACTAAATGACATAGGAAGACTGATATTTAATTATTTTCATTTAAATGCACATAAATAATCATACAAAGTACATTTAAAGACTTTTTACATGTTACACGCACACTTTAGTGAATACTTTTCAACGATTGATTGAATCAGAGTTTTGCACTAGTTGATTAATGCAAGAAATGAAACCGCAAAAAACTAATTTAAAATGATGTTTTTCATTAACTGACAAGAAAGAATGACATTTAATCATGTCATTTATGTGCAACTACAAACTTTTTTAAATACTACATCCAAACTTTAGTCAACATTTTATTGTATCAGAGTTTTTATCTGATTCATAGAAATGAATCAAACTTACCAACTCTAATGCCATGTTTACCAAAGTTTAAATATGAACAGCTATTAAAATCTCATACTTGTAAGGCGCATGTGTGAAAAACAAAACTGGCCTCTTGACACTTTAGTCTTTAGGAAACGTAATGGCCAAATAAAAGCTGCTTATTTTTATACTTATATTCAGACGTACTCTGAATATTTATTATTTCACTCAGCTCTACTGCAAACACATGAACTCAAAACCACAGGTTACAAAAGTGTCCTTTATAATCAAAACCAAATACTCAAAATGCAAATAAACCATAAAAACCGCACGCTAAATCAATTCGATTCATGTTACTTAGTCCGATGGGATCAAGAGTTCAAATTGCACGGGAACTCTTGGGTTTTTCTGCAAGTATTCATGGGTCGGGAATTGAAATTATGTTAATGCATTATTCAGCAGCGTAGCGAGAGCGAAAAACGGCTTCAGACAAGGACAGTGGTCATTAATCTGAGGCTGTGCAGCACAAATGCACAAGACAATGTGTGTTTGATTCTTTAGGCCCTCTAGACACGTGCAATGCATGTTGTGTGTGCTCACCGCGTGTGTGTAAGTACTGTAGGTGCTGCTGTAGGTGCTGAACGGCAGGGCCACGGTGGGGTTGAAGATGCCAAACTGGCCGACCATCTGTTGCATGCGGCGTATGGTCCTCTCTTTATCAGTGTCAGCGAACTTTACCACCAAACTCGACGAAGCTCCCTGCGAGAGACACATGGACAGTTGTACAGTTACACTGCAACATGCACATACACATGAATGAAAATCATCATATTCTACACTTTTGTAGCATTTTTCATTTTGCAGCAAATGTTAGTGTCTCAACTCAGTTTCCAAATTTAAGCCGTTATTCGCTGATCATCTTTCCATGCAAGTAAGCGGTGATCTGCTGCAAGGAGAGTTAGGATGTACTATATGTCAAGATTTGCAGTGAAAATCTTACATTTGGACCGAAATGCGGTTCCTCACATACTGTAAAGCTGTTGTAAGACTTAAAAAGATGAAAAATATAGCCACAAGTTGTATGGAGTGCTTTTATGGTGCTTTTGTGTCCCTTTCAAGTTTATTTTTGTTAACAAAAAAATGCTGTAGACACATTTCTCACTCAAAATGGTAAATAAATTACAAAAAAACAACAAACAAAATGTTGAATTAAACTAGATTTTTTAAGTTAAAAGACTAGTATATAGTATTTTCTTGTAAAATTTCTTAGAAAAATCTTCATAGTATAGTATATTAGAAACATGTTTGTTAACTGAAATGAAGCTGAAATAAACTATAAATATTAGATAAATCACTTAACTAAACAAATATTTGAACAAATAAGTATAAAATAAACACTAAAACTGAACTAAAATGAAAATTGAAATAAAATGTATTAACCGAAATAGTGATATAAAAAACTAATAAAACCCCCATTAATCTAAAATAAAACTGAAAATATAAAAATAAAATGTCATTCAAAATATTAATAAAAACAAAATAGTATATAAATATAACTAAACACAAATTTTCAGGCTGTTCTTCACATAAAGCTCTTGCATAACAAAAAACAAAACAAAACAAGGAATACAATAGCAATAATAGCAATAAGATCATAAATAATAAATAAAAACTAAAATTAATACTGCAATAAAAATAAATTAACCCTTAATAGTAATATTTAAAGAAAATTATAAAAATTACAAATGAACATAACAAAACATCTAACTAAAATTAAATAAACAAACTAAAAATATAAATATAAAAACATAAAAAGCTAATTTGAAATATTAATATAAACTATAGGCAATTAGTATATAAATAATAAAATAACACTTGTCCCTTTTGAAATGTCAAACCATCAGTCCTCTTTTATTGTTAACTGCATGCAAAAATTTTAGAAGAAAGAAAATCATATAGGTAATCATACAATTGTTTTTGCAGTGTATAGCAAAATCTCTGTCACCGGTTATTTCTCCAACCCCATCATTTTTCTATTTCTTGTGCTCTCTCGGTGCTAATAAAAAGTGCAGTGCCACATCTCACAATCGCACACACGCAGACTCATTAAAAGGCTCTTGATGATTTACTGCACCGCTTGACCTTTCGTGTGTTGGGCCTCTCTGACCCGCTAAACCAGCACGAGATCGATCGGCCCTAAAGGCCACAATATTCCCCTCATCTCAGAGACTCTGAAGATCTGGACCTCTGGGGATTCCATCAAAAGCCTACACAGTACTTCAATGTAGATTTATGGGTGAAAGTGAGCATCATACTGAGGGGCCGAGCACTTGAAGTGAGCACTCTGAAGTATGTGTGCATCCTACACAATGACATACGTCACTGCCACTTTGGTCTAAATTAGCATTGATTTTGAAGTAGCCAAAAACATCTAGTATTTTTATGTGAAGGTCTAAAAAGCGAGACCGCCAGAACAGGTTTGAGATCTGACACTGAACATCAATGTGACAAACTGTAAAGTGATGCTGAAATATATTAATGCATTAAAATTGGTATGGTGGAAAGTGTCGCTCTGTAGGACTCAAACAAACTGTAAGGCTGAGCTGTTAATGAGGCCTTTGCTAACTCAACGCATGGCTCTGAATGTGTAATGAGGAACTATTAAAATGTCCCTGAAACTCAGTACAGCTAAACGCTCTCTCGCTGGCTCTGTTCCAAAACCTAGTGAGCTGTCTACATAGTCAGCAGCCTTCACACGCAGCATGCAAACTAATATGGAACCAGTTTGGAATGCACAGCATTAACAGCAAATGCACCAAACTAAATCGTTATGTTTTCTTCATGTTTTCATGTATCGAGGCATCATTTAATTGATCAAATATGTTGCAATATTGTGAAATATTATTACAATTTAAAATAACTGTTTTCTATGTGAATATATAATACAATGTAATTTATTCCTGTGATGCGCAGCTGAATTCAGCATCATTACTCTTCAGTGTTGCATGATCCTTCAGAAATTATTCTAATATGCTGATTTGCCGCTCAAGAAACATTTCTGATTATTATCAATGGTGAAAACAGTTGTGCTTCCTAATGTTTTTACGAAAACCATGATACAGTTTTCTTCAGAATTCTTTGATGAATAGAAAGTTCAGAAGAACAGCATTTATTTGAAATCGAAACCTAACATTATAAATGCCTTTACTGTCATTTTTGATACATTTAATGCATCCTTGCTGAAAAAAAGTATTAATTTCTTCCAAAAAAAAAACTTTTGACCTGTAGTCTCTGTGATTCATTTTTAATTCAAACATTGCATATAAAAAGAAAGAATTAATAAAAGTGAAGACTGAATCTAATGGTGCTGCTGCTCTGAGCAGTTCGTGATCAGAATCTCCTCATTGATTTAATTCTCTTTTCAAGTCGGATGGGACACCAACCACCAGCTGTTATCTTACCCAGAAATTTGGCAAAAGGTCTAAATCCATAATGAAGGTGCATCAGACAGTGATATTACAAAGATATTCAATAGGTCAAAATAAATGAGGAGAAGCTTTGTGAAAACAATATACCGTAATCACAGACATTGCTATCCGGACGGGATTAGATTTCTCAGAGCAAGTCTTTTGCTCTGAAATTTTGTGCAGGAAAATTACAGACTTGCTTGATTCAGGCAGAATTAAAGTCATAAAGCGAGTTTGTAAAACACACATTTACCTGACCTCCTAGGGGAAACTAGTCTCATTCACCCAATAATGAAAATTTGCAGAAAATTTACTTACCCTCAGGCCATTCAAGATGTAGATGACTTTGTTTTTTCATCAGATTTGGAGAAATGTAGCATTACATCAATGCTCACCAATGGATCCTCTGCAGTGAATGGGTGCCGTCAGAATGAGAGTCCAAACAGCTGATAAAAACATCACAATAATCTCACCACTCCAGTCCATCAGTTAACATCTTGAGAAGCAAAAAGCTGTGTGTTTGTAAGACACAAATCAATCCAACTTTAAATCTATCAATTTGGTTAATAATCCATAATAAAGCTCCCCCCAGTGAAAGAGTCCATCCTCTGTTGCCCTTTGACATCAAAATCCAAAAACTGTTTTGTACTGTTTTTCTGCATGTAAATGGTGCTTGATCTCCTGATTCAGACGAGTTGGACTTTTGTTTCACTGGAGAAAGCAATGTTATGGACAGAGGAGTCGTATTTCAGCCAAAAGCAGCAGTTTTGAATTTGTTTCTCATAAAACACGCAGATTTTGGCTTCACAAGTCATTAACTGAAGAACTGGAGTGGTGTGGATTACTTGTGGATTATTGTGATGTTTTTATCAGCTGTTTGGACTCTCATTCTGACGGCACCCATTCACTGCAGAGCATCCATTGCTGAGCAAGTGATGTAATGCTATATTTCTTCAAATCTGTTCTGATGAAGAAACAAAGTCATCTACATCTTGAATGGCCTGAGGATGATTTTCCTTTTTGGTGAACTGTTCCTTTAAAATCTTGGCTGCGTAGGCCATTCAAACTCATTTCTCTCACTCATCCATTCTGTCGTCGAGTATGTAAATGCTTTTAATTATCGGTATGCAAAGTGTGTGTGAGGGTGAGATACGGCCTTGAACGTTCATTTGAGGATAATTACTCTCAAGGTTGAGCTGATTTCCAAACACACATTTACAGTGGTTCATCAGAGGCATTTCTCTACCTGTCTTTAGTCTCTGTGAGTGTTTTTTTCCCTCAGTTTGATCATCTGTACTCCTCCCTCTCCTTCTCTTTCTCTCTACTTCTTGTCCTGCTCTCAGGGGATGGAGAAATACACCTCTTTATCTGTCCTTTCAATGTGTGGCAGAGGAATTATTCATCTGAACCTCAGAGTGAGAGAGAGAGGTGGGAAAACATGCAGAATGGGTATGATAAAGAGAGTGAGAGCTGTAGAATAGAGAGGGAATGTTCAGGATAGCATACTAACACTGCTTGCATGCTATATTGCGGCGTGCAGTATGTATGCTGTGAATTTTCTGTGTAAGGAGGAATCTGCAGCATTTTCTGCGCTGATTTTGACCGGAAAGCTGTGGAATTCTGCAAAATAGACTTAAGTTCACCAGAATTCGGAGAAAATTCTGTCTTTATTCATCCAACAACCCTCACGACATTTCAAACATGTATGACTTGTTCTGTGAAGGATAAAATACGAGTTATCATTTGCTTGCAATTAGACCCCCAACCAGGGGCGCAGGAAGATATTTTAGGTTGGGGGTGCTGTACGCAGGGGGGGTTGCGATAGAGGCTATTTACACTAAGTGAAAATAGCAGTATTCTTTAGTGATATGATATTTACACAGTGCAAATAGCTTTAGATTCTATTTATTCTATGTTAAAATAGCAGGATCCTGCTAATTACTTATTGCAAAAAAAGTTAGCCAAAAGGCAGATTCAAACCCCAGTTGATCGTGTCAAAAGGACAATAGTACACACTTTACCATCTGCGCCACTGAATCTGACAATTGGTAACCGTCTTTTGCAAATTTGACTATCCCAATCGTTTGTGGGTGGAGTTAGTGTAAATAGCCTCTTCAAACAACATGGCTATTTGCACTTAAATAGACACTCCGATTTTTGTTTTTTTTATATTCCCAACAATTAAACAGTTGCCCACAGAAAAAAACAGGGGGTGCTGCAGCACTGCCCCCAACTGTGACTAAAGTGTTTCATGATGACATCAGAAAAGTTGCTATAATCCATGTTTATGGAAATCATACAACAGATTTGCTGTTTGTGAGAAACAGACTAAAATTGAATTTTGTGATCAACTTTTAAGATGTTTATACTGTATATAGTTTGTTATTTTGATATATGTTAAAAATACTGCACTTTAATTAGCAGACTGTAGTCTAATATACTTCATGAATGATGTTTAATAACTTTAAATATTAAAATTAATATTATGCAGTCCACCTAATTAATATTATCATCTTTGTGCACATTAAATATTAATTTAATTTTGCACATTTTAAAATAAGTTAAGATTTACAATTTTAAGTTGAAATAAAACCACTGTAAGATGGTTTGAATATATTTTTCTATATATTAAAAATAATAGCTTAACTAACTTCTAGTTTAACTATTCAAATTAATATTATGCTTGCATATAAATTAACATTTAGTAAGCTAGTGCTCCATTCAGAAGAGAAGGTAAGATGAAACGGAGAGACTGACAGCAGCTCATTTGCACTTATATTGGCACTGAAGCTGTTTGAGCTCAACACATGACAGCTCTGCCTTCAACATCCGCAGTTCATGTGTGCGCTCGCTGTTACACGAACGTGTGTGTTCACAAATGCTATTGTGTCCATTAACTTGTTCAACATTTTAGGTCAAAATGCATATGAATGCATAGGTGAAAGTGAACATTATAGGTCATTTACCTTTTGAACGAATGTTTAAAAGCACCTCATACCTCAATTAATATGATCTAATAAAAGCTGCATGTATAAAAGTGTGTGGTTGTACTCACAGGCATGGTCTGACTCCCGTGCAGCCCGCTGATGGCAGACTGAGCCTCGGTGTGTGTTGAAAACTTTACAAAGGCACAACCTGAAAACCACAAACACACACACACACAAAAGAGAAGCAGAGAAATAATGAGGAAGACCGGTGGAGGTTATCAGCAGCAGAGTGTGTGTCTCTGGTGAATGCAACACTGGAGATGAGAGAGAGAAGACGTGCACATGCACACAAACAAAACACTCATTTTACTTTCTCAGAGCACAGTATTATCCATATATACACTGTGTACGATTTATTTAACGAAGTACTGTTTCTAACCCCATAAAGCTTACTGTACAGTATTTGATATGCTAATTTCGAAGGCTCTAAAAGATCGACACGATCAAAACTTTGCTGAAAAACTTATTGGACACAGTCTACTCCGTGCCTTCTGTTGTCTGATTGGCAGTTTAGACTTTTTAGCAAGTAAAAGACCTTTTAGTGTAATGAACTGAAGCAACTTAAATTTACTTGATTGTCAATACATTATTGTTTAAAAAAATCATGAGTCTCAAATATAATCATCAGGCTTTTGACGAATGTTTATTTGTTCATCTCTCAATCATCATTGTACTGCATTGCATTATATATTTTGATCATAAAACGAAACATTTAAATATAATCTTACTAAGACATATTATTGGAGATATAGAGTGGCAACTGATGTTTATATCATTTTATGTAAGCATCTATGCTGTTATAAAGATTACATGTATCAGAATTTCATAATTTCTTGTCAATATAAATATGAGGATCTGCACCAAATTTCATATTTTTGCCCTGTTTGAGCCTCTTAATAAAATACACATCACATATGAACTCCATATTCTCACTATATCAGACTATATGAGCCATAAAAGCTATTTGTATCAAATATGATGCGCAAACAAAAACACATGCAAAATTTTATTTTTATATTTTGTCAAAAGTTTCAAAATCTCTTCCATTTGGAAAAAAAAAAAAAAAAATATATATATATATATATATATATATATACATATATATATTAGACTATTAATTTACATGTCAGGCTTTACAGTGGTAAAGATCACAGCATATCCGTGCAGTGGAGGGTCACGGTGCAGCTGATCATCAAATCTTCATGATTTCGTGTTGAGCTCACTTCGTTTCTCTCTTCACACTTTTCAAACACGATTGACCTCTCTGACATAACTCCCCTCTTGCTCTCCCTTAATGGACACAGCGATAGCAGTCTGTGTAAATAATTCCTGCCCGGACTGAGCCGGGGTTTGTCAGGTGATATCGGCCCCCGCCGCCCTCCAGAATGGATTCTGCCATGTTAGCGCTGAGAAACCCCATCACATGTCGGCTTGACGGGCGCGTGTTCGAATAGACTGACGTGGTGAAATTGAATGTGTTAATGAAAGCACTTCTCAAGGTTGAACGCTGCTTTTCTGTTTGTTTGTTTTGACTTTGTATTTTTCTGTAGAAGGTCACTATTTTTTTATCAGCTCAGAATATAAAATACACCTCAGACTTTACCCTGAAAGAAACTCGGATGTCTGTCATTCACTAGCGAGCTCATAAAACTGCTGTGACTGCTGAAGAGAGATGAAAGGAGGAACTAAAACTCACCTTTACTGTTTCCATCAGGGCCTCGTAATACGGTGCACTCTTCAATCACTCCGTAGGGCTCAAACAGGCGGTACACGTCCTCTTCTGTCTGCTGCTTATTCAACATGCCTACAAACAGCTTCCTGTCCTCTGAAACACAAACACACAAAGAGAATATAAACTTCTACTGTATCTTCTTCGCACACAAAAATGGCAAGAGGACAGGAAATCATAGAGAAGATTCGATATTTAGGCCACAAAAATCCAATTTGCAGTTTGCAGACTGAATCATAGTCCTGGATACTGTCAAATAATCTTTGTTCGCTGCGCTTAAAAACAAATATATGACACAGTCCAATTCACAAACAAATGACTCTTTTGAGCTGATTCTTTAAAAAGACTCACCAACTGCCTCTTAACCGTTTGAATCACTGTAATGAATGATTCACTGAATCAGAGCAGTTACTAAATCACATCAGATTCACTAAATGATGTCAGAATCAAAAAGTATACTATATAATGTACAATACATATTATATGATATTTAGATGTTTTAACAAATACATAAAAAAAAGCTTTTTTGTCATAGGCTATACTTATGAATAAAAATAAATAATGCAAATATTACAGTCCAAATAAAAATATTTTAAACATTAATATTTTTTTTTAAATGCATAAAAATGAACTAAAATAGTAAAAAAAAAAAAAAAAAAAACAGTACAAAATGTTACAGAAATATTTTTCTTTTGTAAAACATGTTCAAACATACTGGAGTCTGAATTCTATCATAAGCTCTGGTTTGTGCATGTGACAGCCTCTGCGAGTTTCCAGGCCTGATGCTGCAGCAGACTTTATCATCTTTATGAGTCCAGGTCTGGTCTCTCCCCATCAGCACTGAGCTATATACAGCAACACACTAACGGCCAGAGACACAGACGGAGAGCTGCGTCTATATAAAGCATCTATAAACCGCCATCAAGAGCTATGCAAGGCCAAAACCTGGACACACACACACACACTTTATGGCCCTGATGGAAACAGTAAAGGCTACACCTCCTTCACTAAGCTCTCCTCTGGGATGTGTTACAGCTGTGAAGCTTTCACTTAGCTGTAGAAAACACTCACATGTATCCCAGCACTGTAACACCTTATCCCAGAATACAAATATATGCAAATATATTTGGAAAATATAGTTTGGAACAATTAAGATTTTTTTAAATGTTTTATTATTATTTTTTTTAATGTTATTTTAAGATACCTTAAAATATACCTTGAGATATTATTTTTATTTTATTTTAATATTACATTATATACATAATATATTTTTTATTAATACTGTTGTGTGTTTTAGTCATTTTTGTGTTTTAGTCATTTTATTTTAAATATAAATCTAAAATTGTATATATGATTTTATTTATATATTTTAAAAATCAAATCATTATATATATATCAAATATTAAAATACCTATTATGAAAAAAAATATATATATATATATATATATATATTAATCATCATAATGGGTCTGATTTAGGGAGTATTTTAAATAGGTATGATAGGTGTGTGGCCGGTGGATCTCCATCAGATTGTGAACTGTTGACCACATGATGGAGTATCACAAATCCTGGTGTTTGTCCTTGCCGTGCAGCATCCCAGTAGAAATCAGTGCTTTCTTGGTGTTCACACTGTAGTGTACGTGCCCTGAGTTTGAGTCTGGTTGTTGATGCGCTGCTTGTGTTACAGATACAGAAATAAACACACACCAGCACAGCATGTATAAAACAACAGACTCTCGGCACCGAAACGCTCATACATACAAACATCTCACAGCGACACACACGTTCTTACCATCCAAACATGCATTCCCACTGCTGTTTACCCTTGAATCCAAGTTGCATCATCTGTGTATGTGTGTGTGTGTGTGTGTGTGTGTTCAGTGCTTTGGAGCCAGTAAGTCTTTGAGAGCTCTCTCTCTCTCTATCAGTCTTTCTGCGCTGCTGGTTGCAGACTATTGCAGTTGAGTTGCAGTGCTGCGGATCTGTGACCTGTAGCCTTTAATGAGAGAAACTGCCTCACACACACACACACACACACACACACTGCCTGAAACACAGGCAATACGCTGAAATTCTGCTGGGTTTACTTGCTGTTGCTCTCTAGAAATGGACTCATAGGAAAGAGAAATCACGACGAAATCTCTTTGTTATTTCAATTGTGGCCTCTTGACAGCAGTGGAAACAAATGGAGAATAAATGGACACGTTTGCTTAAGTCTCTTGTTTCTCAGATAAAATCAAACATCTCTACATTCTCTGAGGAGATTTTAAAAATTTCTCATACACTGTACTATAAAGTCATTTTAGTTTTTATTTTAATATTTCTATATATATTTAGTTTTTTTAAATAGTTTTAATAATTTAATTACTAAAACTAGTTGCCAATGCAACATTTCTAATGTTCATTTAAGTTTACATTTTTTTTCATCTAATATTTAAATTTACCTAATGTTATCTTATTTCAGCTTCATTTAAATTACCAAAAATATTTTTAATAGTTTTAGTTAATAATAACACCAAGATACCCAAGTCTGAAATCATTTTGAGATTTTAATATAAACTCAAAGATTTCTCATCAAATGATCTGGGCTGCCCCACATTCCCCACATTTTTAGCTCTATATTTCACTATAGTTCAATATCCTATTATATGTGAAATCAGTTTTATTCCTGTCTATATTCTGAACGTTTTTACAGAGGGGTTTGCTCATATAGCATTTGCCTGATTTTACACAACATTTTATCTAAACATATGGTGGAAATGTATTTATTTCTGATTTATGGAATGATAAAATGAGACATCCAAAATCCTGTCAGACTGTAATATGTCAACAAAATGCATATAGTTCAAAATGCATAAATAGTTCAACTTTTTACCCTATTCACCTGGGGTGTTTTTAAGAAATCAGAGGTAAAACATCAGCCACGCAAAATTCTGAAAAGAAAAAATTTATATTTGCAAGACGAAATGACTATAAAATAGAATTTAGTAATTTTAGGAGAAACATCTGGGATAAAGTTAAAGATTAAATGAAAGCAACTAAAATCTCCATTAAAACGGAATTGTGCAACCACTCAGAATAGCACAGCTCCTAAACGCTTAAAACTAACAGATAATCCTGTCCATCTAGACGAGATGCTCAAACAAACAACAGCGTTTTGTAAGCACTGCAGTCCCAGTGTTTTGGGAAATCAACCTTACTTAAAAGTTGTCTCTGCATATTAAGCTGGGACAGGAGAAAGTATTTTAACATCAGCATCTCGAGAGCAACCTGTGCGCAATAAAACGCTCCTCTTGGGAACTGTCACTTTGATTGACAGACGCACTCAATTGCTGATGATGCAGATAAATTACCTTATCCGTCAATAAACGCATACTACAGAGACACCATATTTACAATTTATATTAGACCACTGAAGCGTCTCTCTCGCTCTCTCTCTCTTGTGCCAGATCCTGCTGGCCACAATTCTAATTATCCGCACAGACCCCCTCATTTGCTTCTCATTAGCATGTTGAATATTCATGAGTCTAATCTGTTAGCCCCTCCCTCCCAGGGGTCCGTCAGAATCTACACACACCAGCTCTGTTTCAAAACCTAGTGATCTGCTTTACACACATGTGCATGGCACCTCGAAACTGAATGATTTGATGCCTTAAAGGAACAGTTCACCCACAAAATGAAAATTTGTTGAAAATATACTCCATCCAAGACGCAAATGAGTTTCTTCATGGGAATAGACTTGGAGAAATGTAGCATCACTTGCTCACCAATGGATTCTCTGCAGTGAATGGGTGCCGTCAGAGTCTTTTAACTTTAAACAGTCACTTCTGGCTAAAATATGAGTCTATAATCCATAATCACCCTTCCTCCAGTGAAAAAGTCGATCTCCTGTTGTCTCTCACATCAAAACCCACCCTCAAATTTATTTAGAACTGTTTTGGCTTGTAAACAGTGCTTGATCTGTGCAGATTTCTCACCTGATTCAGACGAGATGACTTTTTCATTGGAGGAAGCTGTATTATGGATAGAGGACTCATTTTAACTGGAATCAATGGTTTGAAGTTCGTTTTGATGATACGTCTAGATGGATTTGTTTCTTACAAACACTTTTCACTTCACAAGATGTTAACTGATGGACTGGAGTGGTGTGGATTAATTGTGATGTTTTTATCAGCTGTTTGGGCTCTCATTCTGACGGCACCCATTCACTGCAGAGCATCCATTGGTAAGCAAGTGATGTAATGCTACATTTCTACAAATCTGATGAAGAAACAAACTCATCTTCATCTTGAATAGCCTGAGGGTGAGTATATTTTTTTTAGTTTTAATACAACTGTTACTTTAAAAAGATGTCTAAAAACAGAGCTATTGAATAGGGTTTCAAGCATTGGAAAAGCACTTCCTTTTCATTTCTTTAGAGCGTGTGCATTAATGTGTGAGGAAAAACCCATTGATTATTGTTCTGTGAGCTCTCAGACACAAGAAAGAGAAAGACATCAGAGAAATGAGTGGAAGAGAATGGAGAAACGGCAGAGGCTGAAGGGACACGGGGAAAAGCGGGAAAGGAAGGAGAGATGATGCAAGGATGAGTTAAACGCGAGCAGTCATGAGCTCTGCTGCTTTGTGCCGGAGGGAACGTTAATGTTCAAGACCTGTTTGGCAATAAAGGACACACACACACACACACACACACTCCAACACACGTTTAAAATGTGCCATTGGGGTTTGGAATAAAAATGGGAAACGGTGTGAGTGGAGTTTATCTGAAAAATGAGTTTATATAGGGTGAGAATACGCCCTCTTTTTCCTGGCTGGGATTTCTAAATTGCTTAAAATGTCTGGGTTTTGGTTCCCAAAAGAACCTTTCAGTGATCAGTTCTTAAGAGAAGCATTTTTCTTAGTGTGAAGAACATTTTAATAATCTAAAGAACCGTTTTCCACTATAAAGAACCTTTTGTGGAATGAAAAGATTCCATGGATGCTAAAGGTTCTTCATCGATGCCAATAAAGACACTTTATTTTTAAGAATGTAATTGCGTGAAGAATGTTTCTATCATTAGCTATTGAAGCAGACTGCCTCATTTCTCCAAAAATCCCATTGTACAAAGTCATGTCAACAAATCCGATTTTAGCAAACCAGAACTCTCACTGCGACTCACAGGCCGAGACCAACTCAAAGTGTTCTGACTGGCTAAACAATCGTGTGTTTATGGGCCAGTGACAGGTGTGATTTCTCAGGACACTTATTTCAGTGATGTGTGTCAGGTAGTGGGACATTTTCTGTATGCTGTTCCATAAAAATATTGCTTACGGCACATTTAAATAATACAACCTAAAGTATTTCACACTCGCACACACGCACAGGCACACTGTTTTGCTCAGCATGTAATCTCGGTTTGCCTCAGACTGACAGAAAACTCGCCGCAGATCAAATAAACGCCTTTATTAATAAATCAGGAGACATTAGAGTCTGTCAAACAGCGTTTGATGATGACAGAGCGGCGGGCAGAGACTCCAGCGAAACACTGAGATTTTCTACAGCGCTCGGACACTTCATCCGTCTGTTCTTCATCCATAAAGCATTTCACTGTGACATCACATCAGACACAACCAGATGATCTGCACCCGTTTAAAGATGCGGCCAAAAAAATGAGAGTAGATTTTGATCAAATGTGACAATAAAGCCATTTATAACGTTGCTAAAGTTTTCTATTTTTAAATAAATGCAGTTCTTTTGAACTTCCTATTTATCTGAACAAAACACATCAAAGTTTCCACAAAAATATAAAGCAGCACAACTGTTTTCAGCATTGTAAAAAATCAGAAATGTTTTTTGAGCAGCAAATCAGCATATTAGAATGATTTCTGCAGGATCTTGTGACAATGAAGAATGGAGTAATGATACTGAATATTCACAGTAATAAATTACATTTCAAAATATATTATAATAGAAAATGTTATTTTAAATTGCAAAAATATTTCTAAATATTTTTACTGTATTTAAAATAAAATAAGTGCAGCCTTGGTGAATATATAAGATACATATACATGGCCCATACTGTATATATATAAATATAAATATATATATATATATATATATATATATATATATATATATGGGCCAGATTTACTAAACGGGGCAAATTACTGTTAGAGCGCAATTCTATAAAAGTGCCGATGGGAGGGGAAAATTCTGCGTGTGATTTACTAACAATGCGCACAATAAAGAACACAGACGCAGCCAGATCATTTCCATGATGACCAGCGCAATCTATTAAGAGCAGTGCAAATTGCTGACATGCTTTTTTTGCATGTTAAATAATGGAGCAAATTTGACAGTAATATGACAAGTGCAAAAGTTAGTAAATCGGGTTGCGCGATTACTCTCCTCCCATAAATTTCACATCTGAAAGGGAAACTACTACAAATGCATCTATAGTTAATTTCTGTAATTACATTTATAATTACACTGTTGAGCCATCCCTTACACCTTAACCCACCCTTAAACCTACGCATACCTCCAAACCTGTCCCTAACCTTACCCATATCTCACCTCAATAGCAGCAAAAGTGTTTTGCAATACAATATGACCATAATAAGTACATTGCATTTTTTGGTGTAAGTACATAATAGTTAAGGCCACCTAATATAAAGTGTGACCCTGTGTGTCTTTAGTGAATCCCGACAGTACTATTTTAATGCCAAAAGACAGTTTGCGCTGGCTCAACCTGGCCCTATATATATTGTGATCTTAAAGTGCTATTTCCATCTGATTTAATACAAAAATTTGCTGGTATAAGTGACTCTATTTAGGTTCATTCAGTGATGTTAACAATACTTTTTACTCGAATGAAAGAAGCTAATTTTAGGTTGATTTTTAGGTTACAATTGATATCAGTTTCAACACACACACACACACAAACAAACACACACACACAAATATTTCTGTAAACAGAACATATTTCTTGTAAAGACTGCAGAGTTTTGGAAAAATCATAGGTGTACAGTTAAAAGCTGCATGGTTATTAGTTTTTTCCAAATAGCATCTGCATTGCAGACCAGTCTAATATTTACAACTCTTACAAAAGTCATAATCTAGGTGCAATTTAGTGCACAAGACCTCACCGACGGACTACTATAGGAATATATGAGCTGCCCTTTTCACCCTAATTTCAACAGACAGCAGGAGCGAGACACACTCCTCACAGCTGCAGATCCGGGACAGGCCGTCCGGCAGGTGTACACTACAAATCTGCAGAACAGCGTGATTTCAGACTTTCAAGTCTTTATGTGTCTGTTCTCGACTGAGACGGGAGTATGAACCTGCTCTTGACACAGAAATCAAACCGGCTCATGTGTGTGTGTGTGTGTGTGTGTGTGTGTTTGTGTGCAGACAAAGACAAAGAAAGAAAAGCCTTTAATCTGTGAGGAGAACAGTCAGCGCTTTACATGGAGAGAAACAAGGTGGTACATTTCATGCATGGAGGGTTTAAATTGCTAAATTGCTCAGATTAACCCTGACCTTCAGCTCAAACCCTGATCAAAACCACCAAACATCAATCACTGATGGAACTTCAGTCAGACATAAACAGACATTAAATGAGAGCAGAATGAGTCGTGTATAGATGGAACTGCTATTTGATGTTCATTCAAATCTTTAGATCTTCAAATCTTCATCCAAGCTGCTTATGAAGTTGACTTGAGTTTGAATCTGGTCTGCGTATCATTTTATGATACCTCAAACTCTTTTAATGTTACCTTGCAAAGTCATATTTCATAGTAAAATATGGCAACAAACTTAAATAAATTGAGTTGAACTGATAAAATGACTAAAACTGACAAAAAATAAGCTAAAATTAAATTAAAATAAAAAAGCAATACCAAAAATACAACAACAACAAAAAAAGGCAAATAAATAAATTAATAAATAAAACTACTTCCGCTAATTCAAAACATCAATAAATAACACTAAAATAACACTGCTTTTTAGTATCGGCAGTACACAGATTATGGTGACAGTTTAACAAATCTGTTTTTGTTGTTGTTGTTTTTATTTGATATATTGTTTGCAATTATATTTTTTGTTATTCATTTTCTTACAAGCCGTTTATTTGTCTTGAATAATTAACTTAAAAAGCCTGAAGCAATGTTTACTTCACTGAATAACAGTTATAGGCTTCTTATGAATGTTTTCATTTAACGTGTTAATATTTATATTAAAATTCTTAAATAAAGAATATTGTGCATATGGCATCGAAACTGATGTTCTTCTGCATTCATATGAACTCCTGAAATGTAGGTATATCATGTCAAGCCCGGGGACGTGCAGGTATTGAGAAAGGAGCTTGTGTCCTAGAAACTAAAAACGGAATGGCAAATGCTCTGACGCGCCGCTCATCTACTGTAATGCTGTCATTTCAGAAGTGAGGAGGATCAAATATTCATCTTAGCAGAGAAATCTAGCCGAGCTCCTCAAACCTCCTCTCTCTCCTGTATAAAACCAGATCAGCTCAATCTCTCTTCCCAGCTGAGCCCAGCACACACACACACTCATAGTAAGGCCCGTCTCAGATGGCCTGCTGGGAAGGTCCCGCTCAGAGCTGGAGTGTAATTATTCCATATCAAACCATCCACTCCATGGGAATACAGTGAGCTTGCTATGACAATACAACTGTACTGTAGTGATGTTTGTTCACTGTGGCCTTATAAGTGATTCTGTAAGGACATTATATTCAGATGCTATTGTGTTCAAATGACACAGAATATGGAAGTAGCTACAGCAACAATATGGTGATACTTATTACTATATAAATTATGGGTTGGTTGGTTGGTTTGTTTGATTGATTGCGGTGTATGTGCACTCAGATTTAACACACTAACATACACAAAGCCATCAAGGTGGTTGAAAACACATCCAGAGAGTTAACCGCTCTCATTCCCTTTCATCTCTGCAGCTACTTTGAGTCATTTAGCAGGCACTTTTATCTATAGTGACTTGAATTGAGCAACTGCTCAGCTGGTCCATTCAGCCTCGCAACAAGGACACATCTTGCAGCAGACAGTGAATTATTTGTTTCACCTCAAATAAAAATAAGTAAATAAATAAAAGCACTGACAAATAAATGCAATGCCATTTATTAAGTTTTGTTGCAAGTGCCATGTGACTGATTATATTGTATTAAAACTCCTTATTTCTCCAAATAAATAAATAAGTTTAAAATAAGCACTTGCAAAACAGCTAATTTAATATAACAACATTTTATTATATATCAATTTTAGTTTGCAAGTAGCATGTGACTGATCATACTGTATTCAAACTCCTTATTTTACTAAATAAATAAACAAACAAACCGGCAAAACATCTAATATAATAACATTTTATTATATAAACTTTAGTTTGCAAGTGCCATATGACTGATCATACTGCATTAAATTATTTCGCCAAATAAATAAATAAACAAACACTGGCAATTTAATATAACAAGATTTTATTATACATAAAATTTAGCTTGCAAGTGCCATGTGACTGATCATATTGTATTAAAACTCTTAATTACACTAAAGAAATAGTTAAATAAACAAACTGGAAAAACATCTAATATTATAACATTTTATTATATAAACTTCAGTTTGCAAGTGCCACATGACTGGTCATACTGTATTAAAACTCTTAAATAAATAAATAAACTTACTGATAATAGATCTACTATAATAATAATAATATAATAATAATTTTATATTTAGTCAGAACACACGGCTGCTTCTGTAGATAGACGGATTTTGCCCACATTGTGACATAGTTACAGCACCTGCAAGACCAACCAATGGTTAGTTAGTTTTGCAGTTACTCCCTGCTGGACAGGTGCTGTAACTACAATCCTCCAAAATCCTCTAAAATGATGTCTTCCAAAATTCTTCAAAAGATGGTCAAAACTGGAAAATAGTGCTGATTTGTGCAACACAGCAAATGCTCACCATAAAATAATGCATTTTTAAAAAAATGACCAATTGTGATCAAAGAAAGTGCAAAAGTACAGAGCGCTCTATACACGCTTTGGATGAGGCAATCAGTTTATAACTATATATTTTGCACCTGCTTATACTTACATCAAAATGCAGACGTTAGCATTTCACAGTTCTTTCGTGGACGTGCGCTGACACCTGCTCTCTAAACGCAGACCTCTCTGAGCCGAGATGTGAATTCCCAGCGCCGCTTTAACATGAATGAACTCACACTGGAGTCAAAGAGACAGAGCGGATGGGAGCTCCCATCCATCATCTCATGACGGCCTGACACCAGGCCTTATGAGGGAGCAGAGATGCTCGCGGAAAAACACACATGTGCTCCAGCAAAGCAATAGAGGCTCGTAATGAGTCTGTGTGGATGGCAAATATGGAGAGAAAATGAATTCATTTGTTCATATTATCATATACTGACATGTGCTGTGATGGGAATCACTAGGTATATAAACACGCAAACACACACACACACACACACACACACACACACGCACCCACAAGGCGGTGTGTGTGGACACTGTTATACGTGTGTCTGAGAGAGTCAATATATTGACACTTGAAAATCATGCTGTCTGTTCCATAACATCTTCTTCCATCTTCATTGACAATCATTCATCAGATTGTTTGTTTCAAAATGAAAGACTTTCATTTGCTGCCTCTGTGTTTGTGTGTGTGTGTGTGTGATGCACAACAGCAGTCGAGCTGAGTACCAAGGGACAAAAAAGCTACATCAACCCCTGTGAACTGTAAATTGCCTCTATATTTTCTAGGTGATTATTATAGAGACTGGCCTTTATCACACACACATCCTTAGTTTTTAAGAATACTAGACAATTTAATTTTCAATTTTAAAATATAAATGCAACTAAAATAAATAAAATAAATAAATGAATAAATAAAATAAAAATCTGTCATTATTTACTGGCATGACATGGCATGGCATGGCAAAATAAAATAAAAAATAAAATAAAAATAAAATAAAAAATAAAATAAAATAAAATAATGGGGAACAAAATTATGTTTGTGTAAAGTTATATTGCGTAAAATATAACTTTAATATAACTAATATAAAAAATAAATAAAATACAATGAACAAAACAAAATAAAATAAAAATATATTAAAAATAAAATAAAATAAAAAATAAAAGTAAAATAAAATATAAAACAAAACAAAACAAAATGGCAAATAGAATCCCAATAGAAACTGTTTTTAAAAAGTTATATTGTACAAAAAAACAAAACAACATAAAAATGATCAAATAAAATATAAAATAAAATAAGATATAAATAATAAAGAAATATTTATTACAACACAATAATAATAATAATTTCACATACTTTTTTTCAATGGAATACAAAATTCGAATACTACAATACAAGTATTGAGTAAATAGAGTTTAGATAGATAGAACAGATAGAGTGAACTATTCCTTTAATGAGCTTTCAGAATACTCTCTCTGTACATGAATACAGTGATCAGCAGTAATTGGTTTCAGGGTTTGCAGTTCAGATTTAGCCACTTTCCTCTGAGGTGTCAGAAGTTCAATGGTTTCAATGGTTCATCTGAAAACCTTTCTCTCCTATTAAAGGACTCATGTACCAAAGCATCTCCCAGGACCTCCATCTCAACCTAATGTGTTTCATCAGAATGCACAGCTCCTTCTGAATGCAGAAAGATGCTTTTTGGCAGCAGAATGCTGCAGTTATAGAATCTACCAGCAATGGATAAATCAAGGTAAAAAAAACCTTGAACCTTTGTCAGGTTCTTAGTCCGGAAACAGCTACATGGTGAGCATGACTTTGATGAAAGCCAAAAGTGGTTTTGTAGGACTACACGGCCCTTTCCTGTCTAAATGGACAGTTATTGATCAGAATAAGCAATGTTTTGGCCTGGACTTGGTCTGAAAGTCAAAAGTCTGGCTGTCATGCTAATGCTAAAGGAGGCGTTTTAAGTGTTTAGTTAGTTTTACTTTTGTTTTGTTTTTTTGTCTAAAAGACACTGTCAACGTCAAACCATCAAAGTCTCGTGTTGATCTCTCTTACACTTTCTGTCTTTGTCTTTCTCCTTCAAAAACACACATGGCTGTCCAGTCGAATGGCTCCCTCCGCAGACGTAAATCCGGGCGTCTCCTTGCCCTTCACGCTCTGCGCCGGCCGGATCAATGAGCGCTTGCATCTTCCATTTATCTCAGGAAACACCCACACTTGGCCAACATGCATCAGGCTGTAACAACCTCAATTATCCCTGCTGAATTTACAAGGTCTGGTGTAAGAGCTCAGATGTTCAACATGCAAAAGAATGACAGAAGCTTGTTTAATGAAGTCCTCTTATGACCCAGAGTGTTGTTAGAACACTCATTTGATTATAGAGAGCCATTGTATTTAATGAGAAACATTTGCCTTATGTTTGTACCGCTTTATTAGCATTTTCTAAAACTGGGATTGGGAGGTTGGTGTAAATAAAAAGGATATTCTGGGATATTTTCACCTTAATGTCCATTTACAGCATCTGTGGCATGCTGTTGATTACCAAAGACAATCATCTCGACCTGTCCCTGAGTTTGCATAAACAGAGCAGAAAATGTGTTTACTGAAATACACTTCCAATGCAAAGCTAGCAGGCCAAATGGCAGCACAGCTAATACATGTTTAAATTATACCATCAAAACATTCCATTACTGCAAAATAAAATAAAATAAAATAAAATAATAAAATAAAATAAAATGGGAAACATAATCAGTCTGTTTGTGTAAAGTCATATTGTGTGAAAAAAACCCTCAAAATTCTATACAAACAATAAATAAATAAATAAAATATAAAACAAAACTAAATAAAATGGGGAATAGAATCCCCCAGAGTCCCCTAAAATATAACACAACATAAAAACATAAAAATAAAATACAAAAGAAAAAAAAAAGCACAAAACAAAACAAAATACAATAAAATAATAATTGAAATAATAAAATAAAATCACCCTGTCTGTGTAAGGTTATATAGATGTTTAAGCATGCTAGAGGGTTTAAAAGAAGAAATATGAAGGTGAATTATTCCTTTCAACTGAAAATAAGGCAGAAAACCTTTCAAATTAGAAGTGATTATGTTCTGTAAGCTGTCAGAGTACGGAGACGCTCTCTCTTTACATCCCATCTCACACTAATTTACACCTGACCAAAAATATCTCCCAACGGCATGAAAAGCGCAGCAAACGTGGAGGCGCACGGCATGATGGGACAGGATATACATCTCAGAAAACAGCTCCAGATGGAGAAATACTATTCATCACTCTGTTTTTCAGGAAAAATAAAGAGGGTGGAAGGTGTTTCTTTTAAATTATGATTTAAAAACGGCAGTACTATATCCCAGGGAGCTTTTATATGAAAGCAACAGGCAGACGCTATTGAAGCAAAATAATTAAAACCATTTTCTGTAATTTTCTACGAATCTCTCTCGCCGCACATCCCTGCAGTGTGTCTCTTTGGAATGGCATGGGCAGCCCAGAGCCTGCTGGGAAAAATCATTATGTATAATTACTGTGTCTCTGCCTATCACTTTCATTTCAACCACAAATACAATTTCAGCTCTCATAAAACACAAAGAGGAAGCGACAGAGACGAAAAAAGGAGATGTTCATATCTGTTCCGCGCTGTTCTCCAGTGTTTCACTGTCTTGCAGGATAATGTGTGTCTATAATGGAGCACAGGGTGAACGCTTGAAAACAAAACACAGCAACAAGATGAATATTTACAGCTAAAGTCTGTATGGAAATCTGGACTGGATTTCATTCATATCAGTGATCGTTCACAGTATCCTATTCATCTTCTCCATGTTCATTTCATAAATAAACTTCAGTATGAGGTTTGAGGCCATGAACCAAACCAACCAGCTCTGATATGAATAACTTTGCAAGCTTTGATTTAAAGCAAAAAATATATGAAACGGCAAAGCACTTGACAATACATCTACTGAAGCCCTGTGAATGACAGAAAATAATAAAAATTATATTTTATATATCATATAAAGCCATGGTATACAACTATAAACTGATTGTCATTAATTATAAATGTAAGAACAATATATTTTAAGATTATAACTACATTTTCAGAAATATACAACATCATTGAAAAGTTTGGGGGTGCTAATATTTTTGACAAAAGTCTCTTATGTTCAGAAAGGGTGCATTTATTTGATCAAAAATACAGTAAAAACAATAAAATATCATTCTAATTTAAATGAACTGTTTTCTATGTAAACATATTGTAAAATGTAATTTATTCCTGTGATGTAAAGCTTAATTTTTAGTGTCTTCAGTGTCACATGATCCTTCAGAAATCATTCTAATGATTTGCTGCTCAAGAAACATTTCATTATTGTCAAAGTTGAAAACAAATACGAAATATTTTCGTCACGATCATGATCATTTGATGAATAGAAAGTTCAAAAGAACATTTTTTGTAACATTATAAACGTCATTATTGCCCTTTTTTTAAAACCCAACTGAATTTCCAAAGGTTAAGACATTTTAACATTAAAAAAATTAATTGTTGCATACTGTCTCACAAATTGTACTATTTAAAAGAAAAATAGTGGGTAGAATGTATGCAAACACAGACACAGTCTAAAACACATTATCCCATCAACATCCATAGCTGATGGTCAATGTCAATCTGTTTTAAGAAACAGGGTGAGCCAATCATGTTCATCGCTTCAGTGGTTCCCATGGTAACAGGCTGCCTGTATGCTGTAGCAAATTACGAGTGTGACTGTGCACACACATTCTGTTGTCCTGTAAGTGATGTGTGAAAGGCGGTAAACAGCCGGTCGTGTTTGTTTCGCGGGACGCGCTTGCAAGGCCTCGACCTTTGGGATTGTTACGGGAATTGCAAGAGCATGTGCATATTAAAGGAGTAAGGGGAACAAATTAAACACACACACACAAACTCTTGTCCCTTGGTAGAGACTCTCATTTCTTACCCTGAACTTGACAAGCATCAAAGCAGAACAAATGTCGGCTAATTATATCCAAAATAAAATGAATGCATTCTGTGACCATGAAAAATTCCCTATTGCTCCGCTCAGCAGGACACACACACGACTCATTCTCACGGCTTAAAGGCATAATGAAAGCTGTGGTTAAATGGCAAAGCTTCTTGATGGGGTTTAAAGAAATAGTTCACCCAAAAAACGAAAATTTGCTGAAAATTTCATCACCCTCAGGCCATCCAAGATGTAGATGAGTTTGTTTCTTCACTAGAACAGATTTGGAGAATTGTATCACCAATGGATCCTCTGCAGTTAATGGGTGCCGTCAGAATGAGAGTCCAAACAGCTGATAAAAACATCACAATAATCCACACCACTCCAGTCCATCAGTTAACATCTTGTGATGCCAAAAGCTGTGTTTGTAAGAAACAAATCCATCTTTAAGACAATTTTAACTTCAAACCTTTGCTTCTGGCTAAAATATGAGTCCTTTTTTGCATAATATTGCTTCTGTGAAAAAGTCATCTTGTCTGAATCAGGAGAGAAATCTACACAGATCAAGCACCTTTTACAAGCCAAAACAGTCCAAAACAAATGTAGGTGGATTCTGATGTGAGAGGACAACAGGAGATGGACTTTTTCACTGGAGTGTTATTATGGATTCTGAACTCATATTTTGGATAGAAGCAACAATTTATAGTTAAAACACTGTATTGCTGTAACACTGTAATTTGTTTCTTACAAACATGCATCTTTTGGCTTCACAAGACGTCAATTGATGGACTGGAGTGGTGTGGATTATTGTGATGTTATTATCAGCTGTTTGGACTCTTATTCTGACGGCACCCATTCACTGTGAGCAAGTGATGTAATGCTACATTTCTCCAAATCTGTTCCCATGAAGAAACAAACTCCTTTACACCTTGGATAGCCTGAAGGTGAGTAAATCTTCAGAAAATCTTTATTTTTGCGTAAACTATTCCTTTAACAAGTGCGTTAAACATGTCATCTATCTGTCCTACAAGGCCAAACCACTCAACTCATCCTCAACCACTGATTTCGATCCAGATGCAAAGACTCTTTGACTTCCGCTGCATGCAAATGACAAAGCCAACGTTTCATTGGCAGGCCAATTGGGACGGGGGCGGTTCCGCAATCATCTGCAGCTTATAACATCGGGGCGTTTGTTGCATGCAAGTCATGCGCTGAATATTCCATCGGCCTATCGCTGTTAATTTGTATGCAATTATGATAATACTCCTCATTCCATGTGGCTGATAAGCATCTCTTTGCAAATGGAAGGAAAAGTGAGTGAAAGTGAAATGCGGATGAGGGAACGCCTTTGAGAGACTCACTAATGAGGGTTTCTCCGGTCTCTCTGGACTGATGTGGTTGATCCCTAATGGAAAGCAAATTGAAAATCAGTGGTCCCGTCGGGGGCTGCGTTAACCTCTGCTCCACGTGCACATGCTGCAATCAACAGTCCCATCAGGGATGGCGTTAACGTTGGGAAAGCAGGGTTGCCGTGGTGATATGAGATGCAGACGGGACACACACGGTTTCTATGGGTTCAGCTACTACCCTTGCGAGAGACTCTATAGTTCAAGTGCAATATATTTAGAAGAATTTTATTAGAAGAATTTAGAATTTTCATATCATATATAATTTCATATATTACTCTAAAACTATTTTAAAGACAGAAAAGCCAGAAAAAAATACAACAAAACACAACATATACGATGGCTTGAGAAATAGGAAGTTGTTTTCTGTGCTGCACTCAATGTAAATTTTGTTGTATCCCCTTTCATATGCTACTTTCACATGCATATACGTGAATGTTTATGTACACATACAGTAGTCGATATAGCTTTTGTAGAGCAGACATCAGAAAAAAAATATGCACAGCCATATTTAAATTTAATATAAATATTATAAATAAAAATATTGTAAATATATTTTATATTATATTTATTTTTAAAATATTTTCTTTATGTTTAAAATTCTTTTTTTGCAGCGCAAATAAAAATTGTGTAATTTTTACTATAATTTAAGTATAATATTTAGTAAGCAAATCTTTTTATGTGATAAAAAGATTGACCTGTCATAATTTCAGCCTATGTCATAATTGACCTTTTATCTCATAATTTAGACTTTTAGACTTTTTAGGTTATAATTATGATGTATGTCATAAACTTTTTGTTTCATAATTATGACTTACAATGTTTTAGTATGATTATATTTAAACTTGATATTAATATTATTTGAATATTTGTGTCATAATTTATTTTATTTATTTATATATTCATTGTATTCCTTTGCATGATATTATTTAATTGAAATTCATAAAATATGCCTTTTTATTATTTTGTATTATTTATTTATATACATATGGTATTATTATATTTATATATTATTAATTTATTGTAATTAATAAATTATGATTTTTTATGGTATCATTGTGCATTTTATTTATTCTATTTATTTGTAGATTTATTATTAATTTATTGTCATTAATAAATTAGGACTTAGTATGTCTTAGATTTAGTCTTGATTTGAATATTATTTTAATATTTGAGCATGATTATAAAATAATTGCCACAGCGTCATCACTTTATATTAAGTGCAGAAGAATAAGAAGAACCAGGAGGAGTACAATAACAACTCATGTTTGTCAAACAGCCTTTACATGCTAGAAAAGTCCGAATGAAAGCAAGGGATGTGAGAGCTGCTCTTTAATAGGACGAACACACTCCAGCCTTATTTACATGAGCCGCACGCTCTGAAAATAAAGCTCGAGTCGTGCCACCCTGCAGTCAGGCCACTGAACCCAATTAACAACAGCCCGACAAAGACACAAAGAAAAACCAAGAAATACAAAGCGAGAAAATGCACGGCCATTAGAAAACACTGGATTTATCATTTAAGAGAAATTCTGCTCTTTTCCCAGACTTCCCTGCAGCGTGATGTGTTAATTGAAAGCGGGCAGCTGTTATGTGTGTTTACATTAGCGTGCTGTATTGTTTTACGGTCGGGGATTACAGCGCGCCGTTTCCCTGGATCTGCGATGTGCAATGGTGTCGATAGACCTCGTAGGAATTCTCTCCCTCATCCGCACGCTTTCCTTCACTTCTACATTTCATTCTTTCCCTATTCCCTGCTTTTTCCTCGGGAAGCTCTCACTATGCCGGTGGAGTATTTTCATGTATCCATTTCCTTTAATTCAGTAGCTTTATCACATAAAACACACCAGCAGGGACTCATTTTCATCAATAATGCAGCTAAAGTGCCTCGATTTTTCCTGAGCTTACACAAATCACCTGTGCTGTCATGTTGCTGCACTCGCCAAGTATGAGTAATAAGCTACTTCAGATCCGTGCGAGCGTGTGTGTGTGTGTGTGTGTGTGTGTGTTCTGCGCGCTGACCTATATTTAGAGGAAACCGCGAGGCATGCGCTGATTAAATAATTTGGAGAAAGTGAGCACAGATGCACAGAGATGTACAGACTAAACATGGCGTGGAGCTGCTGTCGGGTCGGGAAACGTTTGATGCTGTGCAGTCATTCACTGTCTGTTCATCTACACCTGTTCATATGGAAAATTCAACATGCAAATATGTTTTTCCTTCTTTAGAAATTTGCACTGCATCATGTTTTTTTTTTTTCAATAGTACTACAAATAGTCAAAATTATGAGATACTAAATCATAATTGTGAGTTAAAACATCAAAATTATGAGATATAAAGTCCAAATTATGACAGAAAAACCAATTATAACAAGAAACAAGTTGCTTTTTTGCCATAATGACTTTTTATTTTATACAGCAATTATGATTTAGTAGGTAATAGTTTAAACGTTTTGTCATAATTATGAATTTTTACGCATTAACTGTGAATTTTCAATTTAAAATTTTCCTGGTTTAGCTACTTAATTATTTAAGTTCTAAATAAGACTTATGTCATATATTTTCCTTTTTAAGTCATAACCATGACTTAGTATGTCATAATTACAACTTTTTATTTCATATTTGTGACTTTATCTGATAAATAGTACTTAGTATGTAAATATTTTCACTTTATGTCATAAACGACTTGTCAGTATGTCAATTTGTCTATCAGATCTATGACTTTTTATGTCATAATTTTGATTTTTTTCTCTCTCTTAAACATTACTTAATATGTGGGAGTTGTGCATTTTTGTCATAATGGAACTACAGTATTTCATAATTATGACTTAGTATGTCAATTTGTAAATTTTTCATCTCTTAAATATTACTTTGTATATTATATTACTTTATTACTTATAATTGTAACTCACAATCTCACGATTTCAACTTTTTATCTTAGAAAATTATCATGTAAGCATTTTGACTTCCGACATAATTATGATTCAGTATATCATTTTGTCTTTTTTTTTTTTATCAGATAAAGATTACTTAGTATGTACAAAGTTTGACTTTTGTCAAAATTAATAACTTTCTTTCATAATTATGACTTAGTATGTCAACTTAGACTTTTTCATCTCTTAAATACTACTTAGTATGTAAGAATTTTGACTTTTCATGTCATAAAAATGGCTTATGTTATCATTTTCTCATAATTACGTTATAATTTCATAATTTTAACTGTTTATCTCAAATATTACTTAGTATGTAAATAGTTAGACTTTTATGCCATAATTACATCAATTTGTCTTAAAATGTCATAATTATGACTTTTATGTCATAATAACTTCAATTTTTCATCTCATAAATATTACATAGTATGTACGAATTTAGAATTTTCATGTCATAATCATGATTTACCAAAGTATGATTATTTTTTCTTATGTCTCAGAAATGGGCTTCTATAATACTTTTATAATATATACTATACTACAATATATATATATATATATTTTTTTTTTTTTTCATCCATAATTGCTTTATTTACTCTTACGAGTATTACAGCATTAAATGACCACATCAAATGTTTTGTTCTGGATACAACACTTCATGTCACTTGTTTTCTCCTTATCTCCTTTTCTATTCTCACTGTTACAAATAGTGCTACTATTCCTCATTCTACAGTCCACACACTGCATCTTGCTTGCTTTCTTGAGACTTTGTCATGTTTTCTTATTAACACAGCTCACATATAAACCCAAACACACCCATAATTCCACGAGATGCTGTTCACGGTTGAATTGTTTAATTGCATTAATTTCACCGCATCAGCTCACAGATTCTAGGGCGTCACGAACGTCATCCAACAAGGGACCGTCCCGCGAGTGTGTGCGCACACGAATGCATGAGGAAACACACACGGTGCGGTTTCCTGGCCCAGTTTGTGCGGTTTGTTAACGCTCTGCGCTAATGTCGAGCCGTATCTGTAGCGAGAGGAAGAGGAGAGGTCGTTACATAAGTGTCTAGACATCAATGACAGTTCAAAGGATTCATTGCAGCAAAAAGTTAATTAGCCAGTGATTCCACCCCGCGTATTCTCATCAGCTCCTCTCCACCTCTGTCTTTCATCTCGGTGGCTTTTGAAGCACACAGGCCTGTTCCAATACCGCACGGGATTGTGGCTCCCGCTTTCCGGTGACATACTTACAACGGAAGTGCTTTTCAGGCGAGAGATCTGAGACGACGGTGAGCTAAACCTCTGAGCCATTTCAGCGTGTTATTTTATATTTAAGTATTTCAGGAGTTATGTAAGGTAATGAAGACGGGCTTTGGGACTGACAGAAAGAGTGTCTGAAAAAAAGCTATCAGTTTAGACTAAAAGGGACAGTTCACCTGAGAATGAACATTTTGTCATTATTTATCACATTTTTCCAAACTGTGAGTGTGTGATTTTTTTTTTCCTCCCCTGCGGAACACAAAGAAGAAATGTTCACACAGCTATTCTTCACACAGCGACACGTTGAACTGATCAAAAGTGGCAGTAAAGACATTTATAATGTTACAAAAGATTTCTGTTTCAAATAAATGCTGTTCTTTTGAACTTTCTATTCACCAAAGAATGCTAAAAAATATTGGGCAGCACAACTGTTTTTACATTTATAATAATCAAAAATGTTTCTTAGCAGCAAATCAGCATATTAGAATGAATTATGGAGGATCGTGTGACACTGAAGACTGGAGTAATGATACTGAAAATACAGCTTTGCATCACAGGAATAAATTACACTTTACAATATATTGCAATAGAAAACTGTTGTTTTAAATTGGAATAATATTTCACAATATTACTGTAATGTAACATTACATTTTATTTAATGTAATTAAAGGCAGAAAGGCTGCATGGCCTGCAAAGGTACTAAAGAACATTTCCCTCTCCGTGAAGCTTTGGGTGAGAGGAAAATCATTCTGCTGAAAATTCAGTTTTACATCACAGAAATAAATTAAATTTGAACATATATGCAAAAAGAAAACATTATTTTAAATTTCAAAAATATTAAACCATTTTACAGTTTTTTTCTGTATTCTTGGTCAAATAAATGCAGCTTTAGTGAGTATAGACATTAAAAACATAAAAATAAAAATCTAACATCACATTCAGATCCTTGATGGATTAAAGGGTTAGTTCACCCCAAAATGAAAATTCTGTCATTAATTACTCACCCTCATGTCGTTCCAAACCCATAAGACCTTCGGTCATCTTCGGAAAACACAAATTAAGATGTTTTTGATGAAATCGGAGAGCTATCTGACCCTCCCATAGACAGCAATGCAACTGAAATGTTCCCAGGTCCAGAAACATAGTAAATACATCGGTAAAACAGTCCATGTGACATCAGTGGCTCAACTTCAGCTTTGCGACGCTATGAGAATACTTTTTTTTTGCGCAAAGACAACAAAAATAACAATTTACTCAACCATTCTTCTCCCCCGAGTTACGTCTTCCACCATTTTGGAGAGTACCTAAGAACGTATTTGACTTAATCAGCGTTATTTACGTTCGGGAGGAAAGCGTGCACATGAACGCAATCTGTGTATTAAGTGTTTTTGACGCTTAGGGGAAAGTGTGCGTATGCATTGTGATACTCTCTAAAATGGCTGAAGATGTCACTCGGGGGAGAAGAATGGTTGAGTAAACTGTTATTTTTGTTTTCTTTGCGCAAAAAAAAGTATTCTCGTAACGTCGCAAAACTGAAGTTGAGCCACTGATGTCACATGGACTGTTTTACCGATGTATTTACTACGTTCTGGACCTGGGAACATTTCAGTTGCATTGCTGTCTATGGGAGGGTCAGAGAGCTCTCCGATTTCATCAAAAACATCTTAATTTGTGTTTTCTGAAGATGACCGAAGGTCTTAAGGGTTTGGAACGACATGAGGGTGAGTAATTAATGACAGAATTTTCATTTTGGGGTGAACTAACCCTTTAAACAAGATTTTCAGTAGCTTTTTGGAGCCTGAAAGACGTCATGAAGATTCATCAGCATTTCTCTGATTGAAAGAAAAATTGCATTTTGGAGGCAACGTGAAGATGTTGAGAACTGTAAATAATGACACTTTTCATTTTTGGGTGAACTATCCCTTTAAATCTAAACTGACAGATATTTGTACTATTATGCCCTCATTTGTTTCTTCTTAAAATGTTTTATACATAAAGAAATGGAGAATAGTTTTGACAAAATGACTTAATTTGCCAAGATACCAAAGTCTCAATCAAAAGTCAAAGATGTCAATATGAACTCTCACCAAATGATCTGAGCTTCTAACCACATTCATTTTATAGCTCTACACTCTTACTGTAAGTCAACAAATGTATTTTTAAGAAACTCTGATAAATAAAATACTACTGAGAGCTCCATCAAGTCTCCTGAGCTCTCTAACAACCAACCTCCAAGCATTAAAATATCCCTCTGTGTCGAGTTTGTGAGACATCTTTGTGAAGGTCAGTGAAAACTCAACCTGGAAACATCTGCACGGCCATCTGGCAGACATCTCCTCACCTCTCCAAAGACATCTGCTGCTCCGGGAGCCACGGCAACGTTCCCATGAGCTGCCCAGGGTCCTGAACTCAACATAGGAGTCTGTGTTACTGCCTGCTTGGAAACTAATGCTTCCTGCGGGAGGATAATGGACCAGGTGCTGGTCGCTCACAATGGACGCGTGCCCTTTAGAATTACCCTGGATCTGGGGATCAAATTCACACAACTTCACATGTTTTTACCTGTGAACCACTAGATACTAAATAGATTCATATTCATCGGTTACAAGCCATATGCCAAAAAGAGAGAGTAAAAACTGTCCAAAATATATTTTTTAAATATAATGTAAATATATGTTAAGTGAAGCAAGTATATGCTGAGTAAAGACAATTTTTGAAATTGAAAATATATTTAGTTTCAGTGTATTTTAGGGACAAGTCTATACTGCATTTCCAGTATAGACATCAATGACAGTATATATATTTAAAAAAATATATATGTATATATTTTGAAAATATATATTCAAAAATATACCAAAAAAAAAAGCTAATCTAACAATATTGTTTTGGAGCATGCCAAAATGTATTTCAAAATGCAGTTTAGTACGGTGCCCGCGAGGTGACATGGTCGGTTCACTTAGTTGTGTCGTGGCCACGACATCATAACTCGCGGGAACGTGATAATATGTCGTGGCCTCGAGATGCTATGTTGAGGGAACGACATCCATTTCTCGAGGCCATGACTTCTTATGTTGAGGGAACGACATATTTTTATTGTGGCCACAAGTTCAATGCGTAAACACACCTGCGTGACCAACGCGGGATTATCAGAGATGGATTCACTAATATTTTATTTAGAATTAAGAAATTATTACATTAATTATTATAGAAATTACATTATTAAATTACCATGGCTACTGGACTGTATTATGTGCCATAGTCAGCATTCAAATGAAGTTTATCATGAAATGTTAAATAAAGTGCATAAAATAAAATAGGCCCACAAGAACACATTTTTATCAATCCCACAGTCTTGTAAATCCATTAACTGATCGTCTTTTTCCTGTAATATTTGTATATTATTATTATTATTATTTTTATTATTAGCCTATTATTATTGGTTATATTTTGATATTTGTTGATAATCGTTTTTTCCCTTCATTTCGATCTCTTTGCTTAACGTTCTGAATTGTAAATAACAGCCTACTGTAAATGCTCGACGTGCCAATAAAGCTTTTATTATGCAGACTGGAATTTTTACTGGAATGCAGTTTAAATTTAACAAAGGCTATATTTCATTTTATTTCTGCTAAGTAATAGACCATAATTACAAATACTATATAGTGCTTCGTTGAGGAATTAATCATTCACGTAATTTCATTTGTAAATGAAAACACAACACGCTCATTTATCATCACACATGGGCATAAATGCAATCATAAAGTCAAAACTTTATTGGCATAATTGTCAAGCGTTTACAGTATTTGCTAAATATATGGTAGGCTAACAAATATAGCATAATTACACAAAACGTTAACTAGGTAAATCGATACACAAATTGAAAGGGGAAATAAGCATATATAACAAATATAAAAATATAACCCTATAAGTTAATGTAACAACAATAATAATAATAGCCTATACAAATATTAAATGTTTCATGTTAATAAAAATGTTTTATGATAATATCTGATAATCCCGGGTTGCTATGGTCACACAGGTTTGTTTACGCATTGAACTCGTGGCCACGAGAAAAATATGTCGTTCCCTCAACATAAGAAGTTGTGGCCATGAGAAATGGATGATGTTCCCTCAACATAGCATCTCGAGGCCACGACATAAGGATGTCATTACCTCGACAAAATTATCTCGTGCCCACGAGTTAATATGACGTTCCACGAATTAATATCTTGTGGCCACGACATATTATCACGTTCCCACGAGTTATGATGTCGTGGCCACGATACAACTAAGTGAACCATCCATGTCACCTCGTGGGCACCGTAGTTTTTTTTTTGATGTTCAAAAATACATTATTGGTAGAAAACATATTTATTTAAATATACTTTGAAACATATTTTAGCTTTTTTCTGCATTTTGTGTTTTTAATTATTATTATTTTATATATATATATATATATATATATATATATATATATACATACATTTTGAAAATATTTTTGGCCATATGGGCTGTGGTTCTGACACACTCGATGTCGGTCGGAGAAATTCTGATATGTATTTTCACATGATTTGGTTGCATTTTTCATATGAAATTATAATTAACACACATACTGTATGTTTGCTATCTTTGTGGACATGCATTATGATTGTATGTGCATTATATTTAGCTGTTTGGTTTTCAATGAAGCTCCACACTTATACTCCGTCTGAGGCAATGGTTCAAAACACTCATGTAAAGTATGAGCAATAATAACAGAAATGCTTGCCTCAGCAAACACCACTAAATATTTCAGCATTTATCTTTTGAAACTATTTCTATCTCAAAGCATCAAAACACATGCTAAAATCCAAAGACATCAGAGGCTTTGCGAAATCTTCTGAAACAAGGCTCCTCCTGTGAGAATGGGCTGCAAAACAATATATTTCACAGATCTGGAGATGAATGGAGCTGAATGAATGATCTACTGTACAAAATCATACTGTTAAACACTAAATTAAACCTCGAAAGTAGATTGTCCGCTGCAGTACTCTGGTTTATTGTTACTTGAGCAGTACTGCAAATGCACAAAACATTTTCAAGAAATGCTTTGTTGTTTTTTTTCATATTCTCTCCGAGAGAGAGAGAGAGAGAGAGAGAGAGAGATGGGGGGGGGGGGACTCTAAGCCGATTAAAAGCTGTAAATAGGCTTAAACATTGACACAACTGAGAGCCCAAACAAATATGCCCCTTTATTTCTCAGCAGGACTCAAACGGAGGATTGCAAAGCCTGAACGTTCAAACCCTTTTCCCTCTTTGCTACTAAATCCCCCCTCCCCTTTTTTTCTTGAACAGATAAACAGACTTTGTTCTATCCCCGGGTTATATTTTTCTAATATGCTAAGCAGTTGTCCTACAAACAGAAGCGTCTCACAGGTGGAGTGGTAGTTTACACCTTCATCATGTCTGGTGTGTTTTGTTTGCTCAGAGAGCAGTCAGATGGGACCGGCGTGAACGCGAGGGCTTTTTATCTTTGTTTGTTTTTAAAAGCGATGACAGAGAACGTCAGTGAATGCAGCCGCAGCAGAGCATGTGTGTGTGTGTGTGTGTTGCAGCTAAATGAAAGCACTACCCCATTTAACCCACATCAACACACTTTTGACTTGACAGGTGGAGAGAAAAGCATGATAAAGTTAACTTTAGCATCAAGAGAACAGCGCTAACACATGCACTGATCACTAAATACAGAGGCCGTGTGGTGCAGTGGTTTTACTACAGTTATCAGGTGCTGTGACATAGATAACTGTGACAGCTAAATTATTAGACAAATACTAGAATCATTTGTATTCGGAATTACATTTTTTTTACAACTTACGAGTGCTAGCTCATACAAAATCACTGTTATGATGCTGGACTGTTGTGACTGGTTTCTAGGGAGTTGCTAAGAATTTGTGAGGATGTTGTGGGTGGTATCTTGGGTGTTGCTAGGACACTGTGAGAGGTTTCTAGGGTGTGGCTAGGATGCTGTGAGTGGTTTCGATGGTGCTGTTAAGTGGTTGTGAGGTGTTGTGGGTGGTTTCTAGGGTGTTGCGAGTGTTTCTAGGGTGTTGTTAAGTGGCTGTGAGGGTGTTTAAAAAATAAAGAAGCAAATTACAAACCATAAGACAAATACAATAGATACAGATTAAACATTAAATAAACTCGTTTTTCTAATTCAGTAGGTTTAACATGCATATCCTTTATTTAACATCTTTTGTTGTTCGATTAATATTAATGAGACAGACAGGTATTTAATTAGGCTGCTGTCCCTTTAAGACCGAATTAATGTAATATATTTACATATCCGGTTTTCACCCACCTGTTTGCGTTCACTTAAGTGTGTGTGTGTGTATTTGACAATGGCGCAAGGAGAACTGATCGCAGAACTGGGATTACGCAGGTGCGCGGCCGAGAGAGCGCTTCTGTTGTGCTATTCTGCGTGATTCCGCCTGTCCCGCCTTCACTAATACTACTGCAAGTTAACTGTGATTGGATGGTAATTTTGTTATACAACCAGCTTAGTTACCTTTAATTAGGCTGGCCACACCCTATTTCTAGGGCATTGCTAGGTGGTTGCTAGGGGTTTGTGGGTGGTTTCTAGGTTATTGTTAAGTGGTTTCTAGAGTATTGTGGGTGGTTTCTAGGGTGTTGCTAAGATGCTGTGTGTGATTTTTGGGGTATTGTTAAGTGTTTACCAGGATATTGAGGGTGGTTTCAAGGGTGTTGCTAGGATGCTGTGAGTCATTTCTAGCAGTGGTGTATAAAGTACCTGAAAGCCATACTTAAGTAAAAGTAGATATCTTAGAAGTAGAAGTTGAAGTCGCCGTTTAGAATATTACTTGAGTAAAAGTCTTAAAGTATGCGATATAAATTGTACTTAAGTATTAAAAGTATATATATATATATATATATATATATATATATATATATTAATTAAATGTACTTAAGTATTGAAAGTAAAAGTACAAGTAAATGCAAAATGGAAAAGGAACAAATAAATACATTAAAAAAAGTGTTTATACACAGTTTGAGTAGCAAGATTGTGTTAAGTTTTAATTCTTTCTTCCATTTTGTATCTGGGTAAGAATAAGAAGCACTTCATCCGGTACTTAGTGTCTTTCATTCCAACATAAGAAAACATTTCTGCAATCTGTGTCTGAAATAGCATTTAGATGTATTTACATACTTTAATGTATCTCAGACAGGACATGGATGCATTTAAGCTGCAGTTACAAATGAATAAATAATGCTTTGTTTTAAACATAAAATGTTGAATACTGATATTTGAAATCACAAAATGTGAAATTAAAACCGGCAGTAGGTGGCAGCAAGTGACTATTAATGAGTGAGTCATTGTGTGTGTCATTGAAACAAAGCATTTGACTGTGTTAATGAGTGAATCACTGAATCATTTATTCAACTGATTTGTTCAAAAAGCTAAGTAAACACTGTCCATTGCTCAGAGATGCAAAACAGTGCTTTGATCTTTGTTTGGAACAATTTTTGTTGGCAAAATTGAGCAAAAACAGGCAACATTGTGTCTAAAATGTAAGTCTGCTAATTTTATTAAACTTGTCATGAATCTGGTTCATGGACTTCCGTCCGCTAGCCACCAGAGGTCGCCCGCCGATTACATTGACTTTCACACCAAACAATCTGTTACATATCACCCTGGACTACATTTCCCATGTACGCTCACCTGAAAGCTATTACACACCATATATCATGCACTCAGTTCCTGCTCAGATCGCCGAGTATTGTTCTAGCATTTAGCACTCTCCTAGTGTTAGCTGTCTTACCGAGCCTTTCCGTGTTTCTGTTTAGTCTTTAGTATTGTTTAGTATCTCTCACCGAGTGATAGCTGCTTTAGTGAGTCTAGTCTCCAGTTCTGGTTAGTCTAGTCTTTTCGTGTTGCCTTGTTTCCTGTTTCCTGATTCCTGCCTGTGTATCTTGGATTAACCCTTGTCTTGCTGTTCGGACTCTGTTTGTTCCTCGTCTGGACTATTGCTCATGGTATTGGACTACCCCTCTTCTCAAGCCCTCTGAATATTGTTTGCCGATTGTAGACCCACTGTAACAGTTTCTCTGTTACTTATGTACTGGAAGTCCTCTTAGAGTCGCACTGTCATTACTCACTTGAGCATTAGAGGGTGCTCTGTTAAAGTAATGCATGGAATAAGATAGCAAAGAAGGAGAAATGGCAGGAAGTTAATTCTCTATCTTCTTTGGAGAAGCTTACCTCATGGTGGTTTGTGCCTTTGTACCCTGTTTGAGGAACTTCATAGTTCTAAGCTCATTCGTAAGTAATTGTTCATGATATTTTGTTTTGGTAACAATGGGTTTGTAGCACTTAGTTATGGTTTGTTTGTTTAAATGATTGTCAACAGAGGGTTTGTGTTCTGAGCATGTATGGATTATTTGGTTGCTTAAACATCAGAAAAGTCTGGAACTAGGAGAACTGACTTACTTCTACTGCTTAAAAGCAATGCTGGATGTCAAACATCTCTTTTCTGGTGGAACTTTGCTACGGAATCATCTTGGTATTCAAGTACTGTTATTTTTGCACTTCATGTTCCAACAAAGACTGAGCAAGGTATATGGGTGGAAGTGATTACAAGCCAAGGACTATGTTTTAGAATACTGGACTGGTTTTTATGCTCTGGTCCTAACTGTTGAACTCTCAATTGTTGTGTCATATTGAATTTGCATGTTCTGGGTAATTATATTTAATACACTTGACTCATGAGTACAATTGGTCGGTTTGGTCCCTCATTTCGTGTGACACTTACACAAAAGACAAAGGTATAGCTGTTACACCACGCTTTCCTTAGGATTTACTCTTGGTCTTGCCTGTGTTATACCTGTTTGAACCATGCCTGTTATGACCACGTCTTTGTCTAATAAAAGCCTGCAAATGGATCCGCATGTCTCATGTCTCATTCGCCCTGTTACAAAACTTGTATGAAATGATTATTACATTTGTGGATTAAAAATGGCACTCTATGTGTGATATAGATTTACTATATTAAATTATATGAACATAAAAACATACAGAAGCATTTTTGCCATCTACAACTTAGAATGCATTGAATTTAGAATTTTAATAGACTAATAAATCACATGTGCACTCTCTGTGTGTGATTTGGTGATATACTCGATAATGTCAGATCGCACATCATTACAACAACACTCACCATATTATCGCAGACGATATACTGTACTATATCGCACAGCACACCCCAGGCTCGACTTGAGTGTAAAATGAAATCATCCATGGTTGTGCGCACACTTGTTTGCACATGAGCAACAGTGTTTTTTAGGAGTCTAACTTGCAAACGCCAGACCACTGATTCGTCAAACCTGCTTTCTTGCAGTCTGTGTTCTTCTGACTTTATTTTGTAGTAAGTAACGAATATGCTTTGGGGAAACGTATCGGATTAAAAGTATACATTTTAATTAGGAAATGTAGTGGAGTAAAAGTGAAAGTTGACAGAAATTTAAAGACTCAAGTAAAGTACAGATACTCCCAAAATACGTAAGTACTGTAACAAAGTATTATTACTTTGTTACATTACACCACAGATTTCTAGGGCGTTGCTAGGATGATGTGAGTGGTTTCTAGGGCATTGCTATGTAGTAGTGAAGGTGTTGTAGGTGTTTTCTAGGTTATTGTTAAGTGGTTTCTAAAGTGTTGTGGGTGGTTTCTAGAGCGTTGCTAGGATGATGAGATTGGTTTCTTGGGCATTGTTAAATGGTTGCAATAATGTTGTGGGTGGTTTCAAGGGTGTTGCTAGGATGCTGTGTGTGATTTCTAGGCTGTTGTTAAGTGGTTGCAAGGGTGTTGTGAGTGATGTACATGGTGTTGTTACGAGGTTGCTATGGTGCGCTGAGTCATTTTTAGGTTGTTGTTAAGTGGTTGTGAGGTGTTGTGGGTTGTTTCTAGGGTATTGCTAGGATGCAGTGTGTGATTTCTAGAGTGTTGTGAGTGACTTTGTAGGGTGTTGTTACATGGTTGCTATGGTGATGTGGATAGTTCCCAGGGTGTTGATAGGATGTGTGGTTTTTAGGGTGTTTTGTGTGGTTGCTAGGATGTTGTGCATGATTTCTAGGGTGTAAAATTGTTGCGATAGGTGTTGTGGGTGGTTTCTAGGATGCTGCTAGGGTGTTGCTAGGTAGCTGTGGGCGATTACCAGGGCATTGTTATGTGGTTACTCAGATGTGTTCTGAGTGTTTTGCACAAAAGTATATCTGGCCTTTAAGCAGCTCATCCAATCAGATTCAGAAGCAGAAATATATCTGTTTTATAATGTAAATAAAACATGCTTGTTTCTTTTTCTGTTTTGGAATAACAAAATATACCTGTAGTTCAACTGTTGACAGGATTGCAAATAGACGCTAAGCGCCGAATTTAAGATTGTAGTTTAGGTGAGGGAAATCTAAAACGACAGCGGACATAGAGACACGGGATGGCGTTCGCTCTGTTGTGGAGAATATTCGCGGCATTTGCCAACTGAAGCCTGAACAAGAAGACTGTTTGGTTCACATTTTGAATCGAGGTGATGTTGTGGCCCTACTCCCGACAGGTTTTGGGAAAAGTTTTATTTATCAACTGTTACCGATTGTCAGCGAGAAACTGGGGGGGCCAAAGTTCGGCATGGCGATAATTGTGGATGTGTAGATTTACTTCACATAATCTGCAAAAGTCGTTCACAGCCATCTTCAGTCCGGTATTTCGCTTGATGGTTTTGTTTTCACCGCATACCTGTGTTGACAACGGAAGTTCGAGGCGGCTGAGCCAGCGAATAACATACGTCATAACCAACCGTTATGTGATTGGCTTACGGGTACACCAATGATTTTAAACTTCAGACAAGCGCCCGCCCACGAGAAAGTAAACGCTTGTCAATTATGCCCTTTCAGACTCTGTCTACGAAGCAAAGCGAAGTAGCAGAGTTTGGTATTACCAGGCTAACATTACATAGGCGTAATGGTTTTTATACTGTACAAACTGTATTTTCTATCGCCCTACACCTAAACCTACCCCTTACAGGAAACTTTGTGCATTTTTACGGTTACAAAAAAACTCATTCTGTATGATTTATTAGCCTTTTGAAATATATAATATATCATAAATCACCTTCTCCTTGTTATACCTATGTCGTACTCATGTCATTATACAAATTTGTGTCCTCATATGTCACACACACACACACACACACACACACACACATACATACACAGCAGTGTCAGTGGAGCTTGAATGTTCTCTCTGCACTGCAAACCCTTCAGATGAAATCAAATCAGCCCGGCTGAGCTCAGAACACACAGGAGAGGCTAGATTTAACTGCTAATGCACACAACAACAAACACAGCTCTGAGAAGATCATTAATGCTGAGCGAACACTTTATTTCACAGAGTTCACCAAGGTGAATACTTCAGATGGTTACAACAAACCCCTTAAGTTAAGGAAAAACCCTACTAAACTAACTTAAGGTTTGTGCTGCAAACTGGTCCAGGTCCTTCAGTTCTTGTACTGAAGATAAATGAGAATTACAGCAACAGACAGAAACAAAACCAGACCCACGTATCTACAGTTACTGAAAACACTCATTTCACAGGATCAGCACGTCAAGAGGCTTTTAAAGTAAGCTATAGTTATCAAAATCTTTATATCTAAAGCATTTGGCTGTGCATTTTATTATTTATTATCATTTATCACCATCATTATTTACATAAACTAAGCTGGTCCAGCCTGTGTTTTAAAGCAAGAAAACTATCAAAATGGTTATAGGCTCTTTAAAATATAACTTATAATGTCTTGTTACCAGCCTTGAAATTAATACACCATTTTCAGAAGCCACAATAATGAAAGAAAATCTAAAATAAAATTGGGTTGGTAAACAACTCTGCATTTCCTGTTGCCAAAAAGAAGCCGTAAAGTGTCAGTACTGACGGCATCCGTGTTTCATATCACACAGCAGAAGTGAAGACAGATGAAATCCAGTGGCATAATGTTGGCCAGATCCCATCACAGCAGGAGAATATTACAGACAGAAGGCTGGAGAAGTCAGAACAGAAGGGCTGAGACACATGCACCTACAGCGCCTCATCTATAACTCAGATCTATGAGCCGTCGAACACACCGACAGCTACACCTCGCCATACAAAAGACATGCAATACTCATCACCTCACCGGATGCTGCTGAATTACATGATGTGAGTGTTTCTGGTTTACAGCAGGTTTTATGAAGGTAAATTTAAGACTTTTTAAGACCAAGTACAAACAATTTAAGGTATATATTGAATGGAACTCAATGATCTATAAATGTAAATGTCTTGTCTTGTTTTAGCAACGCCTCAAAGTTTGAACAGATCTCCATTACTTTTTTAATTTTTTATTTATTTTATTTTATTTTTTAACTAGAATATGGAAATAACTGTTTACTGTACCTTCTGATCAAAAGCAATGCTCTTCATCAGTATTTTTGTCTTGTTTTCCAGTGCAAACATCTAAAGATTTTTAAATCAAGATATATTTACTTGAGAAGCAAACAGACATAAAATAAAAAGTCTTGTTTTCTGAGAAAATGATCAAAATGAAGTGAATTTATAATTAAAGCAAGAACAAATCTCTGCCAAAATTCAACTTAATTCAAAGCAAAAACATATTTTCGTTCCCCATTGACAGATATTTGTTAATGTTTTAAGCATAAAGTCACTTAATTTCGCTCAGTTTCTCAGAAAACAAGACATCATAGGTTCAAATTTCCTCTCAAGTAAATGTATCTTAATTTTTAGATTTATTTGTATTGGGGGAAAAACAAACAAAAAGTACTGAGGAATATACATACACACAAACATTCTTCTTTTTTTTTTTTTCTTTTTTTTTTGCAGTGTATGATGCAACAATTAATGCCATAGCTTTATGATTTTTTTTTAGGCCTTGATTTGTGGAAGGGCTAAAAAAATAAATTTCCAAGTGTCTTGGAAACCCTTAAATGGGTTAAAAACAATAAAAGCAAATCAGTAATATGTTGCATTGTGTGCAGTTGCAGTAGTCTCAGCCTCAGACGTCATGCCCACGGACCGCTGGCTGAACGGTTGATGCATATGGCGCTCAAAAGTGGAAACACTTCAGGAGTTTCGAAGTTGTCATCGGATTGGTTGAATATACAGGATTTCCGGGAGAGATGTGTGTCGCGTGCTTTAACATTCCGCCTGGAAACAAAGATGCCGTGACGCCAAACCCCCCTCACGAAAGAAGAAAGCCGTCGTGTTTACAACTGACGACGAGTGCTTATCAGGATCAACTAAATGCTGGATTTTCAAAAGTATGTGAAATATTTAAAGTCCGCGGCATAGAATCTTTAAAACACGTCCGAGAGTTTTACACACCGGTCTGTTATTGTGGCGACATTTCCACGCCCCGAAACGTGACACTGAACGAAACGAACTGTGATTGGTTGTTTGACATGTTGGCCAAACGGCCTCATTGGCCTTGGCCAATGAAAGCTGCCATGGATTCCAGACCTTCAGCTGTCAGTCTGAAGGTCTGGCTACATGAGACTACAGTTGCAGCAAATAGACTTACAGTAATAAATAAAATGATTTAACACTTTAAACTATTTGTTGCCTGTAAAGGAAACATTTACATAATTTATTTCACATTTTTGAGGGGCAGACGAAAAAATATATTAACTACTAAAAGAAAGGATCCTTATTGTTGAGTCGCAGTGATTGCTGTGCTCTCTGCATGTTAAAATGTAACACACCACCATGTATAATGCAACACACAAGTCAGCAGTAAGCAGGCTAACATACATGATGCAATGCAATGAAAGCAATAAAAAGTACATAAATTGACAGTAACTTCATCACAATGAGATCCCTGCTATATATTTTTTTCAGTTTACATTTATTCAGTTCACGTTATACTAAAGAAAAAATAAATGCTTGTAATAACGGTAATAATTTACTCTGCCTCTGGAATGATTTTCCTCTCACCCAAAGCTATATTTTTGACGTTGCAGGTCATACAGCCTTTCCGCCTTTAATTACATTAAATAAAATGTAATGTTGCACTACAGTAATATTGTGAAATATTATTGTAATTTAAAATAACTGTTTTCTATTGCAGTATATTGTAAAATGTAATTTATTCCTGTGATGCAAAGCTGAATTTTCAGCATCATTACTCCATTCTTCAGCGTCACATTATCCTTCAGAAATCATTCTAATATGCTGATTTGCTGCTCAAGACACATTTCTGATTATTATCAATGTAAATAATCAGTTGTGCTGCTTCATATTTTCGTGGAAACCATGATGCATTTTCCCCCAGTATTCTTTGATGAATAGCGAACAGAGCAGTCGTTATTTGAAATAAAAATATTTTGTAATATTATAAATGTCTTTACTCTCACTTTATTTGATCAATTTAATGCATCCTTGCTGTGTAAAAGTATTAATTTGTTAAAAAAAAATCTTACTCACCCCAAAGAGTAGTGTAAAATCTTTGCAATTTAATGTTATCTATCACAAGGTTGCAAGGTTAAAACGACCAGTGGTAAATCTATAAAATCATGGTCTGTGTTCAGAGAAGCTGGCCAGAACTGTTCGACTGAATTACACAGCGATGGCCGTTCCATTAAGACGGTATTGGTTTCTTGAAAGAGCAAGCAATAACCAGTCTAAACCCACATTTGCGTTTCAGTCAGCTAGTTCTGTCCAATTCAATACATCACGAGCCAATTAACTTAAAAGCTATAACAAAATCTATGATGCAGACCGTAATACAATCATAATGTACAATTAGCCACAGTTTGCATCATTAACAGAACGTAGTACGGCAGATCTTTCCATGCGGATAAAAAAAGCTAACGTTCAGTCTAGTGACCCTTAAAGAGTGGAACAAAATGTCAGAGTTTAACAAGCGTATAACAAATATCCGTCCTCATTTGTGTGTGCTGTGATTATGAGATTTTAATGGTGGTTCTACAGCACGACCCCGGATGACATGATAGACCTAAAGTGACCAGACGTCTGGATGGACGTTTTTCACAATAATTAGCCTTAAATTACATTCGCTTTTGCATTGTTATAAATAAAGATTGCATGGACATTGCAGTGTTTTGTGCTTTTTATGAAACTAGCTGCAGGGCAATGTGTAGTTCAACCAAAAATCAACATTCAGTCATCATTTACTCACCCAAATATTTCTTGTTTCTGTGGATCATAAAAGAAGAAGATCATTTGAAAAATTTTTTTTTTTTTTTTTTATACAGTCAAAGTCAATGGAGTCCAATGTTGTTGGACATCAACATTTTTCAAAATATCATACAGGTTTGAAACAACATCAGGGTGAGTAAACAAATGCAGAATTTTTATTTTTGAGTGAACTCTCGGTAACACTTTACTTAAAGCCTTTATGTATAATGCATTATAAAGGTTTATTAAAGGATACAAAGCATTATAATTATTCATAATACATTATATCTTGTTGTAATTAGAACCTAATATAAAATGCATAGTGTAACAATGAATTGATAAGTGTTATAATATATTAACTGTGGTTACAATTATTCATGGGATTGTACAATACATTATAAGGTGCATTACAAGGCATAATTAATGCATTAAACTACTTTTATAATGCATTATACATAAAGGTTTTAAGTAAAGTGTTACCAAACTCTCTTTAACTATGTAGTTATTTGACCCATTAAAAGAACAGTAACCATTACATTAAGAACTAGGTCTGTTGTTTCCAAAACTAAGAGGTAAGTTAGTACCTCTTAGTAAAAAGCAAAGCTACATGGTTTTGTAAAACCTTAATGTTTATGGATTGTAGCATCAACACAAAAGTTTAGGTCTGACTTGTTGTGCATTACAGACTAGGAGTAACACTTAAGCTAAACATAAAACAACATAAAAATAGTGAATCATTTTTAAACCGTTATTTGATTCATGTTCAACTTAAATCAAATGTATTTTTTTTTTAAAATAGCAGTTAAATAAAGCAATAAAATAGTAGGCTATTAATCATTTTAAATGGCATTTTAGAAAAGATTCAATCATTCGTTCATTCGTTCGTTCGTTCTTAGCCAGTTGCTTTTCTTTACCAATTTTTCATTTTGCTTGCCAAATGTTTTCTATATCTATTTGTAAAATGAGTTAAAAATTCCATTGGACAGTTCCCTCATGGGGGCAACCAATCAGCTTTCGACCAAGCCACCCCGTCTCAAAGGTGCTAAAATTGGTAAAATTGATAACAGATTTGTTCATTTTATTTTTAAATGTCGCTCCCAGTCCATCCATCAGAGCATGTGTACTACTCATCATGGTCATTTGATCACCCCAAGCGGATTGCACCTGGTGGAGTCCACTGCGTCTTTCCTTTCCTCTCTGTATCGTCACTGGAGCCGCAGAAACCTGCATCACCCGTCCCAACAAAGCACTCGCTAAAATATGAATCACAAGGAACACGGATAAAATAGAAATGTAGGATTTGAAAAAGAGAACGCACCACGCTGAGATTTTGATGAGGGTTTTCAAGGTGCCTATTTAGCATTCTAAGACGATTACTATTTCTGTGGCGCAGAGGAGTTTCGGAATGGCTCCCAAACGCACAGTAAAACTCTGTAATGTCTCTCCCCTCCTCTGGTATCCATTTTCCTCTGTTCTCCTCACATCTATTACTGCTTCTCCCCAAAAAAACCCATTACCAGCTCACGGACAGCTGTGATAGGTGGCCCTATTTTCCTCTGTATACCTCGGGGATCCATAGCGAGTCCTGCGCGGGCCAACGAACGCAGGAGCACATCCCGCATTTGCCGAGAGCAGGCCGAAGGCACGTCTCTGAGCGCACAGGCCATTTGCTTTGATTGTAGATCAATAGCTAAGAAAATGAAGGTTTTCTTTATTACGGCCATAATGTGTCAGGTCATCTGTTTGGTGACTCCGCTAATGACCGAAGCCGGACCTCTCAGCTCATATCATCTCTAAACGCCATCCATCACGCCAGCCAAACCAGACAAGCGCCGCTGCCCGCGTGCAAACCCATCTACAGGAGCTGGACAATGACCTGTCAATGGAATCAATTCATAAGTGGACAAATGATCATGTAGAAAATGTATCTGAGGGTCAGCGTGTTATTACTACTACTGCTCATACCAAGCGTTAGTGATAACACTATGCTGAGTGGGCTCTTTTGACTTAATAAGAAACCACCTACCTACTTACATTTACTTTTGAAAATAGAAAAATTTACTTCAAGCTTATGTCACACAAAGATAAACAATTACATGACAGGAAATGTTGAGGAAGTGTTGATTAGTAAAAAAAAAAAAATCTATAAATAATTCTAAAAATATGGACAAAGGACAAATTTATGGAAAAGTTTAAACAAAAACTAGGAATCAGCGTTATTTTAGTATCATTTTTTTATTAATAGTTTGAATTAGTTTTTTATTTTTATTTTAAATTTTCACTTTAAGTTTATTTAAAGTTTTAGTCATTTTGTTGTGATTTTGTCTTTTTATTTTTATATGTCGTTCTATAGTTTTTATTCATTTTTATTTCAGTTCTAGTTTTAGTTTAGTACATAAAGTTAAACTAAATGAAGATGAGAAATGTTTACTTGGCAACTTTTATTTGATTTTATTTAAAGTTTGTTTATTTAGTTTTTATTTAAACTGCACAATTGAGTGTTATTATTGTTATTTAAAGTAAGAAAATTGTTTTTTTTTTAAATAGTTTTAATAACCCTGCTAGAAATATTAAAATTTAACCTAAAATATAAAATTGTAAATTAAATTTTTAAGTCAAAATAGTAAAGTAAAATCAGATTTTACACTTCATACATTGTAATTACTTTAATAACATTGTACTTATAAAATAAAATTTGTACACCTGATTTTTACATACATAGCAAACTCAACACAATTTTGAACTCTTTTTTTTTTTTATTGCACTTGTTAATATTAGTTGTTAATACTCAATTATAATTATTTTGAGCACACAACTACTTGAGTATTTGGAGTATATAACTATTATTATTTTAATTTATTTCACTTATTTTGTGCTATTTTGGCAATATAAATATACAGTTTTTGTCATGCAAAAATTGAGAAATAAGAACAAGAATGGCAGAAAGTGAGAAAAAGAGAGGGAGAGAAGACAGGTGAATAAGTACAGTGATTAAAATGTATTGTGAGCTCGCTGAACTGGACATAAATGATGTAGCAGCCAGTCAGATGGAGTGAACTTCAAAGAGACACAGAAAGAGAGAGAGAGAGGGATGGGGGTTGGGTTTTCATGGAGAGACTCATTTAGCATCATTCTCTCAGAGCTTTGAGGGACGGGACTCAACCGGCTTCCCATATCACACCCAACCACTTTAATAACAGCAGAAAATGAAACACATGAGAAAGTGAAAGACAGCAGAGAGCACTGCTCTGTTCTGAAAGCCAGTGTGCTGCCTACATAGACAGCATTTCAATTCATCATAGACATGAAGGCTGTACAGAAAGATACAGTAGGCAGCAAAATTATGCTGCCTTTTCTAAGTACATTCTAATAGTCAAATTTGAGGCAGCAACCTTTACTACGGAGATTATCCCCAAAATGCACTGTGAAAAAATCAAAATCAAGACTGAAAAAGAGAGAAATGTTGATTATAAATATACTTTAATTTGCACCCAATGACAAGAAAATTATGATTAAATACTCCGGTTTAGCCTACATTAGCAACATGCTAGCACATGGAATCTCGTTTCCACCAAAAAAAAAAATAATAATTTTTTATATTTTTTTTTAAATTCTTTCTGTGGCAAAAAAAAAAAAGAAAGAACTGTGAACTCATAATTTAGAGAGAAAAGGTTAGAGTTGAGAGATATGAACTCAGTATTCTGACATTTCTCACAATTCTCAAGTTTCTTTCTCTTGCAATTCTATTTTTTGGTTTCTTACATGAAATAAAAAATCTCATGAATTTGACTTTTTTCTCTGAATTGTGAGTTTATATGTAGATAAAAATATCATAAACTCACAATTGTGAGTTAACATCGCAATTCTGAGAAAAGAAAGTTAGAATTGCAAGAAATAAAGTCACAATTCTAAGAAAAAAAGGATTGTAAGAATTAAACTCAAAATTGCGAGATATAAACTCGGAATTCAGAATTTTTTCTCGCAATTGCAAGTTTATATTCAAATTTTATATCTCAGCAATTCTGACCTTTTTCCCGTAATTGCAAGGAAAAAATACAGAATTGTGAGATAAAAAGTCACAATTAGCTTTTTATTTTTTTATTCCGTCGTGGAAACAGTCTCCCATTCTAACATCACACTCAATTGGAAGCAATTGTGAGTTGGTGTGTATGTAGAGTGTCCAAATCAGTCACTGAAGAGCTTTTATTGCAGTCAGGATGCTGTCTATGTAGGCAGTAGACAGAAAGTCAGCTCACTAGAGCTAATCTGTGGAAACACACAGTCTCTCCTTCTCTGTTTCTGTCCTTCTCGTTCCATCTGTCAGTCTCTCAGTGGTATCAATCCTAAAGACAGCCCAGAGAATCAGGACGGCGCTCAAAAGCGACAGGCAGAAAGGGTGAGGGGAGATAAGGGCTCTCCAAAACTAGGGCATAAAATCAAACATTGGGCCACGGCCAGCCAGAAAGAGAGAGAGAGAGAGAGAGAGATAATAACATCTCCCTTTGATGTAGCTGCTGTATGAGAGAACACACACACACACACACACACACACACACACACAGTGACTGCATCACCCAGAGCTCATCTCACACTCCTCCCCGTCAAACTCACTCTTCTGTCATTCTCACCCTGCTGAGGAAAAAGACAAGACACCAGCTCACTATTTTACCCATTCGTTAGTCTGTCTCTCTATTCTCACTTTTTACTTCTACTCGGTTATACAGTGGGGCAAAAAAGTATTTAGTCAGCCACCAATTGTGCAAGTTCTCCCACTTAAAAAGATGAGAGAGGCCTGTAATTTTCATCATAGGTATACCTCAACTATGAGAGACAAAATGAGAAAAAAAAAATCCAGAAAATCACATTGTAGGATTTTTAAAGAATTAATTGGTAAATTCCTCGGTAAAATAAGTATTTGGTCACCTACAAACAAGCAAGATTTCTGGCTCTCACAGACCTGTAACTTCTTCTTTAAGAGGCTCCTCTGTCTTCCACTCGTTACCTGTATTAATGGCATCTGTTTGAACTTCTTATCAGTATAAAAGACACCTGTCCACAACCTCAAACAGTCCAACTCCAAACTCCACCATGGCCAAGACCAAAGAGCTGTCAAAGGACACCAGAAACAAAATTGTAGACCTGCACCAGGCTGAGAAGACTGAATCTGCAATAGGTAAGCAGCTTGGTGTGAAGAAATCAACTGTGGGAGCAATTATTAGAAAATGGAAGACATACAAGACCACTGATAATCTCCTCGATCTGGGGCTCCACGCAAGATCTCACCCGTGGGGTCAAAATGATCACAAGAACTGTGAGCAAAAATCCCAGAACCACACGGGGACCTAGTGAATGACCTGCAGAGAGCTGGGACCAAAGTAACAAAGGCTACCATCAGTAACACATTGCGCCGCCAGGACTCAAATCCTGCAGTGCCAGACGTGTCCCCTGCTTAAGCCAGTACATGTCTGAAGTTTGCTAGAGAGCATTTGGATGATCCAGAAGAGGATTGGGAGAATGTCATATGGTCAGATGAAACCAAAATATAACTTTTTGGTAAAAACTCAACTTGTCGTGTTTGGAGGAGAAAGAATGCTGATGTTGCATCCAAAGAACACCATACCTACTGTGAAGCATGGGGGTGGAAACATCATGCTTTGGGGCTGTTTTTCTGCAAAGGGACCAGGACGACTGATCCGTGTAAACGAAAGAATGAATGGGGCCATGTATCGTGAGATTTTGAGTGAAAACCTCCTTCCATCAGCAAGGGAATTGAAGATGAAACAATGATCCCAAACACACCGCCCGGGCAACGAAGGAGTGGCTTCGTAAGAAGCATTTCAAGGTCCTGGAGTGGCCTAGCCAGTCTCCAGATCTCAACCCCATCGAAAATCTTTGGAGGGAGTTGAAAGTCCGTGTTGCCCAGCGACAGCCCCAAAACATTACTGCTCTAGAGGAGATCTGCATGGAGGAATGGGCCAAAATACCAGCAACAGTGTGTGAAAACCTTGTGAAGACTTACAGAAAACGTTTGACCTCTGTCATTGCCAACAAAGGGTATATAACAAAGTATTGAGATTAAATTTTGTTATTGACCAAATACTTATTTTCCACCATAATTTGCAAATAAATTCTTTAAAAATCCTACAATGTGATTTTCTGGATTTTTTTTTCTCATTTTGTCTCTCATAGTTGAGGTATACCTATGATGAAAATTACAGGCCTCTCTCATCTTTTTAAGTGGGAGAACTTGCACAATTGTTGGCTGACTAAATACTTTTTTGCCCCACTGTATGCTATGCTCTTACTCTGCGGTTTTATATTATTTTTATGGTTTTATTTGGCTCTTTTATTTTCTATAAAGTTCCAAATGGTTATATTGCTTTGTATATTATTTTTTAGAGTTATATTTTATACTGTGCAGTACTATTTTGTGCTATTTTATTCTATATGGATCTATTCTTTCTTTATGGTTTTATTGTATTCTACTTTGGACTGTTATTTTTAATTCTATTCAAGTATTCACTATCGTTCAAAATAAAGATTTTTTTCACAGAATGTATTATTCAGCAAGGATGCATTCAACTGATCAAAAGTGGCAGTAAAGATACTTATATTTGAATTTCAAATAAATGCTGCTTTTTCATCAAAGAATATTAGAAAATATATCACAGTTTCTACAAAATATGGAGCAGCACTACTGTTTTCAACATCGATAATAATAAGCAATGTTTCTTGAGCAGCAAATCGGCATATTAGACCGATTTCTGAAGGATAATGAGACACTGAAGACTGCATCACAGGAATAAATTACATTTTTAAAATATATTCAAATAGAAAACTGTTGTTTTAAATTGTTATAATATTTTTTAGTGGCTTTACTGCTGTGTTCGTGAAATACTTCTTTCACAAAAAATAAATAAAAAATATTCATACTAAATCCCAAACTTTTGAACGGTATTCTATTCTGTTATAAATAATTCTGCTTTATAATATTCTTTTTTTCTTTTCTGTCTGTTTCTAAAATGTAGCATGACACATTTGCTAATAAAATATTTATAACAAGGTTGAAACGTTTGCAAAACCGCTTGGATCCATAGCCATATAATGAGAAGAACCAAATGCGAAGCAGATATCAATATCACTCTCTGTACAACTGCATCATGTTTTGAACTGTACTACTTACTGTACATGACCTCCACTTGGGCTGTTATCATGTAAATCTGTCCTCCAGGCCTGCTGGACTGAATGAGATCTCTAAACCCTGAGCTCAGCAAATGAGTTCGCTTCATTATAACAGTGTTGCCAGATTGGAACAACAGCACTTTTTTACTGTAGTCTCAATGAGGCACGAGCCGATGATAAGAGCGTTACACAAACACAAGCACGCAGACACACAATCATACATCACCAAGATAATTGCATATAGGAAACAGAGCGAGCTCCACCCATCCACAATGAGTAGATCCATTACACCACTAATCAATACTCCACTACGCTTTATCACTGCACAGAGGCAAATAGAGCTTCGTGATGAATGAGACGTTTGGTTAACGATCAGGTCGAGATGGTAAAGGTCAACTCTTTATGGGGAATTCTTATGATAGCGGAGCAGGAGGTGCACATGACATTTAACTACCAGAAGAGGTTGCATCTCCATTCACGTACTACATGCCCCAAAACACTGAAAACAGTACGCCAAAATTCGCCTGAACCATTTTTTGGCCTAGAATTACACACGATCCCTTGCACTAGAAAGAGGAGAGGGAACTGAAGCTGCCACAGCAGTCTTTAAATGCATTATACAAAATGAATACATTTAGCTACATGCAAACGCAAACAGGATGTGACAATGGAATAGGATTATGATGCAATTGTACCACATTTGTGTAACATTACACTGATATTAGAACATACCACAAATGATGTACTTTCCTTCCATCAGCACAGTGCATAATATCAGTGTTCAGTGTTTCATGCTGCCATAGCAACTATGGGAAAAATGCTGTAACATAAAGCATATACAGCCTCAATTGTTTTATAAAATGGCCACAAGACCAATATGTCAAGATGTGAGTACTCAATAAATAGTTGATGTTAATAAGTCAATTAAGAATAAACAATTCTTGTGGCAAAAGGTGCTCACATTTTTCAATTTCTCCATGATTTTTAGTCATTGATGATAAAAAATAATAATTATAGTGATTTTGGTGCTAAAATTGACTATATCCGGCATGGTTTTGTTTCACATCACATCTGATTGCCTGAGGAAAAGTATGTCAATGCGAACCAGAATTGTGCATCATTCAGAATTGAACTGAGAACAAATTTTTTATTGAATTTGAATTGAGGTCGCAAACAGAATGCAGGATTGCAAGAAGGCAATTTAAAATTATTTAAAAGGAATTTAAAAAAATTCATAGAACTGTCACTGTTAACAAGAACGGTAGCTGGACAGAGTGGTAGATAGAATGATAGAACAATAGAACAGTAGATAGAACGATAGAACGATATATCTATCTGTTCATTCTGCTTGTGTTTCATGATTAAGGCTGAATGTCACACACGTAAATGTTAAAAACACTGTCAGTCAGATGTTATTTTGGGCGCAGCGCAGGTGCTGATTGAGTAAATGTCATTTCCCAACACAGTAGATCAGTATCGAGCTGCTAATTGACCCTTTGTTAATTACAAATAATTAGTTTAAGCCAATCTGATAGCGTCCTTCATTGCTGGTGTTCTGATAAGCTATTGACAGGAGCTTCCCTTCCGCTCTGGACTGCCCACAGATCTGCCAATATCAGTGACATCGGCCCGAGAACACACTGCTTGTAGTGTTTGAGGCTAACTAAAGATAAATCTGAGTGGCTGAAGAACTACCAGAGGGCAACTGTGTGATCAACATTCTCTAATAGTCTTGTAGCATCAATAGTGAAAGTCATTTACACACCCTTGAAGGACAATATGGTAAGAATGCAAGACAGGGATGAGAGTAAGCAATGTAACAAGTACAAAGGCCTTAGCGAAGAATACAAACAATGGTCAAAGCAAGAAAACAAGGGCCATTCAAAACTGAATTAAGAATGATTTTCCTAAACTCGAACTGAATTCGAATTGAAGTAGCAAATAGGATGCAGGAAGACATTCATTTGCGTGTTACTGTCAACTTCTAACTAGTCAAGTTTATCAAGAAAAACTTTGAATGAGAGCATTTCATGTGATAGAAGGATAGAACGATCGAAAAAGAGTATGATAAAGTAATAGAACGATAGAATGATACAGTATGACAGAATGATAATGACATAATGATAGAGTGATAGAACAACAGAGTGATAGGTATACGATAGAGTGACAGATAAAATTATAGAACAATAGAACAACAGATAGGATGATAGACAGATAGATAGAATGATAGAGTGATAGATAGAACAATAGAATGGTAGAATAACAGAACAAGTCTGATAGATATAACTACAGAATGATAGAATGATAAAACAATAGAATGAAAAGAGTGATAAATAAAATGATAAAACGGTAGAACAATAGAACGATAGATAGAATGACAGAATGACAGATAGATAGATAGATAGATAGATAGATAGATAGATAGATAGATAGATAGATAGATAGATAGATAGATAGATGATAGATAGGTAGACAGACAGACCTGTGTTGAATTTCTTTAAATTAAAAATCAAACTCACACTCATGAAGTGAAAACAAGCCAGTTTTGAATTTTGCACAACCCTGATGCAAATGCTTCTAGTTATGCTACACAAGTGAAAAGAAAGCAGCATTGCTTAAAGTGTTTAGGCTGTTTTGGGTTAGTAGAGTTAAAGTTGAAATGAGCAGCAGTAATAGCTAGCGATGGCCAGCCTAGCGTTCTCCGCAAACGAAGAGCTCACCGCATGATCGCCACATAAGCTGCATTCAAACACCAGACGGTTCTCTCGCAAATGACTTTTTTTTCTTTTTTTTTTAGCTTATTCCTCTTCAGACGTCCAAAGAATGAGACATCAAATCAGGGCACAAAAGATCTCTCTAAACGCTGGTGCATTTGGCCTGTCATAGCTCAGATTTGGAGAGCCATAAGCCGAGAAAGCTCTTTTGTTTGGGGCGCTAAAAGCATTTCGGTATTTTAGACACATCCCTCTATTTTCTGCGTCGGAGTGGGCAGCAGGCGGGGGATAAACACCGTTTATGACAGAGAAGAGTGAATTTGGCCTTGTGACAGAACGCTCTCACCACAGCTTTTTTGTCCATCTGAACCATTAGGAAAGATATGGGCTGTTTGCTCTGAAAGATGGCAAGCTATGGCTCTAAATTTGATTTTTTTCCACATATACGAAGCTTTTACTTTCTCCGGTGTGTACTGGTGTGCTCATGAATGGTGACAATAACCTAGTCAGTAGCTTTGTTCTCTACTGTCTACATGTTTTTTATTTATTTTTTATTTAATTCATTATTTGACAGGGACAATAGACAGTCAGAAAACTGCCCCAGAATTAGCTACAGAGCTAAATTTCATCTGCTGTCCCTGGGCGATGGTTTCCACAAAAATATTCAGCAGCACAACTGTTTTCAACAGTTCTTCAGCAGCAAATCAGCATACAGTATTAGAATGATTTCTGAAGAATCACGTGACACTGAAGACTGGAGTAATAATGCTGAAAATTCAGCTTTGAATCACAAAAATAAATTACATTTTAAAATATATTACAAGAGAAATATTACTCACAATATTACTGTTTTTTAATCAAATAAATGCAGCCTTTCTTCCTATAAAGTCACTATTCTTGCCTGTTATTGTGTGTGTATAAATGGTTATATAGCTTAAATAATATGGTAAACAAGTTTACCATGTAGCTACTCATTTTACGGTGAACTAAAAAGTGCAGTTTACATATATTTAAACAAATCTCCATGTTTTCATAATGAAATTATTTCTCTTTTCTAATGTTGTAAACAAAGTCACATAGGAGGGGAAACATACAGAAGCACGTTTCAGCTATGGACTAAAAAAAACAAAAAAAAACATTAAAGATAATTGCAGCTTTTTATTTCACTATTTTAACTTTTTTATCAGAATTGCGAGATATAAACTCATAATTGCAAGTTATAAAGTCATAATTGTAGGATATAAACACGCAATTGCGTAAAAAGATTATATCTTGCAATTCTGACTTTTTTTCTCGCAATGTCGTGTTTATATCTTACAATTCTGACTTTTTTTGGGCAACTGCAAGCTTATATCCTTGCAATATGTCTTCTCTTCTCAGAATTTTTTCACAGTTGTGAATTTATATCATGCAATTCTCAGAAAAAAAGTCTGAATTTTGAGATGTAAACTTGCCATTGCAAGAAAAAAAAAGTCAGAATTGTGAATATTTTTTAATCAGTAGTGGAAACAGGCTTCCATAGAAATACATCATTATAAATAATAAATAAATATCATGACCTATGTTCTTTTCAACATCCAATCCAATCCCAATGGATAGAATCAAGTCCCGCCCTACATTACATTAGTATTACAATATTCTGTTTCACATACAAAACACACACACACACACACACACACACACACACTACAGATGCAAATGCATGATGCCATGACGTGTCAGTGAGACCGAGATCTCTGTCTTGTGTCAGCCCAGAAATGTCACATCACATAGAAAACATACCACGCTTATTTCAGTAAAGTGTCAGCTCCTCTCTGTTTGTGGTCATGCATTTTTACACATGTGGATACATGGCACGTCCGTTTGCCTGTGACCTCCTGACAAACACACAGAAAAGCTTCAAAAACAGAGAAAGAGAGAGAGAGAGAGAGAGAGAGAGAGAGAGCGCTGGCAAAAGGCTTTTTACTATTTTATTGATTGCACGTTCAAGCCCGCCTCACTGCAGCTTGTATATTTAAGAAAAGCAGGCCGAGCGCCGGGACCCCTGGGCCCCCCGTCACAGCGGCGGATCGAATGACTATTTCATTTACAGTCTTATGCTAATGCACTTGGCAGGAGAAGGACGAGGTCTGTGCACACATCTGCACTCAATAACCCAATCACTTTAACCAAAATTAATACCCACAACAGACTGAGAGACTAACAGCAGAGAGAAACACTGAAGGGAGCGACACACTGAACACTTTCAGAAACAGTCACAATGCAAAAAAATCTGTATTATGTTGTTTTACAGTAAAAATCTCCTTGAAACAACATACACTACCTTTCAAATAATCTATATTTTTGAAAGATATTGTTTATTTGTTTTCAGCAAGGATGCATTAAATTAAACAAACGAGACAGTAAAGACATTTGCTACAAAATATTTCTATTTTAAATAAATGCTTTCTTTTCATCAAGGAATCCTCAAAAATTAAATGTTGCATGTTTGCACAAAATATGAAGCAGCACAGTTGTTTTCAACAGTAATAATATGAGAAATGTTTCTTGAGGAGCAAATTAGCATATCAGAATGATTTCTGAAGGGTCATGTGACACTGAAGACTGGAGTAATGATGTTTGGCATCGCATCAAAGGAATAAATTACATTGTAGAATATATTACAATAGAAAATTGTTCTTTAAAATGGTAATAATATTTCACAATGTTACTGTTTTTATTGTATTTTTGATCAAATAAATGCAGCCTTGGTGTGCAGAAGAGACTTTATTCAAAAACATTAAAATATTGCACTGACCCTAAATGTCTGAATGGTATTGAACGTTTATTTGAGAAGCAAATTAGTATAAGATATTAAGACTTGTTTTAAGAGAATATATTTTGAATTTGAATGTTTTTATGTACTGTATATTTATTAGCAAAATATTAGTATTTTTTCAGCACTTTTTTGCTTTGCTTTTAAGCACTTAATGTTTGATTTTCTGCAGTGCCGATGGAACAGAAAAGCATACAGAATGGATTTCAAGACACGTTTTTAATGCTAATGTTTGATGCCAGTTAAATATTACAAATATAATATACAAAATTACAGTTGCTTGAATAAACATTAATATGCTCAATATGCAACTCCTGCTTCCTATAATTGGACTTCAATTGTAAAATTATTTATTAGAAAGCACAGCAAATCAAACTATTTACAACTATTTACTGAAAATAAACAACAAGATTCAACGCCTACACAAACCAAAGATGTCCATCTGACATTGTACATTTGTTTACAAAAAATCCTCTGACTATAAAGTGCACATGCGTATGTGTTTAAATTCAAATTCAACCCCTAAACTTTCTTATATCCTCTCCTGCTTCCATGTCAATAAAAAGCACCAAAACCTCAACCATTAAATGAATCAAATCGATTCAAAAGCACAGAGCCCGTAATGTGTAGACCCCCGAACAGAGTGAAAACAGCAGTCAAAGCTAATATCACCAGCAAACAATGGCTGAATCAGAGAGTGAGAGAGAAAATAAATGAGTGTGGAGCAATAGAGTGAGGTAGAAATGAAATCTCTTTACCTCCTCGACTCTCGCTGTCAGCTGGCTTCACCTGAATAGGCCGTGTCATCTGCGGGAGAGAAAGAGAGAGAGGGAGAGAGAAAGGTTAATGTGGAGGTGTAAGACAGAGACAGCCAGAGGAGCAGGTTAGGAGCGCGTTGTCTCTCTCCCGGATTCACAGCTGTCAGAGCCACTGAAGCTCAGAGACATCAGCTCCCAGAAGCCCACGGGCCGCGGGAAACCGCGTACACGCGCGCTCACACGAGTCATTTCAACGTCAGGCTCGTATCAGGACTTCAGTACAGCTGCCGTGGTTTGAGTTAGACTGAGGTGTTGTACGAAATCAGACAAGAAGAGATGAGATAAGAACTACAGAAAAGAAGAATCACAAATGAGATCTAAATGAAATTGTATCTCGTAGACATTGACGAGATTAAACAGAGATCCAGTTGAGATTTTTTGCTTAGTAATCTTGTACGTGTCTCCTCTAGAGATCCAGATGAGATGTCAACAGTATCTCAAACTGCACTATGAGTTGCATTAAGTCAGCTGCAAAGTCAGATATATCAATATGAACTTTCACATTTCTCTTCAAATCATCTGAGCTGCTACTCACTTTTATTTTAAACTAGAGTCATTTTTAGAGCTGCACAATTTTAGGCAAGGCAAGTTTATTTACATAGCACATTTCATACACAGTCGTAATTCAAAGTGCTTTACATAAAAGGAAGTGAAAAAGTCATTAAAAAAAAAAAATTTGGAAAAAAAAAAAACTAATTGCAATTACGATTTAATATATATATTTTTTGCTGTGATTATTTGTACAGCATGGCCAAAAATGTGACTATATATCAATGTGACAAAATACTAATACTAATACAAACACATATACTAATATCATTACTAAAAATATTATAATATAAGATCACCACTGAATTATCTCACAGAATGCATGCAGACATGAAGTTTGTGTGGACAGCATTTACTGTGAACCGAAAGTCACTGAACACTCTGTATCACGAGCTGCACACATGTAACAATGTCCATAGGAATATAAAGAGGAACAAATTTATACTTCAATACAACATAATTGTGTGTAAAAAAGAGTAACCACTGAGCAATCTGAGGTCAGGCGAGGTCTGTAGCATCTGTTTAACCCTGCTTTGTTCCATCACTCCATCTCTGCATTCACTATTCACTTCTTAATTTACATCTAAACTTCTCTCTCTTCATTGCATTTTTTCTTCATTACGGTTCACGCTTAAAGATGGATCTTTCTGAATTCGTTAGATGCCTTTTTCCTGGAGCACAGAGGCACAAATTCATTGTGTCTTTCATGAATACGAAGCGTGTGCTGTGATGCACAGAAAAGCCCAAACACGCACATTTGCATTTGTTTAGTGTCTGATGTGAGGAGGAAGACGAGCGTGTGAAGATGACGAGAGAGAGAGACACAATCTTACACATCTAATAAGTCGACACTGAAATGTTTTGTGTGGAGCAGCTTTAAAATCTGTAATCTGATAAGAAGAATGAAGCTGATCAGATCACGACAGCGTTCTGCATCCTGTACATGACTCTGCCCTCGACAACAGGAAATCACAGCACCTCCTCCAAATCAAAGCCAACAGGCCACGGACGAGGAGTGCCGTATATTAAACCAGAGACTGAATGACAGAAACACAGAAATATAAGTTAAACTTCAGTGGATAACTCATCCAGCTATGGAAGCCCTTTTGTGCCACTGAATAAAAAAATAAAAAAGTAATTGCAACTTTTTATATATATATATATATCTTACAATTCTGACTTCTTTTTTGTTTTTCTGGAGCATTTGAGGCTAGAAAATCATCAAAATAATATACTATCAAGCAACGACCCAGAACACCCTGGCAACCACCTAGCAACACCCTAGCAACCCTAACCACAGCAATGTGACAAAAACACTCAAAACAGCTGAGCAAACGTGTGGCAAGCACACAAAACACACTAGTGACCACCTAGTGACACCCTAGCAACCGCTCAGAACACTAAAACACCTTAGCAACCACCCAAAATTCCCTAGCAATTGCCTAGAACCCTAACCACATAACAATGTGCCAAAAAACTCAAAACAGCTGATGTGGCAACCACCCAAAACACGCTAGTGACCACCTAGTGATGCCCTTGCAACTGCCCAGAACATCAAAATACCTCAGCAACCACAAAAAATGCCCTGATGACCACCTAGTGATGCCCTAGCAACCGCTCAGAACACCAAAATGCCTTAGCGACCACCCAAAATGCCCTAGCAACTGCCCAGAACACCAAAACACCTTAGCAACCACCCAAAATTCTCTAGTGACCACCTAGTGATGCCCTAGCAACTGCCCAGAACAACAGAACACTTTAGCAACCACTCAAAACACCCTAGAGACACCCTAGCAACCACTCAGAACACCAAAACACCTTAGCAACCACCCAAAATGCCCTATTAACCATCCAAAACACCTTAGCAATCACCTTAAACCCATTAGCAACACCCATATCAAACTAGCAACCATATAGCATATGCAATGAACCGCCTAGATCAACCTATCAACTGTAAAGACATGAGCTAAAAGCATTCAGGATAAAAAATAGTAATACTTTTTAATAAGAATAACAAATTATTTAAAAAAAATAAAATAAAAAATAAATAAATGAACCACATAGTAATATGATAAAACTCTCAAACCCTCTGGCAACCATCCAAAACACCCGAGCAAGCACATGACAACCCCCTAGCAACCACCCTAAACACTAAAAAACTGCATAGCACCATCCTGGCAACCATGTGCAAAAAACCAAAATTTTTCCTAGTAAATATAAAAATCTAGTTTTGAATGTACAATTATTTGATTAAAACAGTAATTCATCTCCAAAAACATCACAATTACAACAAAACATCTAACCTAGCTTGCATAAAAAAATATTTTTATTCAACATTAGTTGAAAAAAATAAAAATGGAAAAGCAATAGCAATTCTTGACAGGGAATGGCAAATAAATCAGGGGAGGAAAGGAGGAAAGCAGGAGCGAGCAGAAGCGCTTCAGTGAGAAAAATGAAGATGTACAAAGAGACGGGTACAGCAGGTGAGCTGTGTGGTTGCCCGTGGCGACATCGCTGTGGCAGCGGTGATGAAAGACTCTCCTGTATGGAGTTGTCACGGCGACGGCACACAGGGGGCTTAGTCGCAATAGGAAGCGGGGGGTGAGACGGGCCACAGCCACGACAGGAAGTCAACATCAGCGCTAATGGGGACCTATCGCTCACTTAGGTGGAGAGCCATACAGGAGCGATACACAATAACAACACAACACCCTGCACGCCTATGCACATTTAGATTCTCACAAAGCATTTTTTTTAGGATTGCTCTCGCTTCACTTAGGGTCCAAAATAAATTCTGTGCCACACTTGCCAACGGGAGGTGAATTGTGAAAATTAGGCCGTTTTTCCTTTCCATTTGCAACATAAAGCGCGGGTCGTGGTGTCAATAGCAACATCATATATTATGCAGGCTACACATGCTTGTCGGAAGGTCTTACCTCCCACTTCTGAAGACGCAATTAGGAATCCGTCACATTCAAGTGCTTTGTGCACGTTACATGTCTACTATGCAAGCAGTCTAGGGCATGTATACACTGCAGCTAAATTCGGTTGCCAGTTCACCTTAGTGCTTAATCCTGTTCTGTACACACACAGTTCAGTCATCTACGGGAGTGACAACTGCATTCTACAACCGAATTGACTCAAGAAAAATGTAGGTAGCGACAACTGCATTTGCAGAAATTCTTCGCAGTGTGTATTGAATCGAACAGAACAACTAGCTGTTAATGATGGATTTGAACGTGTATCAGAGTGGTGGTGCAAAAACTTACAAGGAAGGAGGTACGTCTTGAAAAAAACAGCGCATAAGAACAAGCATATAATAAACTTTATAAATTAAACTATAACTGTATTTTATCATCTCCATAAAACAGATCACTTTATATGCCAAGCCGAACCTAAACAACAAGCCCAAAGAGGCTTAATAACAATAAGTGTTGCTTATAATACTGTATGTATTATAATATGATGGCTCTGTTGTCGGTGGTTTAGTTAAAATCGGCGAACGTAAGTCTTTGGTCACTGTAATATTACATTGGTCAAAAATAGTAGATACTAAACACGTGAGATGGGAAAATGTTGCTATATTTACAACAGTGTCAATCATTGCAGTTTTGTGAGAGAGTTCTGTTCGATACACACACAAAACTGTAAGTTAGGAGATTGGGAGTGTCAACTGCATTTAAATACAGGAGCGAATCCCCTAAATTATCGTTTTGTGTGTGGAAAACTCTCAAAATTGTGATGACTGACACAGCTGTAAACATAGCAACGTTTTGCCATCTTCAGCATTTGGTATCTGCTATTTTTGACCAATGTAATATTACAGCAACCAAAAATTCATTATGTTTGAAGACTTTAACTAAGCCACCACCGACAGAGCTGGCATTTTTGTTTAGGTTTGGAAGGTTGCTTAGCCGCAGGGTTGCCAGGTCTGTGTAACAAAACGTGACAAAACAAGTTGAAAACACGTTTCCCAGGGGGTGGGGTTTTTTGATTCAATCCGTGGACTTAAAGGGGTCATCGGATGCAAAATTCACTTTTCAAGTTGTTTGAACATAAATGTGTGTTGGAAGTGTGTGTACACATCCATCCTATAATTATAAAAATCCACCCAGTGTTGTTTTTAAATCTCTATTTTAAAATCTCCTTTCTCAAATCAGGCTGTTCTGAGAGTCCTGTCAGAATGACGTAGTTCTGTACAGGCCGCTCCCAGGATAGTTGATTGACAAGGCCGTCTTAACTTAGACCCGCCCTGAGTGAGCTGAGTGAGCTGTAAACAGTCCGACCGCCATTGTGTCGACTCCGGTGCAGGGGAAGACAAGATGTCTCAGATTAAGCGATTGAGGTGCTTTGTTGTTGGATGTAATGATGCATATAGCAATCGTCATTTACTCCCGACATCTGAGCTGCTGAAGACGCAGAAGGTTAACGTTACTTTCGCTTTGAAGTGAATGCGCCGATCCCTAATCTGCCAAAATGCATCTATGTTTGCGCGAATCATTCGTGATCCAGCCTCACCTACAGAAGGAGTATACATTTTTTATGAATCTTTGCAAATCGCCTTTCCTAATAATGTGCAAGTTAGCCAGTTTCGCGGCTAAAGTAAACAGTTCTACTTGTCACCCAACGGAAGAGAGGGGCGGGGTCAGCAGAGCTCATTAGCATTTAAAGCAACATGGACTAAAAAAACCGTTTGCTGTATACAGAGCTGATTTTGACAGGTTAAAAAAGGTGTTTTTTACATTACCATTGAGAAATTTTAACCAAAGTATGTTATAGACTTTTAATTAAGACCCTAAAGAATCATATCAACTTGTGCAAAATGGGCATCCGATGACCCCTTTAAAAAACAACCAGTGGCAACATTCTATGGATAAATTGTGGACTTGGTAACACTGCTTTTAAGGTTTTTTTTTTTTTTTTTTACAATAATCTATGATATGACACTCTAAAGTAGTTAAAAGCTTACCATGGTACCACGTACAAAAACATGGTAATACTATTTTTTTGAAAAAAGAGGGTTTAATTGTTGTAAACATTGTGCCTCAGTAGAATAACATTTCAGAGAAATGCTCAATAAACCACAGACTGTCCAAAAAGAAACAGCATTGATGAGCCTGAAATGGCTCAACCACAGACAATATCACACAACAGAATCACACGAGGGACAGATTTTAACCCCACACGGCCAGACATCTCGTCTTCGATTCATATCGATTCTCAATATATATTACAGCAACATTATCTTCAACATACAGACTGTTACCACCAAACTGCTCCCACGTGAAGCGGCTCAGATGAACATGAGGCTGTCAGCGTTCAATTATGCTTTATGATGCTCATTTTATAATAATAACTGTCATAAATGTGCTGTCATAAAGATAAACGATCCTCCTGTCTGCACACACACACACACACACACACACACACACACGTGCTATAGTAAATATATAAATCTGGACACATGCAGTGTTTATTCTCATGTTCTACTGTACTTACAGCTGCCCTGTATAACTGATGACTGCAGCAGATTTCTGGGCAAAAACACTGACGCCACATTATTTATACGGGGCTTCCACTTTATGGAATCCCTGTTTACTAATGGTTTTCCTGTGAACGAGGGGAAACTTACAAACACACACACACATCAAAACAAACATAGCATAGCTGGCTAATAAGTTAGTAACTGAACATTTTTTTAAATATTATTACATGAAAATATGCATCAACAGTGTGCTATGGAAACTTGTTTCTGTCATGGAAATAAATAAATGGTAATTACACATTTTTATCTCACAATTCTGACTTTTTTCTCACAATTCTGAATTTACACCTCTCAATTCATTGTTTTCCTCAGAATTCGGAGTTTACATCTTGAAATACTAGTTTTCTTTCTCAAAATTCTTAGTTTATATCTCACAATCCTGAAAAAATATGATTTAATTTTTTCATTCTGTGGCAGAAATAAACTTTTTACAGCATCCAGCCTATTCAGCCTAACTACAAATTTAAACAACATGCATAATGAATATGAGTATTGCTATTTTTTTCTTTCTATTTATTTATTTTTTTTCTAATTTATCACTAATTTCTCAGCATGGTTTAAATGCATTTACTCTATATTTAGTATCATCACTTTTAGTTTAATTTATTATGAATCCAGTTAATCAACAGTATAAGAGCTGAACATATCAAAATACTGATGCAAATATATATATATATCCAAAAAATAATGAACCAATCATCAGTTAAACAACCCATCTTTGACCATTTAATGAGATGTAGCAGATACTTAGACACAGGTGTCTGCATGCACACATCAGAACACACACACTTCCATGTGCACATACACACTCTCATGTGAGGATACACAGGTGAGAGTGGATTGTGGGTCACGGCGCAGGCCGCTCATCATCTGCAGATGTCCTGTGAGCGGTGACCCCTCATGGCTGCGAGGAAACCATTCATTTTAATGTCCCCAGAATGCACCGAGAAACTATTAGCATTTCACTGCTGCAAACACTTTCAGAACAACACACACAAATGTGTGTTATCCGGCAGGATGCTAAAACAGACTAGGAGAAAATATGAAGCAGCAGAACTGTTTTCAACATTGATAATAATAATTTCTTGACATTTCTTGAGCAGCAAATCAGCATATTAGAATGATTTCTAATGGGTCATGTGACAGAGTAATGATGCTGAAAATGCAGCTTTGATCGCAGGAATAAATTACATTTAAAAATATATTTAAATAGAAAACAGTTGTTTTAGATAGTAATAACATTTTACAATATTACAACATTTTTGATCAAATAAATGCAATCTTGCTGAGCATAAGAGACTTCTTTCAAAAATTTTAAAAAATTCTTACTGATCCCAAACTTTTGACATGAAATGTAGCGTATATGGAAAAATTGTGGTAGAGGAGAACATAGCAACAGACTCAAGAGGACGTTCAGCGGTGAGGTTCATTATCTTGTTATTTAGAGAGTGAAATGACGAAGCATCTCACCATCTGTCACGTAATCATTTACACGTAACCTGAATATTCCACATAAACATACACCAGAGCAGCAGCATATTATCTCACCTCAAGAAACACGACTAACTTAAAAAACACACTAATATATAAGTGTCTGAAAAACCTGACAATGTCTGACAGTAAACCTCCCAATCCCAGCATTCACTGCTGATCCCTAAAGGAATATTCAGGTTTATCTTAAAGCCTGCAGACAGCATCTGCGGTCTGCTGTCGACCACAGACAATAAAGAGAAACGCATTTACAGCAATGCATTTACAATGGAAATCAAGCAGGCAAGCAGACGGAGGGTTTACAAGCCGAAGTGTGAAGCTTGTACTTTTGTTAACGAATTCTTCAATAAGACTGTTGGTTATTTGAGCTGTAAAGTTAAACAGTTCACCCAAAAATGAAAATTTGCTGAAAATGTACTCACCCTCAGGGTATCCAAGATGTAGATGAGTTTGTTTCTTCATGGGAACAGATTTTGAGAAATGTACTGTAGCATTCCATCACTTGCTCACCAGTGGATGCTCTGCAGTGAATGGGTGCCGTCAGAATGAGAGTCCAAAAAGCTGATAAAAACATCACAATAATCCACTAGTAATCCACACCACTCCAGTCCATCAATTAATGTCTTGTGAAGTAAAAAACTGCAAGTTTGTAAGAATCGAATCCATCATTAAAATTTTTAACTTTAAACCATTGCTTCCAGCTAAAGTCTTCTATCCGTAATACTGCTTTCTACAGTGAAAAAGTCATCTGGTCTGAATCAGTATAGAAATATGCACAGATCAAGTACTGTTTACAAGCCAAAACAGTTCTAAAAAAAAATGTTTGAGAATTTTAATGTGAGAGGACAACAGGAGATGAACTTTTTCATTTAAGGAAGCGTTATTTTGGACAAAAGCAATGGTTTAAAGTTAAAACATCTTCATAATGGATTTAATTTTTAAAAACACTCAGATTTTCACTTCACAAGACATTAACTGATGGACTGGACTGGAGTGGAGTGGTGTGGATCACTTGTGGATTATTGTGATGTTTTTATCAGCTGTTTGGACTCACATTCTGACGGCACCCATTCACTGAAGAGGAACCATTTGTGAGCAGGTGATGGAATGCTACATTTCTCTAAATCTGATGAAGAAACAAACTCATCTACATCTTGAACAGCCTTAGGGTGAGTAAATATTCAGCAAATTTTCATTTTTGGTTGAACAATTCCATTAAATCATTCTTTTGCACAGATACCAAACATATTACGGTTCATTTTCTGATCACAACTTCCACTGTATGTGCATCATGTAAAGTATTCCAGGCTGAGGTAAGAGTCAAAACGTGTTGAACATGAACAAAATAATAGCATGATTTTGGAACAAGTCATGAGGACGAGTAATAATGACAGAGTTTTCATTTTTCGGTGAACTATTACTTTAAGCCGCTCATCCGAAGCGCTGCGTCCCCCTCACTCAGCTGTCATGAATATAGCAGATCAATGCAGGGGTCTTGGCTTCAAAAGGTCAGCCATTCAATCGCACCTGCCTTTGTGTGGCCTCCAGCCCCTGGTTGTAGTGCACAGCACCGCTAAGTAGAATTAATGGACGTATTGATTGCGTTCCCCAGAACTCAGATTGTAAGAGGGGAGAGGAGCTCTCTGTGAGCTGGCGGCCACTGAAAGACGTCCAAGACCTCAAACTCACTCAGTGAAAAGACTTTATTTAGATAACACCACAGCACCATTGATTAAAGCAGATGCTTCCAAGCAAAGGTGAGGCTGTTGTGTGGGTTAGTGAAGGACTGAGGCGTGACACAAAAAAATAGAGCTAATCTGAAATCATGAGAGTCTGAAAGTCTGAGAGCCTCGCTATCAAACAGAGCTCGATCGCATTTCATCAGGGACTTTTGTTCATTATTGATCATTAGAAGCAAGTTGTTGGTGTCGTGCCAAATCCTTCCCACCTATCAAATCATAGCACCCTCTCCGAGAAGCTGTTTGTAATGCCTAATCAGAAAAGCCTTGATTGTATTTTAGTTGTGTTAATGAAGTATAATATAACTTGAAATACTTGATTCTGATTGGTCAGTTTTTTTTTAAATCTGTATAACTGACGGTTGACCCTGGCAAATGAATTCCTCCATAGCTATCATGCTAGTTTCAAGTCTCTTGCATCACTTTACTCTCTCGTTCTTCTCAAATAATAAAATAATTTACACTCAAATCAATATTTCATCTCTGTGTCTTTAATTATTTGGTGAGTAGCAGCTTGGTGTCTGCATCCTCATCATCTCGTTGCACTAAAACGCCATTGACTGAATACAAAAAAAAAAAAAAAGTTTAATTGGACAATATATCAAAGTTTTATTGTAAAGTTTTAAGTTTGCTCATTTGAGTGGAATTTTGCATTATATCAGAATATTATAATATTCATGTATTTTTTATTATATTATTTTCATTTCAGAATATTACATTATTTGCATTATATCAAAATATTATTTTTCACATCAGAATATTATATTATTTGCATTATATCAGAATATTATATTTTTTAATATATGATTTTTATATCTGAATATTATGTTATTTGCATTAGAATCAAGAGTTGCCTATATTATGCATATACATTTGCAATATATAACAATAAAATTAAATTGCTGTTTTTTGATTTTAGGACCACATAGATCAAGGAGGTATAAAGGATTTAGCTATAATCAAGAAAAAAGTACCATAATAATGCCTTGATTTACTTTGAAGTACCATTTAAATATGATGGTACTTGAATATGGTGATCATCTGTACCATGGTATTCCAATCAGACACCAGCACTGTACCATGGTATCTTGCCAATATTATTACAATTTAAAATAACATTTTTTTTATTGTAATATATTGTAAAATGTAATTTATTCCTGTGATGTAACGCTGAATTTTCAGTGTCACATGATCTTTCAGAAATCATTCTAATATTTATTTACTGATCAAGAAACATTTCAGATCATTACCAATGTTGAAAACAGTTATGCTGCCTAATATTCTTGTGAAAACTGTGATACATTTTCTTTTTCGGGATTTTTTGTTCAATAGAAAATTCAAAAGAACAGTAAATGTCTCCACTGTCACTTTTGATCAATTTAATGCATTCTTGCTTAATAAAAGTATTAATTTCATTAAAATAAATCTTATTGAGCACAAACTTTTAAACGGTAGTGTACACATAGCTTCAGGAGCTCATTATAGGTGTTGGCGACAGCACTGGAATCACAGTGATAGACAGGCCTGTGGATTTTCATGTTCATGTGATCTGCTGACATCAACATCAACACTAGCTGTGGGCGAGTGAGTCGCTCTCCAGAATTCTTCTTTTCTCTGTCTCCCTCTCTCTCGTTCCCTGTCTCTCCGTCTCTCCCTCAGGGTTCAGCTAAAACATATCCTGCTCTGCTCCAAAATAAAATCAATACACACACACACACACACACACACACACGGCTGTATCCAGACACACAGAAGATGACTGTATGTAACTGCAGGCAACAACAGCATACTCTTCTAATCCAGGTCACACACTGTAAGAGAGAGTTAATGAAGAGAACGACAGCTCATAAGAGAAATGCACGTAAAACAATGAGATCTCTTTCACATCTCACTTGTTTCTTCTCAAAAACAATGAGAATAAGCAGTTTGGAAGGTGTTGCTCCTCAGAAAATACAACCTAAATGTATTTCGTGTGTAGAGTTTGTTCCCTCTTGTAACAGATTTAGAGTAATTTAGCTTTCCATCACTTGCTCACTAATGGATCCTCTGCAGTGAATGGGTGCCGTCAGAATGAGAGTCCAAACAGCTGATAAAAACATCACAATAATCCATTAATCCACACCACTCCAGTCAATCAATTAATGTCTTGTGATGTAAAAAACTGCATGTTTGTAAGAACGAAATCCAGTGACGGCACCCATTCACTGCAGAGGATCCGTTGAGTGAAACACTTTCATTTTTGGGTTAACTGTTCCTTTAAGGAATTTCATGACAATCGAAATATAACTAAAAACGAAAAACAACTAAAAACTCCTGATTATGAAAAAGCGACATCTACACAATACAATCTGCAAGCGTGCGAGAGAGACAGAAAAGCAGAAAGACAGCCAAAGACACACAGACAGAATAGGAGGAAGAAAGAAATCAAGGAAAGCTGACGGGATTGAAGGAGGGAAGAGGAAGTGAGAAGGGTGAGAGACTAGACAGTAGTTTGAGGCGAACAGCGAACGGAGGCCAGCTTCTACACAATGAAAACTGTTTCGACACCAGATTTCATATTCATACTTCTGTAAGACTCAGCACAGAGAAATGTCTACATAGCAGAATGGAGAATAGCCCGGGGAAGAGCTTCTGCTGCGCTGCAGATCTGCTTGTTTGTACTCTCACCGTGTTAATTCGCCTTTGCTCTGTGCTCAGCTTCCTCTTCGGCTCGTGTGCAAGTCAAACAGGGCTGTGAATGCATGCTACAGTATATTATGAGTGTGTGTTTAATCTGTGGAGAAGGTAACACTGGAGGGACAGTTCAACTAAAAATCACTAAAAGTCTTCATTTACTCAATCTCATGCTGGTTGAACTCCATGTGATTGCATTTATTTATTTAGTAATCGGTGGAACGCACTTACTATTTATGTTTAGCTTTTATATATTTGTATTTTATACATTTTTAAGCGGTATACTCTTCACTTAATTATAATTAATATTAAAGCAAACTTAAGGAGCAAACACATACGGTTTTCACTCACTATAAGATCTGATGTAAATTGATTTGATTTGGATGGTGATGAAGAGCTGTCAAGATCCAAAACTGACAAAAACATAAATAAAATAAAATAAAATATATAAAAATTTTTACATGAACAAAAACTGTATGCATGCAATACGCTCTCATACTCTCATAACAAATAAAATAAAATAAAACAAACCTTCAACATTTGAGTAGAGAATTATCATCTTAGGTGAGCTTTCATTTTATCCCACAAAATTATTTGGAAAATATATGAACATACATAATTGCAATCATTCAAACAATCAATATTATAGCTTATATCTTTTTTTTAAATAAAATAAATTAATAAAACAAAACAGAAATAACAAATATAAGCATAAAGCATTCATTAATTATAGTTGCATTCATTATTAACAATAAACAACATCTATTATAATTGGTAAACTTAAATGAAATCAAAGCGAAACTGAAACTACCGGCTGGCATGTGGGAAACATGCTATACAAATAAACTTGTGATCATGTACCTCTTTCATTCCAATGTATGTGCTTTGCGTATGTTTTGTGTGCTTGACGTTTATTGCATTACTGTATAGAAGTCACAGAACATTTCAGAAAAAACAAAAAAAAAACATGACTCATATTCCGGAAAATACTGTACGTAATTCCATATCTAAGCAAGTAAGCAAATAAATAAATAAATATTTAATGAATGATGTAATTCTTCTAGCATTTAAAAGGAAATGTGTTTTTTGAGCAGAGTTTGGGCAACATTAGGATGCTCCAGTCTCAGAGCGCATGCTTTGGCTGCAGGCTTATGCATATGTGTTTGCATTTAAACAGCGCAGCTGTCACTGAGAATTACATCCCCTCACGTCGCTCTGCCTGAGATATGACAGCTGTGATGTGAGAGGACGAGTCGAATCGAGAGTGAGAGAGAGAGTCGACAGCCGACGGGGGAGAATGACGGGGTGAGTCCGTGAGAGGAAGGACAAGATTACACTCATTCACACTCACTCCTGTTTACACCCGTGACCAGATCTGGAGCAGAACGCCTGCGAGGAGAGGCTTCAGACAAACATGACAAACATGACAAACATGCATCTGTTGATGTTAAAATCTGACCGTTTACTAGATCTGCATTTTCTGAAAGACAGAAGGAATAGTGTTGCTTCTTTCTTAGTTTTAGGTTTTAGTCTTGAGGACTCTCAGACTTTCCTGTAGCTGAAACAGTAGAACAATGCCAAGGTCATAGGTTCGATTCCCAGGGAAAGTAAGAAGTGATCAAATGCATATGTGTACCTTGAACGCAATGGAAGTCCCTTTGGATAAATACATCTGCCAAATGCATAAATGTAAATGACTTCATAAACCTGCATGCAGTGGTGTATAAAGTACCTGAAAGCCATACTTAAGTAAAAGTACAGATATCTTACCTGAAAATGACTTTGGTAGAAGTTGAAGTCACCCTATAGAATATGGAAAATGGAAAAGAAGCATATATATATATATATATATATATATATATATATACATACTGTATATAAAATGTTGGTTACACCTTATTTTGATAGTCCACTTGAGACATTCTACTAACTATAAGTAACTTTGTAACCACACGTCAACTAATTCTCATTAATTTGCAACTACATGTCTACTAACTCTCAGTATAGGTTTAGGGTTAGTAGAATAAGTTGACATACTTGCAAAGTTTCTGATAGTCAGTATGTTGTATATTGTAGACCCATCAAAATAAAGTGTTAGAAGATATTAAGCAGACAGTCTGCTAATACTCTAATGACTGCTAGTTAACATGTAGTTGCAAAGTTACTTACTGTTAGAATGTCTAAAGTGGACTATCGAAATAAAGGGTAACACTTTAGAATACTGTTCCGTCGTTAATGAATAACTACACAGGAACAAATGGCTAATGCACTATTAACATTGTAGTAACTACTATTAACTAACAAGAAACTCTGATTAACTTATTTATTAAGTAATAGCGCTCAGTTGAAACTGGTAGTTCACTATTAGCTAACCAATAACTACTATTTTTTTCATATATCCTGAGAACTCCTAAGAACTACTCTATACGGGTTCATAATTAATGTGAATTATGCATAATGAATAATTAATTCTAAAATGAAGATCATGGTAATCCACTAGTTACCAAGCTCCAAATAATAATAATAATAAATTAATAAATAAAATATGTAACCAAAGCCCATAGGAAAACTACCAATTTTTACATCAAGTCATTTAACTCATTATTTATATAGCTCTCAAATCTATACATATAGACATATGCATGCAAGTACATTCTTATAACCATGGGGGAATAAATAAATAAATTAAAAAACCAAGCCATCAAAAAAATAAATAAAACAATTGTTTCAACCGATAATTAGATAACTATAAATTTTATCCCTACAAAATCATTTTGGAATAATTTAAAAGCAGTACGATTATAAAAGTTTGAATAAGTATCAAAACAATACCGAAAAATCGTTATTGGACCACACATCAGCGAATCCTCTAGTGACAAACTTCTCACGCACCAGTGATTCTGACAAAAACACAGGCACACATTACACACGCAAGTATGAAAACACACACACACACACTTCCCACTTAAATGTTACGCTGATTGGTGCCAAGCTAGAATACGGCGGACGCCAAATGCCAGTGACCTGCTCTTTGCACCCCTGACTTCCTGTCAGGCAGGAAACGCATCATAAATGAGTGCTGGGCGCTGGAGGGCGAGTGCATGGGTATAATTTCAGCAGCGGTGGCACCTGCCGCACCGAGAGTGTCTGACCATCAGAATGAATGGGGTCACAGCCCATGTGATCGCCAAACTCTCATTTATATGTAAATGATGCTAGCTCTACATCCACACACACAGACACACACATACACACACGCACAAACACACACATACACACACACACACACACACACTTCAACACTCCTTACTCGCTCTGGCTGGAAGACACACACACAAAAAGCCCCAAACCATAGTGAGCCGCATCACTGTCTACATAGACAGCTGCATACTAAGGGCGCTGGATGCAGCAGAGCGGAAGGGAACAGAACCAGGTTCAGGGGACATGCTTTAAAAGTTGGACTTTTTGATGTGGCGTCTTGAAAAACAGGACGCTCGTGGCAAATGACGCAGCTTTCAGCAAGACACATACCAGTGGTCAAAGACATATGTCTAGCGCATATTTAAATAAAACAAAAATACACAGCATGACAATCACTGTTGTTATTGTTAGCTAAAACTAAACCTATTAAAAATCATTTAAAATAGAAATAAAGGTGAAACATATAAATTATAAATATCAGATGAAAACAATTTTTTTTAAAAGAATAACAAATAGCACATAACAAAATTACAAAAAATTAAACAAATTTTTGACAAAATAAAATAAAAATATTTTTAAAAAGCTAATTCAAAGTTTAAGTACAAAATGACTAAAACTGGAAGAAAAATAAATTAAAGCCAAACAGAAATATTAAAGGCTACAAAGAATAACAAAAGCACATACAATTACTAAAAATTAAATTAAATTAAAATGAATATTGAAAAATTAAGATATATAAAAATATTTTAAAAACGTAATTCAAAAGTTTAAGTACTAAAGTTACTAAAACTGAAATAAAGCCAAATAGAAATATTAGAGAATTCAATTAGAAATATTATAATATTAAATATTGTATTAGAAAAACTAAGAATAGTAAAAGCTCATAAAAATAACAAAAACATAAATTAAAAACACAAAAATATAAAAATATATAACAATATAAAAAGCTAATTAAAAATGTAAGCAATAAAATGACTAAATTAAAAAAAAAAAAAAAAAAAAACAAGAATAACAAAAGCACATTTCAAAATTACTAAAACTAAATTAAAACTGAAAACAGAATATATATATATATATATATATATATATATATATATATTCTCTGCAAAGGACAAATGCAATGCAAATGCTTAGACTTTAGACAGAATAAAACCATGTTTGTTTAATGATTGCATAATCATTATGCTGCCACCTAAGATCCCTTAAAACCCCTGTGCCTACAAAGACAGCTCCCTAAGTTTTGAAGACAGCAAAACAAACACTCACTCAAACCACTTTAAGCACAAAGAAAACCTCTCAGAAGATTCCTGTGAACTCATAGAGGAAGATTGCTCGATATTCCCTGGACACATCAAAAGTCTGTTTAATCAGAGACGGATTTTCAGTACACTGCTGCATCTTAACAGCCTATTTATTCAGGCCCAGAATCCAGTAAACACATCCACGGATCCTTTAAAACGCTTTGGGCTCTTAATGCTGCAGATTTAAGATCGGTAAATAATGAATGCGCTGTGATCTTCAAATCCACACCATCTCTGGACCCAGAGAGTGAGAGACGGATTCTCTCACTGAGATTTATATGACAGTAAAATATACATGCATATATGCATTCACGTCGGGAATTAAGTGTATTGCAGGCCATAATGACATCAAGCATGAAGCAGGTAACCGTACATGTATGATGTTAGTCAAGGTTTCTTGCGCCAAAAACACTCGTGACGCATTCAACCCTCTATAATCATGAAAGCGAGACAAGCTTTTTAGAAAGCTCATTTCATTTGGAATTGAAAGCACTTTACAAAGAAAAACAAATATAAAAATCATAAACATATGAAAATTAAAATTGCATTAATAATACAAAAAAAATCATATAAAATTAAGGGTTAAACTTAATCAAAGAGTAAGCAGTTAGTCATAAAAAGTATTTAAAAAAACATATGGAAGTCAGATTAGTATATTAAAAGAATGAACATTAAAAGAAAAAATATGAAAGATAAAATAAGAATTACTACTCAAGGAGAAAGAAACATTCTGTTATTACTAAATATAAAAGTCAACAAACATAAAAATCCTATAAATTTAAACAACTGTTAAAAGAATCATATAAAAGTCAGATAAAATAGTAGTACAATTACTATTCAAGCAGAAATAAAGTCTGTTTTTACTTTATTATATTTCTGTATGTAAATTGACATAATAGACATACTCAAAAAGATTAATATAAAAGTAATATATATATATTTTTTAATATTAAAAAGATTTTTAAAATCATATAAAAGTTATATTACAAAGAACAAAAAATAAATATAGAACATAAAATAATAGCAGAATTACTATTCAAGCCGAAATACAATCGTACCTTTAAAAATGGCAAAAAGTCATTATAAAAATTTTAATCTATAAATTAAGCTGACCTTTATATGTTAATTTAAAATGGATTAAAAAGAATGAATACTGGCTATGAAAAAAAAAAAAATACCACACATAAATTTAAATAATGTCATGCAAGAAAGTAGATTTAAATGTTGCTTTTTACTGCTGTACCTTTAAAAAATCCCATATGTAAATGACCTCTAAAGGCATAGTTCATCAGGATGGGTCAAGTTTTTGAATAATGAACAGGATGTGTAAATGTGGGTGGTCATATGATAATTAGCCCAGCTCTTTAACATAAATGGGTGGAGCTTTACATATTTACTCAGTGAAAAAGATGACATATTTTATCTTTTTACTTGCATGCCATGTGACCATTAACCAACATCAGAGAACTGTGAGCTTGCCAATTAAGTTCAATTATTGAAATATTAACTTCTCATGAGGACTAAAGTAAATATTTTAGTCTAAGTGGTTTGGCTGACAAAAAAAGTTATTATTGCGATTATCATGCATTGAACATTGGTGTCTTTTTTTTCCAATCATTCTTGACTGATCTGCAACCAAAGCTCATCATCATCACCATCATCATCATCCTGATCTTCATCGGCATCATTACAGCTGCTTTCACCGCGGTGTGGCAATGCGTCTAACCTCTCCAACCCATAATTACACCGTTTCAGCCGAACAATAGCCGGCTTTTTAATAAGGAGCTTATTTTCTTTATGATTCCCTAAAATGGAGGGTAAATAAACTCCCAGGACTATATCCTGCCCTGCTGACTCCATGAGCTCCGTAATTATGTTCCGGCCGCCTATTGATATGGCACAAAACCAGGGGAAGCGTCTGGAAGTGTGGCGTTAATGAGGAGCGGGAGGGTGGATCTCCGGAGGGTTCTGCTTATCTTCTGTCCCCGAGGGCAGAAACCCAACGCCGCCTGCATGCGTTTAAACCCTTTACAAACGCTGTAATCACCTGAACCGGGGCTTAATGGACCCTCTGCTGCTCAGATAAAACTACAGCTACCAGAAACCTGACAGCGTGAAAGACACATACAAAGAGAGAGACGTGAGCCGTCAGGAGGAAGACACAGGTCCTGTCCCGAACGTCACACTTAAACGCAACTACCTTCTAAAAAAACTCAAATGGAGCCATATGATGGCTACTCGTATCAAGAGCACAAAAGTTGCTAAGCTACTTTAGTAAGTAAACAACAAACAATTATTAGGTAAAAAGTAAATTTTAAACAGATTTAATTTTGTTTGTAATGCTTTTAATGAAATACACTGCTGTTCAAAAGTTTAGGGTCGTTAAGGTTTTTTTATGTTTTTGAAAGACGTCTCTTCTGTTCACCAAGGCTGTATTTATTTGATCAAAAATACAGTAAACACTGTAATATTGCGAAATCTTATTGCAGTTTAATATATTTTAAAATGTAATTTATTTCTGTGATGTAATGCTGAATTTTCAGCATCATTACTCCAGTCTTCAGTGTCACAAATCATTCTAATATGCTGATTTGCTGCTCCAAAAAACATTTCTGATTATTAGCAATGTTGAAAACAGTTGTGCTGTCTATATTTGTTTATTTATTTATTTTTGAAATGGTGATACATTTTTTCGGGATTCTTTGATGAATAGAAAAAGTAAAAAAAAAACAGAATTTATTGGAAACACATGGTGAATAAAAGTATTAATTTCTTTTTAGTGGTTTATTCTGAGTTTATATCCCATAATTCTGAGTTTACAGATTGCAATTCTGAGAAAATAATTGAGAAAAAACTCAAAGTCATCAGATATAAAATTAGAATTATGATATAAACTCAGAATTTTGAGATATGAACTCACAATTGTGAGAAAAAAAGGTCAGAATTGAGAGATAAAAGCTTACCAGTTACCACATTTTTATTTTTTATTCTTTGGAGAACTGCAAAATTAAAACTCTTTTTTTTCTGATTTTATATCTGCCAATTCTGCCTTTTTTCATCTCGGTTTTGCGAGGTTACATCTCGCAATTCTTAGACAACAAGGTCAAAACTGTGATCTTGTGAAGTATCTTTTCCTTTGGCGGAAACTACACAGATTTATGCTGATTCTGGGCAATTTGAATAAATGCATTTTGAAAATATTATTTTTTAAATAAATGCAAATAGGTTATTAGTTGGTTAATGTTAAAACGGTGTAATACAAAAGGATGGATTTTATATGCAATTCAAATAAATTTTTTTGAGTGTACAAAATGAAACATGGATAGAGATCACATATGTTTGACAGATGTAATGAACTATATGAGAGGAGGAGACTTACAGCCAATGAGAGAAAGATGAAGAGAGACCGACAGGTCTGTGATGATAAGACCTGCGGTGCTGTTCTTCAGAAATACTTCAATCCGTCTGACCACACACACACACACACACACACAGCTGCCATGTCAGATAACCAGCGATGAGCACATTTCAGATCTGACATCTTCAAGACAGACAGAGAGAGAGAGACAGCTGTAGAGTTTGAGGTAAACATCGCTCCTCCTCGTCTTGTTCTCCCCCTCCATCACTCAGAAGAAGGTGGGAGATCAAAGCAGGTGTTTAACGCAGTTTGAGAGTGACAGAAGTGCAGTCTCCTCCCCTCAGGCGCTTTAGCCAATCAGAACATCAAACGCCCGCGCCGTTTATCAGCGCTTAGCCTGAGGTGGCTGGCCAATGACTGGAGCGTGTGACGGATGGCGTATCTATAGATTGAGAATCCGGTCTGACTGACAGCTCTCATAACCCGCATCACTGACAGCCGCATCACATCTTGACAGATAATCGTTGATCATCTAGCAGCTCGAGTCGGTACAAACCTTCCTTTCTCTTCTCATCTAGTTCAAAATGCATCTTTTCTTCTCCAGAAGTCTCTTCTGCTCACCAAGGCTGCATTTGTTTGTTTAAAAATACAGTAAAAATATTCTGAAAATATTTTTACAATTTAAAATAACTGTTTTCTATATGAATATATGTTAAAATGTAATTTATTCCTGTGTTGCGCAGCTGAATTTTCAGCATCATTACTCCAGTCTTCAGTGTCACATGATCCTTCAGAAATCATTCTAATATGCTGATTTGCTGCTCAAGAAATATTTCTCATTATTATCAATGTTGAAAACAGTTGTGCTGCTTAATAATTTTGTAGAAACTGTGATTGGCTTTTTTTGATGAACAGAAAGTTTGTTTTTTAATTGAAAATTCAAATTTTTGATCAATTTAATGCATCCTTGCTGAATAAGAGCATTCATGTATTAGAAGTAATAATATTAAAAAGTATGATTTTACCTCTATTTTGGCTTTGTTTAAAGAATCATGAGATCAGTATCATGTATGGAACCCAATCGTGAGTGTTTTGTTACACCCCTAACAAAGTTTTACAAACAAACATCAATTATGTTTTCTTTATCATTCTTTATAAAATCTATTTTGAATTTGTTTTTAGATTTTCTGTTTTATTATAATTTCAGTTAGTTTTAGTCATTTGTTATTTCTATGAGTTGTTTTTATCTAGTTAGTTTTTATAATTTTTTACATTTTATTTTATTAATAAAACAATTGATGCCAAATTTGTTGAAGTTTTTGAACACATAGAAGACCGTATATCATATTACTCTATTTATTTATTGTATAAATAGTTGGCATGATGGAAATATCTTAATGTCAGTAACATGGTTTTAATTTGAAGTGAATGAAAGTGAGGGAACTGTGAGGGATTTGTGTACCACATTCAGTCAGCTAACATTAAAAATGGCCATGAAGACAGTAAAACCCAACGATCGAACTGTACTTGAATCCCTCAGAGCCCCGTTTTCATTCCCATCAAACGAAACACACAGTCTCCCTTGACTAGCATCAGTTGTGTTTGGGCCGAAGCTTTGGTGGAGGTTGGTTTTCCATCAGCGTGAGCCCGAGCTGAGTACAGGCACTGTGAGATATTTCCTGATATTGACCCTGCTGTCAGGACGTTCCTGTATCTGCAAAATAAGTGTCTTTGATAAAGCAGGTTAACATTGATTAATCCTTGAGAACTCTGGGCCTCAGAAAAGAAATTAACGAGGAGCGTTTTCCTGTCGTCTCCCTCAGGAGCAGGACGTCTGAACACAACACAGCCACTCATCTCATTACAGCGGCGTGTCCCTGCGCCGGCCTGTTAGCGCTCCGCCAGCAACTTCTTTTGGGAGAGAAGGACAACAATCGATTAGGGCTGGATGATATATCGAACACGATATTCAAGCGCATCTCGTCAGTAAAGCCGGTTCCGTGATTAGCGCTAAATCTCCATCACCTGTTTTCAAATAGAGCGGCATTTAATACACAGAGCCGTAGTTCACTGACAAGCTACGCAATATCGCGTTCATTATCGCAGATGAATCGCCTTCGATAATGAACGCGATATTGCATAGCTTCCCAGACAGCAAGCAGTATCGGCCCAGATCTGGGCCACATCTGGCCCGCATGGATTTCACATGGGCCAGATGTGGGCTGGATCTGGGCCAAAACTATGTTGCTGTCTGGGTTGTCAGTGAACTGTTCGCCCAGCCCTACAATCGATGCACGGCTGATTTGTCCCAGTAAGGAGTTTACCACATACATGGACTATCTTTCTTACTTTCTTTCTTTGCAATAATATTCTACCTTTTTCTACCCTTATTTAGTCCTACCGCTCCAACATTCCTGTGAGATTTGCAGTATTTCCCTATATTATCATTCCAGACAAATAAATAAATTCAGTTCAATTCAATACACTTTTTTGCCCCTAAGGGGGAAATTTGTCCTGGAAAATTCCTGTCTTTCATTGTATATCTTTATTTATATTATTAGGCTGATATCTGAGCCATTAACAGAATGAGCAGATAAACAGAATTTTTGTTTAAAATATTTGGACCTTTTTGAACTTTTGACTAAGCTTAATTTTATACAATCTCATAAATTACAATTTGCATAAATACATAACATTCCTGTCTTTCATTGTATGTCTTTATCTTCATTTATACTACTATTTTAATATTTTTAGGCTTATATCTGTGCCAGATTAACAGAAGTTTTGAATGCACTATTTTTTTGTTTACTTTTATTTTTTACCTTTGACTCAAATAAATTGTATTTCCTTTATTTTCACCCAAACAGACATAGACAGACAGACAGACAGACAGACAGACAATTTTTTTAATTGCTCGGTGAAATGTTGGCGTGGGATAGGATCACTTGTACAAAGTAGAGCATTATTATTGTAAACTTTCTTTCTATTGTGCCATTTATCCTCATGTTCAAAATAAATAAATAAACAACTAAAGAAAGGTCTTTAGTATGAGACTCGTACCTCCTGGAGTCAAACAGACATCATCATCTCAGTAACCCAGTGACTAACGTGACTAAATAATAAAAAAGGTGGGAGAATAAATGATGAATACAAGACTGCCTACTGGTGAAAAATCATGACACACCACAGATATGGTCTAATGCACCATCATGACACACACACACTCACACACATGCACACGGCTGCCAATTTCACACATACAGAAATGTCCTACTTAGGCTTTTGTTTCACAGAATGACTTGAGTGCATTTTCATGAGAAGGTACTAGAGGAAAGGATGATAATGCTGAAATGATGTTGAAGCTTTAATAGAGTTGCACTTATACAACACGTAATCCACTGAAACAGTAGGCGTGCATGAACCCACCATCCGTCTAGACGTAAAATTATGGGGATGTAAAAGAGAGAAGGATCTGGCGTAGCAGCGTATGCTAACTCAATATGATGAGATGTAGAAATCTGCAGCTTGGGACGTGTCTGGCCTTCATAGGGACACATCTGAGTATGTACTTGTGTAAGTGGCATTTAGGGGTTCATCTAGTTACGTGTACAGCAGCACACTGGATAACTTTTAATTTAGTTTGCAAATTCAGTTTTGCAAGTTTTGTTGGAAGCATCTTCCTGCTGAATCCTATTAGCGTTTCTGGACAGATCTCTTTCACACATACATGTTACAATGGAAACCTATTTCAGTGATTCCCGATCACATACGTCTACTACTTGTTGAGAGTTCTCGTCTACTAAGTGATGAGAAAGAGTGTTTTAGTATGAATTCAAATTACTTCGGATAAAAAAGTGCTTTATATGTCCTATTTCTTTCTTTATAATAAAAAAAGGAAATATTTTAGAGCTAAAATAAAATAAACATCAGAACAAGACTGCATACTTTTAATATCAACTAAAATAATATGCCTTCACGGAACATATATTATAAAATATATTTTATTATACATACTATCTTGGCTTGGGATTCACTAAACCATAATAAACACTACAAAAAAAATATTATTTTTTTTATTTATTTTTTTTAAAGTTGCAAATAAAACAAAGTAAAATATATAAACAAGAAAATATTATTTCTACCTTAAAAATTCACATTTAATTCAATTGCATTACTTGCTTTTTCTTTGCAATTATTTTTGAAATGTACTAGCAATTTTATTTAATTTTTTCAGGGTAAAAGATGGACATCAAATGAATGGGACACAGTCTGACAGATCAATCAAACACACAGGGCAAAAGACAGGTGGACGATGCCAAAATACCCTGAGGTGAAATAGTGAGACAATAACACAGTAACTCTGGGCAAACACAGCCACTCTATCAGTTTCAGCTGACCTTTCATGATCTCTAAAACTATATGACACGATCCCAAACAATCAATGTTTGATTCAAACGCTAGATCAATAACCCCTACGGCAGCATTCAAAACCTCAATAAAGACTCTAAAGCACTCCTGTTCTCACTCCAATGGATACAAGTCAGTTCAGCCGTGAGAATGTGTCCAGAAATGCGCCTATCTGATACTCAAATGACATTTGGAAATCTTCGACATTTACAGACCTTTCCTCTGTTCGAGCGGTCATTTCTAGCATGGACTGACTGGTCATTCACCTATTTTGTTTGTAATAATTCCAGGGCGGCTTTAATAAAGCGTGATTTGAGAGCGGTTTTATCTCTAATCTGTTTTCGCACTCCTCCAGGATCAATACGAGGCAGCTTTAGGCGTGTGAATCAATGCGCTTGCACTGCCGGGCCGCTACCTTGGCCCGATAACTCTGCCCAGGTTCCACATCTGTCACGGTTTGATCTAGATATGTCAGAGTCTATTCCCCCAAGGAAAGTGACCGAATCGCTCTTTTTATGCAACCTTGAATGGTTATTTGCTGCTTTAAAAGCCTACAGCACCTTTGATTGGCTACAGGGAGTCGGGTTATTGCTCCATTGCCATTCCACAGTGCTCAGAAGACCATTTTAGACTCGTATGAAAAGCATGATGGCACATATAATGGTGTGTTCATACTGAGTGCGATTGGCAGGACTCAACTGCAGTATTTCTTCACTATTTGAACTCACATTGGTAACCGTTGCATCCCGTCATTATGAATATGAATAAAGTCGTACAGCCTTAGTTGGTCATGGTGCCTCAAATCTCAAATTGACTTTTAGTGGCTTTGTCACTTCAAATTGTTGTCAGTGTGAACGAACATTTAGGATTCATTTGTAAATAGGGAAATAATATAAAAAGCCAGTAAAATATTTGGACAAACTGCACTAAATTTATGTTTCTCATGATATTAAAATCTTTCACTCTGAAGGCTTGAAATTAGTTGTGTAGACAAAGATTTTGGCAAGGCAACATTTCACATTTTCATTTATTTTATGCTGATGTACTAAAATAACAAAGTAAAACTGAAAATTCATAAAAACAATGTAGGCATAAAAAACAATTAAAGAATATTTATAAAAATGACTACATCTCACAAGAAATGAGCAAACAGGGAAAAATATTAAAATAATAATAATTCTAGCAATTAAAAACAATATCAGTATCTTAATAATACTAAAATAACACTGGTACGTATACTGCGTGAATGTGCATTTCAGATTTAAATTATTATCATACATATATTACATTTAACTTAGTAAAAGAAGAAACCTTAGGGAGTTTTTTTTTTTTTTTTTCCTGTAAATCAGCAAAGAGAGAAAATATTCCGACTCTCATATTTGTCTGTGAACAGAGCATTAAAATGGATGAGGTTGTGTGTGTATGTTCGGGTCAGTGAAGTGACCCTTGGGGAATTGTAGTGTGGGTAATAAACAAGAAACTAAGTGAGTAACCGAACATTGTGTGTGTGTGTGTGTGTGTGTGTGTGTGTGTAATGAGACAGTTGTGGAAATGTGGCAGCATTGTGCCGGACCTCACAGTAGTTCATCTTAACAATAGCAGCTCCCTATAGATCGCATGCTTAATGCCAGTTATTAATAGACACGCACACATACACATACAAACACTACAATAAAAAAACCACTGCTCCGAAACCTAGTGAAAGCATTTTAATGCTATACACATAAACAAAGCAGCATCATGTATTTCATGTATACAGAAAATTCAATCCAAGAATGCATTGTGGATTGACAGTGAGGAAGCTCACTAGGTTTTGAAACAGAGCTAATAATACCTTTATAAATATGCATGTGAACAATAAGATTAAGGCATGAGATCAAACATGATTACACACATCTGTTCCTCATCCTGTTTTACATAGTCTCTGTGCTTACATGCCACATCTAGACAATGTTTACTTAAGCTTCTAATGAATTAAAAGGAAATATAATTTAATTAGTGAGCTAAAACAAACATACACACAGACAAAAATCATAGTTGTGTTTTCAGATGCATTTGATTGAGGCTATTAAATGCAGATTTCTAGATCATGTACTGGTATTTTGGTACGCTGTAGTGCATGGGCTGCCTGAGGAATCATGGGTAATGTTATAATTTAAAGCTGGCTGCATGTTGGCTTTGCTCCAGTGTTCACTTCAGCGTACAGTCGAGAATGTGAGCAGAATTCATCTGAACGTAATCAGGATGTCTGTGTTGTGTAGGAATGCCTCTGGGATGTGTACAGAATGGCCTGTGAACATACTGCTACTGTAGATTAAGCAGTCCTACAGACAGTATGTGAAAATACAGTAAAAACATTATTATTATTTAAAGGAACTGTTTCTATGTGAATATTTATCAACATTGAATTGTGTTGTTCTGCTTAGGATTTTTGTGGATTGCTTTGGGGTTTTCAGGATTCTTTCATGAACAGAATGTTCAAAAGAACAGCACTTATATGAATTAGACATTTTTTTGTAAAATTATAAATGTCTTAACTGTCACTTTTGACCAATTTAATGCATCCCTGCTGAATAAAAATATTTAAAAATATATTTTCAGCATCATTACTCCAGTCTTCAGTGTCACACGATCCTTCAGAAACTTTCTAATATACTGATTTGCTGCTCAAGAAACTTTTCTGATTATCAGTTTTTTTGGAAACCATGATCAATTTTATTTTTCAGGATACTTTGATGAAAAGAAAGTTCAGACGGAACAGCTTTTATGAAATCTTTTGTAACATCATAAATGTCTTCACTTTTGAACTATTTAATGCATCCTCTGTAATGTTCTGCCTGAGATTCCCTGGGTTCACCACTAGGTGGCGCAAGTTCAGTCCAGATCACCACCGTGTTAGAGACTTGTAATACACCTGTTTTGAATCACACCTAATGGCCAATCTTATTTAAATGCCTCACTGCCTCTTGTTATTGTTCAGACCTGATGTCTGCTTGAGTAGGGAGCTGCCTAGGATTTGTGGTTAAAGATGTTCCTGTCTTCTGTTATGTTTTTTGCTTTGGATTTCTCTCTTGCCTGACATTTAAGGACAGCCTTTTTGTTTGGATAACCTTTTTGTATTTTTTTTTACCAAGGAGTGCCTTTTTGAGTTCCTCTGTGGCAAATTCCTGTTAACTGCCTCTAAGACTGAATTCTGTCTCTTTGAACTTTTTTTCACGTTGAGTAAAGAACTTTAAGAGTCAGACTCTGAGCCTCTTGGTTATTTCCTCTGCAATTGGGTTTGACCTGCTCCGATGGAGCAGCAGTAAGTGTCAAGGATATACACACCGCAGACCTGAGTTTGATCCCCATCTGGGTCGTAACAGTAGGACTGAACCATGGATGCAAACCCAGCAGAGGAAGCTCAACCTTTATCGAATGCAGAGCGCATCCTTGCTGCTGTTTCAAGCCAAGCAGCCACCATGGAACGACATGAACAAGTCCTTGCACAACAAGAGGTGGCAGTATCAAAACTGGGTCAGGCAATCACAGAGATCCTACAACATCTTCAGTCTCTTTCAAACCCACAGCGGGAAGCTGAGTCTCAACCCCGGGCTCCACCAGCACCTCCCATCCCTGCAGTGCAAAACTCTGATATCCACCTGCCTCATCCTGAAAGGTATGATGGAAGCCCTGGCAGATGTACGGGCTTCCTCACCCAGTGCTCATTGAACTTTGAGTGGCTTATGTTATTACTCTTTTATCTGGAAAAGCCCTTGCCTGGGCCACTGCCTTGTGGGAGCAGTCTCCACAACCAGAAGTTTGTTCGGATTACAGTCGCTTTATTGAGGAGATGAGGCGAGTATTTGATCATCCAGTGAGTGGACGTGAGGCAGCTAGCCGCCTACTTCAGTTGACTCAGGGTTCTCAAAGTGTAGCAGAATTAGCCGTGGAATTTCGAACCCTATCTATGGAGAGTGGCTGGAATCAGGAGGCACTGACTGTTGCTTTCAATCGGGCACTGTCTGACGAAATCAAGGATGAATTGGCAGCCCGGGACCCTGCGACAGACCTAGAATCCCTGATTGATATGGCCATTCGACCAGATAATCGCCTTCGAGAGAGACGTAGAGAGCGCACAGAAACTTATAGAAATGCTCCCAGTCAACATTCCTTGGCACTCCCCCTGTCTCCTGACCTCCCTGCCTCATATGTAACATGCACTGAGGAACCCATGCAGCTGGGTCGGTCATGGCTCTCCCGATCCGAGCGAGACCGCAGGATGAAAGAGAGATGCTGCCTGTATTGTGGTGAATCTGGCCACTTTCGAGCCTCCTGCCCAATTCTTTCGGGAAAAGCCAACTCTCGTCCAGGGAAGGGAGGACTGTGACGAGAGAGACAACCTCTCCCCACTCGGCATCCTCTGGGGCTTTCTTGAAGACTTATCTTTTATGGAATGATCAGTCACATCCCCTAAAGGCCTTCATAGATTCCGGGGCAGCTGGTAACTTTATGGATTTGGAAGTCGCCAGACATCTCAGGGTGCCACTCACCAACCTTGATGACCCCCTGACTATTACTGCACTAGATGGGAGGCCTCTGGGGTCTGGACAGGTGAGTCTGCGCACTATTCCTTTATATCTCCGGGTGGGGCGTCACCTAGAAACTATACAATTTTATGCAATCAAGTCACCAGAATTCCCTTTAATCCTGGGTTTCCCTTGGCTAGTCCTTCATAATCCCCAGATAGACTGGCCCTCTAGTAACATTCTCAATTGGGGGCCTGACTGTGATAAGTGTCTCTCTGCTTCATCTGTTGGACTGTCTGTTTCTCCCGAGTTACTTCAAGCTACCCCAGGGCGGTTAATGACTACTCTACAGTTACCCAAGACTTCTCCAGAGTTTTCATGTGTTCCCCTAGACTATGCAGACCTGTTAGAGGTGTTCAGTAAAAAGAGAGCCTCATCCTTGCCACCGCACAGATCGTACGATTGTGCCATAGACTTGTTGCCTGGAATGTGCCCTCCAAGAGGGAGATTGTTTTCCCTTTCAGCACCAGAGAGAAAGGCCATGGAGGATTATATACAGGAGTCCCTGGCATCTGGCTTTATATGCCCCTCAACTTCACCAGCTGGAGCTGGTTTCTTCTTTGTTGCTAAGAAAGACGGTGGGCTCCGACCTTGTATAGATTACAGAGGTCTCAATAAGATCACCATAAAGAATCGTTATCCCCTTCCATTGATGTCTACTGCCTTCGAGTTGCTCCAGGGGGCTAATATATTTACTAAACTGGACCTTTGCAATGCATATCATCTGGTCCGCATCCGTGCTGGTGATGAATGGAAGACCGCCTTTAATACGCCCACTGGCCATTATGAGTATCAAGTCATGCCTTTTGATTTGGTAAATGCTCCTGCAGTATTTCAGGCTTTGATTAATGATGTGCTAAGAGACATGCTGAACAGATTTGTATTTGTATACTTGGATGATATTCTTATTTTTTCCAAGAACCTCCAGGAACACGTGCAGCATGTTCGCCTGGTCCTCAAGCTGCTCCTGAAAAACCATCTCTTCGTGAAACTGGAGAAGAGTGAGTTTCATGTTCAGGAGGTTTCCTTTTTGGGTTTCATTGTATCTAAAGGTCATATCTAGATGGACCCTGCAAAGACCCAAGCAGTTAGAGACTGGCCTCGGCCCACCTCCGCCAAGCCGGTACAACGTTTTCTTGGCTTTTCCAATTTCTATCGAAAGTTCATTCGAAATTTCAGTGCAATTGCTGCTCCACTCACAGCTCTCACTATTAAGAATGTTAAGGGTTTCCAGTGGACAGAAGAGGCTGAAAAGGCTTTCTGCAAACTGAAAGACAGATTCACCTCAGCACCCATACTTACTATCCCAGATCCAGAGTTGCCCTTCATAGTGGAGGTGGATGCTTCTGAGGTAGGAGTGGGAGCTGTACTCTCCCAGCGTGCCATAATAGACAACAAATTGCATCCAGGTGCCTTCTTTTCACATAAGCTCTTACCTGCGGAAAGAAATTATGACATTGGTAACAGGGAGTTGTTGGCGGTCAAACTAGCGTTGGAAGAATGGAGGCACTGGTTGGAGGGAGCCAAACACTCCTTTGTTGTATGGACAGATCACAAGAATCTAGCCTATATCCAAGAGGCCAAGAGACTGAACTCTCGCCAGGCCCGATGGGCTTTATTCTTTAACCGCTTTGATTTTGTTCTCTCCTATCGACCAGGTTCAAAGAATCAAAAGCCTGATGCTCTCTCCAGGCAATTTAATCCACCCAACACGATTTCAACACCGGTGAGGATCATTCCCCCCTCCAGGATTGTGGCACCAGTCAAATGGGGAATAGAGACCATGGTTAGAAAGGCATAGCAGCAGGAGGCTGACCCAGGTAATGGGCCTCCAGGCCGTCTCTTTGTACCTAAAGCAGTGCGCTCTGATGTTTTGCAGTGGGGACATTCCTCATCCATCGATTGCCACCCAGGAGCTAGTAGGACCCTAGAGTTCATTGGCAGACGTTTCTGGTGGCCTAAGATGGCTGAAGACATCAGAGCCTATGTTGCGGCCTGCTCCACTTGTGCTCAGCATAAGGATTCCAGATCCCGCCCACAAGGTCTCCTGCTACCCCTCCCTGTTCCTGCTCGGCCGTGGTCACATATTTCTATGGACTTTGTAACTGGCCTACCACCTTCACAAGGTAACAAAGTGATTTTGGTAGTGGTGGATAGATTTTCAAAGGCTTGCCACCTTATACCTTTGCCAAAACTTCCTTCAGCTCCACAAACTGCTGAGATTGTATTGCAGCATGTCTTTAGGTTGCATGGTTTTCCCCAAGATGTTGTGTCAGACCGTGGTCCTCAGTTTGCATCCAGGTTCTGGAAAGCCTTCTGCCAGCTGGTTGGGGCTACAGCTAGTCTATCATCTGAGTTTCATCCCCAGTCTAATGGACAGACGGAACGAACTAACCAAGAGATTGAGACAAGCTTGAGATGCCTGGTCTCATCCAACCCAACGTCCTGGAGTAAACACCTGATTTGGGCAGAATTTGCGCACAATACTCTTCACCATTCCTCAACAGGTATGTCACCTTTTGAGTGTCAATATGGGTTTCAACCTCCTTTGTTTTCTGAGCAGGAGTCTGAGGTGCGAGTCCCAGCTGCCCAACATCTGGTTCAACGGTGCCGCAGGGTATGGAGGAAGGCCCGGGCTGCGCTTCTCAAGTCTTCACAACTACAACAGCAACGGGCCAACCGTCGGCGCAGACCAGCACCAAATCTACGTCCGGGGCAGAAAGTCTGGCTTTCAAGCAAGGACCTTCCTCTCAAGGTTGAGTCACACAAATTGGTTCCCAGGTTCATAGGACCATTCAAGGTTATAAGGAAAGTAAATCCTGTTTTCTACCGTCTCCTGCTACCCAAGTCTTTGCGCATTCACCCTACCTTTCATGTCTCACGCTTAAAGCCTGTCAAATACAGCCCTCTGTCTCCTGCCACCAGGCCACCCCCAGCACCACGAATCATTGATGGTCAGCCGGCATACACAGTCCGGCGACTATTGGACACGCGACTGGTTCAGGGAAAACGACAATTCCTTGTGGACTGGGAGGGATTTGGGCCGGAGGAGCGGACTTGGGGTCCTGCTCGCCTCATCCTGGACAAGAGTCTTATTAGGGACTTTTATCATTTCCACTCGACCCAAGCTGTTGAGAACGCCAGGAGCCGTTCCTAAAAGAGGGGGTTCTGTAATGTTCTGCCTGAGATTCCCTGGGTTCACCACTAGGTGGCGCAAGTTCAGTCCAGATTACCACCCTGTTAGAGACTTGTAACGCACCTGTTTTGAATCACTCCTAATGGCCAATCTTATTTAAATGCCTCACTGCCTCTTGTTATTGTTCAGTCCTGATGTCTGCTTGAGTAGGGAGCTGCCTAGGATTAGTGGTTAAAGATTTTCCTGTCTTCTGTTATGTTTTTTGCTTTGGATTTCTCTCTTGCCTGACATTTAAGGACAGCCTTTTTGTTTGGATAACCTTTTTGTATTTTTTTTTTTTTACCAAGGAGTGCCTTTTTGAGTTCCTCTGTGGCAAATTCCTGTTAACTGCCTCTAAGACTGAATTCTGTCTCTTTGAACTTTTTTTCAAGTTGAGTAAAGAACTTTAAGAGTCAGACTCCGAGCCTCTTGGTTATTTCCTCTGCAATTGGGCTTGACCTGCTCCGATGGAGCAGCAGTAAGTGTCAAGGATATACACACCGCAGACCTGAGTTCGATCCCCATCTGGGTCGTAGCATCCTCACTAAATGAAAGTTTTTTTTGATGAAATCCAGCATTCATTTTATGCAACATTTACTCAAAATGAACTCAAAAGTATTGGAAAACATTAAATGTTCATTATCTATTGGCAAAACTGTCAGCTGATTCTGTAACTGCCACAATCAGTTAATGATAATCATACAAAACAGTATGCTGTACACAGTACAGTATTCTAGTGTTCCCCAGTTTTGAATGCAATCCATGACACACACGGGAGTGTGTGTGTGAAACTGGAGAGGCTGTCTAATTTCTGGCATATAATATTGATGTCTTCACTTTGAGCACACAGACGGGGCATGATCTCGTGTTTATAATTCATGTGTGAGTTTCTCACACAGGCTCTCCTCTCCCCATTATGAGCCTCTCATCAATATTTCACCGCTGGAGAGGGTTAAAAGACGTGTGTGTGTTTGAGTGCATCTGTGAGTGTGTTTGTGGAAGGATCCATTTGAATGCACGGTCACAGAGCCTCTGTGGAGTGTTTCAGCACCACATGTGCCGGACAGCTCCCCTGCGACGCCACTACAGCCTTGATTTACTGGGCCATAAGAACTCCTGAAGAGTGCTGTGCATGAGCATGTGTTCCTGAGGACATATGAACCTGTGTGTGCTCCAGTCTCTAGCTTCATTTCTCTAATTGGAAATCATATCCAGCAAGCTCTATTAAGGTAATATGCAGAGTCACCGACGATGTCAGCAGAAACTGTTCAAAAACTGCTAATCTACAAATGTAAATGATTGCTTATATTAACGCTCATACATGCATACTTTATTCTGGCTGATCAATCATGGTATTCTGTTGACAAATATTTCATTTAATGGCTATATGTAATTGAACAAAGTATAATTGATCATCATCCCAAGCAACTGATTTCCTCTATAGCAGTGTTGTTGTAGTTTCATGTCTCTTATATCACTCCATACTCTCTTCATATATAAAAAAATATTTTTTTAAATGCATATACAAAAATACAATATAAAAACACAATATTTATTAAGTACAAATAGTCTGATTTTCACAAAAATTACACAAAAATGTCCACAACCAATGTTATTATTAATAATATATTATATTATTTTTTATTTAGGTAATAATTATTACCTATTTAAAATAGAAATATATAAAATACTTAAATATAAACTTAAAAAGACTTAAAAATGTTAAATGTGCCTTGACAACTAACTGAAAGTACTAGAATTACTAAAACTGATATAAATAATATAACTAACACATAACTAAATAACTAATACTTAAATGTTTGACTGAAAAAAAAAACCAGTACATATGTAAATAGCATATAAATCATATATAAATAATACTAAAATAACATTCCACAACAACAAATAAAAGTAATTTCAAATTAAGCTGTAATTCTTTTAAATTATTAATTGCTAGCTATAAGTTTAGCATTTGCAAGACAAAGAAAACACACAAATGTAAAACAACATTTCCACCACAGAATGCGTAATAAATACAAAAAAACAAAATAAAATAAAAAAAACAGTTGAGATATGGTAAAAAATTATGATTCTTCAGAAGGGGGAAAAAAATCTGAATTCTCCTGTTATGAATATATTGTTGGACACTGTTAATAGACAAACAAATTAAACTACTGAGAGTGTGGAACGTCTGTTGCCAAAATGACCTATAGTTGAAGAAACTCATACGATGTAATACAATCTAACAAAATGCACATTTTTGTATAACATTTCCTCAAAATTCACTCAAAGAAACTGTGCATTATCTGCTATATTTTAACATGAGGAAGCACTAAAACTGCTGTTAAAAAGCAACCAATAATCACAAAAATGGCCAAATACTGATCAATGAATCAGTTTGATCAATATATCAGTCTATTAGCATCTATACACATGATACCAGTGCTGAGACTCCAGTGGTCATTGACCCACCTGTAGTAGGGTGGAGGCCATGCTGAAGTGAGCCCTGATTGGTTCTGATTGGATCTGATTGTTTTCCACATGATCACCGAGTCGCAGCCTCAAATAAAATGGCAGGCGTGACAGTGGATGAGGCGTGACATTATAATCAGGAGCTATAGAACGGAGCAAACCCCTCTTCACATGTCTCTCTCCCTCGCTTCTTTTCTCTTTGACACGTTAATCACTGCAGAATGTCACGCTCCCCTTTCAGACAAAGGACAATCATTGCTGTGATAATTTGACCTCTCCTTCAATCAGTTTCACTGTAATTGCATCAGCCTCCGTCCCTGTGTCATATCTCTCCACGGCTCTAATGAGAGACCGAGACAGAAAGAATACGAGAAGAAGTTCGACTTCTGGCCCCTGAGGAGTTTCGCTCACATCATCTATTGTTCGTCTAATAAAGGTTCCAGCTGGAACCAAAACGGGTTTTACAGACTGATGTCAATGGAACCACTTTTCATCCTCTACATTCTTAAAAATAAAGCTTTGTTGGCATTGATGGTTCCATTAAGAATCCCCAAAAAAAAAAATCCATGGAATCTCTACATTCCACAAAAGGTTCTTTATAAGCAATCATAAGTGTTTTAATAAGTGCTTTCTACAACAGCAATATGATAGAAGATATCAGTATTCAATAAATAACCAGTTTTATTAATAATAAAACATCACAAGAAGCTATTCTTCCATCAAACTATATAGCTGTTTATAATATTTTATTGGTTTGTAAACTTGCTTGAATTTCTTTCTTCACGGGAACAGATTTGGAGAAATGTCTCATTCCATGACTTGCTCACCAACTCTGCAGTGAATGGGTGCCGTCAGAATGAGAGTCCAAACAGCTGCTAAAAACATCACAATAATCCACAAGTAGTCCACACCACGCCAATCCATCAGTTAACATCTTGAGCAGCCAATAGCTGCATGTAAGAAACAAATCTATCATTTAAGCATTTTAACTTTAAACCATTGCTAAAATTACATTATTAAAAGCTGTTTGCTCTTTCACTCTGACAGCGCTCATTCACTGCAGAGGATCCATTGGTGAGCAAGCGATTAATGCTAAACTTTTCAAAAAAACATGTTTCGATGGCCTGAAGGTGAGTCATTTTTTAGCAAATTTTAATTTTGAGTGAACTAGTCCTTTAAACACCCTGTTGACGTGCAGAGTCTTATAGCATAAAACACCAGAAATAACCCAGAGTAAAAGAGACTGAGAAAGGCAGGAGGCTTCATTGCCAGCGAGAACATCCACACGGCTCCTGCTGTGCCACACCGGACACACAGATCAATTTAAATGATCTATGAGAGATATTAGTAATGACATTTATGAATACTTTATGGAATGTAGAAAATGTCATCATAAATTTTTATTCGGGCAAATGAGGCAGCGGCTGAAAGCAAACAGCATCAATGTTTGAGTACAGACACAAGGAGGAAATGAGAGAAACGAAGAGGAACGTCACACGGTCACCCTTAACACACACACGTGATGGATGATTCTGCATTATAAAAGATGTTTGCATTCTGAGCAGCAGTGATTTAATGCGTAATATAAGCCACGCACGGTTGTGAGTTGCAAATTTGACTACATTTTGTTTGTTTCATGTTGTAAGACGCAACATGAAAACACACTCCATAACCATAGTAAAACAATTTTAATGTGCAATTTAGTGCATTCTGCAACAGAAATATGATAAAAGACATCAGTACTCAACAAATATAATGATAACCATCGCAAGAAGCTATCAAATAATATAGTTTATTTTCCTAGCTGTATGCTGTTTATGGGTTTGTAGAAACTAGCTGAATTAATACAGTCAGAAATATGCATGTAACAGCTGTTTTTGAACGAGACTCAATCAGATTTTACAACTAAAACTATTAATTTTATAAGTAAAAGACAATATACAGCAAAGTCAGCCAGTCGTTAATGTAAAGCAAATGCATTAGAGCCTTTTATCACAGCTGACTGTACATTATCTTGTTTACTGCATAAATAAACAACAAATAATTGGATGTGAAATATTGATTTGAGTTCAAAACATTTCAAAACAAAGAAACAACCGATATGGAACTAATGCAGCTTGGTAGGAAACCAGTTGGCTGGGATTGTTTAGCATCTTCATATAAAAAATATTTGACTGCAAAAGCTCCAAGTAACCAATCAGAATCCAGTATTTCAGAGTGCCGTGTCATAATCAGATGCAAAACACTTTTGCTTCAATGTCCATTAAGAAAACAGCTGTTTGTATTCCTGCTCATATAGCCATAAACCTGCACATGTGTGTAACTGGCACATGTTTTCACTGTCCAGTGTAACAGCATGCTGTTATCCACAGGAACACACACACACACACACACACACACACACACACACACATACACATACACATACACATATACACACACACACACACACTGCCCTAAAATGATTTATCCCATTTTACAACAGCAAATGCAGCGTGTGCCCTGAATTCAGCACAGCAGGGAAGATGGAGGAGTTTGATTTCTCCTATATATCTGTGGGTCAGGTTTAGACTCTATTGTGAGGGCCAAATGTCCCCGTAATGATAGTGGAACCTGGAACCAACTATACGATGGGGAACAACAATGGTCCCATGAGGAAAACAGCTTAATGCACAAAACTAATATCTTAATGAAAATCTATAAATGCAGAAAGGTTGAGTGAAGGTTAGTTTTAGGGTTAGAGGATAGAAATGATCATTAGCTCAGTATAAAATCAATAGAAAATCAAGTCAATGGAAAGTCTCCATCATGGTTGAAAAACAAACATGAGCATATTTCACACAAAAGATCACTAGTTTTAATATCACTGAGATATTTATTCGTTTTAATTTTCTTCCTTTTTCTTTTTAAGTTTTAGTAATTTTAACTATGTCTTTAATTGTTTTATAATATTTATTTCAGTTTTTCTTACTTTAGTACATCAAGTTAAAAAACTTTAAATTAGAAATATTGCCTTGGAAACTAGCAGAAATAAAATAAACGTGTTGTTGTTGTTTTGTTTTTTTAACATAACTGTTCATATATATATATATATATATATATATATATATATATATATATATATATATATATATATATATATATATACAGCATATAATTTAAGTTAACATTTAACTATATTAACCCTGCACAGAATTAAAGGGCTGGCCAGAGTGAAACAAACAGTCAGATATGTGATGTTCTGGATGAAGGAAACTGCACAGTTGCTTGTTGTTTCACACTGGGTCTCCTTGGCAACCCTAAGCTCGATTCAGCCTTTTATCAGACCCTTCCCACAGGGGCCAAAACACTTGCCAAGAACCAAATGCATGTAAAAACGGCTTTGGTAACTGGTAACACTATAAGCCCAGTTTGCCTGCAACTATGAAGCGCAAAACTACAGATTTGGAGAAATTTTGCATCACATCACTTGCTCACCAATGGATCCTCTGCAGTGAATGGGTGCCGTCAGAATGAGAGTCCAAACAGCTGATAAAAACATCACAATAATCTACAAATAATCCACACCACTCCCGTCCATCAGTTAATGTCTTGTAAAGTGAAAATCTGCATGTTTGTAAAAACAAATCCATCATTAAGGTGGTTTAAATTCAAAGTGTTCCCTCCGGCTAAAATACGAGTCCGCAATCTTTAATATTGCTTTCTCCAAGAAATTATCTGACTGATCAAGAGTAGTTTACAAGCCACATAACAGTCCAAAACAGTTGTAAACAAATATACCTTTGAACGTTGATGTGAGAGGACAACAGGAGATGGATGGGGATGGAGAAGTTAAAATCTTCTTCATGATGGATTTGTTTCTTACAAACATGCAGCTTTTCTCTTCACAAGATGTTAATTGATGGATTGGAGTGGTGTGGATTACTTGTGGATTATTGTGATGTTTTTATCCAACTTGGTCTCATGGCATTTACGTACCTTTGCGCACTTTTTGTGCGACACCGTTTTATGTACCTTGTACGTTTCGCCGCAGTTTGAAATAGAAATGTCCACTGAGTGGCGCTAAAACACAGGTTCAATATGTGAACCCTGGCACGTTTTTATTACGTAGATATTGGTACGTATTGCTGTTTTTTTATTACGTTGCTTCAGATACGTATTGCGGCGATTCAGAATTCAAATATCCGGGGACTGTCGCTAAAGGTTAATGCTCTATCATGTTGGAAATATGCCCTACACCAAATCCAGCCCTAAACCTACCCGATAGTGTTAACAAATGCAAAACTGATATAAAAACATATTAGCTGATGCAACTGTGCCATTTGAACTTCCTTTCATGCAGATTTTAACTGCTTTGTGGAACTGTAGTTACACGGGATTCAAACTGGTGCTTCTCGTCTCCTAAGTCCGTCTCCGTACTCAGTGAGCCACCGAACAAACTTGTCAGCTATGAAAACCCATAAATATGAAGCTGGATGTGTGCGATGCTAACATTCAAAAGCATCAGTTTTCAAATCTCCCAGCATATTAATATTGTTTTGAAGTCATAGCATGATATTCTTCAAGTAATTGTGCGAAAATTACGCCTTATTAAATCGCAACTCTGTAAATTTGTGTGAAAGTGTTCATTTATTTTGGAAACTGCAGTGATATGTACTTATTGGTACGTATTTCATGTCACGCTAAAAAGTGCACCCAGGTACGTAAATGCCATGAGACCAGGTAGTTTTTATCGGCTGTTTCGGATGGCACCCATTCACTGCAGAGGATCCAGTGAGCAAATGATGTAATTCTAGATTTCTCCAAATCTGCTCTGATGAAGAAACAAACTCATCTGCATCTCAGATACCATGAGAGTGAGTAAATTCAGGAAATTTTAATTTTTAGGTGAACTATTAATTTAAGATGTTGAACTAGTAAAGCAAAGTTTTCTATAAACAAAGGTAAACAACAATTTGACAGGTGCTATTTCAAACAGGGCAATGACAGCTAAATGTATATTTTTTAAGGACATGAAATGCATGCAAAATACAATTTCATATCCAGTAAAATATTTAGGGAAAGTACATTTCCTCAATTCACTTGCCAAAAGAATTTAGCAAAATGACATTTTGGCCCTGTGTACATAATCTTCATATCAGCATCTAGATGTACAGTATTTATGGATTGCAGTACTGAGCTAAATGAGAAAACTGGCCTAAGTTGATAGCGATCATCTGTGCGTCTCTCTAAGGTCTTTAGTGAGCATCGCTCCCCTGGGTCTGTGAGTATTCCAGACCAGAATATTCCTCCAAAGCACGTTTGCATGGCGAGGCACGTTTCCATGGCGAGACATCGATGATTGGTGTTAAGGATGTAATTATGCAAAATGAATAATGGCTTGTCACTGGTGCCCACCACGTCTGGAGATCATCAAGTGTGGGCACGCATGGTCTTGGAATACACACTGCATTCTCTGCAGTTAATAACACTGACCTTTAACCTCCGGCGGGCGTATGATTGACAGGCTCGGCATGATCGTGCTGTAACCTTATCAACAGCGTGTGTGTGGAGAGTTTAGCTGCTGGTCTGTGGTTTAATGGAATTAGTGCAGCATTTGAAAAGCACCTGTCAATCAGGTGAACTGACAGATCTAAATGAGTGCAGTGTGGCAAACCTGAAGTGGCAGAACATTGAAAGTCACCAACAAAAAATAGTTGAAAAAGTTAAAAAATGATGACGCTTTCTGAAGAAAATGTGAGTGGGGCTCAAATTTCTCCTATGATACTATGGTGTTGCTATGGCGTTTCTTTGCAGTTGTTATGTGGTGTTCTAAATGGATTCTATGCTGTTATGGTTTTGAGGTGGTGTTGTCAAGGCATTGCTATGTAGTTAGTGTTCTAAATTGACTTGATTGTGTTGATATGAGAAGCCAACATAATGTTATTCTGTTTAAACTTGTTATTGTTGTTGTTGTTTTACTGAGACTTTAGATCACTATCAAAGTTTAGCAACTAACATTGGACATGCTATCAACATATATCTATCTGAATCATGCTAGCAATATGATGAAACATACTAGCAACTGCATAAAAACCCTATAGAAACCACTCAGAGCACCCTTGCAACCACTGTAGCAACAAACTAGCAACTGCCCAGAAGACCTTAGCAATTCCCTAGCAACCTCCCAGAACACCTTAGCAATACACTGGCAATGGCACTTTAGTAACTGCCTAGCAACACTCAAGCAACCTAGGGTGTTCTGAGTGGTTTCTATAGGGTTTTCATGCAGTTGCTAGTATGTTTCATCATATTGCTAGCATGATTCAGATAGATATATGTTGATAGCATGTCCAATGTTAGTTGCTAAACTTTGCTAGTGAACCACATAGAAACAACCTAGCAACCATATAGTTATGTGTTTGATTTGAATGTGCACAAACAAGAACTGAAAACAAATTAAATGCAGAGTTCACACAAAATTTAAAACATTATGTCATCATTTACCTTAATGTCATTGCACACCTGTATGACTTTCTTTAAATGTTTGGTTTTCCAAACGGACAAGAAAAAAAAACAAAAAACACTTTTCATAATTTCTCCTTTTGTGTTCCACTAAAGAAAGAAAGTCATAGAGGTTCTGAACAACATGAGGTTGAGAAAATGATCAACTTCTCATCTATTCCTCTAAACCATCCGTTCTTGCATCGTTACTAAATGTTCTGCTCAAAAACAGAGAGAAAAGCAACAGCGACAGCGAGGCAGCTGTCTGTTGCCTGTCGGTCATTTCCAAACTTATGATTTATACACAAATAAACAGGCAAACAAAGAAATGGCCATCCTTTACGCCCCCGGCGACAAACTGCAGACGTTTCATTAGTCTGGGATAAAAGAGCGGCGAGACTTTGACGGACATCTGCGATTCATTTGCTTTCACACAGTTGTCATAAATTACCATCGTTATCAGCTGTCAGCTCTTCCCCGGACTGAAATAAACGAGTCTGTCAGCACGTTACATGCTGATGACATAGTATGCAACAGCATTCAAACAAACACACACAACAGAATGAACTTCAATTCCCTCTCTATATTTATTAAAGATGCATGATAAAAGAAACTACTGTGTGTGTTTAGATGTAGTGAAGTGAATGCACAACTAACATTCATCTTAGTTAATTACACACGCTTCCACTGCAATATTACATGAACTATTACAAACGCAAGATTGCTAGTACTATAATTAATAAGTACTAGTGGTTGGCCAATATAGATGTTTCTTTGGACGATATGTAAGGTAGAAAGCAAGGTGACTGATTGCTATCAGTGTATATATATATACAGTGGTGTGAAAAAGTTTTTTTTTTTTTTTTTTGCATATTTGTAACACTTGAATCAATCAAATTTTAATATTACACAAAGATAACCCGAATAAATACAAAATGTAGTTTTGAAAAAATGATTTCATTTATTAAGGGGAAAAAGCTGTCCAAACCTGCCTGGCACTATGTGAAAAAGTAATTGCTGATAACCGGCAATGAGTCTTTCACATCGCTGTGGAGGAATGTTGGCCCACTGTTCTTTGCAGAATTGTTTTAATTCAGACACATTGGAGGGTTTTCGAGCATGAATGGACTGTTTAAGGTCATGCCACAGCATCTCAATTGGATTTAAGTCCGGACTTTGACTTTCGCCACTCCAAAACCTTAATTTTTCATGGTTCCATCAGTTATGGCAAGTCGTCCAGGTCCTGAAGCTGCAAAGCAGCCTCAGACCATCACACTACCACCACCATGTTTGACTGTAGGTATGATGTTCTTTTATGAAATGCTGTGTTGGTTTTACGCCAGATGTAACTGGACACACACCTTCCAAAAAGTTCGACTTTTGTCTCATCAGTCCACAGAATATTTGCCCAAAAGTCTTGGGGATAATCAAGATATTTTTTGGCAAATTTGAGACGAGCCTTTGCGTTCTTTTTGGTCAGCAATGGCTTTTGCCTTGGGACTCTCCCATGGATGCTGTTTTTGCCCAGTCTCTTTCTTATTGTTGAATCATGAACACTGACCTTAATTGAGGCAAGTGAGGCCTGCAGTTCTTTAGATGTTGTTCTGGGTTCTTTTATAACCTCCTGGATGAGCTGTCCTTGCACTCTTGGAGTAATTTTGGTAGGCCGGCCACTCCTGGGAAGGTTCACCACTGTTCCAAGTTTTTTCCATTTGTGGATAATGGCTCTGACCGTGGTTCACTAGAGTCCCAAAGCCTTAGAAATGGCTTTATAACCCTTTCCAGACTGATACATGTCAACTATTTTGTTTCTCATCTGTTCTTGAATTTCTTTAGATCGTGGAATGATGTGTTGCTCTTTAAGCATGCTTCACTTCGTCAGACAGGTTCTATTTAAGTGATTTCTTGATTCAACAGGTCTGGCAGTTTATTTTTTCATTGATACATATAACAGTTGATTTACATGCTAGGACTAATATTCTATATTATTATTCACTATTATTACTACTATAACAAGAATTAACTAGCCATCATATTCCACCAAATACAAAATAATATACAGTATTTGGTATTTCGTGGACTAGAGATCTCCAGACTTTTCATAACTATAGATGTTAAAACAGTATCAGTATGAAGAGATCATGGCAGAATGAGAGCTCGACAGCTCGACATCTCTACGTTTGTAATCCCTGGAGATCCTCATCATGGCAGCACTGAGATTGAGAACAGCGACTGTGATCTGATCTTATAAAAAAATATAACAGCCCTGCTTCTCTTTAAGGAAACCCCGCCAAGATAACGACAGCCACCGCTGTCTGCGGTGAGAGAGAGAGACAGATGACAAGCGCTGAAAAACCATCCAATTACAGTCCAGCGCTGCTATCACAGATCCATTACTGCCTTATCATTGATAGAAACTCTGAGTGCATGTGTGAGAGACGCAGACACACAGCAGGTGAAAATAAGAGTGTTTGTATAAAGGGCAACAACAAGACTATACATGAAAGTGCGTGTGTGTGTGTGTGTTTATGAACAATATACACTGTATAAGACACAAACTCTCTGTCTCGCTCTAATACTATACTCTTGTGTTTGTTTGGACTGTTAGACATCACCATCAGAAAACACAATGAACACCTTCCTCATCCATTACAATACAACACATTATACTGTATAAAAAAGCTTCTTTAATAATTCTTAAGCTTCATTCAGGCTTCATGCAACAAGTACAAAGAAATTCATCTGGCGCTAGTGTCGACATGAATTAATGAATGAATGAATGAACGAACGAACGAATATGAACATACTTTTCTTTAAAGATTTCAGGTTCCAATTTTAAACGGAAATTCTACTTATAAAATTTTATTCTAGTCACCATAATTTTTTAAATATTTACTAATAAGTCATAATTTTTGAATAGTTAACTACTGTAGTCTAGAAAATTACATTTAGCAGTTGTTGTTGTTATTATTATTATTATTATTATGAATAGCAAAACAGTACAAATACCCATGTGGAGTCTAAATTAAAAATAAAATAAAATAGCCTGTGAACATACTTTTTTTCTGAACATACTTCAGATCAATGTTTTGGTTTCTGGGTTCTTTAAAGCACCAGAACATACCGTAGATGGCTATCTAATGAACAGGAGATTGTAAAGTTCTTTATGGAATTTTTGGAGTTTTAAAACCATTTCTGGTTCTATCTGGAATCTGCACAGCTCTGAGAGAAAGAGAGAGAGAGAGAGAGCGAGAGAATGTCAGAGAGATGTTTACAGAGGCAACATCGATCGTGTTGCCTTGACGACGGAATCTGGCTGCACTGGTCTGGCATTAGGATGTTCCTGGACTTGTTGCTGTTTGTTATTCCTGTGCTTTTGCATTCAAGACACTAAAAATAAGACAAAATGAACAACACTTACCATGTTCCCAAAATATTTTGACATCCTATCCATGATAAAGGAGCACAAAGTGGGAATAAACTCATAGTGGCTATAAGAACATGATCTTTTGATAATCTGAGTGCAACATCATTGAAAAGCAGCATCACTGTGTTACATAAGCGCTGCTAACAGACATGCTCGCTTTCTCTCTCTCTCTGACAGCATGTCTCTCCCAGAGCAGATGGTGCCGTGATATGAATCTAAGAGTAATAACTAATTACAGCAGGCAAACTGGGGACTTCAGAACCTCTCAAACAGCTAAACAGATCACCGTTGATACTCTCTTGTCTCTTAAAGGAATAGATCACTCAAAAATGAAAATCTGCTGAAAATTTGCTCACCCTCAGGCCATCGAAGATGTAAATGACTTTTTCTTCATCAGATTTGGAGAAATGTAGCATTACATCACTTGCCCAGCAAAGGATCCTCTGCAGTGAATGGGTGCCGTCAGAATGAGAGTACAGACAGCTGATAAAAACATCACAGTAATCCACAAGTAATCCACATCACTCCAGTCCATAAATGAACGTTTTGTGAAGTGAAAAGATGCATGTTTGTAAGAAACAAATCCATTAAGGCATTTCACTTTAAACAGTCACTTCTGGTTAAAATATGAGTCCATAATTCATTATCACACTTACTCCAGTGAAAAAGAACATGTCCTGTTGTCTGAAAATCCATTTTCACTGGAGGAAGCGTTATTATGGATTATGGACTCGTATTTTGGCCAGAAGCAATGGTTTAAAGTCAAAATGCTTTAATGGTGGATTTGTTGCAGCTTTTTGCTTCACAAGATGTTAATTAATAGAGTGGAGTGGAGTGGTGTGGATTGCTTGTGGATTATTGTAATGTTTTTATCAGCTGTTTGGACTCTCATTCTGACGGCACCCATTCACTGCAGAGGATCCACTGGTGAACAAGTGATGAAATGCTACATTTCTGCAAATCAGTTCTGATGAAGAAACAAACTCATCTACATCTTGGATGGTCTGAGGGTCAGTACATTTTCAGCAAATTTTCATTTTTAGGTGAACTATTCCTTTAAAGACTAAGCACATTATTGCCATAACACTAGTGCAGCCAGAAGTGCTGTCAAATGTGCTTGATGAATTTTAAGCTGATTAATTAATTATATGGTAATGCTACAGTCAAACCCAAACAGTATATGTTATGCAAACATTCCTGCACTCCAACACTTTTATGACATAGCAATACTGTATTCTATGATTTCCACAATGCATAAATTGTGGACAGAATTTGTTGTATAACATGGAGTGTCAAGGAATTTGAATTGACGAGACATTCTAAATTAAACCAAAATGGAATTCAGAAGTATTAAAATGGAAAGCACAAAATTTGAAAAAATTAAAATTACATTTGGGAAAAAAATAAAATAGATTTCACAGGGCTGTAATACTGCAAAACGTACATACTATTAGGCTACGTTCACACTGCAGGCATGTGACTCAGATCTGTTTTTCTCATGACAGTGTGAACAGCACAAACCACATGGAATCTGATCTTTTCAATTCCAATTTGTGCCACTTCGGCTACGTTCACACTGCAAGCCTTCGGCTACTTTTTCACTAGTCTCGCATAGCCAGACCTTCAGACTGACGCCCAAGAGGCCATATGACTGACAGGTAAAGCAACCAATCATGTTTCGTTTTGTTCCGCGTCATGTTTAGGGGCGTGGAAATGTCGCCACAATAACAGACCGGTGTATAAAACTCTCAGACATATTTTAAAGATTCTATGCCGTGAACTTTAAAAATTTCACATACTTTTGAAAATTCAGCGTTTAGTTGATCCTGACAAGCACTCGTTGTCAGTTGTAAACACGACGGCTTTCTTCTTTTGCGAGGGGGTTTGGAGCCAATGCATTTTTGTTTCCAGGCGGAATGTTAAAGAATGCGACACACATCTCTCCCGGAAATCCTGTATAATTCAACCAATCCGATGACGACTTCGAAACTCCTGAAGTGTTTCCAGATAAGTGTGCCATATGCATCAGACGTTTAGCCAACGTTCCGTGGGCATGACGTCTGAGGCTGAGACTACTTCTGTGGGTTGTTTTTCAACTCTGTGGATTGAAGCGACCACACTAATGCTATATTTACCCCCCGGAATGCGATTGAGCTAGTTTTGAGAAGCAATTGGGCAGATTTTGTTGTGAAAACCTGGCAACCCTGTTTGTATTGTTCTTTTGTGCATGCGGATCAGTTCAGAACCATGATCTGTTCACACTGGAAATCTGATATTGGCCACATTTAAAACAAAAATGTGAACAGCTATACAAAAAAATCAGATCTGAGCAAAAATCTGAATTGAGCACTAATGCTCGCAGCGCGAACATAGCCTTAGTGTGCAGAAGTTTGTGAACTATATAACTAAAGAAATGCATGCAGGGTAAATATTTTACATTTCAAAAACAAACAGACAAACAAAAATATATGAATAGGTTTTAAACATGAAATTAAACAGTGAAATTTGCATACTTGCATGACATAAACCAAATGACTGAAACAATTAAACATATTTTATTTTTGAGTGTTAATCCGCTAGTTTTAGAGATATAATGGCCCACACTTACACACAGCACATGCACACACGTGCACGCACACACACACACACACTGCCTATTCTGTAATTTGATGAGGAGAGCAGTGTCAACATTCAAACCCTCAATGCATTCTGTTATATGTGCCATGCTATTAATCGATAGTGTTATGGAACGTCCCTACCGCATGCATGTGTGTGTTTGTTTGTGTGGAGCTCAGATAATAGCACACTGCTTCAGTAAAAGCCAGAAATGGGGAACTGTACTCAAACTGACCTCAAACTAGTTCTGACTGCTTTCAGAGAGAGAGAGGGGGAGAGAGAGCATGAGCGGATGCCAGGCGCTGGATGAGCATATGAACATGCATTACAGCAGAAATATGGCTCATGAAAAAACATCCCGCATTAATGTAAGTTATGAATATATTTGAATTGCTTTTCAGAGACGTTTGGATTGGACTGTGCATCTAGAACACTGACACACATACACACACTTTTCACAATGCAGCGAGACTCTGTCTGACAGAATTAATCAGTTGTGTTTGCTATAGTAAGCATCACAATAATGCTCATATTTAAACAAGCCCCGCACCCTGTATGCACATTTGTCTATCTAGTGACTACCTAGTGATGCCCTAAAAAAAAAAAAAACACTCAAAACAAACATACAGTACAGCTCAGCAACCAACAGGATTGTGCGCTATTCGGAATTGATTTAAGAATAAATTCAATATGAAAGTGAAGTGACGTGTGGCCAAGTATGGTAACCATACTCAGAATTTGTGCTCTGCATTTAACCCATCCAAGTGCACACACACCCAGAGCAGTGGGCAGCCCAGGGAGCAGTTGGGGGTTCGGTGCCTTGCTCAAGGGTCTCACATCAGTCGTGGTATTGAGAGTGGAGAGAGCACTGGTTATTCACTCCCCCCACCAACAATCTCTGCCGGATCTGAGACTCGAACCCAAGACCTGCAGGTTTCAAGTCCAACTCTCCATCCATTAGGCCACGAGTATGACTGCCCCAATATAAATTGGAGACTCAAATAGGATGTGCAATTTCACATTTTGGGAAGCAGAATTACAAGAAAGAAATGTTGCAAAAGATTTCTATTTCATATAGATGATGTTCTTTTGAACTTTCTATCATGTGATCATGTAACACTGAAGACTGGAGTAATGATGCTGAAAATTCAGCTTTGCATCACAGAAATAAATTACATCTTAACATATATTCAAATAGAAAATGGTTATTTTCAATTGCAAACATATTTCACAATATTACTGTTTTCACAATATTACATTTTTGATCAAATAAATGCCTTGTGAGCACTTTGAACTGAACACCTTTGCAACCCCACAGGTAAGCACCACCTTGTTTTCTTCTGAAAATGTAATACAGTTATTTCTACAACTCCAAAATGTAATCTGTCCATCTTTATGTCTTTTCTGCTCGTTTCTTATCACATCTCCTCATCCTTCCTCCTTTCTTCTCCTCTGGTCTCCTCCCAGTCTTCATGATGTGTCGCTCTATTCCTCTTTGTGTTTCTCTTCATCTCATGACACATCCTCTCTCTAATCTCAAACTCTCACTCGTCTCCTCCTCAGGCTATATTCATGCTCGACTCTCTCTCTCCATCTCCCTGCGCAGCAAACACTTCACCCACGCAGGATTACAAACCCCCTACACACACACACACACACACAGAAATACTCACGGTGCAGCTTGAAAACACGCTCTTCAGAAGAGCTTCTTGAGTGGGGGCTGGAGAGTGTTGGAGGAAGTGCGAGAGAGACAGAGAGAGAAGGGGTGAGAAAGTGTGTTTGTGAAAGAAAGAGAGTAAGACAAGATGAGAGAAGGAGAGAGAGTGACAGTCTCCACTTCTTCATGGACTCACAGTGGTGAAGAAGGAAGGAAGGAAGGAAGGAAGGAAGAAAGGAAGGCAGGAGCTGCTGAACAAATCGACGGGAGACGACAGTCCATGTGTCATGCACAGGGATGCAAACATGCAGAAACCCTCCAAATATGAGATTTAATGTCAACAATAATTCTGTTCTGTAGTAAATTCACTGTATCAAATAAGTGTGTTTTGCACCATCAAACTAACTGTATCTTTGTAAAAAGCAGGTCAATATTCAACATTTGGAGTATGCATCTGACTTCGAAATTGCCGTAATGTCAATAACAATGGACCAATCAGCTGTAATCAAGAGGCTATCTTCAGTAAAACAGTAAAATGTGTAAATATCTTTGTTTCCTGTTTCGTATTCAAAGAAAATCCATTAATATAAAAAAGACACACTGCTTAAAATGAGTCACAATGTATATACAGTACATACGGTTAGATGCTTAAAAAACACTTAGAAAGTCAGAGATCAAAAGAGTTCAAATAACTTTTTCTATATAAAATGTATATAATAAAAGACCAGAGATGAGAAATTAATTAAATTTGATGCAATTAGTTTGAACTTTTTCTAAAATAAAAAAAAGAAAGAAAGAAATTAGTCAGTTTAATTTGTTACATATTTATATAAATAAATATATAAAATAATCGAATGAATTAGAATACCAGAAATGAGAAACAAGATAAATATGATACAAATAATTTTATATATATTTAAATAAATGTAATAAAGTAAAATAAATATTAATATTTTAAAATACATTTTTTCTATTTCAATTCTATTTAAAAATGTTATATTTAACTTTTATTTATTAAAAAAAATACAAATGTTAATCATTTAAAATTTTTATTTAAACAAGTATTCGAACATAAAACATATGTATTATTTATATATTTAAAGTTATTTAAACAAATAAAAAAATTCTAAATGTAACAATTAATTAAATTTTAACAAATAAAAATAACACATTAATCAAGTAAAATGTATTAATTCAGCAATAAATTTATTATATTACTAAAAAAATATTTTATTTACGACTGAAAGAGATAATAAAGTGGTGGAAGAGGTTAATTAACTGTAACATCAAAAACAGGAAGGTGTTTTCAGGGTAGACAGCTTTGCTGATTATAAAGGGAATTATAATAGGATTATATTTATCATATATTAGTTTTATTTCCACATTGATACGAAAGTCTAGCCACATAGAGTTCTGCTTTACACATTAAAAATGTGTTTAAACACATTTGGCATCTTGCAAACTAAACTAAAATTATCTGGAAGACGCTGTAGTTAGTGATTTAAAAAAACAACAACATTACTAACCAACTAGCTTGTAACTGTTTGGTATCAACAGTAACTTTTCATTTACTCACCAAAACCAATTTTCACTTGCATTTGGACCCTGGAGACGAGTCTTCAAAATTATACCAATAATTTCCCCTGAAAACCGGTTGCATTAGCATAAAATCAGCATGTTCCAAAAGGTCTAATTTCTACCCGCAGCCTGTTTGAAGAGTTTCCAGATGGTTTGCTAAAACCATCTCCCCTTTTCCACGTGCCTGTTATGCATTATACCAACATGTGAACGTGTGAAATATAAAGATAACCTGTCGGGTGTTTCGGGCGGCAAATGTTCTGTTAGAAATCACACATGCGGCTCAGCACGACACACTTTTCACACTCCTGATAAAAAAACTGGAGAGAAGAGCTAGAAGAGACGCTGACGCACAAAGCGGATCCCCATACAGTAACACAAAGCACAATGCATTAGCGTCTCGGATTGTGCGTGTTCCCTACAGACCCCAGACCAACTGTTCGCCGCCACACTGATGCATTGTGGGAGGTGCTTCTATAAGGACAAACAACACCTCTATACCACACGATCTCACACAAAGTCCCAAAACAGCGGCACCATTCACAAATGAATTATGTAAAGCACTGACATATTCTCTTTAACTGATCTAACACTTTCTCTCTCTGTTCTGAACGTTCAGTCAAATCTCTCTGAATAAATGATTGTGTTTTCCCGAGCTTTAAGCAACTCAGACACCATTGTTTTATTAGAGTGAATTATTCATCATCACTCACATTGACATATACAGTATATGCACATATTCACACACAAACACACACCGAATTACTTGCTTGTATCAAACTCTTAAATGATGATCACGTCACAATATAGCTAATTTTGCTATATTTTAATTAAACAGAAATTATTTATATATTAAATAACCATGTGCTTATTTTTGAATAATAAAGCAAATTAAATTCTTTACTTTCATTAAGAAAATCCAGCAAATTAAATTATTTACTCTTTATCGTTTTCCAAATCACTAGAAACAATTATTCATACCCAAATGAATCATAAAGCTGGCATCAGACAAAACGCAACACTGTGTAACAAAGACCAACACCAAATTCTGATTGGATGATCTAAGGAAGTAAGTAAATAAATAAATAAATAATATGACGTTTTATGTTAATAGATTAACAATACATAAAAACGGGAAAAAATAGATTAAAATGTAAAAATCTCTTTCTCTGCTTGTTTGCTACAGTATGTTGCTCATTTGTAAATTACTTTGGATAAAAGTGCCAGCTAAATAAGTAACGTTAAATGTAATGAAAAATGTAAATATTATATTATATTATATTATATTATATTATATTATATTATATATATTATTATATATATATATATATATATATGTAATTATAACATTACATTATAAAATGGTATGAAGCCATGTTCAAAAAAATAAATAAACATAAAAATTTATAAATTAATAGATTATATTAATAATATATTTAAATTATAAATGAAATAAATCTCTTTCTCTACTTGTGTGCAGTATTTGTAAGTTCTTTTGTATAAAAGTGTCTGCTAAATAGCTGAAAATGTAAACTATAGTAGCTATAAACGTAACTATAAATGTATTGTAAAATATTAGATATATGCCATTAGATATATTTAAACATTGATATATACAGGTAATGTATATATCAATTTGACCATTTGACAGTTAGCCCTTTCTTTGTGGTTTCAACTTCTAATCTTAAATATTTCACACCAAATCAATGAAAATGTTTAATATTCATAATCTATCGCTGTATTCCCAGCTGGCCTCTTTAAAAAAAATCCCCACCCTGTCATCATCTTCAAATATTATTTAATCTTCAGCTCACACACGGTGTGCTGATGAAGCCAATCATCTTCAGCGCATTCATGACAGCCAATCAGATGCAATCAAAGGGCTTCTCCGATTGGCCGAATTCTCTAAGAGGCCCAGAGCGCACAGATAAATCACATTTGATGCGTAAAGTGTTATGTGATGAATAAGAAATTGTATTTTAAACAAGACCACCGCCTCTGTATTAATATCCACTCTATGGTTGTGGAAATATATGGCCTGTTTTATGTTTCTCATTCTTTTTGCTTCTTTCCCCCCTCTTTCTTTTCATTAGCCATTCGTTTAATTAACGTCAGTAGCGTGCTAAACACTCGTACATTAATGTGGATCTGTCTCTAACCTATACAGTACCAATGTATTATTAAATGCAATTAATTTTGCATTACAAAATTACAGATGAATAAAACATTACAAGAGAGGAAGGAGAAATGGAGGATGGTGCAAGCGGCCAATTAATTCTGATTAAGCTGTCAGTCTTTCAGCACGGGGCCGACGAGATGAAAAAGGCAAAAATGCAATTATAAATGAGAGGAATTCTGCAGAATATGGGAAAGAGGGAGAGTCAAAGCGAGAGGCCTGCTGTAATCGAGGGCCAATTTAAATGAATATCTATTCAGGCCAATGCATGCGTCTCCTCCTCTGTCATGGCCGTACAGTATGAGCAGCCGATCAAATCACAGACCACACAAATAAATCACTCTCAATGCAAGACTTTCACAATTAGCCTGTGCAATGGCAAAATCAGTGACATTTACAGTATTAAAACAGCAGCTGTGGTTCCCAGAACTTTATCGTAAAAAATATGTTCGCAACATTTTAAGTATTACAGACTGGCTTTAAATGTACAGTAAATGTATGTCAACCACCGTAAAAACACACATGGTAAAGAGAAAGCAGCACGAAAAAGCTAAAATCATGCAATAAACATTAATTTAACAACATAAGATGTATAATAAACTCTCATGTACATATCTGATTACTAAAATCAGGATTTCTGTACCTTTATACTATATGTCAGCCACCTTCAAAACACACATGGCAAAGAGAAAGCGACATGAGAAAGCTAAAATAATCCAATAAACATTCATTTGCAAACACATGATATAATATAAACTTAAAGTAATATAAACCGTGTAAACACTGACGTAAAATCAATGTAAATATTAATGTGAACTTAACTTTAAACTTAATGTAAACTTTAACGTAAACTTAACTTTACACATGTAAATATTAACGTCAACTTAACGTTATGTAAACTTAATGTAAACATTAATGTGAACTTAACTTTAAACTTAAAGTAAACTAACATAAACTTAACTTTACACATGTAAATATTAATGTCAACTTAACGTTATGTAAACTTAATGTAAACATTAATGTAAACTTAACTTTATGTAAACATTAACATAAACTTAACTTAATCTAAACTTTGTGTAAACTTAACTTAATGTAAACTTAACATCAACCAGTTTTTAACCTATAAAATTTACTCTTTTTTTTTAACCATTTTGTTCAGCTACTACGTGTTAACCATAGGCACTCACCATTGTGAGCACATTTTTTGAAGTCATTCAATAATTGTGTGTGATAAAAAGACTAACATTTTTATCATGTACCTAAAATCATTTCCTGTGCTGTATACGCCGCCTTTTGATGCATCACATCGGTTTCAATGACCTCATCAAACGTGGAGCCACATTTAATCTGAGAGCTTCAGATCTGCAGCATGTAAATTTGGCTCTGTTTCTCACAGAAATCTAATTAAACTTGGAATATAGCATTCAGCTCACATGGACTTCATACTGTATATTATACTGTTTTCCTGCCATTTCTGGAGCTTGAGAGCCCCGGTCACAAATATCTTTCATGATGATGACAGAACGTTCATTTTGAGGTGAACTATTCCCTCCTTGTTTTCTGGCTTTATGTGTTTCTTTTTATATCTCCTATAGGGACACTCGTATTTCTTTTTTACCCGTGCATTAGAGCCACGGTGAGAAGAGAGACATAGAGACAGAGATGCTCTTCGCTCCTGTGGGCTACAGCCACATTATCTGTCGTGAGGTGGGCCGAACGCAAAAGCAAAATGAATAGCTCCATCTTTTGTGAAAATGAAAAAGGCCTGCGAAGGCAAACAGAAGAAATGAAGTGCAGAGATGTGTGCGCTTATGAGATATTCTGGGAATGACAAAGCGTCTCAGACAGTAATGGGGTCTGAGACAGTGACCTTTAGGTTGTAATATTCCCCCGTCTCTCCAAAGCTCTCGCCATCAACAAGTGAATCTGCTTAAGCGGCTGGAGAATATGACCGCAGAAGAGAGAGTCAGGGTTATTGAGTTTTCAGTCAAAATGACTGTCTGTATGAGGGGAGCAGCTAAGGAATCAACACAACATATAGCAACCAAAGTTTTTTACCTGAAAACAACAGGGTTTTTAAACTATTGATTAAAAATAAATAAATAAATAAAATGCACAAAAAACATCAATGGATTATGGATTAACATGAATTATTTTAGTTCACTTTAAAAACAGTATTTTTTTATTGTCTACCAATAACCATTTTACATGTGATGTGTGTATGTATGGGTGTATCGAAACAAAACTTCAGTGGTTGAAAACCTAACTTAAATAAATACGTGTACGCACACACACACAAAGATAGATTTCATATTGTGTGATTTCATATGAAGCATAAACAGTATCGGAACGTAAACACATAGATGCCTGTTTATATGTGTGTATATGTTTCATGTCTGAAATGAACATATTCTCTCTAACTGAAACTGGCAAACCAAACGACAGCACACACAGAGAGGAAAATGAGATTCTCCAGTCTCGTTATAATTCATAAAGCTAATCAGGAACAAAACAGTCCATTTATAGCAGGATTCCTTTAATCCTTCCTTAGCTATCGTTTCATCCGCTCTCACACCCTCGTGTTTTTGGCGGAATAATTCATACACAAATAAGCTGGTGGAAGGGTGGAGGAGCAATCCAGTTTGTGGTTTATTAAAGCAATAGTTCACCCAAAAATGAATATTCAGTCATCATCTACTGACCCATTTTTCTGTCGCTCTTATATTTCGCCCCATAAACTGATGAATTTACGATACACATAACATAAAATGAAGTCTGTGCATACTTTCTTGTTGTGTCAAGTACACTGTGCTAATGGTTGTTTCTTGAGGTAACACTCCCATAAAACATTCAGCTTATGCATTTGTGTGTAATTTTGCACTTCAAATAACTGAGTTTTCAACAGTAAACTAAAGCTACAAGATGTCTGCAGTGGACACAAACAAGTCCACATTAACATGTATCTGTCTACAATAAATGCTGTTTCACAGATTTACCAGTCAAATAAACACATTCATTCAGATAGGATTGTTTTCACACTGTAAACCAACACCCCAGCATTTGAATCGCTGCTGAGAGCATCTATCAAAGTAAACTGAAGACAATATCGATCATGAAAATATGATGAATTATGTGGATAATGTAACACTAGAGCAGTGATTTTCAATTCTGTTCCTCGGGACCCACAGCTCTGCACATTTTGCATGTCTCCCTTATCTGACACACTCATTTGAGTTCATGGAGCTCTTTCCTAATGAGCTGATGATCTGAATCAGGTGTGTAAATTAGGGAGCTGTGGGTCCCCAGGAACAAGTTTGAAAACCACTGCACTAGAGGACATCAACAAAAGTAAAACTTATTCAGCCCTAAATAAAACCAGAACTGGATTTTGAATGTGGATTTTATTCATGCTAAAGATGCATTAACATAATGCCGTTACACTGCAAAAATGTATTTAGCTTAAATGTCTTGCTTTCCATTATAAATATCAGCAAAACTTTAAGCCTTTATGTTTAATGCATTATAAAGGCATCCATAATGTATCTCATAATACATTATATCTTTTCATGAACAATGCATTATAATTCCTAAAGGTGTGTTCAATGAACAGATGAGTATTATAATGTATTATAACAGTGATTAGAATTACTCATGAGACCACACAATGCATTATAAGGTCCATTACAAGGCATAATTAATGCATTAAAAATACTTTTAAAATGCATTATATATAAGGGCTGTCAGTATAGTGTTACCCAGATATCTAAACATTCCTAAATCAAAATACATTTAATCCAGAAGTAAAATGACTATAATTTTAGAGATATTAAGTATTGTTTTCTGAGAAACTGTTTTAAAAAAAAACCCCTGTCTTCGCTTTGAATTAAGTTTATTTTTCTTACCTAATTATATTTGTTTCACAATAATACTAATTAAAAGCACAATATGTAACATTTTCGTAATAAAATATCCAAAATCTACTTGCACAGTGTGATATATTTCATGCAGTTGTGCATTTACGTCAGGTCCGTGTATGTTGCGTTCATTCGTTTTTTTTATTTAAAATTGAAAATGGCACCATTTTCGTTTTTCCAAAAAAACAAAAACAAGAAATCGCCTTGATTTTCCGTTTTTACACTCAGGGGTAGAAAATGGATAAACATCTTGAATGTTCGATTTCCACGTGTGGGTGGAAATGAAACGCCCCTTTCCATTGATTGGTCAAGCAACGATCAAATGGTGTCGTCATCATGTCGTCTTCAGTTTTTTGCAACAGAATAAGAGTCTTCCGCTGTTAAAGCGTTTATTGAAACTCCTGCGTTCATCTCCCTCTCATCAAACAACCAGACTAACAAATGGTTTGACACAAACCATACTGGGGCAGCGCCTAGACAGGGCTTACTTCTGTGTAGGCATAGATTCTATACGGCAAGTATTAGGTGCTTATTGCAGAAATATGTATGTATCTAGGATCTGCAGCCACATTACCCTTTTAGTCTATTTCTTTGGTGCACCGCACATTTTATTTACTTGTCCAGTTATCAAAATATGTGTGGCAAAGCTGTGTGACATTTACATAATAGTGAAGCACAGACCAGTATCGATTTTAGTGTGAATATAAAGCTATCTTACCATTTTTATTATTATTTCGAATTTTTTTCATAGAGAAGTTTATATGATACTGTCATTATCCGACGGCATGTTACACAAGTATATAATACATGCTATTTTTATAGAAAAGGGGATCTTTCTAACATCTTAAGTTATATTTAGATGTATTTACACAATGAATGCTGCCCAGACAGCAGTAAAAGCATTAACACAGCAATTGCATTATGGAATGTGATTAATGTTTTAAATAAAAACGTGGAATAGCCTACAGAAATATGAAATGAGTGACAAAATGAAACAACTGGATACTTGAATAATGAAGGTTACATCGCCAGTAGGTGGTGGCAAGTCATTGTGTTGATGAATGAGTCATAGAGTCATTAATTCAACCGATTCGTTCAAAATGCTGATTTGTTCAGGAGCAAAGCAAATGGGTCATTGAATTACTCACTCAAACGATTCATTCAAAGACTCGGATTCATTCAAGAATGAAACGCCTGTGTTTTAAGTCAAATAAAACACACTGTGTTGTGTCTAAAATGAAATCAATTTATACTCATTATTAATGACACTGTACTGTCTAAAATAAAAGTTAGGACTGCTGTGTATTCACACTAAAATCAATACTGGTCTGCGCTTCACTATAATGCAAATGCATTCACCCCGTGTTGTCCAGTGCATCACGCAGCCTTGCCACACAAATTTTGATAACTGGACAGCTAAATAAAATGTGCGGTGCGCCAAAGAAATAGACTAAAAGGGTAATGTGGCTGCAGATCCAAGGTACATGCATATTTCTGCAATAAGAACCTAATACTTGCCGTATAGAATTTATGCCTACACAGAAGTAAACCCTGTCAATTTGTTAGTCTGGTCGTTTGATGACAGAGAGACGAAATGCAGGAGTTGCAATAAACGCTTTAACAGCAGAATACTCTTATTCTTTTGCACAGAACTGGAGACGTGTGCAAAGAAGACATTTTTTGAGAGTGCTTAAACTTGCACTAGAATTAAGTCAGTCATAATGTTCTTTGACAATGTAAATGTTCTTTCTTTGGTTGCATTCTCTGTATAATTTATTCGCTGTTTGAATAGCTGTGAAAGGTACAGGTAATAAAAAAATTAATTCATTACCTCATCCATGAACATCCTCCTTTATAGCGTCATCAAGCTTCACGTTTGTTATTGTTTTGAAAATGCGACCCCTCGTGTGAGAAAACTTACATATTGTGCCTTTAAAGAATTCATTTTTTGCAGAATACAGTGGGGGAAAAAATTATTTGATCCCCTGCTGATTTTGTACATTTGCCCACTGACAAAGAAATTATCAGTCTATAATTTTAATGGTAGGTTTATTTTAACAGTGAGAGACAGAATAACGACAAAAAAATCCAGAAAAACGCATTTCAAAAAAGTTATAAATTGATTTGCATTTTAATGAGTCCCCTTCACAAAAAAATTACTTAGTACTTGGTGGCAAAACCCTTGTTGGCAATCACAGAGGTCAGACGTTTCTTGTAGTTGGCCACCAGGTTTGCACACATCTCAGAAGGGATTTTGTCCCACTCCTTTCTGCAGATCCTCTCCAAGTCATTAAGGTTTCGAGGCTGACGTCTGGCAACTCGAACCTTCAGCTCCCTCCACAGATGTTCTATGGGATTAAGGTCTGGACACTGGTTAGGCCACTCCAGGACCTTAATGTGCTTCTTCTTCAGCCACTCCTTTGTTGCCTTGGCCGTGTGTTTTGGGTCATTGTCATGCTGGAATACCCATCCACGACTAATTTTTAATGCCCTGGCTGGCTTCAATGCCCTGGCCCTGACGGTACATGGCCCCGTCCAACGTCCCTTTGATGCAGTGCAGTTGTCCTGTCCCCTTAGCAGAAAAACACCCCCAAAGCATAATGTTTCCACCTCCATGTTTGACGGTGGGGATGGTGTTCTTGGGGTCATAGGCAGCATTCCTCCTCCTCCAAACACGGCGAGTTGAGTTGATGCCAAAGAACCCGATTTGGGTCTCATCTGACCACAACACTTTCACCCAGTTCTCCTCTGAATCATTGGCAAACTTCAGACAGGCTTTACATGTGCTTTCTTGAGCAGGGGGACCTTGCGGGTGCTGCAGGATTTCAGTCACGGCGTAGTGTGTTACCAATTGTTTTCTTGGTGACTATGGTCCCAGCTGCCTCGAGATCATTGTCAAGATCCTCCCGAGTAGTTCTGGGCTGATTCCTCACCGTTCTCATGATCATTGAAACTCCACGAGGTGAGATCTTGCATGGGGCCCCAGACCGAGGCAGATTGACAGTTATTTTGTGTTTCTTCCATTTGCGAATAATCGCACTAACTGTTGTCACCTTCTCACCAAGCTGCTTAGCGATGGTCTTGCAGCTCATTCCAGCCTTGTGTAGGTCTACAATCTTGTCCCTGACATCCTTGGACAGCTCTTTGGTCTCGGCCATGGTGGGGAGTTTGGAATCTGATTGATTAATTGCTTCTGTGGACAGGTGTCTTTTATACAGATAACAAGCTGAGACTAGGAGCGTTCCCTTTAAGAGAGTGTTCCTAATCTCAGCTCCTTACCTGTATAAAAGACACCTGGGAGCCAGAAATCCTGCTGATTGATAGGGGATCAAATACTTATTTGACTCATTAAAATGCAAATCAATTTATAACTTTTTTGAAATGTGTTTTTCTGCATTTTTTTGTTGTTATTATGTCTCTCACTGTTCAAATAAACCTTATAGACTGATCATTTCTTTGTCAGTGGGCAAACGTACAAATTCAGCAGGGGATCAAATAATTTTTTCCCCCACTGTAGCTATCAATAACTGCTTACTTGATTAAAATCACTGTTTCTCTGATTGAGAAAACACCACCATTTTACACAGTTTCTGAGAAAATACATAAATACAAATATATGTAGAATATTTTTAAAATACAAAAAAATGAATTTTTTTTCTCTCCCTATATATACCGCAATACTGAGGACGATGGCCATGTAAGCTCACTCAGGACTGGACAGACACTCTGAGGTGTTGCAGAAAGCATCTTCACGTCAACTTCACTAAATCAAGCAGGACACTGAGAGCTTAGCATCACGCTCACTAACACAAACAAAATGACAGCGCTATTTGGTGCCAAACACAGCAGCTCTACATCATGCGTTTGGCAGCCGTGAGCGGGACCTAAAATAGCTGCTTGTCAATAACATTTACCACAGATCCACTGCAGCCTCTTTCACGCTGTAGCTAGAACAGGTTTTGTTCCAAACTGAGCTGCCTACAAAGACAGCATCCAAAGTAAAATCCACACATCACTGATATGGAATGCTCTATAGGAAACAAATAAGTTTATCATATAATATGTCACAAAAATGTGCATGGGAAATACCACAAAATGCACAATTGGTTTTTCCATTAGCATGTTTTCTTTTTCTTTTTTTAAGCTTACAGTAATTCTTTCTGAGATTCAGATAGCTCTCTGATTTCATCAAAAATATCTTAATTTGTGTTCCGAAGATGAACAAAGGTATTACGGGTCTGGAACGACATGACGGTGAGTAATTAATGACAGAATTTTCATTTCGGGGTGAACTAACCCTTTACGTGGAGAGTTCCTGAGGAGTTACCATGTAAGTACACTGGTATTACAGTGGTGCACCAACTCCAACTCGAGATCCAACTCTTCCCACTTTACATATCCCTAAACCTACCCGTTTCCACCCCCAGGATCCCATTTCCACCCCTATAACCTACCCATCTCCACCCCTAGGATCAAATTGTTCCAATTACTCTTACACATATTGTTGTTACAAAATGTAGTTATATAATTCCTGTTACATGAGTACTTAGTGAAGTGACAAAAAGTGTTGTTACCAATGTCCTGTTACACATTTGTACTTACACATACCATGCTGAGGGTTGTTACATGTGTGAAGTTACAGAAATATTAGAGCTGTAGATACTATGTACCAATGTGTACTTACACTGTGGTTACATACTATGCACACATCTAGTACACAGGTATTAGGGCCACTTAATATAAAGTGGGACCGAACAGTAGTGTGCATTTATTTTATAGCTCTATATTGTTACTCTTATCTCCACTAATCACTCGTTTGTGTGTTTTTAATTCTCCTAAGACATTTTGGGAAAAACGTCCTAATTAAACAAGACTCCCGAGTTTACAAGCTCCTTTTTTGCTCTCACAAGTAAATAATGTAAAGCAGTATACCATCATGCCATCCAGCCCTTGTACAAACACACACACAGGTCTGTTTGTGGGGCAGATGTGGTGTGACCACTGAGGATGAAGGACAACATGGAGAATTTGTCATCAGAAATCACAACTCCAGCTGCTGAGGGACGCACACACCAGTATACCACAGTATACATATGTATAAACACATCTGATAAAGTGCACTCATAAACAAACGTGTACACACACTCGCCCCAGGCCGACTCCAGTAGCACATCATATTACTGCTGCACTTTGAAATGAAAAAAGAAAAACATGCATGGGGGCGGGACTTAGTGACCTAGAATTCATGAGCGCAGCATTGGATCGTTATTCGTTTTGATGTGTGACTGTGTGCGCCTACATTGTAGGTCATCGCCAAGTGGCAGCAACATGGAACTCTCTCTCTCTATCTCTCTCTCTCTCTATGACTTGTTATGTAAAAGGCCTCATTCTCATATTCAGCCTTCATGCCATTGCAGAACACAGCAGCACACAGGAAAGAAAAGACTTGAGCTGAGTTCAGTCGAAGAGTAATTCAGATTTACTCAGAACTAGTTTCGCTTAGTGGCTCTAGTGAATTAATAAAGCACTAAACCATGAGATGTTGCGCTTTACTGTGATTTTACCATGGTTAATGAGTGTTGTTAAGCATTTTTATATAAAATATAGAATATAAGTGAAGAGACTTTTGCTTCTCAGCTGTTTCTTCTCAGAACTTCAGAGCTCCCACACTTTATGACCTATATTTTCCCATGACTTTTCACATCAATGAATAAGAATTATTTAAAAATTTATAGCAACTTAGGCCCCGATCACACCGAACGCGTTTTTTAGTTCTGAAAACACAAGGTGCACTGCCTTTTTTTGGTGACTTTTAAAAAAAGAGCAGTGAGCTGCGTTTTTTATGTTGCTAGGCAACCAATGAATCAACTGTCCTGTCAGTCTTATCAAAGGATTATAGCACGAGCGCTCTAAAATGTTTGGGTTTTGCTGTTAAGTAAACTGACATATTAGCAAAAACCTTAAAAAATACAGCTCCGGGTAACCCGCGACAGACACCAAAAGTTTCTCCTGCATCATTGCAGTCTCCAGACTTTCTAAGCAATGGATAAACTTTTGTCACCACAACGGAAGGCCCGCCTCTCCTTTTATTCGATTGGACAATGGAAAAAAACGCGATGACGTGGGGCGCTTTTCCGCTCAGAATTGCTTTTTCTTTAACTTCAGGCGCTCAGAGCGTTCCTGCAAAAAAAAGGGAGGCACAGCAGGTGGCAAAAACGCGAGGCGCATAAACAGTGCGCAGAATGCTCACTGCCAACAGAAAACAATTCAAAAAAGGTACCTCTCACTGCAAAAAAACGTGTTCTGTGTAATCGGGGGCCTTAAGGACCTATTTTTAGCCAATTAAATAATTTAAAACTAAGCATAACTACAGAAATGTCCATGAAGTTTTAGGAGCAATGATCTTAAAAGTTGAAACCAAAAAATCTCAATGTGTCTCCTACAGAGTTCAAAAGAGATCTCAAAAATGTCTCAGATTTCCCAACACGCCAAAGCCTGCAATCAAAAGTAACAGATCTCATTGTTTTCATGCTGATGAAACTCAACTATATATCTCAACAAAACCAGATGAAACTTCTAAATTATCTAAGCTAACAGAATGTGTTAAAAATGTAAAAGATTGGATGACCAATCATTTTCTCCTATTAAATTCGGCTAAGACAGAGATATACTGGACCAAAAAACAGTAGGCTACACAGAATCTCTTGGATTACAATTTGCAACTAGACGGATGTACTGTTACTTCCTCTACAGTCAAAAATCTGGGTGTTATATTAGACAACAACTTGTCTAATATTTCCAATGTTACAAAAACAGCATTCTTCCATCTTAGAAACATTGCCAAGCTTCAAAACATGTTTCTGATGCAGAAAAGCTAGTTCATGCATTCATGACCTCTAGACTAGACTATTGTAATGCACTGCTAGGTGGTTGTCCTGCATCTTCAATAAACAAGCTACAGGTAGTCCAAAATACAGCTGCTAGAGTCCTTACCAGGTCAAGAAAATATGATCATATTACCCCAATTTTACGGTCTCTGCACTGGCTACCTATTAAGTTCCAGATCAGTTACAAAATATTATTACTTACCTATAAGGCCTTTAATGGTTTAGCTCTTGCGTACCTAACTAGTCTTCTATCTCGCAACAATCGATCACACTCCCTAAGGTCGCAAAACTCTGGACTTTTGGTAGTACCTAGGATAGCAAAGTCCACTAAAGGAGGTAGAGCTTTTCCACATTTGGCTCCCAAACTCTGGAATAGCCTTCCTGATATCGTTCGGGGTTCAGACACACTCTCTCTGTTTAAGGCAAGGCAAGGCAAGGCAAGTTTATTTATATAGCACATTTCATACACAGTGGTAATTCAAAGTGCTTTACATAAAAGGAAGTGAAATAGTCATTAAAAATAATAATAAGGAATTAAAAATAATAATAATCACAACAATAAAAACAAAGTGATTTAAAAATTTATTTTAAAAGAATTTAAAACATTTAAGAATAGAAAATGATTATACATAGTGCAATCAGTTCGGACGTAGCACAGTGCTCATTCAACAAATGCACAGCTAAACAGATGAGTTTTGAGTCTGGATTTAAATGTGGCTAATGTTTTAGCACTGATCTCTTCTGGAAGCTGGTTCCAACTGCGGGCGGCATAATAGTTAAAAGCAGACTCCCCTTGTTTTGTGTAAACCCTTGGTATTTCTAACTGACTCGATCCTAATGATCTGAGTGGTCTGTTAGGTTTATATTCAGTGAGCATATCTCCAATGTATTTAGGTCCTAGGCCATTTAGAGATTTATAAACGAGTAAAAGTACTTTAAAATCAATCCTAAATGTAACTGGAAGCCAGTGTAAGGACCTGAGGACTGGTGTGATATGCTCAAATTTTCTGGTTCTAGTCAGAATCCTGGCAGCAGCGTTCTGGATGAGCTGCAGCTGTCTAATGGTCTTCTTTGGAAGGCCGGTGAGGAGACCATTACAATAATCCACCCTGCTGGTGATAAAGGCATGAACAAGTTTCTCTAAGTCTTGACTGGAAACAAAACATCTAATTCTTGCAATGTTTTTGAGATGATAGTATGCTGATTTAGTTACTGCTTTGACATGACTACTAAAACTAAGGTCTATCTCCAGAAACACCCCAAGATTTTTGACTTTTTTAGTTGATTGACCCCTAGAGTCAAGGTATGCATTCACCTTGAGAACTTCATCTTTGTTTCCAAATACAATGACTTCAGTTTTCTCCTTGTTTAACTGAAGAAAGTTCTGGCACTTCCAGCAGTTTATTTCATCAATGCATTGGCAGAGGGAGTCAATGGGGCTATAGTCATTTGGAGATAAGGCTAGGTAAATCTGGGTATGATCAGCATAGCTGTGATAGGCAATTTGGTTCTTCCTCATTATTTGACTTAGTGGGAGCATATACAGGCTAAACAAGAGTGGTGCAAGAATTGAGCCTTGTGGGACTCCGCATGTCATGGACGTCCACTTAGACTTATGCTCTCCCATACTCACATAATAACCTCTCCCTTCTAAGTATGACCTGAACCATCTGAGTACCATCCCAGAAAGCCCAACCCAGTTTTCCAGTCTCTCTAGAAGTATGTTATGATCAACAGTGTCAAACGCAGCACTAAGATCTAGTAGTACCAGCACTGATATTTTGCCAGAATCAGAATTGAAGCGAATATCATTTATTATCTTAATAAGCGCAGTCTCTGTGCTATGATGTGCTCGGAAACCAGATTGAAAATTGTCCAGGTATCCATTTGAGTTTAAGTAGTTGTTCAGCCGATTAAAAACTACCTTTTCAATAATCTTACCTATGAAAGGAAGATTTGATATTGGTCTATAGTTGTTCAACATTGTGTTATCAAGATTGCGCTTTTTCAGAAGGGGTTTAACGACTGCAGTTTTCAGGGAGTTTGGAAAAGTCCCAGTAAGAAGTGAGGCGTTCACTACTTCTAAGAGATCTGCTTCTAAACAGTTAAGCACACTTTTGAAAAAAGATGTGGGAAGTGTGTCAAGATAGCATGTTGACGATGTATGGTGCTGTACTATTTCTTTCAAAATTTTGCTATCAATTGCTTCAAAAACAGACATAGTCACTTCTTTTTGAAATTGCGGTCGAATCTGTGTGACCTCTGCAAAACTAGATATGCCAATCTCCTTTGTGATATTATTGATCTTCTCAGAAAAGAAGGAAGCAAACTGTCGGAGAGTATTTCACTGGGAATCTGACTTGGGGGGTTTGTCAGTCTCTCCACAGTAGCAAAAAGAGTGCGAGAGTTGTTTAGGTTACTGTTTATAAGGTTTGAGAAGAAGGTCTGTCTAGCTGTGGCTAGTTCCACATTGAAAGCATGAAGGCTGTCTTTATAGATGCTATAGTGAATTTCAAGTGTTTAAATCTAGATTAAAGACACATCTCTTTAGCCAAGCATTCATATAATGCATCATATATAATCTTGTACTGCAGTTATATCTGATTAAATGCACATTATTATTCTTTAGCTTGGGTTGAACAAATCATTTTTACTTGGTTGGAACAGCAGCTACGCTAATTATGTCTCTGTTTGTTTCTCTGTTTCTGCAGCTAGGAATTACACAAGCTTCAGTCTGGATCCAACCCTTAAAAGATCTGAGATGACCGAACACCTTAGAAGAGATGGTGCCAACCCCTCAGAGGACCAACCCTGAAACAACACATAGAACTACCAAATTTTGCTATAAGTTTGATTGCAACGTATAATCATTGCTGTTAATAGTGTTCATCGTCTGTTTGATTACATCATTAACTGATTTTTACCGTACATTTCTGCCATATGTACATCAACTTGACATAGTCACCACTGATAAGCTACTACTAAATATATTGTAGAAACTTAATTTCCAGTAATGCTGCTTTGCAACGATTTGTATCATGAAAAGCGCTATACAAATAAACTTGAATTGAATTGAAAGATCTCACTATGAACTCTACCGCTTCTTATCAATTGATCTGATGCATTATCCACATACATTTTATAGCTCTATACTCTTACTGTATGACATTGATTCATTTAGGTCTGTTTTTTTCCTCTTGGTTCAATGCAGATTAACTGACGCTGAACTCAACTGAGTATGTCAGAGGAATATACACTGCCTTTAGATGAACTGTAAAACAAGAGAGCCAAGAAAAGCAAAGGTGCAACTACGGGTGTCCACTGGCAGCGCGTTTGCTTGAGTGTGTATTTGTGCTGGCTGAAATTGCATTTTTTTTCTCATTACACTTACACTGATAACAGGCTTGCTGCCGTTTCTATGGCAACTATAGATCCCTCAAGCTGTGCCGCGCTGAAGGATGTCGAGAACAGCGGATAGAGAACGAACACACACACACATAGAGATCCTGTGTATCTACAGCTGAGCTCTATTGAGATTGACTCCCAGCTGTGATCCTTCCCAAAGCCTCAGAGTTATTGAAAACGCAAAACTGCTATTTACAATCTATACATGGCGATGAAAACCATTATAGACCCCTATAGCCATATTACACACTCAACTGGTTTTGCTTTAGAGTCCAGATTTGCATTGTCGACTCAATACAGCATCAGAATTGTTTATGGTATAAAATGGTTTCATACTAATAAGCCACAACACAAAACAACACTGAAGTCCAGGCCTCCCTCTCTATGTTTTTCTCCTCCGCTCCTTAATTTCCCTAAATACATGCAGACTGTGTGTCCACAATGGTTTTTCTTGTTATCGCTGTGCCTTCCTGTGAATCGCCCTGCAGGGATTCATAAGCTTTACTGAACTAAAACAAATGAATGTAAGATGAGTTCAGGTGAATCGAATGGATTTTGTGTGGAATTGAAGTGAATTGAACTGATTTCAAATTCATTGCTGTCATTTAATTATTTTCAGTAAATTAAGAATTCTGTCAAAAATTGATGCAGAATTGCCACACGACAATTAAGTCAACATGAAGACATATTTTCAACCTTGATAAATAATACATTCTGTTTCAGTCAGAAATATGTCACATTACAGAAGTAAAATTGGTAAAAGTAAGGTTGCGAACTGCATTTCCAGGGTCCATACACCATTTGACCAATACATTTTCATGATATTTCCAGTTGTTTACGATTACTGGATGTTAAAAAACATTTCAATGAGAAACTGATATATTAATTGATGTATTTATTATTTATTTATTAGCTATTTATTGGCTATATATTTATATAAAAACAGACCCTAAACTGACCACTATCGACTCATTTGAGTCTATTTCTTATTTGTGTTTATTTTAGTTTTAATAAATAATTAAATAATTTTGAATATGATTATTAAAGATTATATATGTGTATATATATATACACACACAGTATCTCACAGAAGTGAGTACACCCCTCACATTTTTGTAAATATTTTATTATATATTTTCTTGTGACAACACTGAAGAAATTCAAAACTTTGCTACAATGTAAAGTAGTGAGTGTACAGCTTGTATAACAGTGTAAATTTGCTGTCCCCTCAAAATAACTCAACACACAGCCATTAATGTCTAAACCGCTGGCCACAAAAGTTAGTACACCCCTAAGTGAAAATGTCCAAATTGGGCCCAATTAGCCATTTTCTTTCCCCAGTGTCATATGACTCGTTAGTGTTACAAGGTCTCAGGTGTGAATGGGGAGCAGGTGTGTTAAATTTGGTGTTATCGCTCTCACTCTCTCATACTGGTCACTGGAAGTTCAACATGGCACCTCATGGCAAAGAACTCTCTGAGGATCTGAAAAAAAGAATTGTTGCTCTACATAAAGATGGCGTAGGCTATAAGAAGATTTCCAAGACCCTGAAACTGAGCTGCAGCACGGTGGCCAAGACCATACAACGGTTTAACAGGACAGGTTCCACTCAGAAAAGGCCTTGCCATGGTCGACCAAAGAAGTTGAGTGCACGTGCTCAGCATCATATCCAGAGGTTGTGTTTGGGAAATAGACGTATGAGTGCTGCCAGCATTGCTGCAGAGGTTGAAGGGGTGGGGGGTCAGCCTGTCAGTGCTCAGACCATACGCCGCACACTGCATCAAATTGGTCTGCATGGCTGTCGTCCCAGAAGGAAGCCTCTTCTAAAGATGATGCACAAGAAAGCCCGCAAACAGTTTGATGAAGACAAGCAGACTAAGGACATGGATTACTGGAACCATGTCCTGTGGTCTGATGAGACCAAGATAAACTTATTTGGTTCAGATTGTGTCAAGCATGTGTGGCGGCAACCAGGTGAGGAGTATAAAGACAAGTGTGTCTTGCCTACAGTCAAGCATGGTGGTGGGAGTGTCATGGTCTGGGGCTGCATGAGTGCTGCCGGCACTGGGGAGCTACAGTTCATTGAGGGAACCATGAATGCTAACATGTACTCTGACATACTGAAGCAAAGCATGATCCCCTCCCTTCAGAGACTGGGCTGCAGGGCAGTATTCCAACATGATAACGACCCCAAACACACCTCCAAGACGACCACTGCCTTGCTAAAGAAGCTGAGGGTAAAGGTGATGGACTGGCCAAGCATGTCTCCAGACCTAAACCCTATTGAGCATCTGTGGGGCATCCTCAAACGGAAGGTGGAGGAGCGCAAGGTCTCTAACATCCACCAGCTCCGTGATGTTGTGATGTCGTCATGAGTGGAAGAGGACTCCAGTGGCAACCTGTGAAGCTCTGGTGAACTCCATGCCCAAGAGGATTAAAGCAGTGCTGTAAAATAATGGTGGCCACACAAAATATTGACACTTTGGGCCCAATTTGAACATTTTCACTTAGGGGTGTACTCACTTTTGTGTCCAGTGGTTTAGACATTAATGGCTGTGTGTTGAGTTATTTTGAGGGGACAGCAAATTTACACTGTTATACAAGCTGTACACTGTTCACTACTTTACATTTTAGCAAAGTGTCATTTCTTCAGTGTTGTCACATGAAAAGATATAATAAAATATTTACAAAAATGTGAGGGGTGTAGTCACTTCTGTGAGATATACATATTTATAAAATGTGTAATGTGTAGAATGCATAGAATATTAGTGGAGAGATAAGTGACTTCTCACATCACTGAATAAGAATTCTTAAAAATTATTTCAGAGAAACTTAAGAGGAGCTATTTTTAGACAATTAAATATTTTAGAGCTAAGCATAACTACAGAAATGTCCATTAAGTTTTAGGATTTTATTCATTTCCGTGAGCAAAATATTTTTTGAGTGGAACATAAAAAAAAAAAGAAAAAAAGAAAAGTAAATTCATATATATTACTAGAGAAATTTCCATGAATTTCTAGGATTTTACTAAATTACATGACCAGCAATCTCCATGTAAAATCCCCAATATTTCCAGGATTACCACGACTGTAGGGACCCTGTGTTTCATGTTGACTATAAAAAATTAGAGAAAAAAATGAAGAAGAATGGAAAAATTACAGGCCAAATGTCAGGCTAGCACCAAACATGCCATCGGCGGGGATTCATATGTATTTCTCCAGCCTCTGATCTTATTTTACTGTGTTCTTTTATTTGAGATGAAAAAATAATGGCCTTTCTGTCCCAGCTGTCCAATAATGTCTTGTACGAATGCAAAACAAGTGTAAGACTCACTGCTTCTCTGTCTCTCTCATCTTCCTCCTCTGACCTCTCGAGCCCCGATGCCCGCTTTCCGCAGACGCTTAATGGAGATGCGGGAACTCTGCCGGCCCGGCTGTGGCTTTCTGTTCAACACACACACAGAAGTGCACATATACGTATGCCTAAGGCTGTCAACATGACCCTCGTCACCCTGTTTGCATATACCATCTCTCTTTTTACTTTCCGTTCCTCTAAACTCGATGTGCCCCGGCGTATTCCTGCACATATTACTCTATTCATCTTCCAGCTCCCTCTATTTATATTCTTTTGCGCTCCATCTCTCTCCTCTTCCTGCTTCCCAGACATCTCTCTGATAAATACCCTAGTTATGAATTATATTGTAGTTCTTGTGGCTGAACCAACCGGAGCGCAATAATTTCTCATAGTACAACAATACAATCTGACAACCCGATAGAGCTCTTAAATAAAAGGAAAGTAAGGAAACGGCGCACACACACACCATAAATTTCCTTCAGACATTTCCGTTGAGTCGTCTGACTTTATGGGAAACCGGTGAATTAAACAACAGGGTTGACTAGCTCGCACCCTCGATAACAATACAACATGCATTAATCAGTATTAGTGAACATCTATGTGATTGATTGTGCCCTCAATTCATCTGTTTTGCATTAGATCTGTGACCTCAATTGCTCCTGTGTGTTTAGTTGAACCTGGACCCAAAAAATAAACCTAAAATTCATGTTTACTAGGTACAATGAACACATCTGAGGACAAACTTCTTCTTATTAATAATACACTACTGTTCTAAAGTTTGAGGTTGTTGAGATTTTTTAATATTTAAAAAGTCTCACCAAGGCTGCATTTATTTGATTATTTAGAAAATACATTAAAAATTGTGAATTATTATTACAGTTTAAAATGAACTGTTTTCTTTTTGATTATATTGTAAAATGTCATTTATTCCTGTGATTTCAAAGCTGAATTTTCAGCATCATTACTGCAGTCTTCAGTGTCACATGATCCTTTGGAAATCATTCTAATATGCTGATTTGATGCTCAAGAAACATTTCTTCTTATTATTAATGTTGAAAACAGTTGTTCTGCTTCATATTTTTGTGGAAACCATTAATATCCTCCCCAAATGGCATCTCTTGCTGCTTAATTGCATTGCATCTGATTAGGACTCAGTGTAAAATGATGGCAGTTGTCAAAAATCTGGCTCGGCGTGACTAACGAAGCCCAAACTAAATCTTGCAAACCACATTTACTAAAACCATTTGTCCCAATCCCAGAGCAGAAATATACTCAGCCGGCCAAAAAACAAGCCAGCGAGTGACTGCTGTTTCCTGTTTCTAAACCAGTTCAGGTGTCACATGACTGACTGTTATTCCACTGACACCACGTCTGCTCCTGAAATAGTCTCTCCAGCCTAAAATTACGCTCTACTGCTCTCTTTTACAGTGACCCCACTCCAAACACATACACAGAAACACACACCTCAGAGTAAAAGTAGCTCATTTCTTTTTAAGATGCCAGTTCTATAATCGGGATCCATTCAGACACATTCAGGGTTCAAAATGCACGTCTTAAACTGAAAATAATGCCTAGTATTATCATAATGCACTGTGCTACACGTCCCAATAAGACTAAGGTTTGCTTGGACATCAGAGTATGAGTGAACCTCAAGAAACCTGTCAAGAACAAAAGAACAAGTTCACGTCATACTCCACCCCAAAACTTACTTTTTCCATTAAGACATTTTCATCATGATGATAAAGAACATCCATTCTATAACGGTCATTATTTTATTGTGTAAAATGTTATATAATAATAATGTATTTAATTATAATATAATAATTATTATACAGTATTGTAGCATTTATTGTACTGTCTTTAATTTGTGCTGATTTAAATAAAATATTTATATTGCAGTAATGTTTATCAGACTATTGAGAAAAATCATCAAGAATAATGAGAGTTATATAAACATCCACAAGTAAAACAAGATTTGAGGGTAAAGCTGAGCCATGAGACCAAAATAAATAAATAAATAACACTACTAATTAATTAATTAAAATAGTAAATAATTAAATAAGAAACACAATTTACACTATTTATTTCAATTCAATAAAAATAAATATTTGAAAATATAAAAATGCATTTTTCATTGACAAGACAATGTCAACAAACTAGAAAAATCACCTCTTAATTGGCCAGTTGGAAAACTAAAAAACAAACTTCACGAAAAACGAACTTCTTACATCTTTCTTTGATTTTGGGGTAACAACAAACCTGTTCTTGGCACGTTTCACACGATTCAGCTGTGTGTGTTTCTGTATAAGTTCCAGAAGTGCATGTATATGGAAATATTCATATTGTGTTTTTCTGCATCTGTGTGTGTGATCCAACAAGGTTAATGTCCGTAACCTTTACATAAATCTACTGCGGCTCTTTTCCAGCGTTGTGTTTTCCGGCAGCTGGCTCACGGCAGAGACAGAGCCCACGGGAACGTATGAATGTGCAGCCACATGTTTGCTCATGACAGTCCAACATGAGTACATGAGCCAAGCAAACCCTATAGCTCACCTCTGATTAACTCATGCTGCATTCCCTACGGAACCCACATCATCTAAATATACAGCTCCATTTACACACATGCACACTTAAAATAAAGCTTCTTTACTAGCATTGATGGCTCTATGAAGAACCTTAAACATCCATGGAATCTTTCCATTACCAAAAGGTTCTTTATAGTGGCATTTTTTTTTTAAATGGTTATTCTAAGAACTGTTCACTGAAAGGTTCTTTGGGGAAGCAAAAATGGCATCGCTACGAAAAAACAAACAAAAAAACCCCACTTTTTGAACTTTTATTTGTAAAGGAATAGTTCTTCGAAAAATTAACATTTGCTGAAAAAGTCCATCCCCTGTTGTCCTCTGACAACAAAATCCACCAACATATTAAACATGACTGTTTCAGCTTGTAAATGGTGCTTCTGTGCAGATTTCTCTCCCGATTCAGACAAGACGACTTTTTCACCAGAGGAAGTAATTTTAGTTTGAAGTTGAAAACATGTTAACGATGGATTTGTTTCTTACAAACATGCAGTTTTTGGCTTCTCAAGATGTTAATTGATGGACTGGAGTGGTGTGGATTATTGTGAAGTTTTTATCAGCTGTTTGACTTTCATTCTGACGGCACCTATTCACTTCAGAAGAGGATCCATGATGGCAAGTGATGTAATGCAACATTTCTCCAAATCTTTTCTGATGAAAAAAATAAAAACTCATCTACATCTTAGATGGCCTTTCAGCAAATACTCATTTTTGGGTGAACTATTTCTTTAAGCGTGTATGAAAGAGAAATCTCTTTAATATCACAACTGCAGTTTCTAGAAAACAATGTTAAATGGAGATCAAATGGAGACAAAAGAGTTTCCTGTGGAAAAGACACTAGTAATCTCAGTGTATCTTCTCTGCTCTGCTGCCATGCACACAACATTGAATTAGCAGGAGAAACACGTCATGAAACATCATTTCCTCTGTGTGAGGTGAACTTGAACAGACTGACAGTAAAGAGCTGAAGGCATGATGAGATAAAACATGTCTAACATCTGCCACACACAAACTTCTGATGGATGTGTTTGCCCTCAGAACCAATGACCACCGGATGTTACAGAAAAGTTACAGGGATGACAATTTGAGGAGAAAAATGGACACTTCCACTAGTTTTGGCATGATGGTTCACCCAAAACATTTTCTACTCATTTTTACCTTCTTTAGGCCACAAAGGCAGCTGCTTTTTTTAATCAAAATTAGTGCTGTCAAACGATTAATCGCATACAAAATAAAACTTTTTGTTTGCATAATATATGTGTGTTCTGTGTATATTTAAAATGTATATATGAACACACACACATACTGTATATAATTTGAAAATATGTACATGTTTATATTTATATTCATATAATTTATATTATAAATAAATATATTGAATATATAAACATATTTCTGAAATATGTACATGCATGTGTGTGTATTTATATATATACATAATAAATATACAGGGTGTACAATCGTTTCACGGCACTAATCAAAATTGTCCATTTTGCTCTCTTTTTTTTTTGCACAACAAAAGTGCATGATGACCAGAGGCTGTCAAGCTCCAAAAACAACCAAAATGTATCAATAAAAGTGCTTATTTAAAATCTCTTGTTGATAATATAATCATAAAATACACAACTGGACAAAGTGATTCAAAAATCTTAAAAGAGACACTTAATAAAGTGACTGCAACAATTTTTTTCTTTCATAAAAAGCATAATTTAAAAAAAGTTAAAGGCAATAATTTCCATTCAAAGTTTAATTTATTAAGCTAATTCCTTTTTAGAAATTGACAGCCACTGAGCACTTTCATTGCACGGAAAACAACCTGCTTTTTTGAGGTTGTAAATAAAACAAAAAATATTAGGGAATGAGATACAAGAATACTATTTCTATCTTTCTACTTCAAACTTTCAATGTGTTACTCGCCATTTGTTTCTTTTTACTAGCAATTTCTGAGTAAATAAATGTTTACATAAGGAGTTTCAAGAAACATAGGAGCAATTTTTGCTGAACTATTCCTTTAAGCTTTCCTACAAAGTTGTGATATTAAAGTTGTGAAATCTTGATTGCATGTCGCAAACATATCAAGAGTACACAGGAGAAGTAGAAAACAGTGTCATTTGAAGTTGTTACTGAACTGCGTTCAACGGTTAGACCTTTTCTGCCTGAAATAGATGAAACAAAAAGCCATTAGAGAAATACAGAGAGAGATTAAAAGAGACATACCCCTGGCAGAGTCTTCTGTTCATGCAATGCATTCTGGGCTTTGATGGCTGATTCACGAGCGCAGTAGGTGAGGAACGCGCAGCCTGTAAAAATGAGACGAGAATCAGATACGGAACTGCACACCTCTACACAAAACACACACACACACTCATGTACCAAAGCTGTGTGTTTCACTTCCACGCTGCCATTTATCACAAAACAGAGTTGTAAACTTGATTTTTACGTTCTGAGCAAACATGAGTGATGTTGCTGTTGTGATGCAAGTGTGTTCTGGGTTGTTGCCAGCATTGCTATGCGGTTGCAATAGTAATAGTGATGTTTGACTTAGAATTAACATACATTAACATGTATTAGATATATTAATTTAGCAGCTTCTGTTATTCAAAGTGACTTACAAATAAAGGACATCACATGCATTCTGCAACAATGCCACATTTAAAGTATACAGTAGATTTGGAACAGGGTTACGACCCTCCCGCCAGTGTTTTTGGCTGCCCTGACCTCGTAACCTCAGCTCAACGCCTCTGCTCCCAAAAGAGCAGCTAGAAATGATTTCCAATGACCATGATCAGGCATCAGTCACGTCTGTCATTCTGTGCTCTCTCTCTCTCTCTCTCACGGGTGTGTGGCTGGTGTGGCCACAATAAACTTTCAGCACATTAATTAATTTACCACAAGCAGGATATGATGTCACACTCTATGGCTTCTGTTTATTCTGTTCTATAGTATGTATACAGTTCTTGTAACTTTGAATAAAAACCATTAATAATGATTTTTTTTTTTTTTTTTTTTGTAAACTACTACTTTTTTAATAAGATATTAATTGTGAATAGTGTTGTTATTGTTAACTTAAAAAAAAAAAAAAGGTTTGTAGTTAACTGAAATAAAGCTGGAAAATATAAATATTAGATGAAAATTAAAAAAGATTCAAATCAATATTAAAAAACAATAACGTAATGTAAAATACTTTTGAAAAACACAAACAATATTGTTATTGTAAAGCAAAACTTTTTAAAAATAGTTTTCATTAAATAAAATAAAAATATAAATATCAGACAAAGAACTTACTTAAATATATATATTCACATTTTGGCTAGCAAACAGCTTGATTAGGTGCATTTCAATATTTTAAATCCTGAATTGTCTAAATTCTGTCTTGCAAGTTGGTTTTGTGCTAATCAGAAAGTCTTCAAAAAAAACAATATTAAAAAAGGTCAAGATTAATTAAAACTATTTTAAGAAGCACATTCCATTCTATGTTTTCTACATCTTCATATTCAAATTCAGCCTCTCCTGAACATTAAAACACAAATAAATGAATTATATTCTGAATTAAAACTACTGCATTTCCCATTGGAGCCAGCTCTCCAAGATCAGACAAAGAATCCAAAAGAATTTTAAAACAGTTTGGGGCCTGACCAGCATGTTCGCATTCCCATCCATTGTTCTGACGGTGATATTTTCACAGCTCCAGTATAATTGGCTTGTAATGATTGCCGTTATAGGAGCAGTAGTCTAGCGTAACCTGTAAACCTTAATTAAACCAGTCACATTCAGATGGACCCAAACCAACCCTCTGAGCGCAGCCGCGTGTCCGGAGCGAACGGACCACCTCATGTAGAACTAATCACACACACACACACAGAGGGAACGGCGTTTAGAGAGAGCAGAGAGTGTAACAGCTCTCATATGTATTCATGTTGCACACCTGTCCGTGTCTGTTCAACAGGAATATCACTAATACATGAACACTGGCACAGCATGCAGACAACTAACATTCTCTATAAATCAACACAATCTCATTAGCAGCTCATCCATGCCACAACAGATTAAAAAGCTTGTAAAACTAGTTTAAAGACCCAATGAATCTGTTTTGACATTCACAGTTTACTATCCTGCATTGATGTATTACCTATTGAAAATGGAAGCTCAGCTGGAACATATAAAAAAAAAGGCGGCAACACTTTGCAATAAGTTCCTATTAGTAAATTTTAATTATTGCATTAACATAACAATGAACTACACTGTCACTGGGGCAGCACTCTTTCAAAAGATACTAATATATAGTTTTAAGGTACTAATATGTACTATTTAGGGGAAAATAAGATGTACCTTTTAGCTTCTGTACCTTATCACCCCAGTGACAGCTTTGCACCTTTTTTTTTCTGAGAATGTAACATTTGTTATAGTACTTATTTATCTTTGTTAATGTTAGTTAATAAGAATATAACACAATATTAAACTTTTATACAAGATTGAACCTTTTCTTTTGTTAATTTATTACTAAATGTAGAAATAAAGATGAATTAATAAAGGATTTAGAAGTATTTTGCATTGTTAGTTCATGTTAATGAGTTAGTAGTTAACTAATGTTAACAGTTGAAACCTTATAAACTGTTCCCAAAAAGCTTTTTGTTTTTCTTTTTATAGGTTGGCAAAAATTACACTTGACAGCTTCTACCAATGAGCAAAAAACAAAAAAACACTTTCCTGGTCTTATTGTGAACACTTTACTGAAAGAAAAACTTTAGTAAACTTTCATCAAAATGCAATAATTTGTTCCTGAAACTCTTCAGTGCCTTTTACTGAACCACCTGTGTGTAATATAGACACTTTTCACAATCTAATCAATCCTTGCTAGATCAAATAAAATGTTTTCTTCTTTTAATGTCCACCAGAGCTGCATTTATTTGATAAAAATACAGTAAAATTGGTAAAACTGTAAAATATTACAATTTAATATTTGTTTTCTATGTGAATGAATATATTTTAAAATGTCATTTATTCCTGTGACCGAAGCTGTATTTTCAGCATCATTACTCCAGTCTTTAGTGTCACATGATCCTTCAGAAATCATTCTAATATGCTGATTTGCTGCTCAAGCAACATTTCTTACTATAAGCAATGTTAAAAACAGTTGGACTGCTTCATATTGTTTTGGTATACATGATTCAATCATTACTATCCCGTTTTAGTCAGAAGTGAGTCTTGTTACTGAAACAAAATGGATTGCAAATTTCATGTTAACGTTAAGAAAAACAAGGTCATGATTGGGTTCATTCGGGACAGTACGGCACAACTACAGTGCTGACAGAAAGAAACCCAGCGTTTGGCTTTATACACCAGAGCATTACATGCCGGCTAATTTAAAGATAGAGACAGATAATTGCATTCAGGCAGTGTTATTTTGCACATTTGATATCTGTGTAGTATCAAGCTCGGATCAATACATTCTGGGAGCAGAAAATGATAGTCATCTCCTTATCATTTTCCATTAAAATCCCCTTTTGATAACATTTCATCACGGGCTGGTGGAAAGGAAAAGAAAGAAAGAGAGAGAGAGAGGGAATGATAGGGAGATAAAAAGAGAGTAAAAGAAAGGTTTTTGTAGCTCCATAAAAACAGCTTTATCTCCTTTGTTTGCCCCCAAACGCTCCAAAAACGGGCCGCACTGGATTATGGGCTATAAATTATATTAAAATCTCTCCGTTATAGTAATTTCATTTTCTCTTCTAAAACAAATCTCAGCCCAGCAAACACAAAACACTGGAAGCCAAACAGTTTCTGGACAACTTTTCTGAGGTTACTTCTGAATTAAACGACTCTATTGGCAATTATTTATGTGAGTTTTAACTCAACATGACTTCATTATGTCCGAGCGACTTCACCGCAAAACAGCTTGAGGACTGGAACAAATTTAGATGAGTATTTTAAACAATGTGCCACATATTTCAGCCAATATCTAGATTGTTTGTGGTTTAAAACTATACTTTATCACCAACCAAAAATGTTTGCAAAAGCAAACTTCAACAAGACACATGATTTGAAAAATGCATATTATTCAACACATTAGCAACTGTATCTCGTTATTTGTCTGAAGCGTAATGACCTGTCCACACAGAGATCAGAAATGTGACCCTGGACCACAAAACCAGTCTTAAGTGATTGAGATTCATACATCATCTGAAAGCTGAATAAATAAGCTTTCCATTGATGTATGGTTTGTTAGGATCGGAGATACAACTATTTGAAAATCTGGAATCTGAGGGTGCAAAAAAATCCAAATATTAAGAAAATCGCCTTTAAAGTTGTCCAAATGAAGTTCTTAGCAATGCATATTACTAATCAAAAATGAAGTTTTTATACATTTACGGTAAGAAATTTACAAAATATCTTCATGGAACATGATCCTCTACTTAATAACCTAATGATTTTTGGCATAAAAGAAAAATGTATAATTTTGAGCCATACAATGTATTTTTGGCTATTGCTACAAATATACCCCAGCGACTTAAGACTGGTTTCGTGGTCCAGGGTCACAAATGTGCTCAGAAATGTGGACCTCTCACAGGTTTTTTTTTTTTTATCTACACATGTTGGAAAGGCAATGAAATGCAATTACGGTTGACTTCCTACCCTCCATTACCCAAACATTAAATAGCCATTACGTTATATGACACTATATTTAAATATATCTTTTCTGTATAAAAATGTAATTGTGACATCATTTCTCAGAGCCAAGATCTGCCTTCTTTTCTCTGCACCACCGGTCACATTTATACACACATACAGTGGGTACGGAAAGTATTCAGACCCCCTTAAATTTTTCACTCTTTGTTATATTGTAGGCATTTGCTAAAATCATTTAAGTTCTTTTTTTTTTTTTTTCTCATTAATGTACACACAGCACCCCATATTGACAGAAAAACACAGAATTGTTGACATTTTTGCAGATTTATTAAAAAAGAAAAACTGAAATATCACATGGTCCTAAGTATTCAGACCTTTTGCTGTGGCACTCATATATTTAACTCAGGTGCTGTCCATTTCTTCTGATCATCCTTGAGATGGTTCTACACCTTTATTTGAGTCCAGCTGTGTTTGATTATACTGATTGGACTTGATTAGGAAAGCCACACACCTGTCTATATAAGACCTTACAGCTCACAGTGCATGTCAGAGCAAATGAGAATCATGAGGTCAAAGGAACTGCCTGAAGATCTCAGAGACAGAATTGTGGCAAGGCACAGATCTGGCCAAGGTTACAAAAAAAATTCTGCTGCACTTAAGGTTCCTAAGAGCACAGTGACCTCCATAATCCTTAAATGGAAGACGTTTGGGACGACCAGAACCCTTCCTAGAGCTGGCTGTCTGGCCAAACTGAGCTATCGGGGGAAGAGCGTTGGTGAGAGAGGTAAAGAAGAACCCAAAGATCACTGTGGCTGAGCTCCAGAGATGCAGTCGGGAGATGGGAGAAAGTTGTAGAAAGTCAACCATCACTGCAGCCCTCCACCAGTCGGGGCTTTATGGCAGAGTGGCCCGACGGAAGCCTCTCCTCAGTGCAAGACACATGAAAGCCTGCATGGAGTTTGCTAAAAAGCACCTGATGGACTCCAAGATGGTGAGAAATAAGATTCTCTGGTCTGATGAGACCAAGATAGAACTTTTTGGCCTTAATTCTAAGTGGTATGTGTGGAGAAAACCAGGCACTGCTCATCACCTGTCCAATACAGTCCCAACAGTGAAGCACGGTGGTGGCAGCATCATGCTGTGGGGTGTTTTTCAGCTGCAGGGACAGGACGACTGGTTGCAATCGAGGAAAAGATGAATGCGGCCAAGTACAGGGATATCCTGGACGAAAACCTTCTCCAGAGTGCTCAGGACCTCAGACTGGGCTGAAGGTTTACCTTCCAACAAGACAATGACCCTAAGCACACAGCTAAAATAACGAAGGAGTGGCTTCACAACAACTCCGTGACTGTTCTTGAATGGCCCAGCCAGAGCCCTGACTTAAACCTAATTGAGCATCTCTGGAGAGACCTGAAAATGGCTGTCCACCAGTGTTTACCATCCAACCTGACAGAACTGGAGAGGATCTGCAAGGAGGAATGGCAGAGGATCCCCAAATCCAGGTGTGAAAAACTTGTTGCATCTTTCCCAAAAAGACTCATGGCTGTATTAGATCAAAAGGGTGCTTCTACTAAATACTGAGCAAAGGGTCTGAATACTTAGGACCATGTGATATTTCAGTTTTTCTTTTTTAATAAATCTGCAAAAATGTCAACAATTCTGTGTTTTTCTGTCAATATGGGGTGCTGTGTGTACATAAAAAAAAAAAAAAGAAAAAGAACAAATGATTTTAGCAAATGGCTGCAATATAACAAAGAGTGAAAAATTTAAGGGGGTCTGAATACTTTCCGTACCCACTGTATGTACACATACATAAGCTGTAATTAAACAAATATATTTACTTGAAATTCATGATATTTTGATATTCAAAAGGAAAGATTTTGGAACTGCCACAAAAGAGAGCTGATGCTTCTGTTCTATGAAAATAGCCAAATGATATACACTACTGATCAAAATTCTGCTCACCAAGGCTGCATTTTTTAAATTAAAAATCCAGTAAAAACAGTAATATTGTGAAATATTATTACAATTTAAAATAGCTGTTTCCAATTTTAATATATTTTCAAATGTAATTTATTTCTGTGATCAAAACTGAATTTTTAGCATCATTACTCCAGTCTTCAGTATCACATGACCCTGATTTCCTATTATTATCAATGCTGAAATTAGTTGAGTTGATTCATATTTTTGTGGAAACCATGATACATTTTGTTTTTTTCATGATCCTTTGTAGTGTCCGTAGTGTCATTTTTGATCAATTATGACTGTGGGTGCTGGCACAAAAATGAACAAGATGAAAGACAAACTGTACCTGAGCATATCTAAATGCATCAAATTTTATGACAATATCAAATGCACATGCAGAGAATCATCACATCATAGCAATCATCATAATATACTCATAAGATATTCAATGCAAAAAAGCATTTGGTCCAGTTGCGTTTATATGACACTATATGCAGCAATTTTCATGTGGCAATCAACTAAAAACAACTGACTGTCACAGTAGATGATGTGAATGCTCTTCTATAAGGAAACCTTCACATGCACTAATAAAGACCTCTTCCTCGACCTGAGAGAGCTCAATGCGTAAGGTTACCTTAATAACAGAGAAAGGATTACTCCTAAAAATAAAGTCTGATGGTCTAATTCCATAGATAGATATTTTTAAGTCTTACAAACTACTTCTTTAGAAAACCATGGTGCTTTAAAGAGTCCAAAAAACATTTGAAGATCTGAAGGACCTATAATGGAACATCAAGAACTTTTTAACCATATAGCAACTTCAAAATCCTGAAGCTAAAAATGGTTCTTGATAAGAAGAGGCTTCAACCACTGAAGAACCTTTGTTTTTAACAATGTACTTCAGATTTTGAAGATGAGATGTACTTTCAAATGCATGTAAAAGATACTGTACTTTAAAATGATACTTCATAGTACAGCCTGAAGGTCTACAGCATGCAGTCATTACCCACAATTCCCTTCTCAACAAAACCAATATTCCCTATAACATCTTTCATAATCTGACATCATGCTAAACAGTAATTACCTCAATGCTTCACCTCGCTCCTCTCTTTGCGCTGTCACTGAGTGCCGACGTTAGTCTGAATAACAAGCTTTTACGCACCTACTCGCACGGCACGATACAGGCATTTATTGACAACCCTGATTAAACGTGTGCATGTGAGCACGGGTCAAAGGGAAGCCTGTAAACATGCCGCTTGTGATGATTAATGTTTACCGCTGTGGCCGTTTATCTAATGTGATGCACACATCTACTCTCTTCTTAAAACTAGTATATTTTGATAGAGTTCGCTGTTATTATGTTGCTTAGCTAACAAAATTATATTCCAATAAGCATGAATATGCATAACACAAACAAATATGGTGTAAAACAGGTCTTTTTAATTGCACACTGACCTATTTTATGGTCTGCCATCCTCGGATCGTTTGTTGCGGTGCATTTTGAGATTGCCTTGTAGGGCACATTTGATGCTGCCTTAAAATTTGGCCAAAGAAAGTATCTTAGAAGCAGCATAATCATACCTATAGGCAACAATTTAAAGCATCATGGACACCATTTATAACAAGCTTTTCATGTGCATTATGCCTTAGAATGCTGCCCGTGTAAAAAAAAGAAATCATCTTAAACAGCCTAAAGAAGTTAGTTGGTCTACCAGTGTAGCCTAGTAGACTAGTGTTAGAGATATTTTACACACTTGGAGGTTTAAAAGATACTGAATATTCAGTAATATTATTGATTTGACTGCACTGATGCTATTGGATGAGAACAAAACTGAACTAAATTGAGCTTGATGATGACAATTGTTTTCTGCAGAGATGCAGAAACTGAATTGAATCAACACTCAACAGACTTGATTTGACACTATTGTAGAGCTGCTTTGTAGCTGAAATTGTATTTATTTCATAATTTAATGAACTTTGCACTATCATTGAACTAAACTGAATCAACACTGAACTGAGCGGAGTAATCATACTATTAACTTCTGTAGAGCTGTGTTTGCTTCATAACTAATGAACTTTGCTACATTCACAGTTATTGAACTGAACTGAATCAACAATGAATGAAATTGAGCTGAATAATAACACTATTGTAAATCTGCTTTCCAGCTGAACCTGTATTCATTTCATAATAACTGACATTAACACCATTATTTTCATGTTTATTACAGTGAAGCTGATTTGATACAATCTGTATTGTATTATAAAGCGATATATAAACAAATGTGCCATGACTTGTCAGCTGGTCAGGTTGGGAGACCAGCTAAAGCCAGTGAACCACATTAGGCTGGCTTATGCTATTCTTTTAGCAGGGCTGTGAAAAAGAGTAATTGAAATGTGCATCTAATGCTGTTTTCCATCGATTTCACCCTCGGCCTATTGTGGCAGGTCTTGCACACTCATAGAGCACATTTCATAGCAGTAATTTAATGTCAATGTAAATGATAATCTAACAGCACTGTACTAATAACGTCCCACTGAGACAGCAGTCAACAGAGAGCTTGTGTGTGTATGTGTGTGTGTGAGCGCGTTTGTGAGTGTGACAGGCCTCCTACGCTGATTCATCCTCCCTCTCGCACCCTCCTATGGGCATAAACCATTATTCATTTGTGTGGTGTGTGTGTGAGCATGTGTGTGCCTCTGAGCGTGACAGAAAGGGAATATTTTGAGCAGAAGAAGGGAGGGGGACGCAGATACTCACAGAGGAGTGTGTTGCTTTAAATGGGTTTTCAAGTTCAATTAACATGACGTTTTTAATGAATTAGAGGCCTAAGTTTTCTTTCACTAATAAATGAAATAACCACAGAAAACCTGGGCAAGAATCTGTCTGTTTAAAATGCATATGAAATGTATCACATCCCTCCAGCGCTGCTCTCAAATTAGAGCTTCAGTCAAGTGATATGACCTGCCTAAGACTAGAGAGAAATCCAGGAATATGAGCTCTTTTACTATTACAAATATTATTCTAAGCTTATTTAAAATACAGGAATATATATTGTACATACTGCATAATACAATTTAGATTTGGTTTTGATCCCGCTAAGAAAGAACAACTAAAAATTTGATTGTTTTAGTATCTCATTTGTTTCTCCAAGACAATGAGGTTAAATGCAAAATGAGACTGTTGGTTAATTTTTATGCTGAAAAAAGCCCAAATGTATTTTCTAGAATTTCAGAAGAGATCTCAATATGAACTCAAACATTTCTCATCAAATTCTTCCACAACCAAATGATCTGAGATGCCTTCCACATGCATTTTATAGCGGATCTCAATACATTTTTGGTTCACCAAAGAACCTTTCAGTGAACAGTTCTTAACAGAACCATTATTTTCTTATTGTAAACAAAAAATTTAAATCATTTTCTGCTATAAAGAACCTTTTGTGCATTGGAAAGTTTCCATGGATGTTAAAGGTTCTTCATGGAACCATCAATGCCAATAAGGACCTTTATTTTTATGACAAAAATTGATTTATTTTTGTCTAGAACTATTTTGCAAATTTGACTTTTTTTGAAAATGATTACAAGAATCCATCCACATATACTTCCTAAAGCATCATGTCCTAATTTCTCTTTGTGCATTAATTTGTATGAGATTTTGTTTGTGAATTTGGAAAAAAAAATACATTCTTGCTCAAATAAAGCACTCAAATGCCAAACAAAGAAATACTGAACGTTTAGTGGGTTCACAATTTCTTTAAACAGATAAATTAGCACGTAATGTAAGATTCATGTTTTGCTGTGAATGAGAAACCTCACACCAAATGTTTCACATAGTGAAGAAGAGTGCACGTCGCGCACTGGGAGCTCTTAGTATGCATCATCTGCGCGCAAAGCGGGGCTGCCCTACTTCTGAGAGCACACACAAAAATACGAGATGATACACAAGTGGGAGTGACCACGGTACATCTAGTATCCTTTTTATTGTCATGAAGCAGAGAAGAACAACGCATGAGAAATAGAACAAGAGAGATCTGCCAACATTAGATTGGTCTGAATGACATCTGACAGCATGACAGCAACTGATGTGTGGCTCAATATAATGTGGGACACAAATAGCCTTGTGTTCATGCAACAGAACAAATTTGATGCTTATATTTAAGTAAACAATAATGTTTATCTATTATAAATCTAAATAAATGCTAACCAGGTGCACAGGGTGAACCAGCACAAAAACACAATGCATCGATGTAGTACATGAGAAATAGACCATGTTATTCGAAAAAGAATGACAGAGGTAGGTTTGAATGGCATCTGATAGCATGTACTGATGGGAATCAGTTGTAATAGTACCGACTGTGCTTAAAAACAGTGTGAGAGGGAGGGATTGAGAGGATGGCAATACACAGTGGAATAAATATGTGTGCAACAGAAATTGGATTTTTATATTTTCAGTAAACATTGACCTAGCATGTTACCCTATAATTGAGAGGATGCAATGATCTATCATATCCATTGTGGTTTAATATTGCATAAGGGAGCACAATGAGTTAAAATTTAAGAACAGGGGTAGCATGCACAGTGTGTAAAGGACAAATGCCCGTGCAATCTTATGTTTATAAAGTCATAAATACCAATGTGTAAACTTGTTTTTATCACACATCTTTCAAGAATGGTTAATCAGGTGCGCAACACAGACGCATTAGTGTATTGCATAAAAAACAGACGGTGTATGTTACTTTTATAAAGACTTTGGTTTGAATTCCATAAAATGCATGCTGTCAGATGTCAATCGCTTGTAATCGTGCTGGCAGTGGTATATGGGAGACCAGAATGTGTGCAAAATAAGACCACGCTCCGTGCGTAAAGAACAAATAAATGCGCAACAGAAGAAATTTGATGTTTAGAAGTAAGCGGCGGTGAACAACAACGAGGCAACATATCTTTAGCTCGTAAAGCATAATATAACAGGTAACCCATGTGGCCAAAGCCCTCACCAGCCATTCAAAAGCATCATTACCTTTGTGCATGCCTGTGTAACGGTCCTTGAGGACAGTCAGTTCGTGGATCTTTCCAAACTGTTCGAAAAGAGGTTTGAGGTCCTTCTCCTCCAGGTTGCGCGGGATCTGTCCTATAAAGAGCTTGATGGCATCCTGGTCTTTCATGGTGCCGTTGTCGGGGTGGATGGAGATGGGCTCTGAGCCGTTCATGGGCTTGGGGAAGGTGATGTGCGCGTACTGGGGCTGGTGCGGGATCAGGAGCAGTGGTGCTGCTGCCTGGCTCGGTACCGCCCCCGGTCCAGAAAGGAGCAGGCTGGCGTGGGCAGGCTGAGGATGCTGCTGAGGATGCTGCTGCCTCCTCGCTTCAGTCTGGGTGAATCTAGCCATTCTGCGCGCGGCGGAGAGCGCGATAATAATAACAACATACACACGCACGCACACGCGCCGGGAGAGAGTACGCGCTCAGCTGGAAACGCGACGCTCACTTTCTATTCGACACAAGTCACGCTCGCACCCCCCGCACCTGACGGGAGGAGGAGGAGATGAGAGCCGTGCGCGGTCACGACTCATATGCGCGAGCCCGTAGCGCCACCTGCCGACCAATAGTCAACAGCAGATTGAATATATTTCAATATTTCACAATAATTACAAAGAAATGTACTCCAACAATCTTTGTTGTATTTACAACTTGAAAAATCACTTGTCTGTCCAAAATACAAAACAAAATAGAAAATAAACAAAACACATCAACTGGTCACTGGGGTTCCTCAGGGATCAGTTCTTAGACCCCTCTTCGTCTCAATATACACTAAGGCTACATCAGCAATAGTAGGAAAAAATCAGGTAACACTTTATTTCGATAGTCCACTTTAGACATTCTACTAACAGTAAGTAATTTTGCAACTACATGTCAACTAGCAGTCATTAGAGTATTAGTAGACTGTCTGCTTAATATCTTCTAACATTTTATTTTTATGGGTCCACAACATACAACATACTGACTGAGAAACTTTGCAAGTATATGTCAACTTATTCTACTAACCCTAAACCTACCCTACTGAGAGTTAGTAGACATGTAGTTACAAATTAATGAGAATTAGTTGATATGTAGTTACAAAGTATAGTTAGTAGAATGTCTAAAGTGGACTATCAAAATAAAATGTAACCAAAAATCATGTGCCTGTATAATGGGCCCCCATTATACAGACACGTGGTTTTTCCTACTATTGCTATGGGCAACTGATGACACACAGCTCCATATTTCATTTCAACCAGATGATCCAACAGTAGCTGCATGGATCCCAGGCTGCCCGGCGGACATCTCGGCATGGATGAAAGAACATCACCTATATCTCAATCTGGCAAAGACTGAGCTTCTTGTCTTCCCTGCCACTCTGACTCTACAGCATGATTTCACCATCCAGCTAGGTTCATCTAGTTCAGTCGATGACCATGATTCAGAATGCAGCAGCACGACTGGTTTTCAATGAGCACAAAAGGGCCCATGGCTACCATTTGCAGCTCACATCAAGTTCAAGACACGATGCTTGTATATAAAACTGCCACAGGCTCAGCACCCTCCTACTTCCACTCACTCTTCTCCAGAAGCCTGGGAACTACAAGCGAGTGATGCCTCGTGATACCATCACAAAGAGGCACAATATCACTTTCTAGAACATTTTCGCTCTCCGTTCCTGGCTGGTGGAATGATCTTCCCACTCCCATCCATAATATAAATATACCATTTGCTTTCTCTTTTCTTTAACCCCTGTCTAGCAGTTTCATATCTCTTATGAGGTCATTACATGTTTCCATATATGTTTAGCAGGGTAAATTATAAAGTTTAAGTTTTGTTCAAGTTTAGATATCGACTGGGGGTAAATTGTCCTTTTAAAATGATGATTTTTTTATTTATTTTTTTTTTATTATCAATATTTGCATACAGAGTACAAATATGAAAGCAGCCTTAAACCAAAACAGAGCACCAGGGGTTCAGGGATGGCCAAACATTACATAACACTTGAAAAAAAAAAAAAAAATCAATACCTTAATATTTATACAAAAACACCAAAAAGTGAGCATACATTCAAAATATGAATGGCCTTTTTATTACAAGAGGTAGATAAATATGTAATATAAATCTTAATATCTTCTTGAAAGTGAAAAATTGGGGCCTACAGTAGCTGATCCTGCACCTGCACTCAAACGAACTGACGTAATCGAGGATGTACACAGAACAGCTCACGTGGTACACACATTCTGACGTCACACGGAGGACCAGCAACACACAAAACCGAAAGATCAGAAACCCTTGCTTTGACTGACTAACTTAAACTTACCTTTTAGCCAGAAAGCGAGTCATGTCGGTGAATTACGCCGCAGGACTTTCTCCATATGCGGATAAGGGCATCTGCGGCCTCCCGGAGGTGATGTTTACATTTGTTGCAGTTAGCCAGCTAGCTAGAATTAGCTTCATTTAGTGCACATTTGCTCTACGAAATGTACTGTTATTCTGTATGTAAAGCTATTCAGTCTATACACATAACGTCACGCGTGTAAAGAATATGACGGCTGTACGCTTCATATCGCTAACGTAACTACCAAATAAATCTGAACAAAAACATTAACGTTAGGCAGTTACTGAATTAATAAGCTAATAATAAAAACATGAGGTCTTTGTTACTTTGATTTTACCACAGTGAAGGAAGAAACTATATTAATGTGATAAATGTCTGCTCCTATGGTTAATAAATAATTGATTTTGTTTTTTAGTTAGAATCGCATTTTTTCCCGCCAGGTAACAGTTCACTAGCGCAACTAAGATAGTTTATGGTTGCCAAGCAACGCACCGCGTTAATATTAAGCCAAATGAGCTGTTATCGAATAATATCAACAACAACACAATGATAATACACGGTTATATCGGCTGCTCATCCAATCAGATAGTGTATTAATCGCGATTAATCAATTTTACACTAAAATAATGTATTTAAGTCTTAACATCTCAAAACAAAAACCATAAAGAAAGAAGAATGTGATTATTCATAGATAGAAAGGTATGATAGGCTGAAAGATTATTGGTGGTTGCTATTATGTATAGATAGGTCACAGTGTATTAAAAACAAAAACAATGGTGGATTCACAAAAACTATTAAGTTAGTATAAGTTCAACAAGATGCAAGCAGTTCAGCAAAATACATGTTTACTAGTATGTGTAAAAAGTCATATGTACAATATAAATACTGCACTGTCCTATGAAAAAAAAAAATGATTTGAAACAGTTTGTGACTTTATGTACATTTGTTTGTGTGACCGACTTACTAGTGTGACAGCAGTTGGGCTGTTTGCAGTGCAGGTCATGAGTATAAAATGTGTGTGTGTGTGTGTGTGTGTGTGTGTGTTTGCAGGAGTTTGACAGCCCAGAGGAGCTGAAGACTAAAGTGGAGACACTGGCCCAGTGGATAAAGGAGTCACAGTACATGGTGGTGCATTCAGGAGCTGGAATCAGCACGTCCACAGGCATCCCGGACTTCAGGTACTGCAGACAGTCTTTTCACGGATCAGTGTATATTAGCATTATTGATATACTATTATAATTTTTGTTACAGTTTGTTACGATTTTTTACAATATTGTTGCGAAATGTGCATGACAATCGCATGCAATATATCGTGCAGCCCTAGTAGACAAGAATGTCTCTCAAGCGATTAAGGTGCTCTGTTGTTGGATGTAATAATGAACTTAGCAGTCGTCATTTACTCCCGACATCTGAGCTGCTGAAGACGCAGTGGATTACCTTTGTTTTTGAAGCCCCTGAGCTACCTAAATGCGTTTATGTTTGTGCAAATCATTCGTGATCCAGCTTCACCTACAGAAGAAGTGAGTATAAGGCTCTTTTATGAATCATTGCAAATCGCCTTTCCTAATAACGTACTAGTTCGCAAGTTCCGTGGCTGAAGTAAACAGTCTCATGAGAATGGCTGGGCGGGGTGAGCAGAGCTCATTAGCATTTAAAGGAACATGCACTCAAATGGGTTGCTGAAAACAGAGCTGTTTTTGACTAGGTAAAAAGGGTGTTGTTTTACACTACCATTGAGAAATTTTAACCAAAGTATGTTGTAGACTTTTCATTAAGACCCTAAAGAATCATATCAACTTGTGGAAGATGGGCATCCGATGACCCCTTTAATATGTCTATGTAGTTTTTATCAAATATTATTTTTGGTTTAGTTTAATCAGTTTATTTGGTTTGTAATTTTAGTACTTAAAGTCCCCCTGTAGTCAAAAATTGTATCCCTTAACTCATCTTTGTTAATCAAAATTACATATTTAAATGTTTTTTCTTGGGAAACAATTTTCTCATGCCTTAAAATAGCTTGAATGTAACTCTACACCCTTGCCTCATTTACTATATAATATAGTGGTATATTTTGCATGCAAACTCTATGCGTGCCGCATTTGCATAAATGAAGAGGGATATGCTAATGACAGGAATCTATCCCTTGACGTGATTGGTTACTGAATTTTGTGATGTAGCAAACCGAGGGCTGTTTTCAAACCGCGTTTCTGGGACAGCATTTGGGAAACTACAGTTTTAAGGAGAAAATACTCGCAATGGTGTTGATTAATGGATTGGCACATGGTTTGTCTAAAAACAAATTAAAAACACCGCATAAACAAACAACATAACTTGATTTTCACTACAGGGGGACTTTAAACAAATGAAAATAAGAAATGTTGCTTCGGCAGCTAGCTGATATAAAATACGTTCAAGCTATGATATTTCATTGTATTTCAGTTAATGTTTATTTTATTTCAAGTATATATATATATATATATATATATATGTGTATGTATGTATGCATATATTTAGTTTTAGGTAAAGTTAAAAATAATAACCCTAGCTTGAATGCATCAAACATGCCTGCATTAATGTTATTATCAAAAGTCAAATCTAACAAACAAAAAAGCTAGTATAGACAGTTCTTTCTGTTCATCTGTGTTATGGTAGATGGCGCTCCCAACTGCTATTTTAAATGCATGAAAGAGGATGCTGACTGACTCTTAAGCACCAAAATGGACAAAAAGCACCATGAATGTAGTCAGTGTCAGTTTTTTTGCTTTACACAAAATCATCTGAAGTAGCTTTCTGTGAAATGTCCAACTATTTACTGAAAAGCTTGTCGTCTTCATTAGCTTTTAAAGGGATAGTTCACCCAAAAATGAAAATTCTGTCATCATTTTCTCCCCTCAAGTAGTTCCAAACCTGTATGAATTTCTTTGTTCTGCTGAACAGAAAGGAAGATATTCTGAAGAATGTGGGAAACAGAGCAGTTCTGGGGCACCATTGACTTCCATTGTATATATTTTTCCTACTATGGAAGTCAATGGTGCCCCAAAACAGCCTGGTTACAAACTTTCTTCAAAATATCTTCCTTTGAGTTCGGCAGAACAAAGAAATTCATACAGGTTTGGAACTACTTGAGGGGTAGTAAATGATGACAGAATTTTCATTTTTGGGTAAAAGTCTCAATTATGTTCACAATACACATAGTAACTTCTTAAGGGCAATGCACTTTTCCACTTATGAAATATTCACTGTCCCTTTAAAGTCAGGACTAAGAGTAAAATATTTACAGATAGTTTCTATGAAATGTCATCAAAAGAGCTATAATTTGTCTTAAAACCAATGGCCAGAGATACATTTATATTTTCCACCCACAGTTCTAATCTTCTGGCAACCCAGTAGAAGGAAACTGGGATAATCCTGTATATTTAATCCTCCGGAAATAACCAAAACCATGCTTTTCAAACCAGAAATAGAGCTTTTGTTTGCTTCCGTATTTATTTGCATGTTGGTTCGGTTTGTGTTTGCTCTTTTTTTTTTTTTAACTGTACATATACAACCCACTTGTGCATTAGTTATTAAAAATACCCCACTGATTTTACTGGAGTCCCTGAACTCCCACATTAATATGGCTTCATAGTGGATCAAATTAGTATGGGTTAAGAAGAAATACTGACATGTTATACTTGTCCGCCAGAATCACAGAAACTACAGAGAGCTGTCACTAGAGGGAGATATGGAGCTTTAGGAGCAATAACAGCTGAAAATGCCATTCATATTTTAGACTGTGCTTGGAATAATACATTATTTTTTAGGAATATGAAAACAATGAATGTCATTTGCAACAATGAATGTTTCGATCTTTTATAAAATTCACATTTTGTTAAAGGTGTAGTAACTGATCCCGGTGTTCCATGCATACTAAACATTTCTAATCTAGTTGCCATCATTTCTCATTTTCATTTAGTTTACTGAGGGAAAAAATAAATAAAAATAAATATATATATATATTATTAAAATAAAAATAGAAATATAATTAATGGTTTATTTATTTGTTTGTAATTAATATAAATAAAAATCATATATACTTTTATATAGTTGTATATAATTGCCAAAACAATTACTAAAACTTTATTATTAAAATGAAAACAATACAAAAATAAAAACAATTCAAAATATGAATAAAATTCTAATAGTATTTAAATGATTCTAAAAACATTGGTTGTATACTAGCATACTATTCTGAACACAGCCTGACTGTCATTCAGCCTTTCGGCCATCACAAAGCCAAGAAAAAAAAATGGAAAAAGAGAAATCATTAATTTGAAAGAAAGCTCTGATAACCTTTTCCGCATCTGATAAAGGAATAAATTAATGGTAATTCTGGTCTCAGTATTTTCTCTAAGCTCTTGGGCCATTTCTGAATAAAGCTTATCTATCTTATATTGAATCTCCCTGTTTACGCCATTTAATTGATCAGTGGCTGATGTAAAGATGAGCACTGCTTGCTTTATCGTATTATTGATTTACATGCCTTCAGGTCGTTGCGAGCCTATGGAAGCATTGTCTCCAAATATCTGATTGTACCCATTTCTTAAGTACTTATCATTAGAAGACCTCAGCCTCATTGAGTTAGATGGTGAAGCTGACATATTATACATATTCTGTACTAATATTTGGGTGAAAAGTTTTATTATATCATATTTTATATATTATATATTCCATATGTCATATAATATTTGCATACATGTATTTTAGTTACTTGTTGTTTTAGTATTTCCAGTTAAACTATATATAAAATTAGAAATTTTGCCTTGGCAACTAGCTTATGTTAAATATGTTTAATTTTTTCATATATTTATTATTTCAGTTAATTTGTTTTCAAGAAGTTGTTATTTATTAGAACACTGAGTACTATGGTCTTATTCTCAGCTTCAGGATAAGAGCGCGGACCTGTGTGTGTGTGTGTGTGTGTGTGTGTGTGTGTTTGCAGTGCTTTTCCACACTGCTGAGCCGAGTTGACCTCATTTCACTTTGGTTTACTTTCAGATTTGCGTTTGATGTACAAATCTTTAATATTCCATGAATTTCAGTGCTGATTTAATTGGATTCACCTTCTGCTAGTTTGTCATTGTGATTGTTTAAAAGCGTGCGCAGGGGGTTTAATTTTAAAGGGTGCTGATGTCACGTTGAGTGACGCCTGTTGCATTAATTCTTCTTTCATCCAGATGGTTTTCTTTTCTTCCCCTCTTTGTCATTCCATCGGCACATCTGACACGTTATCTGAAGAAACGTGTGTTACGCGGTGGGCAGCTGCGTATTTTTCCTCCTGTGTTCTCTCATATTAAATTTTCATTAGAACACCTGTCTGTCAAATCTTGATTGACAGGCTATTTTAGAGGTGAAGCTTCTATAGGTGCAAATAGGTGCTCAGTCTCACTGTTAAAAGCATAAAAGCTAAAGCAATAGTTCTCCTAAAAAATGAGTTCTCTCACCATTTACTCACCTTCATGTCATATGAACCAAATTAGATTTTTCTGTGGAATGCAAAAGGCGTTTGAAACTGAGGAAATGTATAATTTGAATACACTGTAAGTCATATCTGCCATTTGCAGTTATTTAACATGTTTTTTCCATCAAACAAAATAACCATCTTAACAAGTGTGTACCATTATGCATGGTACATTATGCATAAAAATAAATGCATGTTTTATACTATGCTTTTCACTAAGCACAAATAAAATAAAATGATTAAACATGTTCTTTTGAAAAATGTAAAGAACGGTTTGGCATGGTGTGAGGGTGAGTATAAAACTTGTGTTTATAGTTAAACTATTCTTTTAAAATTCATATAGACACACTCACTCTGGTCCTGCTTCAAGGGAGCAGGTTGACATGTTTTCATGATTGAAATATTCTACAGGCATTTTCATCTAAACAGCAGTGCACTAGAATCTCCTTTCAATTTCCCACGTCGCACGGCTTGTTGGTGTGCTATGCAGTATTTCATAAGTGGAGAGCTTACCTGGGACATACGTAGACTTGGGCTCAGATGGCGTGCACACGGCCTGTTTACTGACCGCCTACGTATTGCACACAAATATGTCAAGCGTTGAGCTCCAGTCTGATTGCTTGGCTTGACGCAATTTCCGGAAGTCAGAGTGCACAGGTTTATATTAGTGCACCGGGAAACAAACTTATAGGTTTGCTTGGGGAAGAACTAAACACTACAATTGTTAAAGTTTTTGACATTGAATCTTTGAAAGACAGTCAAAAGTTTCATTTGAGACACTTAGTGAGCAAGCAGACCTTTGTTTTCATCCTATTTCAGATTTACCCACCTCCAAATGTCACATTAAGGAAAAGCTAACTGTGTTTGACGGTTAACGTGTCAGTCAGACGCCCTCTTTCTGTCTAAGCAGGTGATTCTTGGCCAGAATAAGCTGCTGTGTGTACAAGACTTTGATCAATAGCCTAAAGTCTGGATGGGACTTATTTAAGGGTTTATGTAGTACTTGTAAGAGCTTATCCAAGTTTAGTAAGAACAGAAAACTTTTGATAAGTCGGGCAGGGAAAGCCGCTGCATGTGTGTAACTAGGAAAGCATGAAAAAGCAACCCGGATTTCAGCAGAATTGGCTGTTGTGTGTGTGTTAATACAAATTCCCAAGTGCACAAGAGCAAGATTTCTGCCTGTTTAAGTGAACTTTTGAGTCGTCCCTCTTAGTGACTCCATCCGCAGTTATAAGAAAGCGTAGTGACCTCCTGCTGTTCTCCGTGATAACTAAAACCCTGTCTTTGTCATCCGAGATTCCCAGCGGCTCAGCAGTGCTCACTGAATCACAGAGGGAGAGGAGGATCAGACAGGAGATGAAGGCTTGTGGGAATGGAGAGTCATTTTGTTCTTTCCTCCTGAAGTTCACTGGTTTCTTGCGCCAGAAATAGGTTTATATAATCATTTTAAAACCTAAAGCAACACAAGTATGCACCGTAATTCTGGAATAATTTGCATTTATGCATTTAATGGACATTTTTATCCAAATTTCATGCATTGCATTTTAAAGTATGTATTTTGTAATTTCATTTCACTGGGAATCGAATCCATGACTTTGACAGGGTTTGTAAGATTTGAATAAATATAAAAAGTCTCTTCTGTTCACCAAGGTTGTATTTATTTGTTCAAAGATACAAAAAAAATGTTGTCAAATATTATTACAATTTAAAATAGCTTTCAATTTAAAATAATTTCTATTTAAGTATATATTAAAATATGATTTATTCCAGTGATGCAAAGCTTAGTTTTCAGCATCATTACTCCAGTCTTCAGTGTCTCATGATCCTTCAGAAATCATTCTAATATGCTGATTTGGTCCACAAGAAACATTTTTGATTATTATCAATGTTGAAAACAGTTGTGCTGGTTTAAATGTTTGTGGAAACTGTAATACTTTTTTAAAGGATTCTTTGATGAATAGAAAGTTGCCAATTTATTTAAAAATAGATCTTTTATAACATTATAGATTTCTTTACTGTCACTTGACCAATTGAATGCATTCTTGCTGAATAAAATATAAATTTTGTAAGGAACAAATATGATACAAACTTTTAAATGGTAACATACATGTACTTCTACATTATAAATATGTTTATTTGCATGTTAATATCGTTGCGCACAGATTTTAGAACTAGATCTTTTTGCAGTATTGCTTCCTTTATAAATTATAGATTTTATCAATTTTATTATAGATTTTTTTCACCCCTAGGATTTGAGTTTTGAAACTGACAATATGTTTTCACAGTCCATCAAGTCCTATATTTCAAAAGATCAAGGAAGATTCGATTTTTCAGGATATGACCCAGAAAAACTTCTGACTGAAACTGAGGACAAGAGACTGTATTTCAGCCAAAAAGCATGTTTGTGATCTCCAGTGTTGTGGGTAACGCATTACAAGTAACGCAAGTTACGTAATCAGATTACTTTTTTCAGGTAACTAGTAAAGTAACGCATTACTTTTTTAATTTACAAGAAAATATTTGAGTTTTCCAAATAAGTAATGCCAGTTACTTTTTTCCCATTTATTGATTGACAGCTCTGTTGTCCCCATGTTGAGAGAAATCGGGAGTAAGATGTTACTGTAGTTCTAGAATAAATGTGAACATGCATTAATTCATCTCACTCGCAAAACAAAAACAAAAAACAGATTCAGTATCCTCAAAACGAATACAAACTGTGAAATGCAACTCAGAATATGACGCAAACCTGCAATAATTAAATGTTAAATAACACAAATATCCTTTATGTATTTAATCCCATTTTATTAACCAATGTCTTTGCTGCTGACCTTCAACGATCCAATTCAACCATACTAATACGCAACAATTACTCAAGATAAACATTTGTGCTCCTTTTTTTATTGCTGAAGTGTGTTGAAATGAAGACTTCTACGTTATATCGCAGCATTCCTGTTGCTCTCCCGCGGGACCTGACCAGATTTCTTGTGACGCGGGATTAAATTTCCGAATAAAACACGGTAACGGTCGGTAACTCTGGTGTAATTTGAACGGGAGCGGGCGATCTAACAATATCCCGTTCCCGACTTCCTTTCAGAACAGCATAGATTCTGCGCTTTATTCTTATTGACCACCAGTACAGCCTGCACTCGGGACTGTTGCGCGTCATGCATTTTATTTGCGGGGTCTGTGCGCAGCATAATGGTTCTCAGAGCAGGCTGTAGCCTACCGGTGGTAAATATACGGCCCTCAGACAGAACAGGCAGGTTGTCGATCAGTGACAGAGCAGAAAAAGGATGGAGCAAAGTGTGGATGTGTGTCCTTGAAGGACGTTCAACTTGGTTTTGTTCATATTTTGCTTATAGCCTATAATTTTAAATGACAGATGTCGTATTTATTTATTTTTCTCTGTGACAGTTTTCCTAATGTGTTAACTGCAAAATGTTAAACGAATTTTGTATTTTGACAAGACGAATAAAAATAACAAATAGGCTACAATTTTTGTACAACCTTTTTCTGCAACACGTTTTCCTATTGTGTTGACATGCAGCAAAATGTTAAATGAATTGTATCTTGAAAAAATGAGTAAAAATAATTAGGTACAATTTTTCTACAACCTACATTTTTATTTTCTCTGTGACACTTTTTTCCTGCTGTTGACAGCAAAATGTTAAATGAATTTTGTGTCTTGACAAGACAAATAAAATTACAAATACAGTTTTGTGCAGACTACACTTTTATTTGTTAGCCTATCTCTTTTTTAGTAGTGGAAATTTAAATGAGATTCTGGAAACGAGATCAAAATTTAGCGGGAACGGTCGAGTCGGGAAGAAAATTCTAAGCGGACAGCAGGTGAACAAAGAGTGAATATATTGCGTGAGCGGGTGGGTGCGGAATATAACATGGCGGGAGCGGGATTAAAAAACAGTCCCGTGCAGACCTCTAGCCTGAGGCTTATTCTTTTCACTTTTGGTGTGAAAGGGCTTTTACGTTTGCCAAAAAATAGAACTTTTTTATATTAAAAACAAACAAGCCCAGATTTAAAAAGTAACGCAACACATTACTTTCCATAAAACGTAACTAAGTAATGTAATTAGTTAATTTTTAGGGAGTAACGCAATATTGTAATGCATTACTTTTAAAAGTAACTTTCCCCAACACTGGTGATCTCTGTGCTGTTTGTGTTCATCAGAGGTCCTAATGGAGTGTGGACGATGGAGGAGAGAGGCGAGATGCCTCACTTTAACACCACGTTTGAGGACGCGCGTCCCAGTCTGACTCACATGGCCCTGCTGCAGCTGCAGAGGACAGGACACCTCAAATACCTCATCAGCCAGAACGTAGACGGCCTTCACCTGCGCTCCGGCTTCCCCAGGTAATGACAGATATTACACACAAAAACATCCAGTCTGATTGGCTGGCTTTATGCCGTTCCCACGTCTCTGATACAGCTTTGATTAAAGTTCTGACCTCTGTCCTGCATGTGATGTCAGATGTGTCACGTTGATTAGCTCTTTGAATTTTCCCTTCCCGCAAGCAAATGCAATCAGCATGTCTTGTTCTAGACAAATGACTTAAACCTGTTAATGTTGAATTTAGCATATTGACATGATGAATTGCACATTTTATTCAGGCAGACATAATTAAAAGTCTTCAGTCATCATCTATTGTATTGTATTTTTTTATTAATGTTTTTTATTTGAATCAAGGTCATTGTCGTGAAATAAAACTCTAAGAAAAAAAACTTTTTGTCACTTAAACATTAAATCATAAAAATACACAGTAACTAAAACAAAAAAGGTAAAAAAAAAAAAAACCTTATCTTTCTTCAGTTTGTTGCCATGGAAATATGTCATTTTTGTTTAGGTTTAGTTGAAGTTCAAAAATAACAAACTTTATTACCTTAAAACATAAAAAGTTTAAAACAAAATTAAAAATAAAATAGCAGAGCTGACAGAAACACACAAAAATTACCAAAACTTCAATTAAGTTGAAGATACAAAAATAAAACTAATTCAAAAATGAATTTAATAAAACTATAATAATATATGAATAATACTAAAATAACACTGATTTGAAGGTAAACTGATAGAAATGACCGAACTAATAGAATTGGCAAAACCACAAAAAAATCCTAAAAAATTTAATTGTAAAGAACACTTAATACATACATGTAAAACTAATTCAAAAATATTAATAAAAGCTATAATAGTAATATGAATAATACTAAAAAACACTAATTTGAATATCAACTAATAGAAATGACATAACTAAAAAAAATAACAAAAATTACTGAATTTTAAAATAAAAAATAAAGTACTAACTAAAACTTAATAAAATTGATTTAAAAAATAAAAATAACTAACACAAATGACAAACACAAAAACTAACACTTTATAAAAATATAAAAATAAAAACTTAATAATACTTAAAAATATTAATAAAACTCAAAAAACATATTAATTATACAAAAATAGCATTGATTTAAACTCGTATAACAACCCACAGTCATTTGCACGTATCATCCTTTCTTTAATCGCTTCTCTTTCTCTTGTTATTGATTTTGATTCATTACTCATTCTTCTCTTCTTATTGGGTTTGTTTATTTCTCTCTGTATCTGCTAGGGATCGATTGTCAGAGCTGCACGGGAACATGTTTGTTGAAGAATGCGAGAAGTGTGGCAAGTATGTAATCGATCTCTCTGAACTTGTTAATGAAGTCTGCTGCACACGTCAAGAGCAGGAATAACCACATCTTCTGATGTTGTTGAACAAGTACAAGACATTCAGGACTGTTTTAAACTTGTTGCTGTGTTACTGGTTGCTAAGGGTTGGTAATGATGTAAAAAGACAGACTTTAAATGATCTATTTGACCAGCAACATACAGTGGTGGAAACCTTCAGTCGAACTTGCAGTTTGTTTCTACAAAGTTTCAAATTACCTAAAAAAAAAAAAAAAAAAAAAAAAACTTAAATCTAAGGTGAAGTATGTATGTTTAATGTTTAATGTTTTGTATGTTTAATATGTTCTCCTAGTTTAAAGCTAAATTCTGAATTCATTACAGGTTAAGCTCAGTCAAAAGCATTTGTGGTTCATTAACCCAAACATTTCCATTTGTCCCTGCTTAAAAAAAAAAAGCTGACTGATTTATAATGGTGCCAGCCTGTAAAGATTAAAATACATTGTTTCCTTATAAAAGCAGATTTGGAGAAATTTAGCATTCCATCACTTGCTCACCAATGGATCCTCTGCAGTGAATGGGTGCCGTCAGAATGAGAGTCCAAACAGCTGATAAAAATATCACAATAATCCACACCACTCCACTCTATTAATTAACATCTTGTGAAGCCAAAAGCTGCATTTTTGCAAGAAACAAATCCATCATTAAGGCCTTTTTAACTTCAGTCCATTGCTTCTGGCTTAAATATGTGTCCTCTTTCCAAACATGCATTTCTTCAGTGAAAAAGTCGTCTCCTCTTAATCAAGAGAGAAATATGCACAGATCAAACACCGTTTACTAGCGAAAACAGTCTGAAACAGCTCTAAACAAATGAGACCCTGGACCACAAAACCAGTCGTAAGGGTCAGTTTTTCGAAATTGAGATATACATCATCTGAAAGCTGATCAAATAAGCTTTCCATTGATGTATGGTTTGTTAGGATATGACATTATTGACATTATATGGCCGAGAGACAACTATTTGAATATCTGGAATCTGAGGAAGCAAAAAAAAAATCTAAATACTGAGAAAACTGCCTTTAAATTTGTCCAAATGAAGTCCTTAGCTATGCGTATTACTAATTAAAAATTAAGTTTGAATATATTTACGGTAGGAAATTTACAAAATTTCTTCATGGAACGTGATCTTTACTTAATATCCTAATGATTTTTGGCATAAAAGAAAAATAGATCATTTTGACCCATGCAATGTATTTTTGGCTATTGCTACAAATATACCCCAGCGACTTAAGACTGGTTTTGTGGTCCAGGGTCACAAATATGTGGGTGGATTTTGTTGTGAGAGACAACAGGAGATGGACTTTTTCACTGGAAGAAGTGTTATTATTGATGGACTGGAGTGTGGATTATTGTAATGTTTTTATCAGCTGTTTGGACTCTCAATGTGACGGCACTCAGACACTGCAGAGGATCCATTGCTGAGCTAGTGATGGAATGATAAATCTAGAATAGGTAAATAAAGAAAACAAATTCTATTTACAGAAAATCTTTGATGAATTTACAATCTCCAAAAACATATTGATTCAGGTTTATTTTTCTAGCGCACACTGCATGATTGTGTTGATTGTGTATGTGCATCATAGCTCTGTGTCTAACAGATAAACCCTGAGAGAATGCTGAGCTATCGATCACACAAAAATATCTATCGAAGGAGGTAACAGGTCGTGTGAAGCTCACAGCGATAAGCACTTGTGCCCTGGCCTGTTTCAGGCAATATGTTCGAGACACTGTAATTGGAGTGATGGGTCTGAAGCCAACCGGACGCTACTGCGATGTCACGCGCTCAAGAGGACTCCGATCTTGCAGGTGATTGCACCGTTTTAGAGGAATGGAGCGTAACAGGTCCATCATGATTTTCCATGATGGTGGGAGCCATAATTTCATGACTAGCACACACAATTTATTAGAGAATTTATTATTTATTATATGTCTACAGTAAAAAAATATTTATGTAGTCTCCTATATCTCTTCCCAAGCTCTAACAACACACTACTGTTCAAAAGTTTGGCATCCATAAGATTTTTTAAAATGTTTTTAAAGACATCTCTTCTGCTCAACAAGGCCGCATTTATTTGATAAGCAGTAATGTTTTTAAATATTAGTACAATTTAAAATAATTGTTTTCTATTGTAATATATTTTAAAAATGCTATTTATTCCTGTGAATATTTATTCCTGCTGAATAGGGTCACACGATCCTTCAGAAATCATTCTAATATGCCCATTTGCTGCTCAAGAAACATTTTTGATTATTATCCGTGTTGAAAACAGTGGTTAAAGAAATACAAAGGTAGTAGGTAGCTTGCTAGTGTCTGTATGTGCTGAGGGCCCTCAGTTGGGGACCTGCTCAGTTGTCATTGGCAGTCTCAGGCTGTGCTTCCTATGGCTTTAATGGCCCCTGGCAGTCTGAGGCCCCCGGGGCACCAGCCCCTTCACTTCATAATCCAGCCGTGAGCGTCCTCTGACATTGCAGTAGGCAAGTGTTACGTCTCCTGGGGCCAGATTCACTAAAATCTTATGGATGAAGTAGTCCAGTGTGTGGGCACTTTCATACATGCAGTATGCTGTCAAAGATAATGTCATATTTATGGGTTAAGATTGAAAACGAGCTCTCTGTTTGGTCACACCTCATCATGACCAATCATTGTTTGCATTTATTGATCATTGGTGTCACTTCACCACTTGTGCATATCCTTATTAATAATAAAATGTATTATAGTTCTAAGTTGTAATGCTTAATTACAACAATTTATATGAAATAGGCCAATAAATCCATATTACATCTTACCTTTGGGGATTTAAGACAAGTTGATTTTTAAGAAGATTCTTTTAAAGAATTTGAGTTTTTTGTCTTAACAATTTTAAGAGAAGAGATACAATAAGAACGTTTTCAAGAAGTATTTTGGGATACCAAATATTTTAAACTGTTTTTTTTTCTAAAGTAAGAAAATAAGAAGAAAATGTCAGTTAAGAAAAAATGTTATTCTTAAGATTATTTTCGTGAATCTGTCCCCTTGCTTAAAATATATTTTAGTATAGTGACATCACCAGTGTTATTTCATATCATTAATATACTATTGTAGCTTTTAAAATATTTAAAATATTTTCCATGTTTTTATTTTTATATTGTCCATTTTAATTTGACTAAACGTTTTATTAATTTTGTTGTGTTTTTGTTGTTTTTATTAGTTTTTGTTTTTAAAGTCCATAGTTTTTATTCATTTATTTCAGTTTTAGTTATTTTAGTACATCAAGGTAAACTAATCTTAAAATAGGACTAAACTTAAAATAGAATATATAGTAAGTAAATAGAATTAATAAAATTACAAATAAGCTTAAAGTTATTCAAATATATTATTTCAGTTCAGTTCAGTTTTTATTTCAAGTAACGAAAATGTTTTAGGTTTAGTTAATGATAACTCTGGTAATCACAAACCACTGTAAGTCACTAGTTGAAACGGGTAAGAGAATAACATTTTTGATATTGACATTGATGCGCATGTTTCTTAAGTTGACAATGCTGCCTTAAAACTCAGTGTTCGTGGTGCATGATGCTCTTTAAAACAGTAAAACAAGATTAAACGCACAAAGACGTCTGACTGATGCATCTGTACATAAAACATTTAAAAATAGCAAGCACACACTCTGCACATTCGCCTCTCAGATTTCTGTGCCTGTCATGAGCTGTTCTGTCTCATCGCCAAGTGTGTGTTTGTGTTTTCTCTGCAGAGGGAAGCTGATCAGCACTATATTGGACTGGGAGGACTCACTGCCTGACAGAGACTTGAATAGAGCTGATGAAGCATGTCGGTAAGAAAGATAAATATTTTGGGAATGAGAAGGTGTGTTGAACAATACAGGGAGAAGGCCATTATATAGTGAATCAAGAATGGTGACTGTTGAGAACAAGACAAGTAGCAATTACAGGTCTAAAATAAGATTAGTGATTGACAGGTGAATTAAGGAAACGCAATTTAAAGGCACTTACTAGCTTCACTATTATGAATACCTTTTGTGTATAACTTCTGACCAGATGATTGCTGGGGTATAAAAGTGACTTTGAAATCAAAATTTATTTTTTTAAATGGAATTTTACAGCATTTGCTAAAAATAATTTATCCATGCGTCATTGTTTGTTTTATCAAATAGCAACGATCCAATTCCTGACAAAACTGTTTCTTCTCATTCAAGAAACTGTTTTACTCCGATAACAGATAATCGCAAAGAAAAGATGATTGCAATTTCAGTTTCATGCCACAGGAATGTACAGAGCAGTAAGTCATGACTTTAGGTTAAGATATTGCAAAACGTCTATCAATTATGGACATAATTTATACATATATGCTTCTGTAGGCAAAATGCTACTGTACCTGTATATTCCAGCAATGATAGATTATAAACTTCATATCAGTACATCAGATTGATCTCACTTCCTGTACAGTGCTGTCGGCCATCAAGCTTGCTGATGTGTTGCATGCAAATGGTTTAGTTTATCAAAACACTTTTAATTACTTCTAGCTACAGTTTCAGGTCAAATTAATAGATAAGAGTGCTCAGTCTTTATTATTGTATCAACAGCACCAGATCCAGCTTAATCATATTACAGCAAATGTACTGCAGTCTCACAAGACTCAGCACAGAAACACACACGCATGCAAAACATCCCGCAACACCTGCTGCACATCAGACCCGCGACTGTCCTCTGGGCTTTCAAAATCCACTGGAGCTTGAAAGAAAAGAAATGCGACCTTGGAAATAGACAGCGCTCGAATGTGTTTTTTTTCTGTCTTTTTATTGAAATGCACAACAGTTACGATTTCAGTCTCTCCAGTGATTTTATTGAATATGTTCGATCATTTGTTTAGCCTGTCAGGAGTTCAGTTCAGGACACAGTACTACAAAGCTGCATGTGTCTTTCTGTAATATACAGTATCTCACAGAAGCTAGTACACCCCTCACATTTTTGTAAATATTTTATTATATCTTTTCATGTGACAACACTGAAGAAATGACACTTTGCCACAATGTAAAGTAGTGAGTGTACAGCTTGTATAACAGTGTAAATTTGCTGTCCCCTCAAAATAACTCAACACACAGCCATTAATGTCTAAACCGCTGGCCACAAAAGTGAGTACAGCCCTAAGTGAAAATGTCCAAATTGGGCCCAAAGTGTCAATATTTTGTGTGGCCACCATTACTTTCCAGCACTGCCTTAATACTCTTGGGCATGGAGTTCACCAGAGCTTCACAGGTTGCCACTGTAGACCATTTCCACTCCTCTATAATGACATCACGGAGCTGGTGGATGTTAGAGACCTTGCGCTCCTCCACCTTCCGTTTGAGGATGCCCCACAGATGCTCAATAGGGTTTAGGTCTGGAGACATGCTTGGCCAGTCCATCACCTTTACCCTCAGCTTCTTTAGCAAGGCAGTGGTCGTCTTGGAGGTGTGCTTGGGGTCATTATCGCGTAGAGGCTTGAGGTGCGGAGCCGGGCGCGAGTATAAATGAGCATTACGAGACAGGCTGCGTGTGTGCGGCAAGTGTAACCGGCTCGTCCGTGAGACGCGGGAGACGCACCGTGTGGGACAGAGTATGAGAAGCATTGAGACACAGGCTATGTGTGCGGTCTTCTGAATTGGGAATAGCAAAAATGCATTAAACTTATTTCAAATTAAAATCTGTTTGGGGAGATAAAATGTGACAATAAGAATGTATCTTTTATTCTCCAGTACTGAAAGCAGAACCGATAAGGGAGCTCTTGATACGTGTTGTGACACAGGTCTTGCAAATTAACATTACCTTTTTTGTTTGGTGTCTGTCATTTCGAAGCCGAAGTAATCTCATATTACATAAGTTTTATGCACATATTTACGTTATTTCTTAGTTACATGTAATGCAGGCAGATGCCATAATCACACACACTCTCACTCCCCCTATATGATTGTAAAGAATTATGATTGTAATTCATTCATTCATTCATTCTGATGGCACCCATTGACTGCAGTGGATCCATTGGTGAGCAAGTGATGGAATGCTAAAATTTTTCAGCTTCATACATCAGCTATGAAGCTTTTTTTGCCTGCAAAATTTCTTTGAAATGTGACCACTTTTACAGATGTGTCTTAAGCTTGTCTAAGTATGTAGTTTTCCCAGTGGACACATGGCACTCTTGAGATTGATAGCGTGTTCAGGTGAAATTGGAACAGTGCCGATGAGTTTCCTATGACCACATGAGACCCGAAAACTAATCAAACGCCTACAAGCTTCTGTTCAGACTTAAAGAAGATTCGTAATTCTCACTTTTGCTGTTTTTCGCTCTTTCAATTTTCCCTCTCATGGTTGGAGGTCACTTGTGATTTCTTGATAAGATAGGTTGTAGTTGTTTCTTGCCTGCTGCAATCATTCACTATGTCTGAATTTTGTATGTTGTGGTGAAAGGAAGGTTCAGCCAATCTCTTTTCATCATGCATTTAGAAAGCTGTTCCTCATCCAGGTCATAGTAGTTCATGGGAAATTATTGGAGCTTTAGTGAATCAATATTCATTATGTTGTGTACAAGATAATTATCTCCTTATGTAGGCCTATTATTAATTAAACATACGTATTGTACTGTTTGAAGAGTGTACTTTAAAGTTAATGACGTTCAGCTAAAGAGAGACTTCAGACAAGCTTAGACACGGTGATGATAAAAAGCACAGAGCTTTTGTTACAGCTGAACTCATGTTACAGTTAATTTCAGGTCTGAATATCTTACAGCCTTTTCTCCACCACTGTTGCATGTTACTATTCTGTGTTTTCTGCAATTTCAGGATAGCAAACACACTTCAACACTTGTGAAGGGAACAAAATGGTCAACTAGCCATCCAACTGACTAGTCAACCATTTTGACCCAGTAGTGTTGTTATTTTACTATTAAGAACCTTTATTAAAATAAATCTGAAATTAAATTACATATAAATATTAATTTAATGTTAGTTTAATTACTACATTTGCTAAAACTGAAACAAAAATAAAGCAGAATTTAAAAAAAAGAATAAAAACTACAAAACCACATTTAAAAATGACTCAAATTTACACTAAAAAATGAAAATAGAAAAAAAAAACTACTTCAGTATATTAATAAATTATATGATACTAGATAAATAATAATAAAATAACACTGAAAGGCTGTACAAAAAATATTACATGAGGTACAATTAACATATTTCATTCTTTTTTATGTGGAATTTCTTTTTCTTTTGCCTTTGGGGTGAAGTGTGACATGTTCTTGACAGGTTTTGCATATTAATGATACAGATTTGCATCAACAAAGGAACCATGCGATGATGAATGGAATCACAATGAAACTGGATCAGCACAAAAGGATATTTGTAATGAATGGTTTATTTACGGTATAATGAGCACCTGAAGTCATGAATTAAGCCTTTTATTTTTCCTGAAGCAGGAACAGACAGTTAAAAAGACTGTAGCTTGACATTTATGCGTGCATTATGACTCAGATGGACTGCAGGTGAACAAACTGAGGCTGAGAAAAGAACAACAGACCCCAGTAGCTGATACTCCCCGTCTCTTTTCACAGGCGAGCTGACTTGGCCTTGACGCTGGGAACATCTCTTCAAATTAAACCTAGCGGAGATCTTCCTCTTCTAACCAAACGCACGGGAGGGAAGCTGGTTATAGTCAACCTTCAGCCTACCAAACATGTACGTCTCACCAACCTCAAAACACACATGAAAAAAATCATTTTAATTCAAATTTCATTTAAACTAATCCTTCTTTTTTTTTCAGCCAGGATGCATTAAAATGCTCAAAAGTGACAGTATGAAGCAGCACAACTGTTTTCAAATGTTTATTGAGCAGCAAATCAGAATATTAGAATGATTCCTGATGGATTTTGTAACACTGAAGACTGGAGTTATGCAGCTTTGCATCACAGAAAAAAAAATAAATTTCACAATATATTACAATAGAAAACAATTATTATAAATTGTAATAATATTTCAACATTTTTACTGTATTTTTGATCAAATGAATGTACCTTCGGTGAGCATAAGAGACTTACAGAGCATCGCATGTCACATGCATATATGACAAATATATATTTATCGTAACCACAAATTAGGAATTTCTTCCATAACATCGTCATCATTTACTCATGCTCATGTTGTTCCAAACCTGCATGAATTTCTTTCTACTGTTGAACACAAAAGAAAATATTTTGAATAATGTAAGTAACTAAAATGTTTCTGGCCACATTGTTTTAATTTGTTCTCGCTATTGATTTAATTGAAACAAGGTTACAAAATAGTAAAACGTGACTTTAATTTCCTAAAATAATGGAACAAATTAGTACAACATGGCCACGATTTACTGAAACGAAGGAACAAAATTATTAACAAAGGAATTAACCAAGCAATTGCTGGTCGCTATTGACTTCCATAGTATAAAAACAATACTATGGAAGTCATTGAGGACTAGCAGCTCACTAAAGTCCACACCCACACAAACAGCAGTTTGAAATATGTCAGCACGTGCGCTGTCAACACACTCAGATAAGTGTCCTTCAAAAGCACAGCTGCGCTAAATTCTGTCCGACCATTTGTGCTCATTATTAAAATAATTTTGATTAAGAAGCTTTGCAGCGTCATCAAAGAGTCGGGCTGGATTTTCTCTTAAGCTCGTATCGTTAGTCTGTCATTTCCTTTCTGATCTCATTACATGGCTGGAATGTTTTTTAATGGATAAATCCTATTAATATTTAGACGTGTTGTTATCTGCCCATGTTTGAGTCATGTTTCATCTGAAGGTTATTTTTGCCGCATTACCTTATTGCTTTCACTTCCTGTCAACATCTCAGTTCCCAAATTGGTTTTATATTTTTTTTATATAATTCTTGTCTGAAATTCAAAGCCTGACACATATGCAACATGAGTTATTCCACGTGTCAGATTTTTGGAGGGGGAGTTTATGGTATTATAGCGGCTTAACGTGTAAAGAAATAGAATTTGACATTTCTTGTGCAGTTTCGTTGTGCTGCTTGGTATCTGTCTCTGCTGTGATTGATTAAAGTGTGCATTTATTCAAAGTAAATGAGTATTTCACACAGACGAGCTAAAGAATGAAAAAAAAAAAAGATGTTGGCGTGTAATTTTCAAGGAAAAAGTTTGGGGTTAGTAACTTAATTAACTTGAAAGAAATCTCTTATGCCCACCAAGACTGCATTTATTTGATTAAAAATATGGTAAAAACCATAATATTGTGAAATATTATTATAATTTAAAATAGCTGTTTTTTTATGTGAATAAGTTTTAAAATGTAATTTATTTCCGTGATGCGCAGCTGAATTTTCAGCATCATTACTCCAGTCTTCAGTGTCACATGATCCTTCAGAAATGTAATTGTTTTCAGATTTATTAAAATCTGTTCTGTTTGTTCAGGGAATTTAGCATTTTAGTTGCATCACACTCTTAGTGTTAGATCACACAAATATTAAAACATAATTATTGACAAATTTATGCAACCCATATGACTTCCGTCCTTCTGTTGGTCACAAAGATTGACAAAAAGCTTGGTGTATCATAAAGTCATCATACAGCTTCTAAAGTGATAGTCTCCACTGAATAATTGCTTAAATTGTCATCCACAAAAAGCTATTGTAGTATTTAAGTCATGCATATTTTATGATTTGTTTATGGCACTTTTTTTTTTTCTAATGTGGGTGAATCATTTATGTTCATTGTAAGGAAAAGAAGTTGAGTAAATAATGACAGAATTTTTAGTGAATTGTCTCTTTCAAATTTCTCAGGTTTTTACTTAACAGTGCTACTTGGTTTTTGTAGGACAAACACGCCCACCTGCGTATCCACGGCTATGTGGACGAGGTCATGGGTCAGCTAATGAAGCTGCTGGGATTGGAGGTTCCAGAGTGGGCGGGGCCAACGCTTTGTGAAAGCTCAGGTGGAGACCAGGACATCCTCCCATTCGGAGCCTGGAAGAAGGAAGTGAAGATTGAGCTGAAGATAGAGGAAAATAAACACTCCGTTCCAAAAAAACGAAAGAAGAGCAAGCAGGATTGTGAGATAAACTGCAAGAAAGATGTTAAAGTAGAAGAAGAGACAAAAGAAGAGGAAAAGGAAGCAGCGTTTAGTGACTCTCGACCAATCAAAACGCAGAAGTCGTCCTGTGAGGTGCATCCTTCAAACGGCTCCTCCCACAATCCTACAAGTTCTTCTGCCGTAAATGAAACGGTCACAGACACTGAACATCCCTCTTCCTAGAGCCCTGTCACAATCACAGAGAAACTGAATAACCGATCTCTCTCAGGAAGTGTGGTCACCGTCTGCCCTGTGATTACATCATCATGAGAAAAGCCTGGACTCAGGCCTGTTAGATGAAGTGATGTCATCGGGCTTGTTATAGCTAGTGAGTGGATAAATTAGGTTGATATTATTTCTGTTTGCCAGCTGATCTGTGCAGTTATTCTGGATGGAGGTTTTGGTGAATCATGGTTTTGTACTGTAAAATAAAGATAAGATGATTTTTTTTCTAACCTCAAATAAATCAGGTAAAAAAAAGGTTCACTGCACAAAGCATGTCTGTCATATTTCATCCTGAAATCTCTCTTCTATCTCTCTCTCTCTATCTCTCTATACATATATATATATATATAAAATGTTTTATTGTTTTTATGATAGTACAACAAATACTACTATGTGTAAACATTTACAATTAAGGCGAGACACTGCAGGTGAATAGGGTAAAAAAAATTAACTAATAGTTATTGCCTTACTTACCTAGTTGATTGATTGCATTGATAATTGCAAACATTTTTTGTATTACAAGTTTTCTCAAATGTTAGGTTTAAATATGCAAATGAGGCATTATTTAATGAAATATGCACTAATTTGCATACATTTCTAGTACAAAAATCTAAACACTGGATGAAGTCAGTTTCAAAATTCTTGTTTAATTTTTTTGACATATTACAGTCAAAAGTTTTTACAGAGGGAATTTTGGGTATCTCATTTTGTCACTCCATAATTCAGAAAATACTTAGAACAGACAGAAAACACTATATTTTGACAATTTTGGGGGATTAAAATGTTGTATATAATCAAGAAAATTATATATGAACAAATCCCTCTGTAAAAACCTTCAGGATATAGACAGGAATAAAAATGTAAAGTTTGGTGTGTGTAAGTGCTACTGAAGTGGAGATTTATGGCTCAGTGTAGGAGAAAAAACTCATTTTGAGAAAACGGCCTTTAAAAATATGTATTGTAATTGAAATCTATTGACACAAATAGATAAAGTGCTATAAAAGAAACACTTAACAGTGTCTTTTGGATGTTTTCGTTCTACTAGTCTGAAAAAACACTTTATGAAAAACCAAAAAGCCCAAAATCTCAAAATTGACAGGTGCATAAAAAGGTGTTTTTGCCTGCAGTGTCTCCCCTTAAGCCATATATAATTATTTAATGACTTAAAGGTCTTAAAAATATGCTTTAGTCTTTATGCAATATATTTTTAATGTTTTGTTTTATTTTGGGGTGAAATATGACCCAGGGAAGCTTTGTGAGGTTCAACTTTTAAGGAAAAAAATGTCAAATGTTGAATTTGCTTGAGCTATTCATACTGATTGTGTAACATGTAATGCCTCGTAACGTCCACATCTTTAGCCACTAATTTCCCTTCAGATAAGACATATTATTTTGTTTCCGTCTTCAGCGGCATTGGGAACCTTTTTTTTCTACTTTTTCATAAAGAACAAACATTGTATATAAACAAGATGCTGAAACTGTCACTTTTGTTTTTTATAGTTGTTATTTTAGGATGTACAAGCTGTCTTGTATCCTTGTATTCTGCCTTTTCCAAAGTACCTCTTCAGCCAAATTGGAAAAACAAGTATGAAAATGTAATGATAGAAGTACATTTCTATAAAGAAAAAGGAAGAATTAAATATAGGCCTATAGAAACGCACATCATATGTCTTTTATAGTAATTTATTTAAACACAAATTTGCGTGTTTGTGTGTATGCAATAAATTGTTAGCCATTTGTGTAGCTTGTAGACTTGCTATTCAGAGCATTCCAAATAGGTTTACATAGGCCTATGCATTTGGTAGATGCACAAATAAGTTTCAATTTGCTCCCTTAGAAGGCAGCTATTTGCACACGGCACGGTCTCCTCTATCATCTCACTGAACGGAGCAATGCAGAAAATATCACCGCAGCAAAGCAATGAATTCTCCAGACGAGCCTTTGAAAGTGCTGCATTAAACCACCGAGGACGCTGTTCGAGTCGGACAGTGACTGCCACAGCTGATGAGTGGGGACAGTACAAGTCAGCTGCCGCAGAGACTATTAACACTTCCCCAAGGTGCCATCAAGACTGTTTTGACGGGCCTCTAGTGATCCAGCCACTTTCTCACTGAGAAAAATTGAAAGCTCTCTCTAACCCTCCTGTCTTTGGCTGTTCAAAAACCGCTCATGCAGAAACGCAGAATAAAACAACAGAAACACAGGGAAAGCTGGATAAACACGGAACTCGTGTTCTGATCGCTCCGGGGACCAGAGCTGTTCCGGTGAAGTCAGCAGACGCTTCTCTTATGATCAAAGATGAATGAAAGCTGGACTGAGAACTCCTAGAACAAAGTCCTGGTACGGGCTGAGCTGGCCTGGATTCCTTCCAGAACCTCCGTTCGCCGCATGAACCCTTGAAAGACTGCAGAGATTCTTTCGACAGCACAGAGCCTTTAGTCAACAATAGCTCTGACAAAATCCCTACAGAGACCTTAAAAAGAGGCATGTGCTGTCTTAGGAGAAGCCTCATCTAGTTGATTCACTATACAAATTGTCTAAACGAGTAGACATCGCAACAGCTGTGTCAAAATCGACCAAGTGATTGTGAACAGATCGATATTTCTGTATGCCGGCTGTTTTCTGCTGTGCTGCAAAAAACAAATTATTATAGTTCATACTGAGTTATTATATTTCATCCTGAAGCACGAATTTGTTTTGGAAGTGGATGGTGGAGTGGTTTTATGCTTGAGGCTCAGAGCTGGTAAGAATTCTGCAAATGCACTGCAAAAGTACTGTCGTCCTCAGTATTTTTGTCTGTTAGCTAAACTTTCTTAAAGGAAAAGTTCACCCAAATGAAAGATGTAGAAGAGTTTGTTTCTTCATTGGAACAGATTTGGAGAAATTTAGCAATACCAATGGATCATCTGCAGTGAATGGGTGCCGTCAGAATGATAGTCCAAACAGCTGATAAAAAACATCACAATAATTCACAAGTAATCCAGTCTTAATTAATGGCTTGTGAAGACAAAAGCTGCACGTCCATCATTAAAACTTCAAACCATTGCTTTCTCAAGAGCTTTCTCATCTTGTCTGAATCAGGAAAGAAATATGCACAGATCAAGCACCAATTCTAAACAAATATGTGGGTATATTTTGATGTAAGAGGAAAACAGGATGGACGCGGTATTATGGATTTAGTTTTTTGGCCAGAAACGACATTTAATGATGGATTTCTTACAAATATGCAGCTTTTCACTTCACCAGACTCCAATTTTGATTTTAAAAATTCCATTCTTATTGCGTAAGGGTACAAACAGCACCTTAAACATCTCTTTTGCAGAATCTTGTACAGTGTGCCGCAGAAAACGACACTGTAGAAACTGCTTTAATGGAAGGCAACTCTGTTGGCAGACACCTGAATTGCCATGTTGCAGCTCAGACTGCCTGCTGCTGAACAGTCAGACAGCTTGGATCATTTTCCAATCATTCCTGGCCCTCAAATCCAGCACATCTCAGTATGGACATCTCAGCTCCCCTCCGGGCTGTTCAAGCGTCCTGTAGCCTCCGCAGCATACTAACACCTTCCTGCTTTGTTACCCAACAGCTCTCGTAGCCATCAGCAGAAAACTCTATATGACTTCTGCTTCTCAAACTAGGATGAAAATTCAAGTCTCTTGTGAAATCGTTGTACGTCAGTTGGTTGCACCGTTTGATCTTAACACAAGACTTTATGTTTTGCAGATTTATTTATGCAAATACTTTGGAAAACACAAATGCATTGTCAGTCAAAGTGCATTAAAAAATTAAATGTTAAAATCTCCATATTATAAATGAACGCTTAATCTCATATATAGCATAATATGACATTTAACCGATTCAGTAAGCGGCCTTTAACCTCAAAGCATCATATTTGATACATCAATTTATGAGACTTCTAAATTATCAACATGATCTAAACTTTGCTGGAAAAAAACATAATTTTGTATGAATTGTATGTCTGTTTTAGTGGTAGGCTCTGGTAAAATCACATTGATTTACATTACAAGCTATCACAATTTCACTTTAATTTTTGGTCATATAAATAACAGCAAATTACATATCAATAATTTATTTAAGAGTAAATAATAAATATTCGGAGCTATAACGTATTTTGCGGCAGTGGCAGTTATAAATTCTGTAATTTTTAATTTAAAATTATAATAAAAATGCAATACTTTAACCCTCCTGTTGTGTTAATAATAATAAATACTAGGTAGCCTACAGTTTTTGTGTTGGAATCAAACTGATGCACAATCATTTCCACACAATTGTCCAAATATCTGCCAAATATCAGCACTATGAAAAACAAAATGCAATAAAAGAAAACCTCTATAATATCTGACAAAAATATTTGTACACGAAGGCGCAAATTACAAGTGTATAAACACTACAAAAATAAAAAATAAAATCTAACATTGTACTTAGTGTTATTTATTGCTATTTACATCCTCTGCCTTTTTGTTGTGTCTGCCTCTCCAACCTTTGTGAGGGAAAAATGGGTTGCTCACACTTCTTTTCAGAAGTGCAGCAGTCTAACCGAGATATAAAAACATCCTTTGACTCTGGAACTCAGCTAGATAAGGAAACAGTGAATTTTCCTTGGATGATTCTGAAGATGAATAATCTTTCAGTCTAAAGTTCTCATGTATTTCATATATTGGTGTTTGACAAGCTACAGTGAAGGTTTTCTGTTTTTATTTCACTTTCATTTCAATTTGCATGGAAACCAATAAGGGTCAATGGAGGCACACACACACACAAAATTGTACAGCCTTTCCAAAACACATTTGTGTGTTGAAACTTTGCTTGCATATTCATAAATGAGAACTAAATATTCACAAAATTTAGAGAAAAAATAATGTAACTATTATTTTGAGCAATTTGAAAATCAAGCTGACCCCAACACAACAGGAAGGTTAAATGAATTTACTAATTAAAATATTTTTAACTAATTCAATACATTTAATATTATTTATTTAGTATAATATTACACAACTTAATATGTATTTATATTAATTTATACAAATATATATATATATATATATATATATATATATATAGTACCCAATTATACCCAAAACCTCAAATTTGCATGACTGAAGTGTCGTCTATTTGATGATGTTTCACCCCTGCTGAGTGTGTAGGGAACAGTGAACGCAGCTTCTGATTTTGGGATGAGGAAGTGTGACGTCACAGTCACATTGCAGCACTCGTGGAGATGTGCACTGAAGTGATAAACGTTCACTTTAGAACAAATGCAATGCAGTCTTTGAGTCAAAGCATAGCATTCCACTAATGAGCTGATTAGATTAGAGAAACACATCGAATGTGCATAAAAGTGGCCTCCAGGAGCGACATCAAAAACACTGTGGTACGCTACAAAATAAATAGTCTAGAAATATAACAACAACAACACAGGCTTCAGCAAAGCACCTCAGACGCCTCCCTGGCATATCCCATGATCCTTGGCTCAGATGCAGTCACAGTCATTCGCCCTCAGTGATAGCAAGACTCAGAATACCTTAAACCAATTTGGAAACCACATCACTTTCGTTGTCACCAAGCCACCGTGAGCCATAAGTGTGGCCTTATCTCACAGCAAAACACCCTTCCTCTGCGTCACCGGGACTCTCTCCCTCTGACACGCGGCCCCCCGGACAATTTTAACTTAATTGAAAAGGTTCACTGCAATTTGCGAATATATGGCAGAGCAGGAAAACCAAAACAAAGCAACTGGTAAAATTACGAAAAAAAAACAGTCTCTTGGGATTTTTTTTTTTTAATGAAGGACCTCTTCAGCAGAAAGGGTCTCTGTAGGGATTCTTGCGTTCCCATCTAGGTGTCTGCGCAAATGCTTACAGTGCAATTCTGGCTGCAGAAAATGTCAGGGAGTCTCTTCCTTCACAGTCACAACCGTCACCTCAGTCACCAGCCCCGGCACACACCAGATTGCTGATAACCCACCCCTGCAGAGACTCATCAATCTCCCTATATGTCAGCACTCCTCTCACTACCTCACTGTCTGGTCTACCGTTCACTTTGCTGAACATTGCCTGGCTCCTTACCAAAATACTTCCCTCTAGATTCTCCGACGCTCCTTTGATCCAGTTCTCCATCGTTCCAGTCCGACTCCGATTAACCTGCAAAAGACAAAGCTTTATTTAATGGGAACAAATGTAGAGTGGGAAGGTTTGATGAGAGTTTATATATAAATCAATCTAGATAAAATGAATAATCTGAATTAAGAAAGTAAAAGGGATACAGTTTGATTTCATATTGACAGTAAGTTTAAGTACAACTTTTCCAAATGTGGTTTTGGAATTTAGAGTCAGTTTAACCATTGCAAATTATGCAGTGTGCATTACCATGATATGACTTTGCTAATTTGTTGTGTATGCTTTATTTTTGCTATCAATTCTACCTGGCGAAACCTACCAAATAGCAGAAAATGTTTTAGTTTCTCTAGTAAGCTCACTTATAAATTCACAAACTGTCATATACAGTATTGTTCAAAATAATAGCAGTACAATGTGACTAACCAGAATAATCAAGGTTTTTAGTATATTTTTTATTGCTACGTGGCAAACAAGTTACCAGTAGGTGCAGTAGATTCTCAGAAAACAAACAAGACCCAGCATTCATGATATGCACGCTCTTAAGGCTGTGCAATTGGGCAATTAGTTGAAAGGGGTGTGTTCAAAAAAATAGCAGTGTCTGCCTTTGACTGTACAAACTCAAAACTATTTTGTACAAACGTTTTTGTTTCTAGGATTTAGCAATCCTGTGAATCACTAAACTAATATTTAGTTGTATGACCACAGTTTTTTAAAACTGCTTCACATCTGTGTGGCATGGAGTCAACCAACTTGTGGCACCTCTCAGCTGTTATTCCACTCCATGATTCTTTAACAACATTCCACAATTCATTCACATTTCTTGGTTTTGCTTCAGAAACAGCATTTTTGATATCACCCCACAAGTTCTCGATTGGATTAAGGTCCGGAGATTGGGCTGGCCACTCCATAACATTAATTTTGTTGGTTTGGAACCAAGACTTTGCTCGTTTACTAGTGTGTTTGGGGTCATTGTCTTGTTGAAACAACCATTTCAAGGGCATGTCCTCTTCAGCATAGGGCAACATGACCTCTTCAAGTATTTTAACATATGCAAACTGATCCATGATCCCTGGTATGCGATAAATAGGCCCAACACCATAGTAGGAGAAACATGCCCATATCATGATGCTTGCACCACCATGCTTCACTGTCTTCACTGTGTACTGTGGCTTGAATTCAGAGTTTGGGGTCGTCTCACAAACTGCCTGTGGCCCTTGGACCCAAAAGAACAATTTTACTCTCATCAGTCCACAAAATGTTCCTCCATTTCTCTTTAGGCCAGTTGATGTGTTCTTTGGCAAATTGTAACCTCTTCTGCACATGCCTTTTTAACAGAGGGACTTTGGGGATTCTTGAAAATAGATTAGCTTCACACAGACGTCTTCTAACTGTCACAGTACTTACAGGTAACTCCAGACTGTCTTTGATCATCCTGGAGGTGATCATTGGCTGAGCCTTTGCCATTCTGGTTATTCTTGATCCATTTTGATGGTTGTCTTCCGTTTTCTTCCATGTTTCTCTGGTTTTGCTCTCCATTTTAAGGCATTGGAGATCATTTTAGCTGAACAGCCTATAAGTTTTGCACCTCTTTATAGGTTTTCCCTCTCCAATCAACTTTTTAATCAAAGTACGCTGTTCTTCTGAACAATGTCTTGAACGACCCATTTTCCTCAGGCTTTCAAATGCATGTTTAGCAAGTGCTGGCTTCATCCTTAAATAGGGGCCACCTGATTCACACCTGTTTCTTCACAAAATTGATGACCTCAGTGATTGAATGCCACACTGCTATTTTTTTGAACACACCCCTTTCAACTAATTCAACTAATTGCCCAATTGCACAGCCTTAAGAGGGTCCATATCATGAATGCTGGGCCTTGTTTGTTTTCTGAGAATCTACTGCACCTACTGGTAACTTGTTTGCCACGTAGCAATAAAAAATATACTAAAAACCTTGATTATTCTGGTTAGTCACATTGTACTGCTATTATTTTGAACAATACTGTATATCATCCTGTTATAATCCGTATTCAAAAGTTACAGGATTCATTATCCGTCCATTTGATTCATTTCATGTTTAATATTCACTTGAGTTTCCAAAGTGAAACTTTAATATTTTGTACTTTGTGCCCAATTATGAATTTAGCATGCCGTAATGTGGATTTAAGTCGCTCACATTGAGGCATAATTCTTTATGACAATTGACACCACCAACAATGAACCCAACTTCTTTCTTTTCAAAGCTGCATTATCACATGAAATTATGCAAAAAGCTTAAAGCAGTTAGAAAACTGACGATTGAAGATGAAAAAATATCAGGCACTCGTCAAGCCGTGAGAGCTGATACTGTGGAGGTGTTTAGCTTGGCTGAATATTCAAATGTTGCCTACGTGTTCATATTTAAAGTGGTTAGTTGGAGGTTGTTTTACTGTCAGTTGCCAAAAGAGGAAGGGCAGCTTTAAAAAGCCTCACTTGGAGGGTCACGTTAAAAGCAGGCCAGCAAAATCTGAGAAACTGAGGCCAGAGAACTGTAAGTGCTGTCCACGAGATCAGCAAACGTCTCAGCGGCACACGTTTCAAGCTCCATTACAGACATGATATGCCAGGTTTGCCACCGCTGGGATGAAGAGCTCAACACGTTCTGTCCTGAAACAACAAGCTAAAGGCCCATTAACCGATGATGGCCTTGACATCTGCGGAGAGCACGGGATGTTCTAGAAACTCAGTCTGGCAGGCATTCAGTAGGGAGGGGATACAGTATCGAGACGGGGTTTATTAGTGAAACTTTGACAGCAGGGTTGTGTGCCATTAAGAAATGAATGAATTGAGAGCACCTGCATTTAAATTGAGTTGGAATTGAGGTAGCAAACAAGATATCTTTCTAGATAGATAGATAGATACAGTAGATAGATCGATCGAGGCAAAAATGTATGATAGTCATTCTTTTTAAAATTAAACACATTAAGGACACATTCTAATGTAACCTACAGAAGAAAATAAAGCTGAATTTATCTTTTATTGTTCTGAGGCTTGAAAAGCCCTTTTCGTTTTTGAACCATAGTGAATTTATATATTTTATCATATTCAATAAATTAACTTGAAAGGCGGGCTATTGTGAGAGTATGTTTACGAGAGTATGTTAATCAATGTTACGTGCTTTTAATGATGAAGTCATCTGTTCACATTATTTCAACTTATTTTTTAAATAATCATGTTCAACATTTAAATTCAGGGTGAGAAAACTACATTACACATGATGCTGTATTTTTGTCTTTTTGTTTGATTTTCAAATATGTCTTTGCTTGAAGTCAAAGTTTGTGATTCACCTGATATCTGGCTGGCTTGGTTCATGGCTTATAATGCTTTAACAAAGACTATTTTTAAATCCCTATGGGGAAAATCAATAGAAAAGTGAACAGGCACTATTGCACTAGATTGCAATTCAGTAAATTCCTCTTCCTGTCATTCCAATTCAATTCAAATTCATGAACTGGCAGGGAGCCAATTTGTCAGATCTTGATTTTTTCATAAACTTAATTGACAGCGACATGGAGAGAGGGACAGTGTTGTGAATTGTTGAGGATGAGGTGATTGTTGACTTGAGCAGTGATATGATAAAGCAACAACCATGTGCTTATTTAGTTGTTTGTTTTTCGCAATTGCATGTCAAATGTGCTGAAGTCTAATATTTGGGGATTTGTTCAGATCACAAACGTTCAGTACGAGCAATACCTTAGAAAACATTAAAAATTAAAGCAATAGGAAATGTGAAACTTTTAAGAAAATCTAATTTGTAGCTCCCATGAGCACTTTAGAATACCAATTTAGATGTCTCGCTTACAAAGAAACTCAGTTCATTCTCAAAACACCAACTCAGCTGTTCTGCTGAGTTAAGAACATTTATTAAGTTCAGGGACAAAGAACAATTTTCAAAACGTGTACGGAACTGGAATTTAACATAATGCCATAATTGAAACCCCTTGCAGATTTTTAAGCCTTGTGGTGTCAGCATTATATATGGTCTAAAATCAAAAATAAATTCTCAAATATTATATATATATATATATATATATATATATATACAGTCCTTAAAGTATGACCAAATGAGCAGACAGATCTAAAATCTTCTGTTTTGATTCTTGTCCAACCATTTGTCTATGATGGAACAAACCACAGCATGACCTCTCAGGTCCTTTTCTTCAGGATATGAATGTCATATATCATATTTTATGACCTCTGGCTAACTGTCCACCTGGCTGCAATTTCCACTAATGCTGAGTTGTTAATAATCTTATCTTCTATTTTAATAATTCAGAATCTGTGGATTTTCTCCAGAAGGAAGCAGCGTGAGTCAACTCATAAAGAATGACACTAATACTCATCCTGTAATCCTCAGGTGAACTTCACTTCGCCAATTATGTGCCCTTATGCCACAGTGTACAGTTAATTTCCCATGACGCATCTCTTTCACTCTGGCTTAAGTGTAGGTGTTGGGTGCTTAATTAGTGAGATTCATGCCAGCATTTTCAGCTGCCCTCTGAATAATAAGAGTACGATTATGTTATTTATTTATTTATTTTCAATTTAAAGACCGATTTCCACAAGGATCTCTTGTATATTTTATGAGTAGCAAGTGAGAAGGGTGTTAAAACACTTTGGTGAACATTTGATGTTAATCATATAATTTATTTTAAAAGTACAAAATCTATTGAACAATGTATGTGTTTTGTTGTTCTTGTTGTCTTGGGAGCAAATTCAATACAAAATGTGGCTCTCTAAAGTTTGCATACACCCATGAAAAACAATCTGCAAGCTGGTTATACACAATTACACACACACACATATATATATATATATATATATATATATATATAAAGGGTGAAGACAGCTAAAATGGGCCACGTTTTGGTAAATGACCAAAACATAAATTAAAAAAAAATAATTAAAAAAAAATAATTTTTATAATACCATTTAATAAGCTATGCATGAGATCTAATGATATTCTTATAAATTAGCATGGGTCTCTTAAATATATTTATATTTTTTAAATGTGAAAAGGTATAAAAGTTGTAAAGTTATTAGAGTTAGAGTATCAGCAGGTACCTTCATGAGCCACGGCACAACATTCAGGTAAAATGGGCCAATATAAAAAGAGAACAACACAGGTAATTTCAGCTTAAATCATTTTATATTTAACAGTAAATTGACACTATTGTCTTTAGTGTGCCATAGCAACACCATAAATGTATTTCATTAAATAGAAAGTTGAATGGATATTTAATTAAACAATGCAATTAAAAATGAACTGATCATGTTGTATAGGTGTGTGTTTCTGTGCATTGGTGTCTTTTGTGTGCATGTATGCTTGTATTTTTTTTTCAAGACTGTTAAGATTTTGTATGGATACATATCTACAGTAGACCTCTAAACCTATTTTCACCCTCAATTTCTGTGTAAAAGTGTGTGTGTGTACGCAGCCCATTTTACTGTCATCTTCCTTTCTTCCCCTTTCTCTTCTCGTCTCTCTGTTTCCTTTCTTTGCTTGTCCTCCTGCCATACTGCAATTGGATACATATCTAGGCCGATAAACCTATTTTCACACTCAATTTCTGTCTAAAAGTGTGTGTGTATGCAGCCCATTTTAGCTGAAAATTATGGCCAATTTTAGCTTAACCAGCCATTTCTACTTAAAATGACCTTTTTCACAAAAATCTAAGTTTTTTTAATAAATTAAACTTTTTTTATTTGAAAGAGCATGTCAAAACATTGTTCATAAACCTTTGCTTTGTTGTTAAGCTTACTTATAATTGCTTTAGTACCCTTATTAGTGATTAATACAATTTTCTATTAATGTAACACTCTGCTCTGCCCTGCCTGCCTTAAAAAAACTCTGACCTATAAAAATTATTGTTACATGTCTACAAGTGTTGAAGCAACAATGCAAGATCAGTTATTGTGATTTTCTGTAAACATTTAAAGAGATATGATGCTACAACCTTATTTGGCCCATTTTAGCTGACTTCACCCTATATATATATATATATATATATATATATATATATATGTGTGTGTGTGTGTGTGTGTAGGTAGATAGACAGACAGACAGACAGACAGACAGACAGACAGATAGATAGACAGACAGACAGACAGACAGACAGACAGACAGACAGACAGACAGATAGACAGACAGATAGACAGACAGATAGACAGATAGAGAGATAGATAGATAGATAGATAGAGATAGATAGATAGATAGATAGATAGATAGATAGATAGACAGACAGACAGACAGACAGACAGATAGAGAGATAGAGAGATAGATAGATAGATAGATAGATAGACAGACAGACAGACAGACAGACAGACAGACAGACAGACAGACAGACAGACAGACAGATAGACAGATAGATAGATAGATAGACAGACAGACAGACAGACAGACAGACAGACAGACAGACAGACAGACAGACAGACAGACAGACAGACAGACAGACAGACAGATAGATAGATAGACAGACAGACAGATAGATAGATAGATAGATAGAGATAGATAGATAGATAGATAGATAGATAGATAGATAGATAGATAGATAGATAGATAGATAGATAGATAGATTTTTATTGATTGCATTACCTTTATCTTAAAATTTATCCTAGCCTTTAAAACAGTTTTTTTCCAGTTGCACACAGTTTGAATGTAGGTTGTTCTAAGCATCTTTGAGAAGTTTCCACAGTTCTTTCTTGGATTTGCACTCAATTGCCTCAATTGTTGTTGAACCTTTTTTGTGAAACTCAAATCATGTGTCTTGTTGAGTAGAGGTGTGTTTTTAATTTTACTGAGTGATTGAGCAACTGCACTGCAACACCAGTCATCCAAACACATAGCATTGCGTGGGTGAGATTCACATGTAAAACTCTTGCCTGTTGATAACAGTATTTCAGAGCAGCTATCAGTCAGCCTGTAATTGAAATTAAAGCAGTGACATTTTTAAATCCCACATGGAGCTGAAAGCACATCAGAAATCAATGATGATTCAAGGATTTTCTTTGACAGCGTTTCAGGTGCAATCCGCTGTTCATTAGAGCAGATCAGCTCAGTGAGCGGCTCAAGCGGGTATTTTAAGTCATGTCGATATCTGAGCTCTTTGAATGAGTTGCTCTCCGCTGGAGCAGCTTTGATCTGCAAACTCTTATTCTCCTGCTCTCTCACCTCCTGCCTCATTGAAATCCATGCTTTGCTCTTACTTTGTAGAACGGATGTGGAATCTTCTGCAGTCGCAGCAGGGGTTTGTTTTCGTCTCAAGGAAGGCGGGCGCTTCCCTGCATCTTTAGTGATGAATGCCCTTTTGCTTCATTTTATGTCCCAGTTCTTATTCAGTTTAACGCATGTAACCTTTTATGTGTGTATTTCAGTGCCCCAAATAATAAGTATCACTTCCACTATTAAATTTAACCTTTGAGTCAGCATCTGCTCTGGGGTAGTAAAGGAAAACAGTTTTAAATAGTTATATTTCATTATTATTTAAAGCAGGATATAAATAAAATATTATGGGTTAAATAATATGGGTTTAAATAAAAATATTTTTGTTATAAGAGACAGAAAAAAAAAAAAACTTTGTACATCCAAAAAATGTTTAATTAATTCCAAAAATTAACTTGATTTTCAAAAATCTGTGAATTTGCATCAAGTGAATGTAACATTTTTGATAAATCAAACATGTCGGTCTCTGCGTAACTTATAATTTTTGTAATCCACATAATAAACTTCCGTAAAGTAATCATATGTAACTTTGCAAAATCGTATTGAAATTGATAGGTGACTTTTATAAAATGATTTGATCTGAGTGTGGATGTTGTTGAAGATTGTAGGTGTTGTGCTACGTGAAGCCGATGCTTTATTCCCAGCATTTTTGCAAGGTCTGTATGAACCTTTCCTGTGAAATGGGTACCTCTATCACTTTCCAAACTCAGAGGAAGACCAAATCTACAGAGAATTTGTTCCCAAAGTACTCGTGCTGTGGCAGAAGCTGCATCAGATTTGATCGGAAATGCCTCAGTCCATTTGCTGACTGTGTCAACAACCACTAATATATACCTGTATCCACCTCTTGCTGCGGGTAAAAGACCAATATAATCAATCTGAAGGTTTGTCCAGGGGCCTTCAGCAAGACACGTAGGTCTTAAGGAGCCCTTCTTTTTAACCCCTGATGGATTCATTTGAGCAAACGTTAAACAATTTGTACAGTAATCTTTCACATCCTTATCCATACTTGGCCACCAGAACATATTGACTATTCTGTCTTTCACCTTGGTTACACCTAAGTGTCCTCCCTGATTGTGGATATGATACAAAATATCATTCCGCAATTTAGTAGGTGGAACCCATACTGCAGTTTCCCCATTTCTGTACAGTAATATGTTATCATGTACAATTAGCTGCGTATCATGTTGGGCAAATGGACCATCAACAATCTTTTGTTCAATTTTCTTCAGTCTGATTGCTTCTGTTATTAGGGGGTCACTCTGTTGAGCATTTTTCAGGTCTACTGGTTCTCTAATGTTGATAGCAGCAATTGATTCTTGTTCTGTGCTACCTGAAAATGTTACTCCATCCACAGCAGCTTTTTTTGCCAACTCATCAACAATTAAATTTCCATCGCCATGCTTGTCTGTCCCTTTCTTCTGGTGTGCTTTGACTTTCAATAAAGCAATCTTATAGATGTTATTCTTTGCAGCTGACCACAAAGCCTGAATTGGACCACAACGAATCAAAGGTTGACCATCTGCACTAGTAAAACCCCTTTTCTGCCAAATCTGAAGATATTCTGTAAGAGAATTAACTACAAAGGCAGAATCTGAATAGATATTCAAATCGGAATCTGAAATTATCTCTAGTGTTTGTAGTGTTGTACGGCTGTCACCTCTGCTTTCTGAGCTGAAAAATGGGGTGGACATTAATACAGAAAATTTCCTCTGTCAGAATGGATGGCGAATCCTGTATAATATTGCCCATCTTGCCAATATCTAGAACCATCAACATACACATCCACAGCTCCTTCAATTGCTTTTACCTCAAATACACTTTCAGGGGCGGGTGTGTTCATCTTCACAAGTGTGTGATGTACCTTCATATAGAAGTGTCCGGGGAAGCATCGAGTTGGGCTTGTATACAGTTTTTTAATTTTTAGACCCTAAGTCTAACGTCCACCTGCCTAGTCTGGACACTCCCTTCACCTTTCCGTTTAAAAGAAGCTGCAAAGGTGTGTGTGGAGTATGCAATGTTACTTCATTGAAACCATAAATGTATTCAAAATGTGACATTGCCCAGTAGACAGACAGGAGGTGTCTTGTACAGGAGTCAAAAGCTTTTTCAACTGGGGAAAGTACTCGAGAAGCATAAGCAATAGGACGCAGATTTCCTTGAACTTCTTGAAGGAGGACAGCTGAAAGAGCTTCCTCTGTTGTAGCTGTCTGCAAAATAAATGGCTGTGTTCTGTCTGGATTGCGCAAGGCTGGAGCTTCAATCAGTGCCACTTTTAATTTTTCAAAGGCTATCTGATGATCGGGACCCCAATCTAAAGAATCGTTTTTCTTCTTTTTTCCTGAAAGAAGAGTGTTTAGAGGTTTTGCAATATCTGCGAAGCCTTCAATAAAGTCTCTACAAAATCCCACTATGCCTAAAAATGACCTCAAAGCTGTTACTGATACTGGAACTGGGAGTCTCTGAATAATTTCCACCTTGTGTGGATCAGGTGTATGCCCTCCTTTACTTATCTTGATGCCTAGATAAGTGACCTCCGACTTGAGCAACTGAGCTTTTTTTGGATTCAGTCCAGCCTCTTTCAGTAACTGAAGCAATTCTGCCAGTAAAGTGAGATGTTCTTCCCTAGTAGCTGTCTGTAACAACAAATCATCCACATACTGAATCAGACATTCAGGCTTAGAAAACCGTTCCAGTATTTTAGCTAAACACTGGTGGAACAGTGTAGGTGAATTCATAAAACCTTGTGGAAGGACATTCCATGTGTACTGTGTGTTTCTGAACTTAAAAGCGAATTTATACTGACATTCTGGATGTAATGGAATTGACCAGAACCCATTGGACACATCAAGGGCTGAGTAATAGCTAGCTTCTGGTAAAAGAGATGCTAACACATCGGGGGTGGAAGCCACTACAGGTGCACACGTCTGTGTACATTTGTTAAATTCCCTGTAGTCTATGCATAATCTCCAAGAATCATCTGGTTTGCGAACAGGCCAAATTGGGGCTAATGATGGAGAAAAGCATGGCCTGATGACACCCTATGTTCTAATAGAGAATCCACAGTACGCTGTATATATGGATTTGCTTCCTCTGGATAATTATACTCTCTGAGAGAGGGTGGGTCACAACCCTGAATCTTCACTTCCATCACACTAGTATCAACTCGGCCACAATCATGTTTCGATATAGCAAAAACACCTCTGTTTTTACTCAAGATTTCTGATAGTTCAGAATCGTCCACTGATAACAGAGCATCTAAATCATAATCCTCCGACTTCTTGATTGCATGTACAGCATGTACATCCGAAATCTCTACAACTTTGTCTCCAGTCTGAGGATTACGCCAGATACAATTGTTGCCATAATCAATAACATAACCACGCTTGGTCATAATGTCTGAACCTAGGATACTGCGACCATCACTAGTTCTGCTGAGCCAGGCTTTTTCTTTAAACTCATCATTGCCAATCTGAAATGACATGTTATCTGTTTGTGATGCTAGAGAAATTGTGCCATCAAAACCCTCTAACGTTATTGTATTTTTACTTTTCTGTGAGGGATTATCTGAATGAAGAATTGTTAAGGAAGCACCAGAATCCACTAGCCAATTATTGCATCGGCCTCCAACAGCAATATTTACGATTGGTCTACCATGATTGTCTCGTGACAGTGGTGCAACTTGTTTTATGGAGGCCTTAGATCCCTATGCTGAAAAAGACTTGTCGTGAGAGCTCTGCTTCTCCATATGAGAACGTAGTTCCTCATTCTCTTTACTCAGTCTGTCTACTTTGGCCTGTAGTTGATGTAGATCAATTTTTGCACCTGTTTTCTTAAGGGAAAATTTACATACCCTAGAAATATGCCCCTCTTTGCCACATGAATAGCATACTGGGAGATTATCAGGGTTATAAGGAGGTGGTCTCTCCTGTGTTTCTCCACTGACATGGTCTTCTCTTTTCCAAGAGACCTTACGACCACTACTCTGATATGGCTTTTAGCACTTATTACAGACACAGGATGTGTTTTCTTTGTATTAGCATTATTATTGTAAAACTGTGTCATTTTAGCAATAATGTCAGTATATTCAGATTGAGGTGTCACAAGCATTGTCACAGCAGAATGGGTGAGTGGGTCACATTTGCTAATCAAGGCAGACTTGAAACGGACATCATTCTGAGTAATATCAGGATTGCCACTGAACGTTTTAAACGTCTCCAGTAGACGAAAATCTGAAAATGTAGCTGGATGCTCCCCTTTCCTCATTTGAATTTCATATATTTTATCCCAGTTAACTGACATCACACCTAAGACTTCAAGCAATGCCTGTTTCCTCTCTGACTTATTTGCAGTTCTGTCCTTTACTTTCTGAGTTAAGGCTCCAGACAAAGTGTCAGGCAAGCACATTCTTAACAAAACACATGCATATCGCCATCTGTAAATTTGTAAACCTCAGCATATTCTTCCAATTTTTTTAGAAAATCTAATGGATCTCATTTGGCAGGATCAAATTTTCCAATGTTGTTGATCACAGCTTCTAGTTCATTTGGATTAAATCCTCTGACCATGGTAGAGGTCATCGGTTCTTCTCCTTCTTCACTAGTACACATAGTTGTAGTAGCATGAACTGGTGCCATAGGAAATCTAGCTGTGCAGTCAGAATACTGAGAACTGAATGATTCAGAATCTCTTTCCCAATTCTCATCTTCCTGCAAATCTAGCATCTCTGGAATTGGGTTACACAGCGTGACCCCTAATGCTTAGTTGTGCCATTCCTCATCATAAACTGACATGCAACCTTTGCTTCCTCCAAGTCATTAGACAATGTTTCTACAGAGGATCTAAGCATGTTATTGTTAGTTCTAAGAAGTGTGATCTCATTCTGCATCCTAATCTTTTCTTCTTTCCATATTGTTTCACTTGCATGGTAATTTTTGGTAGAGATTACGCCGAAACTGAGTCGCTCATTTTCGGCCTCTAACTCATCTACTTTCCTCCTAGTTATTTTGTACGATGCAAGAACTGCTTGAAGCGCATTGGCAATTTTTCCTTTTTTGTTCCTAGGCATTTTTGGATAGTTTTCAAATTTAGAGATGGCCCATTCGTATGGTTTGTCAACAATTTTCTCTATTCCATCAAACATTCCCTGAGTGCCGTGTTTAGCGATGTATTTAACAATAATTTCTTCCATTTTCAAAATCTTATTGAACTGCGTATAGTAATTCAAAACTCAGCAAAAACCTTTATTTTCACTTCTTCGCAAACAGCCGGGCCTTACTCTTCACTTCACTAACCCGTTAAAAATGCAACACTGTCACAGTACATCGGACAAAACCACACTACTTCGGGTTTTATGTTATATTTCTAAAACAGTTTACTTAGCCACAGTACGTCGGGCAAATTAACACTGCTTTTGGGCTTTAAACTTCACAGAGTCACGGTGCGTCGGACTCACTACACTATAACACACAACAGTTATGAAATAATTCTGTGACCACAATGCGTCGGGTCGGTTCAGTTACTTTAGAATTTCATCAGAATTATCACAACTTTACAGTCGGTTTCAATTACGTTACAACTTTAGACACAACAGATCTAATACAACTCTGCCACCACACTGCATCGGGTTGATTCAATTACTTTAGAATCTTAACAGAATTATAAGAGACCAACAACAAGTTTCAGTTACTTTAGAAACTTTGACTTAAGCACTTTGCTTCAGTTACTTTAGAAACAACAATTCCAATACAACTCTGCCACCACAGTGCGTCGGGGGTGATTCAGTTCCGTTTGAATCGTTTTTCTTACCTTTCCCCGCTTTTTGGAAAACCCTCGCTGGGTGGCTCGCCAATGTAAGAAAAAGTGATGAGGACGTCGAAGATCTTGATGAAAAATAATCTTTTATTACAGCGTAGCAGTGACAAAGTACAAATAGCACTTCGGATTCAGTCGGAATGAACCCCCAACATCCTAAACTCAAACATTTTATACTGTATTACGTTCCTCTTCCCGCTCAACATGTAAATGAAGTTTGGTTTTAAATGTAAATTGCGGATAACAATGAAAGTGATAGCCTTCCGTTCCCACATCTTTGGTAGACTTTCAGGTGGGAACAACCAAATGTTAGGATGACAAGATTAAACAGAATCCCTATCATTGTTTCATGTACCCTTTTGGTCAGCAGATGGTTCTTGATGGCCTACTGCCGTTCCCACGCTATAAGTGATGAATTATCACTCCGGAGATACTACACTGTAAAAAGTGAAAGTTGACTTAACTTTAAAAAATTGAGGAAACCCATTGCCTTAAAATGATTAATAATTAAAAAAAAAAAAAAAAGTTAAGTGAACTTGACAATTCAATTAACTTATTTTTTTAAATGATCATTTACTTAAAAATTTTAAGGCAACGGGTTTCCTCAATTTTTTTAAGTTAAGTCAGCTTATCACTTTTTACAGTGTATTTACATATCTTTTAAATGGAAAGAACTATCGCTATGATAATTAGGCACTTTGTAGGGAAAGGAGTATAGTTTAATACACAATTTGGAGTGAAAGCTGGGTCGAGGCAGACTATAATTTCTTACAGTGTGTTTGAAAGATTAAGGCAATTATTAAAGTTTGATAAAATGTTGTTTAATTTTCCAGTAAAAGATGATCCATTTCTACATGATTCATTACATTTAATTATTACCATTTGCAGATTCGGAGCCCTTTACAAAAAAAGCAGTTACTTAAAAAGATTTTATAAATAATGTCCAATAAATACTTTTTTTAAAGTATTTCATATGCTGTATATATGGAACAAATGATTCATTTTGAGTTTTATATTTATCACATTCATGTGAGTCGTGAAAAAATTGTACATTGGAGTATCTGTTCTGATGTCTAGTTATTATCATCCCGCAGCTCCTGGTTTTCTTCATCTCAGATCCAAAGTGTTCCTCCCTGCCGTTCCGTTCCACATTCTCTGAGCAATAAAGCACTCTCAGCACCGACCGCTGCGCTCCAGATTTGGAGGATTAGCTTTAGCTAATTAGCTTTAAGAAGGTTCTGAGCAATTATACACTGGTCACCTTCAGAATGAATTGCAGAAAATTAAGGAAAATGCCTTGTCCTCATTTCCTCGTTTGCACCGTTCCTCAGAGACAGCACACTTTAGAGCCGCATGTGGCAGTTCTTCCATGGGAACCAAGAATGAGATTGCTTTCTCTCAATTACTTCTAGACAGTGTTGAGATTAAACAGAGATCAAATCTATCTCAATATAAACTAAAAATATAACAAATTTTCTCATTAAATTCCAAGTCTAAATGATCATTTTATATCTCTATGCACTCAAGGTTCCAAAACAGGATTTTTGCAGCACTGCCATAGAAGAACTTTTCAGTGAACAGTTCCTAAAAGAACCATTATTTTCAGCACCAGTAGCCTTGTGGTTAGTCCGCCGACATACAGCGCAACTGCGCTCACGGGAAGTTTGATTCCCATCTCGAGGTTCTTTGCCGATCTTGCTCCCCTCTCTTCATCCAGTGTTCTTTACTATCCTATCTCAATAAAAAGGCATAAAAATAACTTCAAAAAGAACCATTATTTTCTTAGTGTGAAGAACATTTTAATAATCTAAAGAACCCTTTTCCACTATAAAGAACCTTTTGTGCAATGGAAAGAATGGATGTTAAAGGTACTTCATGTAATCACTGATCCCAATAAAGAACCTTTATTTTTAAGAGTGTACACTTATGATTTGCTCATTTGTATATATATATATTTTTTCCCCAGTTGAATTTTAGGAAAAACATCTAAGAGCCCCCAAAACACAGTTGTTGTGAAAATGAATGGCCAAAATGCATCGGTTTTTCATTTTAGTTGAAAACGGTGTTGTGTAAATGCCCCCTAAGATAAAAAAGATGAACATCTAAAATATTTACATCACATCAGAATAATGTATGACTGATGCTGAAGCAGTCTGTGTCGGTGTCTGTCAGTCTGACCTCTCGGTGTGTTTTTCTGACTTTATAATAACCTTGCCCATCTTTACAGCCATTTCATGTCTGATATTTTCCTCGCCAGTCTTCTCCATTTAGCTCCTGTAGTTAAGTGTGATTCATTGAGCTGAAGAATTGCCATGACACGTGTCTCCTGTCTTTGACGCGAGTGTTCATGCATCTTTCCTGCTCAGATCTTCCTTGCAGGACCTTTTAAAATCAGGAGATTAAAAAGTAAATATGCTTAAATGAACTAAAATGAACTAAAAATGTGCCTCTACCAACATTTTTTTTTTGCAAAACTCCAAAAACATACCTATACATACTTTTCACTGCAGCTGAAATGAACTCTCATAGCAGTAAAACACCAACAACTTTTATTCTTTTTAATGCAAATTATGATACCAGGCAATAATCAATTAATTAAGATGCCCCAAAACACTTTTAATATAGTGCATGATTTGTAAACAATACTTTTTAAATATTTGCATCACATATTTATCTTCATTTGTATGGCTTTTTCAGTGTAGTAAACTTGCTCAATAGCACACCTGGTACAGCATTGCAATTGAAATGCGCAGTGTTCAGATACGAGTCCCTAAATACGTGATTCACCAAAAGATGCTGTGTAAAAAAGGGAAAATAGCATGGTTATTTCAGCAAATGCATTTTTACCTCACTTTTTCTTACACTATTATTAGGTTTAGTGTAGGTGGTACTTTATTTTTAATCAAGATAACACATTAACCTTTTAGTGAAACTCATGTGGCATTTGATTTCCAAACTTCTGATATACGTACAACAGCCAATGTAATAAAATGTTGCCACAGTGACGTTTAACTGTTAATTATATAATATAATTAATATAATTCATCACATACTACATAAAAGAGTAGCTCCATAACAGATAGTAAGGTAATTTAAATTTAAATGGCATTAGCACCAAAAATCACAGCTGTCCTTCCTTCTCATCTTCAGTTACTCGCTCTTAAGCTGTGTTGCCTGGGTTGGTTCATTCAATAGCATTTGTGTGCAGCACTTAGTGCTCCCACGAAACTGATGTATGATGAAATCTGAACACAAGTGGTCAGAAGAAATGCATTCAAAATGCATGATTACCAGCTGGAAACAATGAACACGTCTGTGACTTAATAACCGAAAAATTTACATTTTTTTCATATTCACTCTTATGTTGCATAATTGTGATAAAAGAAAATACATTTGATATCCAAGGTTTAAATGTTTTAAATTAAGATGTATACATATGTTAGGAACATGATAATGACATTGACAGCTTCTTCTTTTGCTTTTCCATTTACAGATTGCAAGACTGGAAAAGGGTAAGATACAATCTCTCTTTCCCGTCTTTCATTTCCTCATCTCTTTCTCAAAAAAGCTCTATATGTCACAGTCGGCTGCTCTCACCTCTGCTTCTTTTCTTCTCGTTGTTTCTCATCTGTCAGTCCATATCCTGCTCTTTTAGAGTCATTCTCTGTCTATACATCTTTCACTCTCAGTCTTTTGTTAGTGTCTTGATCTGTTCGTCTGATTTGCTCTCTGTAATTCTGCTTAAACTGTGATTAGTTTTTTCTTTCAGTGCGTAATATTAGACAGTAACACTCGGGGGTATTTTCATGATTTCATGTTGCCAGATCATGAACAAAGCCACAGTACTTACTGATGTGGAACTAACGTTGACTGGAACTAATGAAAAATGCTGTTGGCATATGCAAAGATGCATGTTTTTTGTTCTGTGGGCATTTCAACAAGTAAAGTATTTACATTTATTCCCTAAAAAAAGAAAAATATATATTTCTTGCATGCGCACGGAAGCGTTTGCATTTTGCTAGTGTAATTTCCTTAAATGAATAGTTTACCAAAAAATTTAAATTTAATCACTTTGTTTTTCATCAGAACAAATTTGAAGAAGTTTAGCATTCCATCACTTGCTCACCAATGGATCCTCTGCAGTGAATGGGTGCCGTCAGAATGAGAGTCCAAAAGCAATATAGATAGAGGAGTCGTAGCCAAAATCAACAGTTTGAAGGTAGAAGAATATCTTAATGATGGATATATTTCTTATAAACACACTTTTCTCTGTGATCACTCTCTTTGTGATGTTTTTATCAGCTGTTTGGACTCTCATTCCGACGGCACCCATTCACTGCAGAGGACCAATTGGTGAACAAGTAATGTAATGCTACATTTCTCCAAATCTGATGGAGTACTATTCCTTTAACAATCTGCAAAGAGTTTGTACAAAAAAAAAAATAAATAAAAACTACAAAGCGTTCAGAATAAAACAACCGTCTTCATTTTAAAATATTTATTATGCAAGCAGGCAGGTCATGCTGACTTTCAATGAATAATGAGAAGCCTTCATGACTAATCACAGTGCAAGAATTAAATGTGTATCTATGGCTTTCTCCCTATTACACAGATGAATGTAGAAATGTAGGTTGTATTTCACAAGGTCATACAAATCTCTCTGCGTCATTACGGCACAAATTTAATGATAATATGTGTGCATAAAGGCTCATAAGCATAACTGGAAGGACATTAAAGGAGCTGGTGTGTCATGCACAAGGTGTTTTACAATGCCATAGTGTCTTTAGTCGATACCAAACCAGTGAAATCAATTTCAATACCCATTTTTACAGGGCAGCAAATATGAACATGCACAAGGGTTAAACATTATAAATATGAACAAGTTCCATTACAACAAAGTCATGTAGCTTTCAGATCCCATAATGTAGCACACATTCTATTTTTATTCTGATTTTTACATTTACTTAAGATGAACCAGCTGAGTTTGCATTAATATTGTACCTTTTAAAGACCATTTACCAAATACCTTGCATTTGGCCTCATGTGCACAGGAGCATGTTTATATCCACACATTACATTCAAAAGCAGCCACCTGTCAGTCAGGTACAAAATTGAATTGGTACTTAGTGCAACTCGCCAACTTTGTGATCCGGTCGTGGGCTTTTCGAGTTAACAGCTCACTGGAGGGGAAGATTGTCAATGAATAATGCCTTACATTTTAGTGTAGCTGTGTAGCTGTACTCTGAATATATCACAAGTCATATGGACTACTTTTGTGGTGGGGATTTTTTGGGAGATTGACAGTTGGTGTTGTTGAAAGAGAATTGCATAAAAATTCATTCAGATATCTATACGGGTTTGAAATGACATGAGGGTGAGTAATAGTAACAGGTTTGTTCTTGAAATACAATGGAATATTGCATAAAATAATTACTCTGCCCTGAATCATATTTAGTGAATGAAATCTAATACTTGTTCTATATTTAAGTGACGTGACATGTGGCCAAGTATGGTGACCCATACTCGGAATTTGTGCTCTGCATTTAACCCATCCAAAGTGCACACACACAGCAGTGAACAAACACACACACCGTGAACACACACCTGGAGCAGTGGGCAGCCGTTTATGCTGCGGTGCCCGGGGAGCAGTTGGGGGTTCGGTGCCTTGCTCAAGGGCACCTCAGTTGTGGTATTGAGGATGGAGAGAGCTCTGGTTATTCACTCCCCCCACCGACAATTCCTGCCGGACCTGAGACTCGAACTCGCAACCTTTGGATTATGAGTCCGACTCTCTAACATGCTGATTCCAAAAATAGTGTCTGTTTTGCTCAAGGGCCTCAGACTTTCTCACAAAATATGATGCATTTCATAGCATCTTTGCTTTTGACAATCATTTGTAAGGTGAAGAAGTCTTGTATTATTCCTTAATCACCAGAAAAACTGCCACAAAGACATTATTCCTGTCTTCCTCTGAGCCAGATTACAATGATTTGCTCAATTCTCTGGTGACTTTTACATGTATGAATGATTCTGAAGATGTTATTTCACACCTAATTCAGATTTCAAGGTTTAAATTATGGCCAGTGACAGAAGAAAATGCAAACATGAACCAGATATTTTCTGCTCCTTCTGTGAGTGTTTTCCTACATCCAAACTGCAAGAGAGAATTACAGATTTTGTGGAAAACAATTGACATTAAATTGAGTATTTGTCTACTCCTTTGCAGGATTGTAATTTGATCTTTGCAGGATCTTTTTATCATTAAAAATGAAACTTTTGATATTTGGTTGCTTTTGTTATTTCTTTTTTTGTGAAACTGTATATGATCAAAATATTTGAATTGATAGTTTTGGACTTAGCACCATCAAATTAGGTAATATTATTGCAGATCAACAAAAACATTTTTCAAGATGCAGGGCTGTGTTATCAACAGGTTATGCTAAATCGGATGAATTTGCTCTGTCCTCTTGTGACACGGCCGGCGTTTATTTGGTGTTTGGTGTCATCTGGTGTCGGTGTGTGCGTCACCCTCGGCTGTGCTCTGATGGCCTGAATTGTGTCTGTAAATATGTTCTTGTTCTTTTCTCCCTGGAGTGTGAACCTTGAAGGCCCAGATGAAAAATCAATACTTGGCCAGCTTCTCTCGGTTACTGCCGCAGACTGTCAGCAACACGAGAGACAACAAAACAGACACTTCGTCTGCCTGTGTAAGTTTTCCTGTAACTCTCATTGGAAACAATAATCACAAATGAGATCTAAAGTCAACATGAAAGTTTGCAGCCCATTTCTCTTCTGTAATGTGATGCATTTTCCACTGAAATTGTATATATTCAGGTAAATCGGGACTCAAATAAATCTCCCAATTAACCTAAATTAACCCCTATTTAATGAGAGAATGACTTCGTATTCATTGGGAATTGGTGAAAAATAGGATCTATTTTGATTTCATGTTGACTTAAAGGGGTCATATGATGTTGCTAAAAAGAAATTTTTTTTGTGTGTTCCAGGGTCACGTGTGTGTGTGTGTGTGTGTGTGAGTGCACAACACCCGTCGTAGCTGCCGTCGTAAATGTAGAGAATGTTCTGACATGATTTTACGCACAGCACTCTTTGTTATGTGTTTGATAACATCTGTCAAAGTAGCCTTTAAGCAGGCGATTCAAAGCGGTAAAATTTACAAACACTGCCAGCAAGTCCTGGATTCTACCCCAGAACATCTACCGTCGGCCTGCAGCATTCCATCTACAGAGTTCACGGATTACGAACGATTGCTGACAGAAAATGAATGGATAAATTTCCAGTATCATGAAAGACAATTTAGGAAAGGCCTGGATACAAAACGATTACAAGAAAAACAAAACTTTGTACTTACCGGAGATTTCAGGAAGTGGTCAAAGTTGTTTGCAGTTCTCAATGGGGCCTTCTTCAGAACCGGAATATTTTCCATAAAACGTACAGATGGAGGACAACTTGGACTACCGTTACTCAAGTATGTAGTGCGGATTTTAAGGACTTTGCCACTGGATGATAATGCGCGATCTAAATCAAACCCTGTTGCAAACCCGGCCGATTGGATTGAAAAACACCTGCGGTACCTGCGCGAGGTGATACAACCAGCGATTGCCTCCGCCACAAGACAGCATCAGAGAAACCCTCGGAAGGTAGGCAAAACCAAACTAACCTATCTATGGCAGCATCGTAGAACAAAGGCGATTGACATTATCCTAAATGATTGTATGTTTCCCACGCCACCGCTTGATGCTGGTGACACTGAGCAAGTGTACAATTATTATCGGAAAAAATGTAAGTCCGACCCGACTACTATTACGCTTGAATTACCCCCGTGGAATGATGACTTAGACAATACACTGACCGAGTCGTTGCCGTCTACATCGGCGTTTACAATAGAAGAGATCGAGAAAGTAATTGTAAATCTGCCCAATAACAAAGCCAGCGGCTCTGATGGTGTTACTTATGAGAATCTGAAAGCCACTAGGCAAACATCCTGCTACATATTGAAAAGCATATTTAACACCTGTTTGATTAATGGTAAAGTCCCTAGTTCATGGAAGGGAGCACTCATTTACAGAATACCGAAGAAAGACAATGTACCAGAAGACCCCTCAACATGGAGGGACATCTCATTATTGCCATCTGTATACAAAGTCTTTATGAAGTGCCTGCTTTCAAGAATACTACCTTGGCTGGTTGATGCTGGAATTTTGTCTAACAAACAAAAAGCTTATATTGAGCGACAAGGCATGAATGAGCATGTTTTTTGCTTAAAAACTGCCATCGACGATTTTAAGCATGAATCTGCTAAGCTCTATATTGTCTTCCTTGACTTCAGAGATGCCTTTGGCACATTGCCTCATAGAGTCATGATTGATGCATTGGAAGAGATGCAGCTCCCTAAGATCTATGTGGACATAATAAAAGATGTATATTGTGACTCCTACCTACAAGTGATCTGTGGAAAAGACCTCACCAGACCAATACCACTTGAGGTAGGAATCAAAACTGGCTGTCCATGGAGTGCTGTAAACTTTATCATTGCAATAAATCAATGGCTAAAATGGCTCTGCGCACATGCCCCGCCCCACGTCCTGTCACCGAACCCAGTCCAGGGCTATGCTGATGATGTGGTCGTCGCATCCCGAGATGAAGGCGTGATTAAAAACATGTTGTCTTGCACAGACAGATTCCTGACATGGTCTGGCCTACAAGTAAAGCACAGTAAATGTGCAGTTCTCTATGAGAGGAGGAGCGGTGGCAACCGTTGGTATAGATCAAGGGCCGACCAACCCCCCTCTTTTACCATCTTAGACCAGCCACTCAGAGTGTACACTAGACATGAGACCTACAACTACCTGGGTCACAAGTTTAACATTGCTGGTGAATGGAGTGTGCAAGTGACTGATATGGTACATCAGTTTATGACCAGACTGGATCTCATTGACGCATCAACTCTTCCCGTTATTTTAAAAGTGCAAGCAATAAGAGACATAGCTTTTTCTAAAATTCAACATCTTTTTGCAAATGTCCATGTTCCACAAAAAGTGTTGCGTGAAATCGACAACAAAACCGTAAACGTGGTTAGGAAATGGCTTTGTCTCAACACACATTCTACAAGATGTTTCATCTTCCAGAAGAGACAGGACGGGGGGCTTGGAGTTCCAAACTGCATGTGGGAGTACACAGCCACGAGACAGTCTCACCTTACCAACATGCTAAACTGTGATGATGTCAGCGTGGGGCAAATGGCCAGAGCATCCTTATTGCTGGATTTTAAAAGACGGAAAGTGCTACATGCATGCGCTGGGGAAGACAGCTTCCTGGGTTTTAAAAGAAAGACCAATGGAAAGCTGGATGGACGGGCACAGGGATTTGGTGTGTCATCAGACTGGCCAGACTTAAACGACCTATGCTGGAGGACAGGTACTGAACTGAAGTGGACCTCCCACAATCAACCTGTAGAGGTCTCTGATGCAGTCGTAGAGGATCCATCTGTCATCGTGGAAGCCAGGCTGCACCATAACAACATTGTTCACCTGCTCCAGCCTAGAACATCAAGGCAGACTCTCTTGTCTATTCAAAGAGCCCAAAATATGGAGTACTGGTCCAGTCTAAAACTCCAGGGAAAGTTGGCAAAATTGCCCTGTGCAGACCACTCTGTATCACACACCATCTACAGCAATGCCACCGTCAGTGAGGAGATCCTTACTTTCTGTGTAAAAGCACGTCTGCAGGTTCTTCCTACAAAATACAACTTATCACTGTGGTTTCCCTCGACCCATTCCCCCCTCTGCCTGCTGCATGACCCCCCTCAACACCTGGAGTCAGTAGCTCACATCATGAACAGTTGTTCATCATTTAAAGGACTATATATTGCTAGACATGACAGACTTGTGGATCTCATTGCTGCTCAGATTCCCTGTGTGGCTGATGAGCAGATCTTTAAACACACTACTGTACAGTCTGAATGGTTTAACTCACCTGCAAATACTTTTCTAGGAATTGCTAATACTCCAGATATTGTTAACATTTCTCAGAATGGTAAAACAGTTACACTATTTGAGGTGTCATGTGCATTTGACTTGTTTATGGAGGACTCTTACTGCTCTAAAACTTTAAAATATCAGTTATTGATATCTACCATTGAGAGCCTTGGGTACAAATGCCAGCTTATTGTGCTAGTGTTTGGTAGTCTAGGTCATGTACACAGGCTGGCGATCCGTGGACTTTGCATTGGGGGCCTATCTAAAACAAGGGCTAAACAGTTGGCAAAGTACTGTTCAATCTCAGCAATTACAGGAAGCATGTTCATTTGGAAAAGGCGATGTTTCTTGTATCCTTAGAACTGTATAACCCATAACAATGTGCTGATCTGTTTTAATCTGTTGGATCATTCAAAAATTTGATTCCTAATGAATTGTGACTTGTAATGTGGAATCAAATAAAGTATATATGTGGTTTATGTGGTTCAAAAAACACATTATTTTCCATATACTGTACATTATTGTTGCTCCTCTATGCTCCGCCTTTCTGAAACGTGCCGATTTTTTATAAAGCTCATCATTCTGAGAAGCGAGGTGTGCTCTGATTGGCCAGCTATCCAGTGCGTTGTGATTGGCCGAATACCTCAAGCGTGTGACGGAAATGTTACGCCCCTTACCGTATTGTGATGCCGTGGCCGCGACGAGACAAAAACAATAAAACCAATTATAAACGAGGCATTTTTGTTGCATCCAGTGGGGACATAATTACTGATTATAATGACTTATACTGTCTTTTTACGCGTTGCGTTGCATCGCGCCGCGTAAACATTAACATGTCTGCATTTGTGATCTGAGAAACGACAAACAACAAGCACTACTCTACATAGCTCAAAACTCGCATTTGAATAGTCAGTGGCAAATACTTTAAATGATGTTTTATTAACAAAGTTCGGGAGGAGCACGTTCAGATAATTAACCTAATTAACATGAGAGGAGAACAATCAGTAATCAACCCAATTAACAAGATAAGAGGCGTGTATATATACACAGCAGACCTACCTCTGTTCATTGGCAGTTCTCCAGCATCCCTCCGCCACCCCTTCTCTGCACTTACAATTATTCCTGTCCTAACCTGTAGGGGGGTACTCTGGGTTTGTGTCAAAGTTCCGAGCTCGAAGCCCTCCCCTCGGACAGCATGCCAAATACGCATAAACTTTATTCTGAACTTACAGGCTGTGAGTCAGAAGCTCCAGACTGTCCTTGCAAAGTTGAAATTGCCCCACTTTATAGAAACACTTGTAGGCTACTCTCCCAGGTTCAGGAAATAGTCCTCCTTAAAATGCGCTGCACACACTCTAATATTTGGGTTGAACTGTGTTGTAAATACAACTTAACCACTGCTTTCTAGTTGTGTCCTCTTTTGGAAGCTCAAACAAAGTAGTTTCGCTTTCACAACGAAACACAGCGTCTCCAGGACATGGTGCCGGCGGCAGCAACAATACTACGGCGAGAATAAAAATCACGCTCTCTTTCTTTGCATGTACGTTTGGGCGGTGTTTTGCAAATCTTCCCACATCGTGATGTAGACATGTGGGAGCGTGTTTGAATGAGCCGTTTTAGAAGGGCATAGACGAGTCTTAACTTTTATAAAGAATATCTCTTTGGGTTTGAGACTTTAGTCTTTGCAACTTTAGGGATCTTATCTATGCACGAACAGCTTGTAACACTCCAAAGAGAAAGGAAAACTTGAAATCGCATCATATGACCCCTTTAAATGTCTTGAGTATTTCTCCAGCAATATGATGACATTATATGGAGTGCAAATTATGATGATGTTTCCAGCTTCTTAGATGTTTCTCCTGTGAAAATTATCCAATCAATTTCACATGTGTCTCTCCTAGAGTTTCAGAAGAGATATCAACAATGCCTCAGATTTGCCAAGACACTAAATGCACAATAAAAAGTCAGCTCAATATGAACTCAATTATTTCTCATCAAATTCTTATTCAATCAAATGATCTGATCTGCTATCCATATTTTATAGCTCTGTAAAATCAAATATAGACTAATTTGTGTCTATTTCTTTCTAGCCTGAAACATGAGACAAATTTCGTACTGAAATGAGACTCAACAGAAAACTCTATTAAGTCCTCTGAGAAATGAAAAAGCAACCTTTGCTGAATCAAATTTTCAGATTTTTTTATTGTAGTGTTTCATGTTGATGTTACTGATATTCAGAGATCTCAAAAGGAAATACTTCTCATCAAAACAATGATCGCATTCTATATTTATAAATTTCAAAGTTATGTTTTTGTGTCCATTTGCGTTTATTTTTAGGAGAAAAATCTGAGACAAAGTTGATACTAACACAACTAAAAAGTCAGATTTTCCTATAAATAATATGGTTGTGCTTTCTAAAAATGCTAATGAGTTGATGTTAATGAGGTTTTCGTTTGTATATACCACAGTGACTCCATACATGTCGAGGTCTGTAAAAATGGGCCGTCACCATGACGACACGATTGAAGGTTTGAAGGCCGTTGTGATGATAAACGCGAGAGAGCAGCTATTAAATAAAATTTGCTTCTGCTCTAACAAGTTGCCAGATTGTGAGGTGGAAATGCTTTTCTTACAAATAATCTAGAAGCTGTAATTACCTCACGCTGTTTTCTGTTTTTTGCCAGTTTGTTTCTGTGATTTTACACTCTTTTAGGGGAGAAAAGCAGAAATGTCGTGTCCTCTGTGTTTTTCACGACTGTGTGTGTTCATATTTTCCTGTGCTGATCAATGAACTATCTTCCTGACAGCTGGGAGCCGTGAAAAAGAGAGGTTTACTGTGTGACTGGGCATGAATAGACAAAAAACAGACTACTGCTGGGCGGATGCAAACAGATAAAACAGACAAATCATCCACAGCCATCAGAGGAAAGCAGGTAGTGTGAAACCACAGGACTTTTCCGCCTCTCATCTGAGGAAATCAAGTGATTTTGGAGCTTTGTTCTGATGAAAGTGCATGTTCTCTCTTGTGAGATCTCAAACGCTTGTCTGAATGGATTGCGCTCTTTGTTAGTCCATCTACTGCTAATATTGAATTGTTTCTGGCAGTAATTTTTGGGTTTCAGTTGATTGAGGTTCATTTAGATAGACTTTGTAAATAATTACAGAGGAAAACTGGGCATCATAAACTTCATTCATACACTACCAAACTCAAAAGTTGTTCCAAACACAACAAACTCGCGCAGAAACACGTGCATCTTTGCTAGGGGACAAAATGTGTTCTAAAATCGACTCAAAATATCAAACATGTTTAATATCCTCCGATTGGATAAACTGGGTCTGAGGCTGTAAAATCAGAGTTTGTGACCATCATACACAGTATATATGATATTCTGTGAAATCTGTCAACTCAGATCTGCAGACCGACTCTGACTTTCAGCAACTGTTGTCACCTGTCCAGACTATAAATCAGGGCTTAAGTGTCAACCATATTTATATTCAGAAAATTAAAAAAGTAATTACAACTTTTTCCATCTCACACAATCTGACATTTTTCCTTTAATAAACTTGTGGTTGTGAGTTTAAATCTCTGTTTTTGGGGTTTTTCTGTTGTTTTTTTGTTTTGTTTCCCAACACAGTGTATAAATCTTGGAATTTTGACTTTTTCGAGATCTAAATTTACATCTCACAATTCTTTTCTTTTTTCTCTTATAAACTTTCAATTGTGAGCTTAAATCTAACTATTTTTTTTTTTTTTTTTTTTACCAGATGTGAAGTCTGAGTTCACATCTGGTAATTCTGAATTTTTTTTTCTCAGAATGTGCAGTTTACATCTCACCATTCTGTTTTTTTGTTGTTGTTTTTTTTTTACCACAGAATAAAGCATAAAATGTGAAATTTTGCAAGATAATTGCAAATTAATTATGAATTAAATTAAGAGAGATGATTGTGATTTTTTTTCCACACAGTTCTGAATTGTGAATTTATATCTAGCAATTGCAATTGTGAGATAAAAAATGAAAATGTGAGAAAAATGTGAGATAAAAAGTTGCAGTTAACTTTTTTTTTTTTTATTCTGTAGTGAAAAGAAGCTTCCTTATTCATGACATTGTAAACAAAACATCTTTTTTCACCACAGATTTTAAATAACACTGTTTTGACTTTTTTACTTAAAGCTAAATTTGCATCTTACAATTCTGATTTTTTTTTTTTAAATATCGCTATTTTTTACTGTTTTCAAAGTTTGAGTTCACATCTGGCAATTCAGACATTTATTTTCTCAATTTGCAGTTCACATCTCTCCAATCTGTGTGTGTTTCTTTTTTTATTTTTCGGTCATTGTAGGTGTGATGTAGGAAAAGTGCTGGGCAGCAGGTGTTTCTATGGTTTCCTCGTCACTCAGCCCACACAGCTATGGCTCCAACCTCTAATTTAATTAACTTTTGTGGTTACTGAAATGTTTGAAAGTGCATTTTCATTGAGTGGGAACCATTTAAAAAGGTTTTCTGTTGCTTTTGATATGATGGCAATGTGGCTTTACATTTTTCTTTTAAGAAAGACTTAACAGACAAAGCAAGGAAAACGTGTAGGTTTGTAACTTCTGATATTGTGCTCAGGGACAGAAAGTGTCGTCCACTTGGGATGTGGTGTTATAAGCGATAACTCAGTGACGGTGTGGGTGGAAGCCATGACAGTGGTCTTAAAAGATTATTCCATGTTATCTTGGACAAAATGTCAGTGGGAGGAAAGTGTTTAAATGAAGCCAAAACAAGTAAGTGAAAGGTTAAGCAGAATAAACAGAAAACCAGAAGCCAATTTCTGCAAACAAGCAAAGAAGTTTTGTGTAATCCCTGTAAGTGAAGAAAGTTCTAAGTAATTCCTGCGGAACACTATCACACTAACACTATATCCCCTATCGCATTCTACAACAAAAACAATCAGAGCGCATTGTTATCAATAGTTTTATTTTGATTTCCCGAGTCCGCTATTAGCTTATAGCCCGTTAGCATCGCCAGCGTGGTTGCCGCTAATCTCCCTTACACTGGTAATACTCCATTCACACACATTACCTTTGTTTCACTGTTACTTGCTTTAATGGCGGATTTGTGTCTACCTTTGAGTGCAGGTGAGGGCGTGAATGCAGCTCGAGCTGGAGGCCGTGGAGAAGCAGATGCGCAACCTGGTGGAGAAGCAGGCCCAGCTGAGAGAGCGGAAAGCCGTGCTGGAAACATCCTGACGCTCACAAGTCCAGGGTAAGTATTCAGTGCACTGCTAACACTCTCACCACCTCTACTCCGTCCGTTTCTCTGCACAGGCCCCGCGCACCCAGGACGCGATCTTCCCAGATGTCCTTCACTCCAGCGTCGGGACACGACAGACCCTGGGTGCACTAGCAGCGGAAGACGCAAGCCAGAAAAAATCTAGTCATGATTAAACCAGAAAAATGCTAAATAAATGAACAAAAACTATTTTTAAAGCTTGGGCTCCTAAACATTAGGTCACTCACACCCAAAGCAGTTATTGTAAATGAAATGATCACAGGTAATAGTTTTGATGTACTCTGTTTGACTGAAACCTGGCTCAAGCCAAATGATTATATTGGTCTAAATGAGTCTACTCCACCAAGCTACTGTTATAAGCATAAGTCCCGTCAGATTTTGTTGTGGCGGCGGTGTTGCAACAATATATAGTGATATTCTCAATGTTACTCAGAAAACAGGATACAGGTTTAACTCATTCAAAATACTTCTGCTTAATGTTACACTGTTAGATATGCAAAAGAAATCTCTCCTATCTCTTGCTCTGGCTACTGTGTATAGACCGCCAGGCCATATACAGATTTTCTAAAAGAATTTGCAGGTTTCCTCTCAGACCTATTGGTTAATGTTGATAAAGCACTAATTGTCAGAGATTTTAACATTCACTTTGATAATAGAACTGATGAGTTAGGACTTGCGTTTACTGACCTAATAAACTCTTTTGGAATCGAGCAAAACGTCATCGGGCCCACTCATTGTTTTAATCATACACTAGATTTAATTATATCACATGGAATTGATCTTACTGATATAGATATCGTACCTCAAAGTGATGATGTTACTGACCATTTCTTTGTATCGTTGTATTAACTATATGGCTCCGTGTTATCATCTGGGCAGAACTATTGTTCCTGCCACTAAAGACAGATTCACAAATAACCTGCCTGATTTATCTCAACTGCTCTGTGTACCCATAAATGCACATGAACTAGACAAAATGACTAGCAACATGGGCACTATCTTCTCTAATACATTAGAAGCTGTTGCCCCCATCAAATTGAAAAAGGTTAGAGAAAAACATACTGCATCATGGCACAACAGTTATACCCATTCTCTCAAAAAAGAAACTCGTGATCTTGAGCGCAAATGGAGAAAAACTAACTTGGAAGTTTTTAGAATTGCGTGGAAAAACAGTATGTCCAGCTATAGACAGGCTTTAAAAGCCGCCAGGGCAGAGCATATCCACAAACTCATAGAAAATAACCAAAACAATCCAAGGTTTTTATTTAGCACAGTGGCTAGACTAACGATCTAAATATTCCCTGACAGTTTAATAGTAATGACTTTATGAATTTATTCACTGATAAAATAGATAACATCAAAAATACAATAACAAAATGTAGATTCTATGGCGTCTAGTCCTTCAGCTTCATTCATTGCACCCAAAGAAAAACTGCAGTGCTTTACAACTATAGGACAGGAAGAGCTAAATAAATGTATCTCTGCATCTAAACCAACAACATGTCTATTAGATCCTGTACCCACTAAATTACTGAAAGAGTTGTTACCTGTAGCAGAAGAAACTCTTCTTATTATTAACTCATTATCTTTAGGTCATGTCCCAAAACCATTCCAGCTGGCGGTTATTAAGCCTCTTAATAAGAAACCACAACTAGATCCTAGTGAACTGGCAAAGCTAGAGTCCTTACCAGGTCAAGAAAATATGATCATATTACCCCAATTTTACGGTCTCTGCACTGGCTCCCTATTAAGTTCCGTATCAGTTACAAAATATTATTACTTGCCTATAAGGCCCTAAATGGTTTAGTTCCTGCGTACCTAACTAGTCTTCTACCACGCTTCCTAAGGTCACAAAACTCTGGACTTTTGGTAGTACCTAGGATAGCAAAGTCCACTAAAGGAGGTAGAGCTTTTTCACATTTGGCTCCCAAACTCTGGAATAGCCTTCCTGATAACGTTCGGGGTTCAGACACACTCTCTCTGTTTAAATCTAGATTAAAGACACATCTCTTTAGCCAAGCATTCACATAATGCATCATATATAATCTTGTACTGCAGTTATATCTGCTCAAATGCATTATTATTCTTTAGCTTGGGTTGAACAAATCATTTTTGCTTTGGATGGAACAGCAGCTACGCTAATTATGTCTCTATTTGTTTCTCTGTTTTTGCCATGGGATTAACTTCAGTCTGGATCCAACCCTTAAATGATCTGAGATGACCAAACACCTGAGAAGAGATGATGCCAACCCCTCAGAGGATGCCAACCCTCAGACAATATACAGAATTACCAAATTTTGCCATAAGTTAAATATATTAAGTTTCTACAGTATATAAATATATTGTAGAAACTTAATTTCCTGTAAAGCTGCTTTGCAACGATTTGTATTGTAAAAAGCGCTATACAAATAAAATTGAATTGAATTGTGTGAACGAATGTGCCTCTCCGTAACACCTGTCTGATTTACAGAACAGACAGAAAGCTAAGCGATTAAACCTAATGAGGTTTGTTTCAGACTGTTCTTGGCAGGTCAGATTAATCATGTCACTGAATCAGCAGATGAAGCAAGTTGAAACACACTCACATCGATTTGTCTGTCAGAGGAAGCAGCGAGATGGAGCTCGAGAGAAAAAAACACAACAGACAGAAGAAACCAGGTCTAAACGATGTTCGATCAAGTCACGTAAACATTGAGCCTCACATTTTCTTTCTGTCAGTCTGCATTTACTGATCTGTTAATGTTGGTAACTAATGAAAGTTACTATAAATTTATGTTGATAAGGCAGTTTATGGTATGTATAAATAATTTAGTATATAAATATAATCGGTTTATAATATAATTATAGAAATTATAATATAATTTCTCAGTACATGGATAAGTATATATATATATTTTTAATTTATTTATTTTTTGTTATAAACTTTTTATTAATTTCTACACACTACATCACAACATCCATTCAAAACAAACAAAACAACAAACATACAATCAACACTTCAAAAGTCCAGTCAAAAAGGAGAGAGAGAGGGAGGGAAAAAATAATTCCTTCATACAATCGAGTATGTTAAAGAAAAAACCCTGTCAAGCATCAATAGTAGAGGACTTGGCCCCATTAATTCGCGCTGTTGTACATTCACAAGTCACTATTTTCAGGAGGTTTATGGATCCAATATGTTTTTCCACACATGTGCGGTGTAAACCAGTTCTGTATTATTGTCTTCTTCGCAACAACATTCTCTTTTGTATTAAGCTTATACAGAGACCAGAATCATCATTAGGAAGACACAAACTTGGGTTAGCAAAGCAATCAATTTGTAGTAAGGAGGATAAAACCAGGTTTACATGTGTCCATAGATTAATGACTCCAGGACATTCCCAAAACATATGACGAAAAGTACCTGATGATGCAGAATTACATATATGGCAGTTAAAATTTGGTTGTAGTTTCATTTTGAATCTTTTGTAAGGAGTTATGTATGCTCTTTGAATGACTTTGAAGTGAATAAGATGATGAGCCAAGTTTTTAGATGTCAAGCTGAGGTTAGACAACACTCTCTCCCAGTCGACAGATAAATTAAGGTCAGATAATTCCCTATTCCAAATAGATTGAATAGAAAGAGGTTTTGTAAAGCAATCAATAATTTTATTATATATTAAGGAAACAGATGGCCGATCAGAAAATGGTGCAATCCAATCCCGCATAGGATGAGACGAAATGGGAGATGCCGAAAGAACTCCATACGCTTTGAGAGCAGAACGTAATTGAAGAAAGACAAAATATGCGGATGCTGATAAACAAAATTTAGTTCTTAATGTCTGAAATGAACAGAGGCCCTGGTTATCATATATATCACCGCAAGTGTTTACACCTAAAGAAGACCAAGAGGGTTGGACAAATGGACGATTTCCGCATACAAAATTCAAATTGTGCCATAAAGGTGTACTGTTACAAAATTTGAAGTGTCCTCCTATCAGATGTTCAACCGTTTTCCAGATTTTAATAGAATTAGCCACAACTGGACCAAATTTGTAATTATCACGTTTTTTCCCTGTGCCAGTAAATAAAATATCTTGGAGTCTGTTTGGTTTAACCTTGTCAGCTTCAATCACTCTCCATGAAACTTTCGATTGAGGATCAACCCAATTATAAAGAGCCTTAAACTGGAACGACCAATAATTTGGTACAGCCAATCCTCCTGCGCAATTAGGATGTTGTAATGTGGTAAGTTTGATTCTGGGGCATTTATCATTCCAGATAAAATGAGAAATTATGGAGTTGATCTCCTTAAAGTAACTTGGAGGGGGAGAAAGTGGTAGCATAGAGAAAAGAAAGTTAAACCGAGGTAACAAATTCATCTTAACTGTGGAGATTCTTCCTTGAAGAGAGACTTTAAGATTCTTCCATCTTTGAATGTCATTTTTGACCTTAACTAGAATACTATTAAGATTGTCTCTGGCAATCTTATGGATGTTTTTTATAGATGGTAATGCCCAAATAGATGAAAGATTCCTTAATAGGGATAAATGAATGAGGGAATAGAAGAATTAATCTTAACATTGTTAATTGGCATTAAAGCAGATTTGCAATATTATATATATATATATATATATATATATATATATATATATATATATATATATATATATACATTGTGACACGTGTCCCGAGCCTTCATCAGCGTCGCCCTGGCAACAAAGGGAGCACACCTGCACCCCGCATTACCGGCAGACCGGTCACACCTGGAGCTCATCAGGCACCGCCCTTTAAAAGCCGCCTTTCACACACACTCCGGTGAGTTCTGAGGAAGTCTCCGTCAATAATGTTGTTCTATCTCCTTTCTGCCAGAAGACAGTGTGTGGCCGGTCCTGCCGAACCACAGAAGCACAACACCGACCCACCACTTTGAAGACACGAGAGGATTGAGTACTGCACGGAGCACCGCACCACGAACTCACGTTATTGCACAAATAAATCCACCCTCCGGGGTTTTTCTTGACTCTTTAAAGTCTCGTTGTCGTGTGTAATTCCTCACCCCCGCCACACTATATATATATATATATATATATATATATAAATCTGATCTGATGTTTGTTTCTAGTGAAAGTTACTATATTACTATAATATATACAGTGCATCCGGAAAGTATTCACAGTGCTTCACTTTTTCCATATTTTTTTTTTTATGTTACAGCCTTATTCCAAACTGGATTAAATTCATTATATTCCTCAAAATTCTACAAACAATACCCCATAATGACAATGGGAAAGATGTTTTTTTTTTAATTGAAATTTAAAATTGATTAAAACTAAAAAACCACAAAATCACATGTACATAAGTATTCACAGCCTTTGTCATGACACTCAAAATTGAGCTCAGGTGCATCCTGTTTCCAGTGATCATCCTTGAGATGTTTCTTCAACTTGATTGGAGTCCACCTGTGGTATTGGACATGATTTGGAAAGGCACACACCTGTCTAAATAAGGTCCCACAGTCTCTGTGTTGAGCATTTGCTGAGTTACAGTTCATTTTAGTGACGCGTTTCTAAAAACAGTTCGCGGAGACGGAGAAGACAGAGAGCACACCCTGTTTGTTTTCTTTATTCTTCAGAAGCACAAAGTTTAGTTGTCATTATGAGTGTATACAAATAAAAGTAGACCCCTTACAGATTCGAATGGTGTATTGCTTTTATCTGTACGATCAAAAATGTAATTCAAGCTCATTTCGGCCTTATCAGGAAAATCTGCCTCAAAACGCATATATGCGTTTGTCGACCCCAGAGGGTTAACAGTGCATGTCAGAGCACAAACCAAGCCATGAAGTCCAAGGAATTGTCTTTAGACCTCCGAGACAGGATTGTATCGAGGCTCAGATCTGGGGAAGGGTACAGAAAAATTTCTGCAGCATTGAAGGTCCCAATGAGCACAGTGGCCTCCATCATCTGTAAATGGAAGAATTTTGGAACCACCAGGACTCTTTCTAGAGCGGGCCGCCCGGCCAAACTGAGCGATCGGGGGAGAAGAGCCTTAGTCTGGGAGGTGACCAAGAATCCGGTGGTCACTCTGACAGAGCTCCAGCATTCTCCACAGAGAGGAGAACCTTCCAGAAGAACAACCATCTCTGCAACACTCCACCAATCAGGCCTGTATGGTAGAGTGGCCAGACGGAAGCCACTCCTCAGTAAAAGGCACATGACAGCCTGCCTGGAGTTTCCCAAAAGGTACTCTGGACCAAATTCTCTGGTCTGATGAAACAAAGATTGAACTCTTTGGCCTGAATGGCAAGCGTCATGTCTGGTGGAAACCAGGCACCACTCATCACCTGGTCAATACCATCCCTACAGTGAAGCATAATGGTGGCAGCATCATGCTGTGGGGATGTTTTTCAGTGGCAGGAACTGGGAGACTAGTCAGAATCGAGGCGAAAGATGAATGCAGTAATGTACAGAGACATCCTTGATGAAAACCTGCTCCAGAGCACTCAGGACCTCAGACTGGGGCGAAGGTTCATCTTCCAACAGGACATCGACCCTAAGCACACAGAAACAAAGAAGTGGCTACGGGACAACTCTGTGTATGTCCTTGAGTGGCTCAGCCAGAGCCCTGACTTGAACCCGATTGAACATTTCTGGAGAGATCTGAAAATGCCTGTGCACCGACGCTACCCATCCAACCTGATGGAGCTTGAGAGGATTTGCAAAGAAGAATGGGAGAAACTGCCCAAAAATAGGTATGGGGAGCTTGTAGCATCATGCTCAAAAAGACTTGAGGCTGTAATTGGTGCTTCAAAGGTGCTTCAACAAAGTATTGAGCAAAGGCTGGTTGCTCAATACTTTGTTTTTTTTTTTCTTTTCGTTTTTTATTTTTAATAAATTTGCAAAGATTTCAATCAAACTTCTTTCACATTGTCATTATGGGGTATTGTTTGTAGAATTTTGAGAAAAATAACAAATTTAGGGTGAATCCCATTTCTCTGTCTTACCCCTTCCCCTTAGTTTTGCGCGTTCACGTGAGAGTAAGGGCTATCCCAATTCTCGTTTTGATCGAGGGTAGGGCTAAGGGAAGGGTAGATACCCTTAAAACCAAGCATTTTCGTGAGCTTACTTGAAACCGAGGGGTACCCAGAACACACTGCGCAACCGGCAACAATCAAGTATTTTCGGCTTAAATAATTTATTTAAAAATTACGACAGTCTTGTTTTGTGCTCTAGACAGTCCTGTACATATATATTTGCAACCATGTTCTTAATTGAAAAGTTTTAAAAATCGCTAGTTTACGACGCTAACGTTACATTGCTGATTTGCACAACAGTCCCGCAGACTAGCCTTGAATGAACTCCATGCATGTCTACAGTTTTAACAAGTTTGTAAAACGATCCAAAGTTTGTGATCAACACTTGTCGGCTCTGGTGACGTAGCAGCCAGCTAGCGACGGCGTATGATGACGTAACCGTAACCAAGTGGTGTCTCATTTCATAGGGGTATGTTTTCACCCCTAGCGCTTACCACTCGGTTTCGAGGGACAAGGGCTAGGGGTAAGACGTAGGGGAAGGGGTAAGACAGAGAAATGGGATTCACCCTTAATCAATTTTGGAATAAGGCTGTAACATACAGTAACAAAATGCTTTCCGGATGCATATATTTGTTTATTTATTTATGGATACTTATATCATTTTAATTTTAATCAGTATATTGATAAATTCAAATAAATTATATGAATGTAAATCAAATACTATACTATTGATGTTTGTTTATAATGCAAGTTACTGTGTATACACACACACACATTTAGTGACTTGCATTAAACGAACATCAATAGTAGTACTTGATTTACATTAATGTGTGTGTGTGTGTGTGTTTATTTTTGATATAACACTGTATTGTATATATAATATCTAAAATATGTACAGCTTACTTATTTGTTTTGTATGCCATATCATTCATTACTCTTTTTTTTTTTCTTCTTCTTCAGTAGACACACCGTAATGTTACCCAGCTCATCTGAACACAGAATGGCCTCTACACTTCACCTGTTTTGATTGTTTGCTTTGAGGTTCGGTCATTTTTCATGCATCGAGTACACAGGCTTCTGAGAAATTGCTGCAAAAGGTCAGTCCAGTCTAATGGTAATGGCGCTAAAGCCAGTTTGTTGTCACCGGCGGTCTTTCATGTGATGAACTGTAGAAATAGCTGTGTCATGAAAGCAGCAGAGTAATTACTGACATTAACTGCAGATAAGCAGGGCTGAGTTTTAGGACATTAGAGAGTGTGTGAGAACCATCCGAAAGCATAATATGGAGGAACTGGAAAATAAGATATCAGCTGAGTAGAAATGCTCATCAAGCATTTATTTGATCAGAAATACAAAAAAGTGAATACAGTAATGTTGTCAAATATTATCAAATAACAGTTTTGTATTTTAATATACAGTACTTTAAATATAGTTTATTCCTGTGATGCGAAGCTGAATTTTTTATATATCCATACATTTTATTTCATATATTCATAGTACTATTGTATAGTTTATTCATAAATAAATATAACAATTCATGTATTTTTATTTTTGAATGTAAATCAACTACTGATCTGTTATTGATGTTCATGATAGTATATTGTATAATCATGCAAAAACAGCCAAGTACGCTATAAATATTGCGTACACAAATATCTGCAAATATTTGTAGCCTATCATATCATTTATTATTAGTTTATAGTATATTTCAGGAGTCAAAAGTAGTGTTGTACGATTGTCATGAAAAAATGCAATTATGCAGTAAACAAAATCCAGTCACATCAACCTCCGTCCACATTTACATACTGTTTTTTTTAAAGAACCCAGAAACCAAAACACTGATGTGAACAACCTAGAATGACACACCAATTTATCTTTGCTCTATGCTCAACTCAAGTTGCTGCAAAGAACCCTTTAAGAATCTTTATTTCTAATCATGTAGAAATGAATAGCCTGCAGGTCATCACCATGCTAACCAGCGATACAACATTCACCGGCTACCCAATGCACTATAAAACGTTATCTGCCGTTAATTCGCCAAAACACTTAAATAATTTCCCTGGCAGGTCTGTTTTCCACTGGGAACACATCATTCATTTGTGTAATTTGTGAAAGGTTAGTGGCCCAATGATGTTGTTCAGAACATCAACATGTTATAAATCACATCTACACTGTAAAATCTAATTAGTTAGGTTTACTTAAAAAAAAAAAACGATTGCCTCAAAAAAACTAAATAAATTCAAATGGGAATAGTATGTTGTACTTTACAAATGCTTAGTATAGTTCACTTACACAAGAGTTCTAGTAACTAAAAAAGAACTGTAGGGGTACTTGATTGCTTACTTTAGGTTTACTCTTGACTTAGCATAGCTACTCAGAATTACTGACTCCCACAGTGCATTGCAGCATGAATAAATTATGCAACTGCTTTGTTTTACTGATCTTTACTTTAGCTTTTTATTTTCTCTCTTTGCTCAAAGTCAATTAACTGATTTCATGTTGTATCACTGCATCAATAGAAAGAGATTAAGGCTCAAAAACAGTTAATCACGATTAATCGTATTCAAAATAAAAGTTAAAATTTACATACTATATGTGTGTGTACTGTGTATATTTATTATGTATATATAAATACACATATGTATATATTAAGGAAAAAATATGTTACATTTACATATAAAATATTTATTTTTATAATATAAATTATATACAAGTATAAATATATATACATACAAATATATATATTTTTAAATATTGCTGCAAGCAGCGATTACAGGGGTTCAAGCGCTTAAGGCATTTAAGCATATAAGGAAAAAGACATTACATATTATTTAGCAAGGCTGTACCTACGTAAATCAATGATTAAAAAAGCATTTTTGGCAAATCCAGGTAATTTACCATAGAAATATGAGTTTTGTTCATGTTTATTACTTTTATAGCACCAGCTGTGGTCCGATCCCCTTAAAACTTTTCATGCTTGTTTAGAATCACCTGTCGCGTGTGCTCAGGGGGTTTTGTGAAGTTTTTCCTTTAGGCTTTATAGGATTATGAGCAAATTTGGACTGGCCCCTTTTCTAAACGACCCTGTTACAGCTTTCCAAAGAGCAAATTTCTAAAAACCCAAAAAAAACATTTTTTGATAATTATTGGCCTAGAGAATCCAGAGAATTGTACTCAGGGGCAGATTTAGTGAATTGGGGGCCCCAGGCAAATACAGGAATGGGGCCCTATACATTTGCACACATTTACCTAGATCAACCTTGAGGTTTCTTTTTTGTCGTGATGCTTGCTGCTGCACAATGGTGCCCCATAGTTGAGTCCAATATTTCTACATTTTTCATGTACATGTTATAATGGGATTCTTTCATTTACATTTACATTTATTCATTTAGCCAACACTTTTATTCTTTCATGTTGTAGACCACGAAACAGCAATTGATTTACCGTTAAGATACAAGTTTTAACAAAAAACTAAATAAATTATAAAATGATAAACCTCACAATTGAACCTTTAAACCATTTTTTTTTTTTTTAAGAAATGGGATGAGTCAGAAGTATCAATTATTATATTATTTAAAACAGGTTTGTGAGGGTGGATTTACAGTGAACAAAAACTGCAAACTGGATTATTGAAAATGCAGAAATATAGCGGTTTCCCTGGTAAACCTCATAAAGCTCATAAATGATACTTTATCAGGTAAAATGAAAATGCCATCGAAACTTTCCTGAAGACAATCGGTTCCCTCAGAGGTTCATTCATATAAAAACTTGAATTAGCGAGATTGAGAAAAGTGTGAAAAAATATAGCCTATATTGACGAGGAAAGTCCACTGATGAGTTACCAGAGTAAGCCTAAATTTAATTTTAGTCATTTTAACTTAGGGCTGTCAATCAATTAAAATATTTAATCGCAATTAATTGCATGATTGTCATGAGTTAACTTGCGAATAATCGCAACTTAATCGCACATTTTATCTGTACCTTAAATTAATACTTTTCGAGTTTTTAATACTCTAATCAACATGGGCATGGACAAATATGGATGCTTTATGCAATATATGTTTATTATTAGTGAAACCATAGTTAACATAGAGCATAAAGACTAGACAAAAGGTCATAGATGTTTTTCAAAGAACTTGTTCATGTCTATTAGACACATGGACAAAGAACATAGAAATACCAGGTTCCCATTACTTCTCTTTCTTTGCACTGAGCAATTTACTGACACAAACCTGTTTATATTTTCGCACGACGGGGCAGCTCACTTCTGAACATGCAAAATGTACATTTATTATTACATTTGTTTGCCTCTCTGTGCCACATACTGTATTTTGATGCAGCTAAATTCTCAATAAAACTGTTTTCATTGGTATATTTTACTGTTTCTGTTGTCAGACAACGGGATGAATATGAAATAGTGACTGAAACATGACCCATTAAGAATACATAATCAGCTTTCCCTTCCAAGATGTTAATCTGCACAAAATTTTTTATGATTTATAATCGTACTGCCATCTGATAAAATCAAATAGGCTACACATAAGATAAAAACAATAGAATATATTTCGGCTATACTTGCATGTAAAATTAGAGAAGCAACATATCTATGTTTTAACTGAAAGCGCAGCTCCAGGAACAGAGCAGACACAAAGAGAGAGGTGTGTGCGCACTGGGAAAGAGAGACCTCGCGCTCGTGCGGCAGTCAGCTTCAGATGCATAATATTTTTATTTGCTACAAGCAGGATACACAAGAAGCATGTTCAACTCGGACACGCACATCTCGTATATGAAAAGCATTTTAGGGGACCCTTGGCTTTTGGGGGCCTAAGGCAGTCGTCTACCTTTGCCTGATTGTACTGCAGTGGTTTTTATCCAGATTGAGCGAAAAACCTAGGACTAGTTCACAAAAGTAGATTTTTTACAACTTCTCAATCATTTAACAAATGATATGATTGACAGCAGTGGTTCTAGAGGCAAAGTTGTCAGGAATGAGGAGTTTTATCGTATGATATGAATATCACGCGGCGTACAATCGTTTACGCCCTTGAAAAATGGTCTGCACGATCAGTTTTACGTGGAGATCGCTGATCCGTGACCATTCAGACAATTACAATAGGGTTTCAGCACTGCGCGCTTGATTAAATATATACATATGTGTGTGTATTTATATCAGAGGTCCCGTTAACCATCGTCAGTTATTCCTTAAATGATGTTCCAAGTGCCCAACCAAAGGGAGCACTAGTCACTATAATATTGAGTTCAAACTAAAACATTTTAGGAAAATCAACATTAATTTATGAAGTCAGCTTATGTGATGCTCTCTCAAATTTTTCAGTTGTATTGACATTTCAACATTTAAGATGACTTTGGGAAATGAGTGAATTATGCAGCTAGAGAAAGATGAATGAAAAGTCTAGTAAGAATTACCCAGCCTCAACAATGCTTAATTTTTTTCTTGACGAAATGGCACTCAAAAAAAAGCTTGTTGCACATGCTCTAAGTCTAACCTTCCTTATTTCTTCTTCTGTTGTTTTGTTGCTCATTAGCAACATATTAGTGCACTGCTGCAGCTCACTGGTGTATTAATGTCATTGGTTCCTTTGTGGCTACTTAAATATTTTAAGTAAGCGTCACTCAAAGCAGTAAGTAAATTGTTTTATTCACCTTGAAATTAGCTGCAACTTAACTTAAAACCTAGTAAGTAAAACAACTAACTAAAGATAACTAATTATATCTAAATAATGTAAACTATAGCATTTTACAGTGCGCAGATATTCAGCATACTTAAGACCACTTCAGAGGCCTCTTCAAATGTGTCATATAATGATTAGACCATCATGCGGTTTGGACAGATACGGTTATGTTATGTTCAGGTGTATTTTAGAAATAGATTTTGATGCATTACACACGTTGTAATATGTAATATGTCAATATTTCCTCGTTGATGTTTGGGCAAGCATCATGTCTGGATTATAAAGCCATTTCACCTTGAAAATTGCATTGCTCAGAGGAGGTAATAAATTGAAATATTAAAGAATTCTAATTTAAGATTTTTCTTTCTTACAGAAGAGGTTGTTTTTTGGCTGAGAAGATTTAAGGGAGTTTTGCAGTAAGTATATCAACAAAAGTTTGTCTCATTTAAGTATCAACTTTGTCTCAACTATAAACTTAATGTGGATGGCAGCTTGGTTCGGTTGGTTTTTGAAGAATTCAATGAGACATGTTTGAGTTCATTTTAAGATATTTGTATGATAACTTTTGCATCTTAGCAATTCTGGTCATAGTTTGAAACGTATTTGAAACTGTAAAGGAGACTCATGTGATATTGTCTTTTGTAAAGACAAATTAAGATGGATACAAATAACTGTTATAAGAGCCAAGAGCTTTAAAATAATGTGGATAGTCACTCTGATCATTTGGTCTTGGAAGAATTATTGAGAGCTGTTTGAGTTGTTATTGCGATACTTATGAGCATAATTTGAGACTGAAACATAGAGAAGACTCATGTGAGATTACTGGGACATTTTCCAATGATAACAATCATGAGTCTTATTTTGCCCTGTATTTAAATGTCATTTTTCTTAGGAGAAGCAGTTGAGATGTTTAAGAGAGGTGTTTGAGTTGCATGATGACTTTAGCATCTAGCAATTCTGAGGAGACTCATGTGAGATTACTGATCTTTTTCTCATGAGAACTATCTCTAGTCTCATTTAAGTATCAGCTTTGTCTCAGATGTTGAGAATTCATTTTGTAAAGAGAAATTAAAAAAGATGGATACAAATAACTGTCGTACATTAAGAGCCTAGAGCTATAAAATAATGTGGATAGTCGCTCTGATCATGTGAAGAATTTGATGGAAAATGTTTATGTTGAGAAAATTATGAGCACAGTTTGAGACAAATCTAAAACATAGATAAGACTCATGTGAGACTACTGGGAACTTTTCTCATGATTACAATCATGAGTCTCCTTTTGCCCTCAATTTAAGTTAAATTTTTCTTAGGAGGACCAACTGAGATGTTTAAGAGTCATGTTTGAGTACTGAGACATTTGGTAGTTTTGAGCACAGTTTAAGACATGTCTGAAATTTTGGAGGAGACTTTTCTAATGAGAACAATCTTTGTCTCATTTTGCTCTCCTTATATTGTCATTTTTCTAGTAGAAACAAGATGTTGAAGAGACCTTGTTTATGAGTTGTCTGTCTTGTGGGTTTATTGCTTTCTCTCGCTGTGTTCAGAATGCACACAAAGTCTTTCTGACGAGGACGTCACGCGTAAATATTTGTGCCTCTTTCCCAAGATCAATTATAGGCACCTTGTTTTTCTTCCATATTGTCAGAAGACTTGGCACTGCTGGTTATCTTATTAAAGACTGTCCTGGTAAATTACGATAAATTCACTGTATATCTGACACATCCAAGTTCATTTGTTAGACCTAAATGAGCATTGATCTTGTGGTACACAGGCGATGAGCTCACGTCCTGCTCAGCATTCCCTCACTGTCTGATTCCATTTTGAGACAAATTCTTTCCATTTTAAGAATAGCATTAGTGTAGAGGAACAGCATATGTCAACATAAACTGACAAACTGTATTACATTTGAGGAAAAACCACAGTGGGCTTGGTAAAATTCAAATAATGAACTTTGGCTACAGGTAGGCTGCTTATTATTCCAGACTGACACTGAATAAATTGTGTTTGTGAATGAAGAGCAGAAGACACTATAGCAATTAAGACAGACCCGCAGTCGGCCACCAGGCACGTATTCCAATTATAACAGATGCCGAAAATACCTTCTTCATTCAAATGCATTAGGGCAATTGAATTTGAAATCCAATTTCTATTTGATTATTCGCACAATGTCATATTTTATCCCTTCTATTATAAAAAGCATTTTTAAATTAAAAATCATATCTTTAAGTAGACTTATTAAATTTTTTTATGCGACCATGCATGCTGTGCATTTCAGTCTCCCATTGTGTTAATATAAGTCATTTTACTTTAGTTTGTATCATTTATAGCGATATTCCAAGCTTTTCTTTAGTTTTTCCCATCTTTCACTGAAATGTTGAGATTTGGATTGTGTCTCCTAGACATCAATGAGATAAATAATGAGCAAATGGAGATTTATATTTAAATATCCTGCTTTTCGGATTATTTTACTGAGAAAACGACTCTAATAATATCATGTTTGTCTCTACTAAACATCTCAAAATGTGCTTGGATTTGGTATAGGATATCTAAGCATGCAATCAAAAGTCAGAGATCTCACTAGAAAAAATATTTTCTTATACATGTCAAAGATCAAATGATCTGAGCTGCTCCACATTCATTTCATAGCTCTGCTCTTGCTGTATGACAACTATTGTCTTGTCTATCAAAGGAATTTCCAGAGGAACACAAAGCTGACACTGAAATAACACACAATTGAGCTCTCCATAAATCCTCCTGAGCTTTGAAACATAGCAACAAACTTTCCAGACCATATCGCTGCAACAGCGTTTCTCCTGCTCAGGTTTGAAACATAACATCCTTGAATAAAATCTATAATTGGCAGGTCCTGAGGCTCCAGACAAATTGATGGATGAACGGATGCACATATCAGAGTTACTTGGCTGGAACCTTTTGAGCTCCTGCGAGAGAAACAAAGCTGATGGGGAGATTCAGACTTCATAAAGTTAGTAACACAGCCAACCCTGCAATACAATGAGATCAAAGAGTCATAACTTGGTGGTCTGTGTTTGGAGAAATAGGCCAATTTTCCAGAAGTGAAACATTCTGAGAGACTCGAGGGTGATGATGATGTATTAATCTGATATTTTGCTTTAAAACGTGTTTTGAGTGCATTAATCATCACAGGACGCAAATACTGGGTACATTTCGTACTCGATGCATGGAATTGCCTCTGGTCTCTCCTAACACACAATAATGCCATCCTGTCACGATACAACTAAGCACTTTCACAGTATACACTGAGGGCTTTCTCTGCCTGAATAAAACCAGCACAATCATTCACTTTAAATAACATTTCTGTATTAAACAGGTCCTCAAAAGACACTTCAGTCACACTTAGAAACATCTAATGGCAAATTGAGAGTGTGTGAGTGGCTGATCAAATTCCTGTTGCTTTTAAACACGCCCCTCTCCATCTGCACCTATCAGATTGCTCTGCTAATTATTATGCGTAGCTGCTGGTGTGGAGGTGGAGTATGAAGCTCAGTCTTCAGTGTTGAAAAGTGGGGAGAATATTGTTGAAGTATCTGCTACCTGTTTTCCTCCTTGCGGTTAAAGTCGTAATATAATTTCACCCCTTTTGTTTCTTGTTTTTGAGTCTGATTTGGCTCTTCAGAGGGTGTCTGCAAGACCTTAAAGATGTTGAGTGAAAATAGTAAAGTTCTCTAAAATGTTCTCTAAAAATAGCTCTTACACAAATTTTGCTTCTGTTTTATTTTGCAGGGAATGTACATATTTTAATGGGATGGATGGCTTTTGGCTCATACTGTTCAAAAGTTTGGAATCGGTTGGATGATTTTATTTGAAAGAAATTAATTTAGCATTAAATTGTTCAACAGTGACCGTGAAGACATTTATATTGTTGCAAAACTTCTTTTGAATTTATTGATTGAAGAATCCTGAAAAACAAAAATCCTGACAAAAATCACCATTTCCACAAATATATCGAGCAACTCAACTGTTTCCAACATTGATTATAATATTTATAAAGCAGCAAATCAGCATATTAAAATGATTTCTGAAGAATCATGCACTGAAGACTGGAGAAATGCTGCTGAAAATTCAGCTTTGTATCACAGGAATTTTAAAATATAGTATAATAGAAAACAGTTATTTTAAATTGTAATCATATTTCACTGTTTTTACTGCATTTTTGTTTTGTATAGAATCAAATAAATGCAGCCTTGCTGAGCATATGTGACTTCTTTCCTTGCCTGATTTAGTAGAGAATGAAATCTGGAAGTAAATTCAGTAGACATTCATAACCCATAACTCAAAATAACAGAAAAGAAAACAAAATAGTGTCAATGTGTGATGGCTTGAATGCAAAAGTCAGGTTTCTGTTCGTCTGTTGTTCTTTGATCGATTGAATGTTTTATTATAGCAAACAACAAACTATATATATATATATATATATATATATATACACACACACACACACATACAAGATGTATCCTGTTCATCCGTATCAGCGCTCAGTGAATCCAGCAACTCTCATAACGCAGGTGTTTCACTGTCAGAAAAATAAAAGAGATTGTCCTTTGTGTTTTCCAGCAGAGGCTGTGTTACGCGTGGCCGCAGGTGTGTTGATCTGATCTGACGTCTGCTGGGAAACAAGAGCACAGCCGTGTCTTGATAACCAAGAGCCACATCCAGCGCTGTTTGAAGATAAGCTAAACTACCTGCTCTGACCAGATCACTATCGTCCGGCAGGCCAGACGGAAAGGTCGCGGCCTGACCTGTGTGACGGGGCACAGGAAGCAATTACGATAAGCTTTTAAATGCAATTATTTGTGTATTTCATGTGTCAGTTTCAGAGAGAGAGCAGAGGCGTGCGGGCGTTTGAAGGTGTGACGTCATGTGACCTGTGTGAAACTCACAACATGAGTACAGAAGACGTGGGATGTGAAGTGTGTGTGATGTCACAGCAGGTGTGAGATGAACAGAGCTGAAGGTACACAAATAATGAAACGGGTCTTTTTTTGGACTTTGCAGGAATTCGATTTGATTTCAAAATTTAGTATTTTAGCAATTTATTTAGGGTGTGCGTACTTTCTGGTCAATTGATTTTCTACCTAAAAAGAAAGATAAATGAATAACTTTTTGATTTTTTTTTTTGTTTGTTTTTTTTTTGTTTAAGAAACAGAAAAAAAACTAAAATTAAGTTAAAAAATTAGATTATGCTTTAATATTTGTTTTGAATGAGTGGGCGGCCCTGAAATGCCCCTCTCGTCCCCCATCTTATAGGGGAGCAGGGGCACAAACACACGTGGTTTCAATATTTCCACACTTGCTAGCATAACCAAATTTATAGTACGTACTACACTGAACAAAATTATAAATGCAACACTTTTGTTTTTGCCCCCATTTTTCATGAGCTAAACTCAAAGATCTAAGACTTTTTCTATGTACACAAAAGGCCTATTTCTCTCAAATAGTGTTCACACATCTGTTTAAACCTCCTTTGCCGAGATAATCCATCCACCTCACAGGTGTGGCATATCAGGATGCTGAGTAGATGGCATGATTATTGCACAGGTGTGCCTTAGGCTGGCCACTCTAAAATGTGCAGTTTTACTGTATTGGGGGGGTCCGAAAACCAGTCAGTATCTGGTGTGACCACCATTTGCCTCACACAGTGCAACACATCTCCTTTGCGTAGAGTTGATCAGGTTGTTGATTGTGGCCTGTGGAATGTTGGTCCACTCCTTTTCCTCGCTGTGTGAAGTTGCTGGATATTGGCAGGAACTGGAACACGCTGTCGTATACGCCGATCCAGAGCATCCCAAACATGCTCAATGGGTGACATATCCGGTGAGTATGCTGGCCATGCAAGAACTGGGATGTTTTCAGCTTCCAGGAATTGTGTACAGATCCTTGCAACATGGGGCCGTGCATTATCATGCTGCAATATGAGGTGATGGTCATGGATGAATGGCACAACAATGGGCCTCAGGATCTCATCACGGTATCTCTGTGCATTCAAAATGCCATCAATAAAATGCACCGGTGTTCTTTGTCCATAACATATGCCTGCCCATACCATAACCCCACCGCCACCATGGGCCACTCGATCCACAACGTTGACATCAGCAAACCGCTCACCCACACAACGCCATACACGCTGTCTGCCATCTGCCCTGTACAGTGAAAACCGGGATTCATCCGTGAAGAGAACACCTCTCCAAAGTGCCAGACGCCATCGAATGTGAGCATTTGCCCACTCAAGTCGGTTACGACGACGAACTGCAGTCATGTCGAGACCCCGATGAGGATGACGAGCATGCAGATGAGTTTCCCTGAGACGGTTTCTGACAGTTTGTGCAGAAATTCTTTGGTTATGCAAACCGATTGTTGCAGCAGCTATTTTAACAGTAAAACTCAAAAACATATAGAAACTTCTAAATTTCCAATATCATTAAACATTAACGAGAAGTTTTTCTTTGTCTGAAAATCAAAAAACTACACTTATTACAGATCTATTTTCCAGTAAGTAATGTCAACAAAATATTCCATCATGTCAACAAATATTCACGTAGTTCCAACACAAAATAATTAAATTTAACTTACATTTTATGAATTTAAGTGGATCGAACACAGTCAAATTAATTTGCTGCAAAAAAGTTTAGCTCATTTTAACTAGTAATTTGATCAAACACTGAATTTCCACTGATATTGCTTTCAGTGAACGTGACTCTGTGCATCATAATGTATGAAATTAGACAACTGATTATAATAACTCCATGTCAATATGAAAGAATAGGGCTGATTATAGCGGTGATCTGATGTGAGAGTGTCATATGGTTATCAGTGTGTCATTCGTATGCTCTGCGCTCAGTTGAGAATCAGAATAGAGTTGTAAGCGCTGCTCCTCGCCGCTGCCACCAATTACAGCACCTCCAGCAGACTACAGCTCAAGGTCTTCAGAGACGGCCATCAAAGCCTGCCATTGCTTTATGAAAGCTGCTTAGTGCTCCTCCTCAGTGGGCTGGAGCTCTGGTGGCTGGACTGAAACGCTGGTCAGAGAAATGTTTTGCAGGATGGTTTCAGAACATTGTGTTCTGTCAATGCTCTTTTCTTGCTCTCTTCAACCCTCGGCTCCTAATTCTCTGTGGCTCGTCTGAAGACACAAATGCTCTATAAATTATGAAAGAAAATCAACAGTTTGGTCATGACCTCTAGCTTCGCCCTGTCACCATTTACTGTTTGTACTTTAATGAGAGACTGTGTTTGTTTTCCTCAGTAGTTTTACAGACAAACACGGCGATGGCTTCAGTTTTGATTCACCCATAACACAAAGAGAGAGAGATCATGCTCACACTAAAGGAATTAATAAAAGTAAAGCTCTGTGTCCTGATGTCAGTTACCACAAAAAAGCTGTTTCTCATATTTCTTTTTTACTGTAATGCATAGTATACAAGTTACAATTTAGCATTCCATCACTCGCTCAGCAATGGATCCTCTGCAGTGAATGGGTGCCGTCAGAATACATCACAATAATCCACAAGTACCAGTCCATCAATTAACATTTAGTGAAGTGAAAAGCTGCATGTTTGTGAGAAACAAATCCATCATTAAGATGTTTTAACTTTAAACCACTGCTTCTTGCCAAAATAGAGTCCATACTAATGCTTACTCTGGTGGAAAATGTCCCTGTTGTCCTCTTTCATCAAAAATCCATCAACATTTTTGTTTTGAATGGTTTTGGCTTGTAAATGGTGCTTGATCTGTGCACATTCTCCCTTGATTCAGACAGGATTAATTTATTGTGATGTTTTTATCAGCTGTTTGGACTCTCTTTCTGATGGCACCCATTCACTGCAAAGGATCCATTGGTGAACAAGTGATGAAATACTACATTTCTCCAGATGTGATGAAGAAACAAACTAATCGACATCTAGGATGGCCTGAGGCTGAGTACATTTTTACCAAATTTTCATTTTTGGGTGAACCTATTGAGATGCTTAGTAAGATGCCCATGTAGGCAGCATTTTAAGGCATCATTTTATGTAAAATGCAAGACAGCATTACACGTATCCTTCATGAATGCAATCCCAAAATAGACTTCAGTGAAATTGAAACATTATAGTCAGCAAATCTAATGCATTGAACACTTTATAATACAATATTTGAAGTAGTTCAGTCTGAAAAAAAAAAAACAGTATTTTACCACATATTTGCATCTTATTTGAATATTTTTAGGTTTAATAGAAAACGATTGCTGTTATTTTAATTAATTGTATATGTACTTGTAATTTATTGTAAACTATAAAACAGTTTGTTTTTCTTTCTATGTATTATCATCTTAAAAACCTTTTTTGAACTTAAGGCTTCTGCTTAAATGCTTGAAATTAGATTTGTAGACCAGGGTTATTATAGTTAACTAAAACTAATACTGTTAAAAAAATATTAGTTGAAATAAAATAAATGTTTACTGAAATGTGTGTGTGTGTATATATATATATATATATATGGATACATTTCTTTTTCATTTAGTTTAGCCTTATGTACTAAAATAACTAATATGGAAATAAATACATAAAAAATACTATATAGATATATTTAAAAAACTAATAAAATTGACAAAAACACTCCACAAAATTAATAAAAATTGAAAATTAAAATGGAAAAAAAATGAATTCAATTTTTTTTTTTTTTTTTTAAGTAGCTCAATACTAAAATAACACTATTTTTGTGTATGCCTATGCATAAATTTCATTACAAAATTAAAACAAATAAAATGGCAGTAATATATTAATGTTTTCTCAGTGGCTGATCTTTCAGGAGCAGCTGTCACTGAGATGAATGTCGACGCTAACAGCTTTCCTCAGGTATTATATGGAGCTCCGGAGTATATTCAGTCAGTAAATCTCAGCCCGCTCGCACAGAGCAAATGTCCCTCTGTTTTTTAAGTCTTTCTCAGTCATTTGCAATCACAGCTTTAAGTTTCCTGCATAGTAAATGCACGTTGCAGAGCGAGTGGCAAGCTCTACTTCATGCTTCTTCATACAAGGTTGAAAGCTCTCACGGGGAGTACTGCCTAATTATGAAACATGCTTTTATTTTAGGCCATTTGTTTTTATCTTGTTTGCTTGTTGCATATTACAGGTGTTATTGAGCTGACAGTGCTGTGATATTGATCCCTCCTCAAATTAATGCCTTTAAAGGCCTTTGAAGAGGGTTTTTAGCCTGGAAATTCTGTATTATTAACAGATCAGCTTTTTTTTCTTTAAAAAAAAAAAAAAAACGTTTTTATCCATTTTTATATTAGTTTAAACTACATTCATTTTTATTATTATATTTTCTGTTTTCGGAAATTATTATAGTTAAAACTAAGACTATTGAAACATAATTGATCATTGAAATAAAATAAAATAACAAAACCTAAACTTGTTACCTAAACAATGCAACATTTTCATTTAAGTATAAATAAATAAAAAAATAAAAAATGTAATTAAAATCCTATGTAGTGGTATGACAGAAGTGCACAAAAGTACAAAAAAAATTAAACAAATGAAAAGTATAAAATAATAGCAAATTGAAAATATTAAATCAAACTATTAGTAAATAATAAATAATGCCAAACTATAACACTGGTTTTGTATTAATAGTTTTATATGTCTGTATAGTTTTTATTCATTTTTAGTTTTAGTTATTTTAGTATGTAAAGTTAAACTTAATGAAAATAAGAAATGATGTGAAATAAAATGTTTCATTTTGTTTTATCTTTTATTTCAGTTTATTTTATTCCAAATAACAAAGTTTTTATTTTATTTGTATTTTTTATATATATAGTTTTAGTTAACTATACATTTAGTTAAAACCTTGGGTTCTGGCTGCTAATTGGAAAATAATGCTGATAATGAAAATGTGTTAATTTATTTTATTATTTCTATATATTATGTATTATATAGTATTATGTGCCTATATTTAAAAATATCACCTTAATTCTAAATTTTAACTACTTGAGCATTACTTGACTATCCTGTCTTATACCATGAAATTAATGTTAAATTTCTATGTCCTGAAGATATTCACTCTGAGCTCCTGATTAAACTGACAGCAGAGCATCAATGACCTTTACAAAAAAACTCAAACACAACAGCTTTAATTAATCAAACAGCTGCTGCATTCTTCAGATTCACAAGAATGCCACTTTTAAATGGCACATCCACTTCAGAATTGCAAAGCGGATCATCTCTGCTCTCTCGCTCTCCTGCTGTAAACACATCAGTTCATTTTCATTTAACCTTTATTCAAGCAGGACAGTCACATGAGATTTCATTCTCTTTGGCAACTCAGCTCTGACAAAGAAAGCGGCTTTGTCTCACGATGCTGTTAAAATTAACAGACAACGATGACAGTAACATGCCAAGCAAATTACACTGTCCTGACCCGGTTGCACTGCAAAATTAATTCAAGTTCTTTCATGCAGTGACATTTTTTTGATGTGAATCTTGATAATGGAGATGAGTGATTGCTGTGGAGCTGTCCGGGGAATGAGATCAGACACACCTGCTGTGAATTGGTAAATGATGTGAATTGTCCAGCGATCCCCTTGAGCCCAAATGAACCTCACTATTTTCGTATTTTTGCTTAAAGGCTGCTTGTTCATGCTGTGAAGGTACAGGATTAACCGGAACTAATATCAGTTTTAGTCATTTTGTTGTGTATTGTTTTTTTTTTTTTGTAATTTTACTAGTTTTTAATTGCTATATACGTTATAGTTTTTATTGTTTTTATTTCAGTTATAGTTATTTTAGTACCCTTTTAAAAAATTTCAACTCAAGTTTTAAATAAATAATTAACTAATTATTTTAAGTAACATTAGGGGTTAAGCATTTATTTTTACTTATGATATTATGTATTATTAAAAAAAATACACTGACCTTTTTTTGAATTTCTTTCCATTTCTAAGGATATTAGTTTGAAAGACTTTGAAAGAATTATTGTAAAATTATTAGAAATGCATTTGGAGGTACAGGAACTATACTCAATTTTATTATTATTATTATTATTCCAATTATGGTCTTATATGTAGTGTGTATGATGATTTATTTATACCCAAAATAAAATGTAAAAAAATTTTTGGGAATATTTTATAAAATGTTTTGAATATCATTCCATTTCAATAACGAAAACTGGTTTGAAAGGCTTAGATTTATTGTAAACTAATCAGAAATGTATTTGCTTGCATAAAATATGTAAAATATAGGTGTTTACAAACACAAAGGAGCAAAAGCCACAAGTCTGACCATAACCTTTTTTTTTTTTTTTTTTTTACAATCCGATGATGACTCTGGTTTTATTTAAACATTTTCTGAGAGCATGTCATGTAAAATCCACTCCCTATATGTTTGCAAACTGACGTGTTTCTATTATGCGATCTGTATGTGAGGTGCTTTGATCAAGATCAACTCTCTTGGATCTCATTGATGATATTTCGTGTTTTTCTGAGAAACCTTTCGTTTGAACCTTCTGACACTCCGGTTTTTCAAGCAAGCTTGTCAAAATGTTCTCTATCTTTCCAGCATCTGTCACTTCGGCAGCTTCTGAAACTGATTTTCTTCTGGAAGTCCAGCAAGAGATAATGATGGTGAGTAATGGCATGTCACTGTCAGCGGTGTCAAACGCATCAAAAACGATTCACCAAATGCATGACAAGACTGCGAATTAAGTCATTAGCAATTTTGTGTACAGTGCATTGCGAAAGTATTGAGAGTATAAGATTGTTTCATGTTTTGTTATGTTGCTGCCTTGTGTTAAACTGCTTTAAATTACTTTTTTCCACATCAATCTACACTCCATACACCATAATGGTAAAGCAAAAAACGGGTCTTAACATCTTTGCAAATTTTTTAAAAATAAAAAATTTAAATGATTCCATTGCATAAGTATTCATACCCTTATCTGGGACAGGTGAAATATAGCTCAGGAGCATTCATATTGCTTGTAGATGTTACTACACTTCGAGTGGAGTTAAACTGTGGCAAATTCAATTGAATGGGTTTGATTTGGAAAGGTACACACGTCTTAATAAAAGGTCTATCAGCTGATAATGCATATCAGAGCAAAATCCGAGCCCTGAGGTCAAAAGAACTGCCTGTAGAGCTCAGAAACAGGTTTGCGTTAAGCCACACATCTGGATGAGTTCAGAAAAAAAATTCTGCTTCATTGAAGGGTCACAGAAGCATGTAGTCTCTGTTACCCTTAATGGAAGAAGTTTGAAACAACCAGGAGAAGGGCTTTGGTTAGTGTGGTGACCAAGAACCTCACTTTAGTTGAGCTCCATGATCATTTGTGGAGATGGGAGAAACCTACAGAAGGACAAATATCACTGCAACACTTCACTAATCTGGGCTTTATGGCTGCGTGGCAAGACTCAATCCTCTCTTCAGTTAAGACACATGAAAACGCACTTGGAATTTGCAAAAAAAAAAAAAAAAAAAAGCACCTAAAGGACCCTCAGACTCTGAGAAACAATATTCATTTTTGAAGGAAACCAGTTCTGCTCATCACCTGCAGAGTACCATCCCAAATGTAAAGTGTGCTGGTAGCAGCCTCATCAGAGTAGAAGAAAAGCTCAATGCACCAAAATATTGAGTTAGCCTTTAATGAAAACCTAGTCCAGATCATTCAGAACCTCAGACTGCGCAGACTTATAGACAACTTTGTGAATGTCCTTGAGTGGCCCAGCCAGAGCTTGAGCTTGAACCCAATCAAATATTTCTGGAGAAACTTGAAAATGTGCATCTGCCCCCATCCAACCTGACAGAGTTTGAGAGGTGAAGAGAAAAATTGCCAAATGCTGATGAGCAAAGCTTGTTGCATCAAACAAAAAAAAGACTTGAGACTGTGCTTCAGCCAAATACTTAGTTAAGGGTATGATTACTTATGCTATGTACTTAGTTTAGGTACTAGGTTGTTTTTATTTATTTATATTTGTAATAAATTTACAAAGTTGTGACAGTTCTGTTTTACTTTGTCAGTATGGTGTATGGAGTGTAGACTGATGTGGAAAAAAGTAACAAAGCAATTTAACATAAGGCAGCAACTTAAAACATGAAGAAAATGAAGGGGTATGGATACCTTTGCAAGGAACTGTATATGCTGTTTTGAAGGTCAGCCATTGAAACACTACAGATGTGTTTTGTTAATTAAAATATTTATTTAAAGGCTTGTTCATAAAGAGTGGCTGCGTCCAAAATCACATAGGCCTACTAAGTATGTAGCCTACATCTTTTGAGCAAGTAATTACTTCGCGACCGTTAAAAAGGTACGTTTCTGAATGAACCGCTCAATTCTACAATACATAAATCCAATTAACAAGCAATTGACGAACTCACTATAAAAGTTCAGAAAAAATTCAAGCATAAAAATAATCTACCTTGGTTTAACAAGAATTTATGGAAGCTGATGAAAAACAGGGACTCTGCATTAAAGACGGCTAAAAGTCAGGCAGGGATATCAACAGGCTTTGTTATAAAGGAATGCAGAATAAATTTATTCGAGAGCTGAGAGTAGCTAAATCAATTTATCTTCACCAATTGAACGAGGCAAAAGGAAACAGCAAATTGATTTAGAAAAAATGTTAATAGCCTTCTACAGAAGGAAACTAATTCTCCAGGAGATCTCAAGATCAAAGTTCAAGGGCATTTAATTCTAGATGATTATTCGATTGCAACTACAAACCCGATTCCAAAAAAGTTGGGACACTGTACAAATTCTGAATAAAAACAGAATGCAATGATTTGGAAGTTTCAAATTTCAATATTTTATTCAGAATACAACATAGATGACATATCAAATGTTTAAACTGAGAAAATGTATCATTTTAAGGGGAAAATAAGTTGATTTTAAATTTCATGGCATCAACACATCTCAAAAAAGTTGGGACAAGGCCATGTTTACCACTGTGTGGCATCCCCTCTTCTTTTTATAACAGTCTGCAAACGTCTGGGGACTGAGGAGACAAGTTGCTCAAGTTTAGGAATAGGAATGTTGTCCCATTCTTGTCTAATACAGGCTTCTAGTTGCTCAACTGTCTTAGGTCTTCTTTGTCGCATCTTCCTCTTTATGATGCGCCAAATGTTTTCTATGGGTGAAAGATCTGGACTGCAGGCTGGCCATTTCAGTACCCGGATCCTCCTTCTACGCAGCCATGATGTTGTAATTGATGCAGTATGTGGTCTGGCATTGTCATGTTGGAAAATGCAAGGTCTTCCCTGAAAGAGACGACGTCTGGATGGGAGCATATGTTGTTCTAGAACTTGGATATACCTTTCAGCATTGATGGTGCCTTTCCAGATGTGTAAGCTGCCCATGCCACACGCACTCATGCAAACCCATACCATCAGAGATGCAGGCTTCTGAACTGAGCGCTGATAACAACTTGGGTTGTCCTTGTCCTCTTTAGTCCGGATGACATGGCGTCCCAGTTTTCCAAAAAGAACTTCAAATTTTGATTCGTCTGACCACAGAACAGTTTTCCACTTTGCCACAGTCCATTTTAAATGAGCCTTGGCCCAGAGAAAACGCCTGCGCTTCTGGATCATGTTTAGATATGGCTTCTTTTTTGACCTATAGAGTTTTAGCCGGCAACGGCGAATGGCACGGTGGATTGTGTTCACCAACAATGTTTTCTGGAAGTATTCCTGAGCCCATGTTGTGATTTCCATTACAGTAGCATTGCTGTATGTGGTGCAGTGCCGTCTAAGTGTATCATGGGTATCCAGTATGGTTTTCCGGCCTTGACCCTTACGCACAGAGATTGTTCCAGATTCTCTGAATCTTTGGATGATATTATGCACTGACGATACTATTATTTTTACACATCTGAGAACAGCAGAGTTAGCAGCTGAACAGCTAAATGTTGCTATGGAAAGGATTACACAGAGGTTAGAGTAATTGTGTCTCACCTTGAACACTGGTAATACAAAAGGGATGTTTTGTTTTTTCTAAAACGAATGTGTGTTCTTCCAATGCAGATATTTTTATAAATGGTGAAAAGATTGTTTAATTATCTTGATTTAACGCTGGATCCAATTCTTAGTTTTAAAAAAATATGGTGAGGACTATAAAATATAACTTGATAAATTTCAGACAAATTAGACAATGTCTACCCACTAATGTAACTCTGGACAAAAAGCCTAACCAATATCACCACTGTAGAGTTTTGGAGAAATACAACTTTTTGAGCTTTGATAATTTTAGACTTTTCTCAAATGTGTGTATGGTATACTAGATCATCATCCTAGTTCCTTTTCGTCACTCTGCCTTTAGATTATCGTCTTTCTCAGTGAAAGCTATTATTCATTGGAACACTCTACTGGAAGACATAAGGATGTGCACATCTATTGACATTTTTAAACAAAAACTAAAATCTTATTTAAAATCAACTTAACTCTGTAAACACTGACATGGTTGTGGTTTAACTGGACGTCAGGGCCGGACTGGGACGCAATTTCAGGCTGGGAAATCTCACACTCATCCAGGCCACAGAAAAAAAGGGGCCAAAATTGGGGCCTTTTGGGGTACAACAGCTTGTCACTGGAGCAGTACTCTTAAATTATATAAAGTATTACTTTTATTTAGCAAGGTTTTAAATTGATCAAAAGTGATGATAAAGACATTTATAATGTTACAAAAGACTTCTATTTCAGATAAATGCTGTTCTTCTGAACTTTCTATTCATCAAAGAAACCTGAAAAAAAAAAAACTACTCTGTTGTCAGCATAATAATAATAATAAATGTTTTTTTGTTTTTTTTAGCAGAAAATTAGCATATTAGAATGATTTCTGAAGGATCATGTGACACTGAAGCCTGGAGTAATGACGCTGAAAATTCAGCTTTGATCACAGGAATCACACCTAATTCTTCACCTTAATTCTTAATTCTTTTGCAGTTAACGTGTCTTTTCTTCTCCACCTGTTTTTTCTGACCCTGCTGACCCAATGAGCATTTAGCTGCCCAATGATCATGCCTTAACTTTGCTAATTCTATTATTGAATTAGTATTGCATCCTTCTCATGGGCATTTAATTATTTAATTTTTTTTTTTACTTTGAGTTCAATCCCTTTTTTTGGCTCATTTTATCTGTAAAAGAAAACCTGCCTAATAATTCAACACACCTGAAATAAGGAGTTTTTGACTTTCAGCCTTCATGGACAATTATATATAACTTAGAAATGATTAAATACAAAATCAGTAGTAGTTAAGATTGATGTGGTTTGGAATTGGTAAAATTTTCTTGGCAAAACAAATATGACCATAATATCAACTTGCCTAATAATTCTGCACACAGTGTATATGTGTGTGTATATATATATATATATATATGTACACACACACACACACACACACGTCTGGTTTGCTATCCTTGTGGGGACTCTCCATAGGTGTAATGCTTGTTCTACTGTACATACCGTATATTCTATTGCCCTACACCTAAACCTACCCCTTACAGGAAACTTTCTGCATTTTTAGATTTTCAAAAAACTTCATTCTGTGTAATTTATTAGCTTGTTTACCCGTGGGAACCTCAATTTAGTCCCCATGAGTCTGTGTGTATTCAGGTTTAAGTCCCCACCTGAATAGAAAAACAGGTACACACACACACAGGGCTTGACATTAAAATCTGTTTTTTTGAAGATGTTTTTCAAAAAGATTTTTCTGAAGGGGCAAGCAAAAGAGAATTTTACTTGCCCGACCGGAGAACAAATGTGATTAAAACATCTAATTTCGGAATCACCAAAATTTCAGCGAGAATGATTCTCATTTTATTACATTTGGTGCAAATGGCAATTTGTTGAGCTGTACTGACAGTGACAAGGTCATGCAGGTCATTATTTATAATAAATAAAAAGAAAATAAGTAGAAAGAATAGAGAATGCTAGTGTTAGAGGCTCTTTTTTCTTTATAAATAAAACAAGTAGTTAGAATAGAAATAGAATAGAGAGTGCAAATGTTAGAGGTCACGTTTTTTCATTAAAAAAACAGATAAAATTATAATTAACATTAGAATAGAGAATGCTAGAGTTAGAGGGTCAAACGAAGATGACAAATATGTGTTTTCAGCCGTCTCTTGAAAATATTAAGAACTCAGCTGCTTGAATTGACTTGGGAAGGTCATTCCACCAGGAGGGAACAGTTAATGTAAAAGTCCATTAAAGTTTTATCATAGGTAGAATGCAAAATGTTTCAGTACAAGCATTTCAGTCAAATGTAATTTATGCGTTATTTCAAACCTTTAACCCACTTGGGAAAATCAACCCATGGCAACAGTTTAAAAGTAGCCCAATTCTGTGGGAAAAAACGCGGACTTGACAACCCTGCATCCAACAAGAGCTGCAGGAGTCAGATTTGACTGATCACAGGTCGAGAATAAGGAGAGATGACTGACAAGACCATGCTTGAGTATTTGCTGCCAACAGATCCTTAGCTCATTGACAAATATCTTATCTTCTAAGATGCTTTACACACAGTGCCTGTGATCGAGAAATTGAAAGTGAAAGTAAACAGCACAATGCTCATTAAAAAATATACACAGTGCATAATGGCTCCATGATGCACCAAAATTACATACAATATTAGAATGTTTAACGGAGTGGAGAGTAAATCACACACGTTGCAGGAGCAGTCAGCAATGGTCAGAAATTCAGCTGGAGTGAGATTAAGAAAACAGCCGAATCCCGACATTTTGGGCGATTAAGAAATCCTGGCCGGACGCATTTTTGTAGGTCCATAAAGAGGACATGTCTGGGAAAAAGAGGACGTATGGTCACCCTAACGCAGCCTGTCTGTGTGAAGAAATCAAAACAAATGAACGCAACTGCACACAGAAGAAACATACTGCGGTAAAAATGTATAGTTTTTTTTTTTATATTTATAACATATGATATAGCTTAGTTAAGCAACATCACACGACCAAAAGAGTGCAGTTTAACCTGAAAACCAGTATGACTGCAAATTTGACAATGATTTTATGCAAGAGTTCAAACAAGTAGTTAATATTAAGTGACTTACATTTTAGACACAGTCAATGTTGACTGTTTGTGCTTGATTTAACGTAAATAGTTCCAAACAAAGATCGCAGCATTAGTTGCTCATGTCTGTGCAACACACGCGGTGCTTCGTTACCAAATGATTCAGTGCAGTCGCGTGCACAGACCTCCGGAGGGTTGTATGGGTTTGGTCCCCCACAGCTAGGGGTGGGCGATATGGCAAAAATACCAAAACATTTTTTTTAGAAATATCACGATTCACAATATTATCACAATTCTTTGTCATGTTGGATTTTCGATTTTGCAAGTTGTCTGAGCATTACAGCCAAACTAATTTCCCTATTATAAAGACAAAGCCTTTCAAGGTAACAAAATATAAAAAAGTATGGCGGATATTTAGGGCAAAGTCTAATATACAGGCACGCATGCGTTTCTCTCAGCTGTTTACCTTCATTTTAGACATAACCATCTGAGTCTATACATAAACCTGGTGTTTTGACAGTATTAGCACAAAACATAACTCCTGCCCCCCTGTTTTTAAAATTTTACTATTTGATATGAAACATCATGCATATATTTAATAGAAGACTGCCTTTTATATAGGCAAAAATGACCTGGTAATCAATTTAAGTACATTTTAGTATGCAGTCATGAACTTTAATCGTATAAAATTTTATTTCCCAGCAACAAAATGATGGTCGGTGAAAATACTGAGTGGCTAGTAATTTTGGAAAACCACTTGCCACAGCGGCTGGTGAGCAAAAAAAGTTCATGTCAAGCCCTGTGTGTGTGTATATTGCCAATGGTTCTACTGGTCCATTACAGTAGAAGGTAACTGTAAAGAAAGGAACTTCCACAGAGCTGTTAACATCAATGGGAGATATTTTCACTGTACATTAGCTGTGCTGCTTTCTAGTTTAACTGAAATCAAACCAAAGTCTGCGCATTTGCTACGCTGCTTTTTTCTTAAGTCCATGAAAAATGTAGGTTAAGCTTCCAGTACAGAATGTTCAGCAATTTCGTCCAGAGCTCCAGGTAACAGGCAAGCAAATTTAAGATTCACCACAGAATCCGGAAACATATCAACTGCCAGCTCTGCTATAAAGCAATGCTGTGCCACCTGTTTTAAATTCACAGGCACAATCTGAATATTTAAATTAAAAAGAAATTAAAATATAAACACAATCCAGTGCATTGGAATCTCAGTGATTAGATGTGCGTTTTATTCTCCAGTCACAGATGTAAAACCTGAAACTGATTTAAATGCAATCTAGATGACGGATGAAAGGATGAAGAACTGTATTGTCAGTTGACACACATGATTAATAAAGAGCCCTTCATGAGCCGAGTTTGTGCATCACACATGACATCTATTTGAGCATGTGGAGAGATGCAAAGACTTAACCAAGACTGACAGCTCATAATGATGAATGTGAGTCAAGAGGTCATGGTTGTGCATGTAGCAGTGAACGTTTTCTCCAAAAGGACACCATTGAACAGAACTGCGTTATTATTCTGTGTGCATGAAGCTTTATGGCTTTCATCAAGCGAGAAGCATGTCATAGAAACCACATCATCACATTTCCATTCCTGCACCTAACCTGTATACAAGCCAGGCTAATGCAAATGCAAAAATAATAACAATAATAATTCCTTGGCAGAACTTAATTTTGTTGTGGGCATCAGAAATGGGATAGTTCACCCAAAACGAAAATCTGTCTTTGTTTATTGGCCTTCCTATCATTACAAACCTGTATGAGTTACTTTGATCTGTGTAACACAAAAAAAGATATTTTGAAGAAATATTTTCTCATTAAATTAAAAACACATTATTTTAAAGGGTGGTTGACTATTTTTTTCTTTTTTTTTTTTCTAGGCTTGATTGTGTTTATGGGGTGCAGTCAAACATGTGTTCATGCTTAGTTTTTCGAAAAACGCATTTTTCACATAATTTACCTCTCTGTCCCTTCTCTGATAAACGCCCAGATTATTTCCTGGTTTTATGAAGCCCTCCCTCAGAAATACGTGCTGGACTCTGATTGGTTAGCTGGTAAAGTGTGTTGTGATTCGTTAAACCGCCTCTGCTGCGCGTCTGAAGGTCCCGCCCCTCGCCTCGGCGGCATGTGCTCCAGTTGTATTGAAAACAATGGCGTCATCTATATTGCTTATCAATTTGAGCCTGCAGAGGATATTAGTGGAGAGGATCACGCAGAACCTGTGCAAGCACAGCTTTTAATGGTATGTGTTTTTTTTGTTGTTGTTTTTGGTTCATACTTTTAGATAGGCTGTTATTTGTAAGTGCTACTGCTTCTGTTAGCCTTTAATATACGGTTTTATCCTGATTTAAGCGTGCACGGCAACCGCATCCATGTATAACGCTTCTCATAGCTATGTGAAAATAAGTGTATAATTGGAACAGTTTGTTGGAGCTGATCTGACGATCTGAATGAGAGAGAGAGAGATTTTTTTTTTCATTTCAAAGCTACTTTATTGAACAATTTTAACAACAATCCATACAATGGATCTCATTTAAAATCCACACAAAACACCAAATATATTATTCAATACAACTTGAAAAAAATAAATCATCGTCTATAACAGTGCACAAAACATCTTCATAATTCCATACACCTTTAAAGCCTTCAATATTATTCACTAATTTATAAAACATAAATTCATACTAGACTTCTGAAAGTGCCATCAACATCATTTCCTTCCTTCCCTTCTACTTTTTTCCTTCTAGTTAGAAAAATTGCCGTCTTCGCTTGGCCAACAATAAAATGTAATAAACGTCCCTTTCTTCTACTTTCTTTCCAATATTTAAAACCATAAATAAAAACAACATTGGAAAAAACAACCTTGTAACCTATAAAAATTTATTGAAGTCTTAAAAACAGAAGATTCAATCTATTACAATACAAAAAACAGTGAAATATTGTTTCTCTATTTTCACAGAAGGGGCACTTACTTTCAACAGATCGATTAATAATGCTTACAAATGCATTCACAGCAACAATTCCATGTATTAATTTCCATTGTAAGTCTCAAGTAATTTTGGTCAGTGGTGGTTTACATAATATTCTCCATTCAGGCTTACAATTCTCATCAACCCCAAAATGTAATTTCCAAGGGATATCTGTTTTATGCTTAAGCTTATCTTTGTTCAAAACTTTAACACTCATCTCATAAAGTTTTTACCCACAACTGAGCATATTTCCAAACTCTTTACTCCCATAAGAAAAGGGTGAACAAGCTCTTCTTCTACAAAACCTGGTGAAACCTCCATATTTGGAAAAGAGTCATTGTTATCAGGTGCGCATCCATTGTTGTATCTCATTATTAAACTCATCTCCTCTTCGATTAAGAGTCTTTTAACTCTGTCCAAGAAATCTCCAACTATCCTCCTTGATTTTATTCCCAGACGCTGGGCCGTTGCATCAACTCTGTCAAAGTCACATCCACAAATGTCCAACAATTGCCCCAAGGTGACCACTTTCACATTTTTCAAGCTTCGGGTTATTCCAAGGAAAGACATTTCACCAATGTCCAATCTTGCTCCTCCCACTAATGGTTCCTTCAGGAGCCAAAACTATGACAAAACGGGTGTCTTCTTTGATATTTTCATAAAACCCCATGCTTTCAAAACACTATAATAGTACAAGGGTGGATCTTTCAAGTCTTTGTCCACACATTTGGTCCAAAAAAGATTTTTAGCAAGTCCCATTCCTCCCACTCTCTCCAATATGAGACTTGCTCCAGCCTTCCATACATTATTTTCACCATAAAGAAACTTTTGCACAAACTGTAACCTGAAAGCTGTTTTTCTGCTTTCTAGGTAATCAAGCCCTTGCCCCCCTTCATCTCTTGGTAAGAACAAAATACATTGTGGAACCCAATTCCACCTGTTCCAGAAAAAATCAACAATTAATGCTTGTATCTTTGATTACAAACCCATGGGTGGCTCAAGTGATGCCAGATGATGCCACAGGGTAGAAGCCACCAAATTGTTAATTATAAGTGTACGCCCCCTGTAAGACATTCTAGGTAGTAGCCATTTCCACCTTCTTAATTTTCCTAAAATAATTTCTACTACCTCAGAGAGAGATATGAGAGGAGGGGGAGAGGGATATGCAGAGCAGTATTAAGAACAATGCAATGAATCAAATGCTCTCAGTAGTTGTTCTTCGAGATGAAATACATTACTCAATATTATGTGCATCATATACTGTACAGCACCAATTATTAAAATTAGTAAAAAAGCGTGCACTGTAAAAAATGGCAAATTGCAATTCTTAACTTAAAGAGACCATTTAACTTGATTTAAGCCATACAAAAAGTTTATTTATCTGGTCCATTTATCTTAATTCAGTAATGAAATTATATTTTTGAATTAAATAAAACCAGTTCAGGGCACCATTTATTTATTTATGTAGTCTATTTATTTATTTATTTATTTGCTGTCCGCTTATTTAAAACTTTTTTTGCATATTTTATTTTTTATTTATATATTTATACTGCTTAATGTTTATCAGTTATAAAACTGGTTATGGAAGGGCATTGCATTGTAGGATACAGTAATATTTACAGTGTGCTCTTGTTGTACACTAAATATTTTTGCAAATGTTTTGTGTATACATACAAATGATATACACAGTATATATGAATTTGACACACATTAAAGACTGCAGAATTTGCATCATGCAATGCAACTTGAATATCAATGAAGACTGCAGAAATTGCTCAAATTAAAAATTAAAGTTTGCAATTAATATGTGAAAAAAAAAGAGCACTCATAAGATTTCCTTTCACTGGTGACATGTTACTTATTATCAAATCATAATTTGATCGCTGGATTTAGTGACATAAAGCACACTTTTAGAGTACTTGACAAAACATTTTTATACACACCTAATAACAAACTCCACTTTACCTTGATTTCATTCACTCTATTATTGCAACCAAAGGGAATAAGCAAAAAAAAAAAAATGTAAAAAAATAGAGGATTTGCCTTGAAACGTTTTTATTTACACTGAGCCATATACTGTACAATTCAGCAAAGTGAACCATTGCACTTGACTCAGATGATGTGTCAGAAGTGGATTCATTTGTGAGAGAAACACTTGAAAATGACACATTGTTATGAAACTCCATCAAAAAGAGTTATCGTGTGGATGATTGTGTTTAGTCTGCATTCAGCAGCATTTGTTCAGAGATGATAAATGGACTGAACTATACAAAGGGTTCAAGGACAGTTTAGAAAATGCTTTCTCTCCTCATGGCTTTTTCCTCTGAAGGTCGGCAAAGTTCATTTGATATTTTTCCCAGCATGAGAGAATAAACTCGGTCACAGTGAGCGAGTTACAGTTCTGAAGCTCAGCTTTTGGAAACACTGCATATCCATGAAGACGTTGGCCGTTTGGGATGGTCTGAACAACAAATGTTTCCATGCAGTAGAATCAGCTATCATGATCTCATATCACATTAGCAGTCAGGAGTTTGGACACACCTTCTCATTTCTTATAACAACTGTTATCAACATTTTACAATAACGAACCCTTCATTTTCTGTGCTCTCAGAAAAGGGAGTCATCGTAAATAGCTCAAAGGTGATGTGACACAAAGTACAGTGTTATAAATGTACATTAATTATTTTAAAATAAGAAAATAAACTTGATTTACAATGATAACAACTGTGGAAATGTGCCATCACAGTCTGTGAAAAGAGTCCATAGAAGTCATCAAAACTATGTGAAATAGCACAAATAGTGTGTGTGTTATTATGTAATGAAGGACGAACATGTATTCTGAACACTTGTTGATGCTTTTACATCAATATCTTCAATTCACCCATTCAATAAAAATACATTTAAATAAATAAATTAATTACATTTATTGTCATTAATTGTTAGTCATTTTGTTGTTTCACCCTTATGTGTTTTAGAAATATTTCCTTAAACTTGTATTGGGAAAAAAGGAAAGAAAAAAAGAAAAAGAAAAATCTAGGAAAGTTTAAATAAAAAATAAATGTAAATACATATATGCATTTAATTTTTAGTTAATTTTTACTCATTTTGTTTTATCCTTATGCTTATTAAGAAATGTCCTTAAACACAATGAATTAGTAGGCCTACTGGAATAAAAAATAAATAAATAAAAAATCTGTAGAAACCATTTCCAATGGTACTAAATTTCACAAAGAATTTTTAAAAATGATTTGTTTTTGCTTCACTGCTTCATCTGCTTAAATTAACCCAAACAAACATACATTCAGAAACATTTCCTTAAACTAAAAGAAAAAAAACATGCCTTGAAGTTTTTGATATTCTATTTCAAGTCAGCAATGTCTGATAATTGCAAATCCACGTTGCAGAGGTATACAAAGATGCATTCAAAAGTTCAAGCGAGTCTCAGTGGCTTTTTCCTCGTTGATAACATCACACCCCGATCTCCATCTGCACCACGGACACCGCAGGCGGAGCCTCCGCCACCTTCTTTCCCCGGTACACCAGCTTGGCCAGGTTCCGGATGGACGGAGTGGCTCTAAACAGCAGTTTCTTGAGGCCGGTGCGGTACTCCTGGCGGATCAGACAGTACAGCACCGGGTTCAGGCAGCTGTTGGTGTGCGCCAGGCACACGGTGATGGGGAACGCGTAGGCCTGCGCGTTGTAAAACGCGTTGCTGAACGGCACCAGGTCGAATTTGATGAGCACTCCCCAAAGGGTCAGCGCCTGGTTGGGCAGCCAGCACAGAAAGAACGACAGAACTACGATGGTGACCGATCTGGTGACTTTGGAACGGCGCTTGTGCCGCCCTCTCTCGCTGTCCGAGCCGGGAATTCCACTGACGCGCCGCCGCAGAACGAAGCGCAGCAGCAGGAGGTAACAAACGCAGATGATGACCAGCGGAATCACGAAGCCCAGGAGGACCTTCTGGGTTTGATAGAGACCCAAAAGCAGCTGCGGGTCCCAGCTACCGGAATCCGAGAAGCGCACGAGGCACAGCTCGTCGTCGGACACCTGCGCCGTGGTGGAGTAAACCGCGTGAGGGATGGTGGCAACCACGGACACTATCCAGATTCCCAAGCTGGCCCACTTGACCTCGGCCGAGGCCGTTTTGGGACTTTGCATCCGCAAGGATGAGGACAAGGAGCAGTAGCGCGCAACGCTCATGGCCGTCAAGAAGAACACGCTCGCGTACATGTTCATAGTGGTGACTGAGCTGATGATCTTGCACATCACCTTTCCAAACGGCCATCTGAAGTCCAAAGCGGTGTCCACGGCCCAGAACGGAAGAGTCAGGACGAACTGCAGGTCCGTCACGGCTAGACTCATGACGAAGCAGTTGATGGACGACTGCTTGAGTCTGTGGCGCGACTGGAGCAGGTAAAGCGCCAACAGGTTCCCGACGAGCCCCAGAGCGCACACGATCAGGTAGACGAGCGCGATCACGACGCGCATGGCCATGCTCGAGCTGTCGCCGTAGAGCTCCGGCGCGGACTCTTTGGAGAGTAGCTGCAGCCAGCAGCGGAGAGACAGGTTGTGGAGAGCGGTCCGGTTCGACAGCGCATCGCCCTCGTCCAGTGCCGGTCCGCACGCCGCTAAACCCGGTGCCAACGCGCTGCTGTTTCCCTGCATGGCACGGCTTTACGCACCCGTACGATTTCTATAAGATTCCATGTGCTACGCAAATGTGTTACTAAAAGTCATCCTACAGGTGCAGCACGTGATTCCTCATGCGCGTAAACTCTTTATTCCTATTTTTAAGTACGGTTGCTGCGTGAATCTGTGCCGCAGCCGCTACTCTCTCCTTTGACTCTCTGCACCTGAATGAGCTCATGGAGCATCACCGGGCTTTATAAAGGGCTGCTGTCACATGGGGACGTTTTCACTTGCCATTGAAAAAAAAAATAATAATAAATAAATAAATAAAAATCATTAATGTAGTTTATTTTTATTTAACCTGAAAGGCTGTACAGACATTTGGATAAAAGCATCTGCCAAATTAATAAATGTATATTCCACAAAACTGAAATTCCACAAATACCCACTGTAGAAAATGTACAGTGTAGCTGGCATAAAACACGTCTATGAACTAGTTTTATTTTATTTTTGAGTTAAATTATATATACATTATCATTAAATTATATTTTTAATTGTCATTGAATTATCACATAAGGATTATAATGATTATGATTATCATTTTTCTTTAACGCTACATTATGATGTTACTTTTGGCATTCTAGCAGTTGAAGCAACTTCAAGTGACCTGCAGAGGAATATTGTTCAGGTCGTTACGTGAGTTGTGCTGCGGCTCCGCTATTCTGCGCGCAACCTGATCTCACAGAATTCCGTGTAATGTTCACGGACTTAATTAACCTCAGAATCTGTGGTGGCATCACGGAATCGCCGAAAATTCCGTGATGGGCTCACAGAAGTGATACAATATAAGTCAGTGACAGGCATCAGCCGTGCTCCACGCACGGAAACCCTTAGCATCAATATGCCGACGCGATACTGGGAAATTTATCGTCATCATTATTGTTCAGAACTGGGTAGGTTTAGGGCAGGGGTGGGGTCAGGTACTCCAGTGAAAGTATAACTGCATCTGAGTCACTCTTTTTACGTGGTCCGATGCAGCGCTGGTGTTGAACCAGTGAATCCGTGCATGGACCACGGCTGATGCCTTCTGTGAGCACATCACGGAATTTTCGGCGATTCCGTGATGCCACCACAGATTCGGGGTTAATTAAGTCCGTGAACATTACACGGAATTCTGTGAGATCAGGTTGTCTGCGCGGATTAATCTGATGGTTTGAGGCGGATGATCAGTGAATGTCAAAAAGAACATCAAAACTCTACCAATAACGAAATAAAGACTGAAAAATACGCCTTACAAACAGGTAAGCAGCTGATATGCCATTGTTACTTGACTTAGGCTATTAAAATTAATTGTTTTAAAATTATGTTACAAAAGTTTGGCAACGCCATATAATTGCTTTTCTACGGAGCCCCACACATGACATGCAGGGAAAAAATAGTAGGCTAAATCGTGTGCATGATTTACTATTTAGTTCCCTAGATTTATAAATCGTGCACACGATTTAGCAAGTCGAGGGAAGGAATTAGCAAATTCAGCACACGATTTAGCAAATCGAGGGAACAAAATAGTAATCGTGTGCACGTTTTATTTTATTTTTCTTGCATGTCATGTGCAGGGCTCCATACTTTTCAAGGCTTTGAAAAATGATTACGTTTACCATAGAGATTTGGGGCAAAAACAGGGTTTGGAAGATGGTTTATGATGTTTGCTCATTATTTAAATTTGGTTAAGTTCGAACCAAAAAAGAGCAAAAAATATTTATTTATGGTTTGGTTGGTTGTTGAAAAATTACCCAGACATGTTTTGTAAGATTCAAGAACAAACTATTTCTGTAGCTGACAATACATTTTAAACACATTTATTTTATTGAAGATTTTTATACTCTTATGATGTGGTATCATATCACATAGCCCTAAGCCCATGCTAGAATTGTTAGTGGTTGAAACAGCTTTTTCTAATAATTTATTGAATTTCCTGTTTTTTTTCTTTTACTCCTGGGAGACTCATACAGAAATGAATTAATCTGTCCTCAGTTTGTCCTGAAAATCATTAGTGTGTGCACTTTTAATAAAACAATCTAAGAATGCATATTGCAAATTGAGTGATTCTCTGCACACGTTCAGCTGTTCTGACTCCTTCTGTTCTCCTGCTCAACGCGGCTCTTTGAGGAAGAGTCTGTAATCCAGAACATACCACTCGCCTTGTTCTGAGAGACAGTGATTGATCATGGTAGAGGTGGAGGGTCGATCGACTTCCCTCAAGGCGAGTGATGCGTTAATTCCAGGACAACTGGCTTCCACTGTACTGATTCTGAGATATTCAGTCGGGGATTGTTGAGCATTTAGTCCAGATGAACCCTGATGAGCATAGACAACTAGTCAATATATCCTGAGGAACGTGAACAGGATCCTAATATATAATCAGTCTAAAGGATCCTAATGGGACCAAACAAGTATCCTACTCTAAGTATCAAATAAGAACTGGATAATTAATACTTTTTACACTTAAAGTTATTAATCAGTGGGCATTTCTACAGTCCCAAAATATGATAATTGAAATGAGCCAAAACCTCCAAGAAATACATGAGCTTATTTCTTCATTAGAACAGATTTGGAGAAATGTAGCATTACTTCACTTGCTCACCAATGAATCCTTTGCAGTGAATGGGTGCCATCAGAATGAGAGTCTAAACAGCTGATAAAAACATCACAATAATCTACACCACTCCAGTCCATCACGTATTGTCTTGTAATGTGAAATGATGTGTGTTTTTAAGAAACAAATCCATCATTAAGCCATTTTTGTTTAACGTCAAACCATCACTAATACTAATATATAAAGTTGCTTTCTCCAGGTAAAAAGTCATCTTACCTGAATCAGGAGAGAAATATGCACAAATCAAGCACTGTTTACAAGTCGTGGCCTAATGGTTAGGGAGTCGGGCTTGTAACCTGGAGGTTGCTGGTTCGATTCTCGCAGGAATTTTGAATAAACAGCACTCTCTCCACCTTCGATACCATGACTAAGGTGCCCTTGAGCAAGGCACTGAACCCCTAATTGCTCCCCGGGCGTTGGAGCAATGGCTGCCCACTGCTCCGGGTGTGTGTTCACTGTTTGTGTGCATTTGTTCACTACTCACTGCTGTGTGTGTGCACTTGGATGGGTTAAATGCAGAGCACCAATTTCAAGTATGGGTCACCATACTTGACAGTACGTCACGACTTAAGTGAGAACAGTCTATAACAGTATTTGTCCTATTCAGGTATATTCAGAAATCTTAAAATACTGTAGACTGCAAAATAGTTATGCAACCATTCCTACCTAATTCAAATGCATTGCGCATGATTTTAGACTAGGAGCTTTCATTTGGAGAGACTGCGCATCTGGTTATTTGTGTCTGATAATGAGGTTACTCTTCTGCTGATGAAAAGATCATGGAATAACCTCTAAAGAAGGATGTCTTTTAACTAAATAATAAATAGATCTCTAAACACAACTTGCTAAAACCTCAGGTCTGGATTCACATAAATTGAGCTTTTGCGAAATTAAAAAGAAAAAAAAAAAAAAGATTGTGAATGTGATCCACTCGACCTGTGTCGATCATAAGCTTTTCAAATCAATGCCAAGGAAACTTCCCACACAACACCCACACGAGTGACACCTGAGGTCATTTATTTACATCTGGAAACATCATTCAAGTCAGAATATTTTCTAAAAATACAAAGCGGTAGGAAATAAATACATTCAGATTTTACCACAATGTTGGAAAATCTTGAAACCTTTATCTCAGAAAATACAATTTCACATACTCATTTACTGTTGGCCAGTTGATCAATAATATTCTCAATGCTTCAATTATGTAATGTATAAAAAAAAGGAGTAAAAAAATGAAAAGAATGAAAAGCCCAAAGGAGAGCTGTGCAGAAAGAAAACAAAGCAGCTCGTTCTGTCCAAGGTTGTGCTGTATTTCCTGGAGCTGCACTGTGTGCCAGGAGCCGCCTGCGGTGCAGTTTTGATGCAAAAGCACTGTCCTCGTGTGAAACAGGTAATTGTTATTCTTCGCCGCCCCTCATTCACCTCTAAAGCGCACCACATCAGTAGCTGCACCTGAAACTCTGGTGCATGTTGGAACGAAAGGTGATTTTTAACGAATGGAAAGCAGCGTGTGCCCTTGACCATTCATGATGCGCTGTTTAACGCTGAGGTCTCGAGATGTGCAGTACTCCACGGGTCCAATTATATACATATTCTGATAGTCAGGCAACACCTTCCTGGAGGTTCATGGAGGTGGAGTGAGAAAGAGCAAATACCTGCTTGAACAAACGTCCACATTCATAGCCATTTTAGGGTTCATGTCTGCTGCGTGTTGAATATAACACTAAATGGACTGTGCATAGTTTACGGAGCAACAAAGTTGTTTAGCATTCAGGAACCGCATTTGACAGTGAGTCAAAACACTCGAGGGAGTTCTGTGCAGAACAACATTACAAACAAAAACAACCCTTCAGATAAATATTAAGGGCGATAGATGCAGAGAAAATAGTGCTGGAGATAAACTTACATTAATGAATGTCTGGATTTAACAGCCAGTTGTAGGTCGGTACTTTGCGCTCGTGCAGCTGCTTGATTGTGCTCAAATTAGATGAGCTCTGTGCATCAATCTGAGTTGATCAAGTGGCCGAGGCGAAGCAGATCTTGGCACGGTGATCCGCACACCTCTTGGCAGGAGCGTCTGCTTTTGATGTGATGTGCCGTGTTAGGCCAATTCCCATTGATTAATCTCTTCCCCAACGGCAACGTATAAAACACAGGCCAACATTTGACTTTCGTGCAAATTTGTGGATGCATAGCCTACTACAAAACTCTTTAGAAGTAGTGATATCAAATCTGATCTGCTGGTTTTATGCAATTTAAGGGAGTAGTAGCACTAAAAAAACAATTAATGTTTACAAATGTTGATGCAATGAATGCTTGAAATAGTCACTAGATTTGCCAGGTTATTTGCATGATGTCTTTGTACAATACAGTTTGTTTAAGGTACATTATTTGCAAGTAAAATTAAGCATCTATTAAATATAAACTTTATTTTTCTTGGTTTTGCATAGTCTGCTGCATCATTATTTGCTTTACTTATTTTCCGATTCCAGTGTGTTTTTGTAGTGGAATCTATTCCGATAAGCATGTGTGTGTTTTCAAATGTAAAATGCTTACAAATGTTGAATGAGTGCTTGAGGATGAAATAGTAACTAGATTTGCCAGGTTAGTTGCATCAAATCTTTGTACGATTCTCTGTGAGCATCTGTGATTTGGATTTTGTTGTTGTTGTTGTTTTGCATCATTTTACACTATTTTACACAAATTTTGTGTTTTCTATACAACTTTTGCATGCTTTGCAATTTCAATATATTGCTGCAGTATAATCTGTTTAGATAAACCCACACCTAAATGTTAAAAGCAAAACAGACTGTGGTTGGTTGCTTTGCATGTCAATCAGACGGTCACTTCCTGTTTGTGGCTGGAATGAGCTGCGACATCATAGTCAAATGCTTACAAATGTTGATGCTATGAACTTGAGGATGACATGGTCACTAGGTTTGCCAAAGTTAGCCAGGTTTGAAATCTTTGTATGATACTCTAAGTTTGGTTTTGGTGCGTTATTCGCAAATAAACTTAAGCATGTATGAAATATGTAGGTTTTCTTTTTATTTCATACTATTTTTTGTGTTGTCTGCACAACGTTTTGCATGGTGCTGCATCATGATTTGCATAATTATTTCTCCAATTCTAGTCTGTTATTGCAGTATAATATATTTAGATAAACCCACGCTAAATGCTAAAAGCAAAACAGCCTGCGGTAGGTTGCTTTGCGTGTCAGTCAGATGGTCACTTCCTGTCTGTGGGCGTTTTTTGGAGCAGAATGAGCAGCAATGCCATTATCACATGCTTACAAATGTTGATGCAATGAACACTTGAAGATGAAATAATCACTAGATTTGCCAAAGTTTGCCAGGGCATCAAATCTTTGTATGATACTCTGAGCACTGGAAATGATCCATGTTACCAAATGTTGATGCAATGAACGCTTGAGGATGAAACAGTCACTAAATTTACCAGGTTAATGTATTTGCATTGTACAATACTCACAATACAGTTAAGGTGCGTTATTAGCAGTTCAACTAAAGTGTCTATAAAATATCTACTTTTTCGCAACATTTTATATTTTTACAGTTCCAGTCTGTTATTGCAGTATAATCTGTTCAGATAAACCTGCACCTAAATGCCACGTACAAGCAAAACAAACAGCGGTTGGCTGCTTTGCATGTCAATCAGACAGTAACTTCCTGTCAGTGGCCAGAATGAGCAGCGATGCCTTGGTCAAACGTCTGATACAAAGTGCGCCAATCCGTGACATCACTTCCTGTCTTTCTCATGATGCGTTTTCCACCTCAGTGTGGCGGCGTGGCCCGTGATGGCATCTCCGTGGTGATGCTCACCGTCTCTGTAGCTGTGGTTGTGATGTAGAGGGTCCATGTCGGCGTACTCGGGCCTGAGCCGAAGCTTGCCGTGAGGAGGAGGACACGTCCACATCCCTGTTGACTGAGTAGCCAGGCTGGATGCTGTAGACCTCCATCACCGAGCGCAGTGACCTGGACTGAACTGCAGGAGAGAGGGGAAGAGTAAAACAGACCTTGTACTGAGCCGCTCCATCATCTCAGTCTCAACACAGTGACTCACTGCTGCATATTCAGTGTGTTCTTTTCACAGTCAAACATGCACGCGCAGTGTCAGTAGTCACTTTTTTTCATTTGTATGTACATAGCACCAAACGCTCGCCCAAAAGCAGTTCCATTATACATAAGTATGAAAACAGGATCTTGCCACATTCGCTTCATGAAAAAGAACAGTATATAGCATCATACATGCAACACATGTTCAGGGTTCTGTCATCATTTACTCAACCTTAAGGGTCACAACAACATGAGGATGAGTAAATGATTTTTGAGTGAATATACGGTTCTTCAATTGTACCTTTTTAGGTTCTAGGAATAAATTTCTTATCAAGACCCATTTTTGACTGAATAATGTTCTTGAATTGAATTATGTGGAGATAAAAGAAAATTGTGGACTGGGACATTAAAGGTTCTTCAGATCAGTGTTTTGGTTTCTGGGTTCTTTAAAGCAGGGGTTTCAAACTTTTGAAAGACATTGACTATATATGGTGATCCTCTTGCTAAAAAAAAAAAAAAGCAACTGTATATTTTCATGAATTAAATAATATAAATAATAATAAAAATATATTTATTATTATATTTTTTCTATATTTACTATTTAAAAGCAAAATATAAAAGCAACCGTATGTTTAAAGACCCAAACTGTGTGAGAAAAGAATGATATTATAAGTAAATAAAGATATTTTTTTTTACAAAACTAGATAACATAAATAATAATAAAATGTATAAATAAAAAGTAAATCATACGTATACATATATGTATGTATTACATTTTATTATATATACTATTTAGACTTTTTTCACAAACTGATGTTTTTTGTTCAGTTATTGACACTGTAAATCTAAAAAGTTTTTTTTTTTTAATTTATGTATAAAATTACAACAACAACAAAAAAAAACTAGTTAACAAGTTAATTTAGTGTTTCTAAAACAGTGGCTGAATGAGTAATGGAAATTAGGATATATTGCACATTGTATAAAATAAAACTGTAAAATTTGTAGTGCATGTATTGTATATCCTTCAATGTATACCTATTTTTACTGAATTTAAAAGTAATAACAAAAATTGAAAATGTTCAAATATGTTTACTTTGTATCAAGTTGACTGTATCCATTTCTCGCCAACATTCTTGATACCTCAAGAACATCTTTTTCAATTTACATTTATTTGTATAGTGCTTTTCACAATAAATCTAAAACCTTTTACAGTTCATTTTGTAAAATTACTTTTTTGTTTCTGTTCAATTTTCCATGGACCTCCCTTGAACCCTCTTGTGGAGCCCAATTTGAAACCCCCCGCTTTAAAATGGCAGTAAATGACGATTTCTAAGATACTCTTGTTTTCAGCATCTTCCGCGTAACCTTGTTTTGTTGAATGCAAGCAGACGATGAAACAAACGCTGTCAGAGATTAAACCAAGCGGAGTACGAGAAAGGTCAAACACGGGCTGCGAAGAAAAGTTGTGCCACATGAAAAATGAATGCTGGTGAATATTCAGTGCGTCTGTGCTTGTGAGGAACACGTATTGCATAACGTCCGACAGCTGTGACCCCGTTGCTTTCTGATTGCTGTCACCGCTCAGAAAGTACGGAAGTGCCTGATGGCGCTCAAATATGAGCTATAAATTGTCTGTTCACTTCAATGTTGCAGCCTCCCAAAAGACTTTGACCTGTTAAAAAAAACCTGAATATAAATCAGGTTACGCCTTGATGTGGAGTGTCTGTATTATACAGATGAAAATCAGCAGCTTATATTTTGAGTCAGTAAACAAGGTTCACTGTACGCTTCAGATGGTAAACAAAGATGTCTGGTAGTTACACAGTTTTCTGAAATGCATTCAGAAGCATAATATGATGCAAATGCAACCCTTTTATGATGCTTGCTATGATCTGCGATGCTTTTCATGTGGCATGATGTCTAAGCCGATGTTGACTGACCTTTCGCGGTGCTGAAGTCCCCGGGGTCAGCGGCCCTCCTGTGTGAGATGGGCTGTAGGCTCGGGATGAGAATGAGAGAGAAAGAGATGACCAGCACCTAGGAAAAGAAGGAATATTAAACGAGAGGAAGTAAATAAGCAAGTCCTGCTATATGGGTCAGCTGATGACCTACATCCTTTAAACGGCTTGTTCCAATCAACACTTTCATTATAATCATCATCCTCATTCGCGTTCTCTTTCCGCTACATGCACAGGAAAGATAAAAAGATGCAGAACAACAAGGATGTTATTTACTATAGTCAGCAATATTGCAATATCTTCTCTCATATACTTAAAATGATAATTATGTATACTGTTCAGAGATTTGGGGTTGGTGAATTTTTTTTATGTATTTCTCACCAAGGCTGAATTTGTTCGATCAAAATAGCAGTAAAAAAAAAAAAGATTTAATATTTTTACATTTTAAAAAACCTGTGTTCTATTTGAATATTTTTTTTTCTTCCTGTGATGCAAAGCTGAATTTTCAGCATCATTACTCCAGTCTTCAGCGTCACATGATCCTTCAGAAATCATTCTAATATGCTGATTTGCTGCTCAAGAAACATTTCTGATTAATATCAATGTTGAAAACAGTTGTGCTGCTTCATATTTTTGTGGAAACCATGATACATTTTATTTTTCAGGATTCACAGATGAATAGAAAGTTCAAAAGAACTGCATTCATTTAAATAGAAATCTTTTGTATCTTTTGTATTACTGTTACTTTTGATCAATTGAATGCTTCCTTGATGAATAAAAATATTATTTTTCTAAAAAAAATAATTAAAAAAACAGAACAGTAGTGTACATTAATAAATTATAATTATTATAGTTTATCATAGTAAAATGAAGTCCTTCCTTCCTTCCTGGGCTTTTCTTCCCCCTTCCTTCCTTTTCAGCTCTTTCCTTTCTAAACATGTTTTTGAGATGCTGTAAAGCATCAAGTCTGCTCAGTACACACGTCAGCAATATTGTAATATCCAGACAGTCCACTCCATTTATCTTCATGGCATCTGTGTTCATTTTAATTCAAACACCCTCCCGGTGCTTCACTTTCGAAATTGTTCATTCATCTGCTCAAGGGAGAGATTCAAGCTAGGATTTATTAATAAAGGAGAATGTAATTGTATCGACTGACGCATCTCGACAAAGAGCGGACAGCAGCGAGTACGAAATGTCCTGCAGAGCAGAGAGACTCTGTTTATGATACCACAAAAAATGTTAACACTTATTATTGTTTCTTCTGGTTATTTTCTTTCACTGTCAGGAGTATACAAAGAAGCAGATCTGGGTCATAAGTGATTGCATGTAATCTGGATTACATAATCAGATTCCAGAAATTAAGTGCTTGTAATTAGAGTAAATTACATTTTAAAATACTCGTAATCAGAGTACAGTTACTTTTTTATGGATTACATGATTGCATAATTCATTGATTCTCCCTAATTTCGCTTTTTCATCTTTAAAATTTTCCTTTCTAAAATAGCCTACCAATTATATACATATTATATATGTATATATAATCCAGTTTTGTGGACATTCACACAAAGATCAGTCATTAGTCAGGTGGCGACAGTATTTGAATACTGGATTTACAAAAATCATTTCAGGTTTAAGAAGGCTTTCAACATTGCATCAACTACTGATGAACATTCATTTTTTATTTGAATTATTACTCTGTAGGTTTTTTAACCATGTGTTATTAATTATAACTAATTAAAATGCACATATTCGCGTTATTTCTTAGTTACATGTAATCCAGGCATTCCATAAATATTTCAATAATTAAGTGTCACATTTGCATGTTCACGGTTTCTTTGATGTTGATTAATGATCACATGGCATGCAGGTAAATAAAAATATGTAAGTGTTTTATAGAAATACAAAGACAGTTCACTCCTATACTTATGAATGGGAGAAACTGCAATGCACAATATGGAGGAATAGTCCCACCTTCTAAATGAAAAAGCCAAATTTCCCATAGAAACCTGACTAGAGTTAATGCAGTACAAGCACGTTATGACCGCATGCGCATTGGCTGGTCTAGTCTGAAAAATAAGCTTTTTAAACGCTATTTGAGCGTAAGAAACAACATTCATGGGACAATTAATTTAAGACTGTTGTTGCTGATTTGACATATGTAATTTAATTGTGAGTTCAGCGAGCAGTTTTTGAGATTTCAGGATTCCTCCATTCATTAAGATCTGCCCGGAGGCGTTGCAAATATGGCCGCCAAGTGAAGAGACTTTCCTCGAAAGGGAGTTTTATTTTTTTATGATTTAATTAATTGTCAGCTTTTCTTTAAACTAATAAGCCCCCTGCAGTTCCTTTACGAACCCTAGTTTGGGAAACCTTGATGTAATATTATGTTTAATGCACGTCATGTTGTAAATTACAATGAATGGAACAAGTTTTCTTACTCTTTGCATTTTTTATATCATTATGATACAAGATTATGCTATTTAAATCAATGTGATAAACGAGTTAAATCAGAAGTAATCTAAAAGTAATCTGATTATATTACCTGAAATGTGTAATGTAACGGATTACGTTACTGACTACAAGTTTTGTCATGTAATCTGGAATCAGTAACGGATTACAATTTGGAAGTAATCTACCCGGCTCTGCAAAGAAGTATGTGAAGAACAAAGCTCGGATCATTTGGAAGAAATTATCTGAAAAGATCTTTTAATAGAATATTAATTTAATAAAACTTTTGTAAAAACAAATTATATATTAAATCAGTATATTATTTAATTAAATTTAGTGCTGTCAAACGATTAATCGCAATCAAAATAAAAGATTTTGTTTGCATAATATATGTGTGTGTACTATGCATATTTATTATGTATATATAAATACACACACATGCATGTATATATTTCAGAAAAATATATTGTTTATATATTAAATATATTTATTTATAATATAAATTATATGAATATAAAGATAGACATGTAAATATTTTCATGTGTATTTATATATACATAATAAATATACACAGAACACACACATATTATGCAAACAAATTTTTTTATTTTGTATGCGATTATTTGCGATTAATCGTTTGACAGCACTAATTAAATTTAATAAATAACAATTTTACATTTATTTAAATATATACATATATAAATAAATATATATATAGATAGATAGATGTGTATGTGTATATATATATATTTATATATATATATATATATGTGTGTGTGTGTGTGTGTGTGTGTGTGTATATATATATATATATATATGTATGTATATATACATATGTGTGTGTGTGTGTGTGTGTGTGTGTGTGTGTATGTATATTACAAATTTACATATAATACAGTAATATCCAAGCAATATAAATATTTGTATAAAAATAATAAAAAATACATAAATTATTATATTTAAATTAAATATAAATCATATTTATTTTTTAATAAAATTATTTCAAATTAATTATTTATATTTGAGTTTTATATATTTATATATTATTTTATAATTTAATTATAATATAATTAAAACTATAAAAAATATATCAAAATATATCATTTTTAAAGTAGTTCTAAAGTAGTTTATAATTTTTTTGTCACATTTTCCACTGAGCCCTTTAAACCCTTTAGAAATGTTTAAGATTTCTGACTTCTTGTTGCAGACTTTATCTTGGAAAATCTGTGCAAAGTTTTGAGACATTGTTAAGCTCTTCTGGAAAGTGGCAGTGAGTTCAGTCACTGATGTAATCAGTTGTAATAAAGAAGAAGAGCGAGTTAATTAAGTAATGCTGAAGACACCGCTGAAATCTCTCTCTTCTCTGGCCTATGTGTCACCGAACATTTACTTTCCTCCTTTTTCTACCTCTTCTGCAAATGTTCACTTTGAAGCTTGACTTTGATTGTGCTGCAGTTATAAAAACGCCTGGAGCGGATTCCTTCAAAGCTTGGAGCTTCCTTGCTTCCTTCCTTAATTTATTTTCCTTTCTTAGGCTCCTCCTCCTGCGCTGTCATCTTACCAGGATGCAGGTTCCTGTCTGAGCCGGTTTACTGGAGCCGTTCATCACCAGAGACTGCAGCCGGCGTAACTGCTCCATCAGAGACCTGACAGATAGATGGAGAGAGTGTGCTCCAAGTTAGAAGAAGCGGTAATGGAACTTCCATTTGATGTGAACTTTGGAAGTGCGAAGTACTGAGTCATGCTTTAAAAAAGAACGGCTTCATCTGAGGACAAATATGCAGCATGTGGGAAGATTTCACAGCACTGCAAAGTGTTTTGAAAATGTCAGTAGGGTTAAAATAAGTTTTGAAGTTCAGTCCATCAACCCAGATGCTTCTAGCTCATCAATATATTCTTCAGAATACTGTTAATTTGGAGCCAAAAGGATCAATCAAAAATCCTGAAAGTGTCAAATGGATCCTGCTGAAATTTGGAATAAATTCTGATTGATCAGTATATAAATAGATATAAAAACAGAATAAAAACTCACTTAATCCTAAATCTTTATTTACTGTTATAGGATTGTTGTTTAATTCCGTTTGGAATTGTAAATTATGATTCATTAAGAATTTTTTGACATGGGACTGAACATATTTTTTAGTAAAGAATGGTGCCAAAGGAACAGGTTTAAAACTACACTGTGTAACTTTTGTCACCAGGCCTGGCGCCAATCACCCTGTGCCCCCCGCTCCGGACCGAGGGGGATGGCCGGGCTTTAGTTTAGCGTGTTTAATAGTCTAACTGATAGATTTTAGATGGAAAAGCTCCTGGTCTAGGATCTGTTTTCCTCGTAATAATAGCATGACGAAATAGATTTGGCAAACAATCCAGTGTATCTGCCCTTCTGCTTTGGAAAGCGTCAAATGATTTTACAGTGCATTTTCAAATGAGTTGTGCTTTGACTCCGGTATAAACTCTCCCAATAACAAACGTAAGACGGATATCTGAAAAATATGTCTCATGAGCAGGTAAGCAGCTGATATGCCGTTGTTGTTTTCACAATTGTTTTAACAAAAGTTTACCAAGGCTTACTTCAGACATAAAGTGTTATTCATATCAAATAATGGTGTAAACTATAACTTTGCAAGGCTATTTAGAGGCAAATATACCGATGCGTTATCTGTTTTAGAGATTAGCATTGTTACCAGCATAAACATTGTTTTGTGAACCTAGTCAATGCACAGCAAATGTGCTCTGCAAACCTTGATTCGTGTTTTATTAAGGGCGTCACGTTGCATTTTTGCTTTCAAGCTCTTTTTGGTTGGAGTTTCAGTTGTTTTGGCTATAAGCTACTTTAACTGCATATACAGTAGTAGCCAGACCTGATTTCCTTTATTTATGGATATGACATAAACACGCACAGAAGAATGGCGGCAGTATGCGGTTTCCCGGGAAATCCGTCCCGACAACTGTAAAATATGAATAATTGTTATAGGTTTACCATAATGATGTGGGGTGAGGCAAAAACATGGTTTGGCAGATGGTTTATGATGTACTTGATCATTATTAAACAAAAAAGTTATATTGTGTAGCTTTAGAAAAAAAAAAAAAAATGAATAACCTTAAAAACCTCAAAAATGAAAATATTGTGATTTTCTAACAGTGCTGGTTTGGTATGACTGACAAATTCTGGTGTCTTGAATGCACAAAAAAAACATTTTCTTTCCATCGTGCCTAACAACACTGTTTAAATGTGGTCATTATAATGCACCGCCGATCATGGTTTATTGTGCTATTTAATGTTTGTTTTCACTAGACATCTCCTTTAAATTTAATAGCTGATTTTATAGCATGTTAAATAGACTGTAAAATAACCTATAAAAGACTGAAAGAAGAGACGTTTTGTAAATGAATCTCTTAACGGAATGTGATTGAGTCAGGCTTGTAGCGCAGTTAAAGAGATAGTTTACATAAACAGGTTATAAACCTACAGTTCATATTTTACAACGGTTGATCTCAGCTTGTCACTGTCCATGATATGTTTCTATAAAAGTTTATGTTACTTTTAAATTCATAAATGTATGTTCCCTTGAGTGCATTCATTCTATGAATAAAAAGTGATTCAAAATGTAAAGATGAGATAATACATATGTAAAAATGTGATAAAAGTATTCACAAACAGCAGGAGGGAAAGCAGTGTCAGTTGATAATAAGCATCTACATATATAATATTGCATAGTTCAAATACCAAAATAAATCAGATTAATGGTAGAAGCTGGCCAAGATGCCAGACAGATTGTGACATGCACTCATCCTCAATGACTGTAGGAAGAAAATTGTATACTTAATTTATTTCTTTTTATACAATAGCAGTTTCAGTACTGTGTTAGGCCACTTGATGTCCAATGTAAATCCAGATCCTGAAGCAAAACCGGTTGAGAACCATTGATTTATAGCCTTGTCAGAGCGGAGCGGATCTGATATTGTTGTAAAACGAGACTTACGTGTTGGTCTTCTCCAGCTGGAGGACTTTCCTCTGTAATTCCAGATTCTGAACGCTGCAGGCAGCCATCCTAGACCAGAGTATATTGGCCAATTACTCACAGTGATAAATCTGACCTCCAAACACTCCCACACACACTCTGTCTGTCAGAGCAGGTGTCCGTATACACACAAACACTCCCTAAATAGTGGTGATGGATGCATCAATAACATTAGACGATAATTCAATAATAACCGTTGGTCCAGTTATTCTCATGAACGAGAGACAAACGAGCTGTAACACTAGATTTCTAATTTGCACAAGGACAAACACTGTAGAGACTTTGATGTATTCAGATAAATCTAACAAAACACAATGTCCAAGTCACGTTTCACCTCAAAATCAATAAAAACAAAAAATATACTAATTAGGTAAATCTTTAACTGATTTTATCCTTACAAGTCTCTTTCTATTATGTGTATCCTGAATAAATGCAAGTAGTTCTACATAAACATTATAAATTTAATTCAAAACTCATAAATCTCATCTGTTTCCTAACGTTCTAGCTTAAAAATGTTCTGATGACTTCCTATTGGTTTTCTGAATAGCAAAATGATTAATTTACAATTTCGTTTATTTCTCCATATTATTTTTTATTGGCAAAATCAAAATCTAGGTGTTTTCTTTGAGGTCAGTACAATCCCACAGGTGTTTGTAAGCATCAGACGGGGATGTTCACGGGACTGATTTGTGAATGTGTGAATAAAAAAACAGTAAGATGGCTGTGGTGCTTTTAGCGACTGCAGCGCTAGCTGTGAAATGAGTTTGTCCTTTGGACAGATAAACCTACGGGCTCTTCCTTAAAGGGCAATTTCATGCCCGAAATTTGTGCAGCAGCGTGTTCTAAATAATTTCTCCAGCATCTCGGAGGATATTTGATTCCTTTGATCCTAAGTTAAGATAAGTTCGAGCCTGGATTTTTAATGACTTTCGACCTCAATTTCAACTTGACTGCAAGTTTACTTAGTTATGAGTTTTTCTTTGATGTCATATTCATTCATTCAGTCAGACTGTGTTTACTTGTAGCACAAACAGGACATCTGAGGTGAATGCTTTATTGTACGCAAGTCAGGTACATACTGTACAGCAGTTCACAATAGAAATTGCAATTCAAAGACTTGGGGTCGGGCAAAAATTTTCACCAAATGCTCACCAAGGCTGAATTTATTTAATCAAAAATACAGTAAAAACTGTAAAATTGCGAAATACTATTACTGTTTAAAATGACTGTTTTCTATATGAATATGTATTAAAATCTAATTTATTCCTGTGATGCAAGGCTGAATTTTCAGTATCATTACTCCAGTCTTCAGTGTCACATGATCCTTTAGGAATCTTTCCAATATGCTAATTTGCTGCTTAAGAAACATTTCTGATTATTATCAATTATTAAAAACAGTTGTGCTGCTTAATATTTCTGTGGAAACTGTGATACATATTTTGATAAATAGAAAGTTCAAAAGAACAGCAGAAGCAGAAGTCTTTACATAGAAAGCATAAATATCTTTCCTGTCACTTTTGATCAATTTAATGAATCCTTTATGAATAAAATCAATAATTTCTTTAAAAAGCCCAGCCCTAACTTTTGAACAGCTGTGTGTGTGTGTGTGTGTGTGTGTGTGTGTGTGTGTGTGTGTGTGTGTACAAGTGCTGTAAACATTTTGTTTACATTATATATGTATGTGTACTGTGTATATTTGTATATATAAATACACACACATACAGTATATATTTTGAAAATATTTATGTTTATTTATATATTCATATTCTTATATTTTATATTATATATAAATACAATTAATATAAACATAACAGATTTTTCTTAACTATATACATGCATGTGTTTGTATTTATATATACATAATAAATATACACAGTATACGCACATACATTATGTAAACAAAAACTTTTATTTTGGATGCAATTAATCACAATTAATCGTTTGACAACACTAATATATATATATATATATATATATATATATATTTATACACACACACACACACACACACACACACATCTATATATATGCGTATTATGTAATTTGATGTTTTGATGTCTGTATATATGCATGTGTATAATCACCTGCCCTCCAGTCCGTCTATATATTCCTTCTTTTTCTTGCGACTCTCCTGCGCCGACTGCTTGTTGCGGATTTTCCTCCGAATCTTCTTCAAAATCTTTTCTTCGTACTAAGAAATTCACGAGAGAACAGGCCAGACAATATTGTTAAGTTGAATTTATCTTGAAATGAGAGGGCTACATTTCAGACATTTATTTTGATACAGATTTTATTAGGTCTGAAACCTCAGGCAGAACGTGAGTCAAATCAAATCAGCTTAATCTTGTCATTATCCATTATCCTAGCACACAGAGGGAAAAACCTCTGCGGCTGGAAGAAAGGTGTTATTTCGATGAGAGGTGCCTTTCATCACTGACTTCATTCATCTCAGCTTCTGTAAAAACCTCTTCCCTTCCTGCTGATGTCTGATCAGGCTTCCAGCAGTAAATATAGAGACATGGCGCAATGACACGTGTGGGACATGGAAAGGTTGTTACTGTGATGATATTACAAGTGGTCATGTGATGTTATGACGCCATTATCTTGAGTGTGAGAGATGCATTATACCTTGAAGACTTTAGATATACCAAGGTGGAGTAATGCAAAATATAGCAGAATAAGTCCCGAACCAATCAGCATCATCAGATCAAAAACATCACAGTAATCCACAAGATATCCACACAAATCCAGTCCACCAATTAACATATTGTTAAGCGAAAAACTGCATGTTTATAAAAACAAACCCATCATTAAGACATTTTAAATTTAAGCCGTCATTTCTGGCCAAAAGATGAGTCCATAATCCATAATAACGCTTCCTCCGGTGAAAAGGTCGTTCTCCTGTTGTCCTCTCACATATTTGATTAAACCTGTTTTGGCTTGTAAACGGTGCTTGATCTGTGCATATTTCTCTCCTGATTCAGATGAGACGACTTTTTGACTTGAGAAACATCTTAATGATAGTATTGGTAGCATTGATTGTGGCTTTTGGCTTCACAAGATGTTAATTGATGAACTGATTATTGTGATGTTTGGACTCTAATTCTGACGGCACCCATACATTTTTAAGCAAATTTTCCTTTTTTCTGTGAACTCTTCTATTAATGCTGTTAGTTTTAATTTGCAATAGCTTGAAAATATGGCTGCCAAGTAAACAGACCTTTCTTAAAAGGAACAAGAGGTTGAGGTTTGGCTCAGTTAACGCTAGTCATGGCAGAGATTTGGATAGAGGGCGTGGTCTAAGTGTTCAACATACCTTGTTAAGTGGCAGTTGGCTGGGAAGACTGACTCCTTCCTTGACTAAAAGTTTCACCTCATCTTCATTGAGAATCAGTTCTTGCTGGGATTGCTGGGCAGAGGGTTTCGACTAGACATAGAAACACATTTCGTTTCATGTTCTTTCAAATTTGTATTGCATGTGCTGCATTATTTCTTTTGAGAGCATCTGTGGATATTACTAGACAGAGCTGTAAAGTGCCACACAAGGACACTATATTTAGTCTCAAGTATCAATGCACTGCATTGCATAATGACAACTAATCCTTCCAGATTCAGGAATTCAGTGCTGCACAAATACACCTGCTCATTTGTTGTTGTTGTTGTTGTTGTTTTCTTTCAGCGTACATCAAATCACATAAATCAATGACTCAATGCAGCATCAAGCCAAACACTGAAACAACATCTGTGGAGCTATTGAAGCACTGTGAAATGCACTAACAGCTCTCTATTGTGTTTTATGTTGCCCAGGAATTTTTACAGGTCAAAGTCATTACCAGTGCGCTATACGGGAAGAGCTGTTTGATTGAACACATTCTAAACATGTTTTTATCTGTTCAGAAAACACTATTTAGCTGCCTCGCTGTTTATCATCTACGCAGGCTGCTCCTTTTTGAGAATGCATTCTTACAAAATGCGGTCTTGAACTGTTGTTTAATTGGTGGTCTATACGCATAGTACATGTGCTGTTGTATGCATCATACCTCACTATTTATTTGTGTTAAGATAAAAGTTTAACTTTTAAAGGCCCCGATGTTCCATTCCATTTTTAAAAATGTATATATTTTTAGCAGCCTTGCATTAATCAGCTCACTGATAATATGCACAGTGTGCATGCTTTCAGATTTATGTTGTGTCTATGTTGTGTCTTCAAATTTGTCTTTGGCTATTAGGGTGCATATTCAGCATCCTATCCTTGAGTTTTTAAGCTAAAAGCTTTTTCGAATGCTCTCGGGACACCTGCATTCTGTTGCACTCCACTGCACGTGGCACTCGTTCTAGCTGTAACTGAACACACCTTATGTAAATTCCGCTTAAGGAGTGCATATCAGGTCAACCTGAGACAGTCAAAATATATTGAGCATCATTAAGACTGATTAGTCAGCTGGGCATTTAGGCAACCCCTGGACTACTTGTTTTTGAAAGTATGTTGGTTTTAACATCTTTAGCACACAAATATTGGATAAAACACTCAATTTTTTAAATTGTTTTTCATCTGTTTTTTTTTTTTTTTTGTATTTAATTTTATATGTGCAGACAGAAGTTTGGAATAATTAAGAAAAAAGTCCTATGCTCACCGAAGCTGCATTTATTTGATCAAAAATACAGTATAAACAGTGATATTATGAACTATCATTACAATTTAAAATAACTGTTTTATATATATATATATATATATATATATATATATATATAGCCTATTATGAAATGTAATTTATTGCTGTGATCAAAGCTGAATTTGCAGCATCATTACTCCAGTCTTCATTGTTCCATGATCCTTCAGAAATCATTTTAAAATGCTGATGTGTTGCTCAAGAAACTTTTCTGATTATTATCACTGTTGCTTTTTATAATCATTAATCAATTTGCTGAATAATTTTTTTTGTGGAAACTGCTTGTTGCAATGCATTCTGGGAATACCTTAGTGAAGAATGCATGCAAAGCCAAAATCAGAAGTTGGTACACTGTAAAATACTACTTTATAGTCTTTTAACTTAAAAATGTCATGTTTAATTCAATACGTTACTTGCCTTTTCTTTGCAATTTACCAGCAAATTCAGAGTAAAAATTGTTAATCCTACACCAGACTTTTTTTAAAAACATTGTCTAGGTATCTCACTAGTTTTTGGAGGAGAGCTTTTTCTTTTTCTCTGTCATGTATTTCTTCCACTGTTTCCACTGTTCGTCTCCTGTATTCTAGTATGAAATCTGACATCTCACTGTCTCTCCTCTAGCTGGTTGTCATTAGCATCCATGTCACACTAGCTGTATGTTTCACACTGAATGTCACAGCAGAACAGTTGAGTCGCATACACTACATGATGTCTGTTTGTGTTCTCTCAGTACTCACCGCTTCTCCGATGTTGGAGAGCAGCAGGTCTTTTACGGTGAGCTGGTAAACGGTGGCTGGTAGAGTTCTCGGCACTGCTGATGTGCACTGAGAGTCTGTCAGACCTTCAGAGAACAGGCAGGCCTCCCAATCTGCTGCACACGCAACACACACACACACACAGAATGCATTTACATCACACTATGTCTGAAGACCAACAGTCAACAAGGATCTTTCATTTTCTGAGTGCTTGTTAGTACACTGTTGTGTGGTAGATGGTGTTCTGGTGCTTTCTAAGTTGCATTTATACATGGTTGCTACTGTTCTTGGGTGTTGCTAGGTGGTTGCTAAGATGTTCTGATGGTTGTTAGCACATTACTATTTGGGTGCTACCTGCTCTAGGGTGCGTTTCCCCAAAGCATTGTTAGCTAACTATGGTCGCAAGTTCCATTGAGCTCTATTGCTATGACGGAACTTGCGACCAAGTAGAACAGGTTAATTAAATTTGTCTTTATTTTAATGTAATACAAAATATTTTTCGTCAGTGATAGAAATGTGATATAAGTCGGTAGTTTAAGAAAGTTTAATTTGAAAAAGTTTAATAGTAATTAAATAAGACAATTATTGTTAAGGTAGCATTTGATCAGTCTTTCCTTTCACCAAGGGAGCTCCAAACACTTATACAAGACAGTAATGCCCGACACCCTTCAAAGAACACACTCCCAAGGGCTCTGCCCTTCGAAGGGAGTAGGGCATAGGGACTTACATTTGGAATTCGCCCAATGTTTCTTGTGTCAAACTGAGGGCTGTCCAATTTAAAGCAATAATAAAGCATTAAAGAAGTGCCATTAAGGCGGGTTCTATTTGACCCTATGAATCACAATATAGTTCAAGCCAGGGTTGCCAGGTCCACGGATTCCTTCACCAAACATTATTTGTAATGTGACTCCCATCCAATAATCGAAAACAGCTTTTGTGTTTTATTATTTCTAATCTGTACATTTTGTCACAAAATTCAAATGTTAGCTTAAATGCTCTTAAATGTAGCGTGACAGATCGCTGTAGTAGCGATTCAGTTCAAGCGGCAGGACAAGTTACAGCGCGAACATGAACATCAGAAGGTATGTTTACAGAAACAGTACAACTTACTGAAATGTATCACGTTTAATGTAATCGATCAATCAGCATTTCAACCAAAAGAAAGACGTAAAACAGCTTGGGAACAACATGTCACTTAATGTTGCTTTTACCTCAGGAAAGTTATCGAGTGTTCACAGTTCGTTGGTTAACTATACATTTTTTTTTTTTTTTTTAACTCTAGAGGGAGCTCATTTACTGTTAATTATAAATGTATGTTTGATTAAATCTGTCATGACATGCAATTGATTTGTATGTACAAACTTTTTTGAGTGTAATTATTAGGCTATATATAAAAAATAGCATTGAATATAATAGTTTTGTTGTTAATTTTAACCTTTATTATGTACTAAATGAGAGGGCTCCCTGTGTAGTTTGCAGCATTAGTTGGAGAGATTCTTTTGGTATCAGCACATATTCTGAATAATCACCTATCAGTATTGGCTGAGAAATCCAGTATCTGCGCATTCCTAGTTGATAGGGTGTTTTGAGTGTTTTGAGGCACCTTGTTTGTAATGTGACTGTACAACAGAAAGACATTTGAAAACCTCATTTGAATGCCGAAGAACAGTGTTACAAATGCATCTTTTCTGATTGAATCTGAAATATGTCATTGGCTTTACAATCACATTTTCAGCTTTTGCAATTACTGAATTGCTGGGAGTTTTGGTGACGTCAGACCTGCATGAGATGCAGAAAACCTCTGCTGTGGTGAAGCAGTAAGTAAAACTCAGATCAGTTATTACAGTCTGCTTCCTCTGGAAGATCACAGGCTTCTCCTGCGTGCCTCAGAATTATAAGTGTATTCATTTGGACTCTGTTCAGGTTAGTGATTCTTCACTGCATTTACTCAGGCTTTGAACTCTAAAAGCTTTGAAAGTCTATTGTGTGTTCTGATGGTTTTGCAGACCCTACAGGTTTGTATGATTGAAAGAATAAATGGAAATTCAACCAATCCCCACATTATTTGAGATAGCTTGCAATTTTACCTTATTTCGGCAATTTTGAAGAAAGTCAATATCAGTTAATCAAGATCCATGAATCCCAGGTTAACCGAGATCAACAAAATGTTTGTATGTTTACCTGCAGGTGTATTACAGAAAATTACTTTGTGAAGTGAGCATCCGTATCGCCTACAGAGGTTAGTACACTTGAACAATATGTACCTGAACAGAAAAAAAAAAAAATCCGTTTTTTTTTCTTTACCGTGTTGGTTTCTTAGCATAAATTCTAGTGTATACCCTGATTTACCTATTTTAATACATATTTACATAGAGATTGTTGATTACAACCCCCCCAAAAAAAATTCTAAAAAAATAATAATAAAAAAATAATATTAATAATTTTGGGCTTCTATGTGGCAGTGTTATTTTAGTATCATTTATGATATATTTTCAGATTTTATTTTAATTTGTTAAAATTTTAGTCATTTTGTTGTGTTTTTGTCATTTTATTCATTTTGCTTTTTTAACTGTTCAGTTTTTATTCATTTTTATTTTAGCTACTTTATGTAAAGTTAAGCTAAACAAAATCGTGAAATGTTGCCTTTGAACTAGCTGGAATATAGTAAGTTTAAGGTATTTTATTTTTCAATTCAAGTTTCAAGTTACAAAGTGTTTTTTATGGTTAGTAACTTTTTGAAGAGTGCAATCTCACCCAGATCAATGGAGATATCAGGCTCTGTGTTTGTGACAGGTGCGTCCTGCTGCTGAAGATGCTGAGGAAGAAGATGAGGATGCTGAGGGAGGAAGACCGTGTCAAAAAGTGGGCTGGCGGGCGGCGGTGGGCTGTCAAGGTGGTCGGAGGGGGTGTCATCACTGATTCCGCTGTCAGAGGGTGAGGGGACCCAGAGAGGAGAGCAGGGCTGCGACACGCCATCTGACGCTTGCAACAGGGAGTCCAGGAAGTTATCAACAACACCTTCATCATGACACAGAATCTGCAGGAACACAAATAGAAAGTAAACACACAAACTATAATGTGACTCACACATCGATGATAAATGCACACATCTGCGTCATAGCAGAAACACACATACACAGCCGTGATGCACAAACAAAAACACACACATAGCAATATTTCAGATGAGTCATTGTATGCGTTGCCTTTTGTGTCTCGGAAGTAAATTAGCTTGTGTTACATTTACTTTAACGTGAACTAAATTGCTTCTAAGAAAATAGTTTTAATCTAGATACGTATATATATATATATATATATATATATATATATAATTCTCATTTTTAATAAATTTATATTTTGTGGTGTACGTTTAGAAATAAATAAATATACAATTAATCATTTTGAATATATATTTGGATTATAATATTGTCGTCATGTTTTTTTTTTTTTTTTTTAACAAATGCAAATGTTTTTCCCAGGTGCATTTTAGTCAGCTGGCTTAATACAATTCTTAATCTTAGTCGTTAACTAGGAAATATTAAAAAATATTGAAATTTGAAAATAGACAGTAGTAAAGGTTTTCTGCCTGTCCCCAGTATTGTTTTGTACACTTGTTAGTACTAATAGCAGCTTTAACAAATTAACCCAGCCAACTATGACATTCATCAATTTCCCTGATGTAACAGCACATTTCAAGTGAAATTAAAATGTCTGAAAAAAATTAAACCATTCCTGATGCAACGAATTATACATTTTAAACAGTAACAAACTACCTTTCATAAGTTTGAGGTAAGTACATTTTTGTTTTTGTAATCAGCATATTAGAAGGATTTGTGGACGATCATATGTGACACAGACTGGAGTAATGATTCTGAAAATTCTGCTTTGAATCACAGGAATAAATTACATTTTAAGAAATATTAAAATAGAAACAGTTATTTTAAATTGTAACAATATTTCACAATAGTACTGTTATTTTAACTGTATTTTTCATCTATAAATGGTGCCTATGATGTCTTAAAATGCTGTACATGTATGCAGCTCACTACGTTTTTTAATTATACACACACACACACACACACACACACACACACACAAAACAGTGTCATATCAAACACAAACACACACACACAAGCTGACAGATAAATTTGGGTCAGGCATGTAATATTCTGTCACTGTGTTCACAGGAAGCCTTTCAGGGTGTCTCATTAATTAACCGAGTTAAAATAACTAAAAATAAAATGTTCTCAGCATGCTCTCAGCAGGAAGGTTGTCCTGCGATTTATCACATAAACTCAGGTCACAGATGTCAAATGGCAGTTCACTCACGCTTTGATCTGTGATTGACCACGTGGGGTTGCACTGGTCACCTTTGCTCTCCATATGAGGGACCTTATGGGGCTCGAGGAGCAGGTCTAGGAGTTCAATCCCGGAATAACCCTGAGATATAGAGGAAAGAGGAGAAGTTGGAGGAAATGGGGGACAGAAAAAAATGCAAGCCACGTCACAAGTTGCTTTCACACATTAAACCTTGTAAATTACTGTAAGTTACCAGATTGACTTGATTGATTGGGTAAATACACAAACATGCAGTTCACACAAGCCATGGCGTTCTGTTTTTATTACCTTTAGGATACCATTCACACATCAGAACCAAAATACTCATCGGCTTTGTGATGTAAGTCAACAAAATGGCCTTTAAATGCTGCGCCGTGGAGAGGAGAAGGGCTTTTCACACTTCAAATAGTTAACTCTGGGTCGTTCTAAACCTCGGGTAAACATAATCCTGGGTTATCTTGCTTCACGTTTCACACTGTTCATATTTTATTTGGGTTTGCCAATTAATCCAGCACTCTACAAAAAGTTCTTTAAAGGTTCTTTACACATACACTCTTAAAAATGAAAAGTGTTTTTACAGTGATGCCATAGAAGGACCAGTAAAAGAACCTTTTTTTGTTGTTGTTGTTGTTTGTTTTATCTAATGTAAAGAACATTTTGTAATTGAAAGATCCTTTTTCCAGTATAAAGCACTTCTTGTGGAATGGAAAGAGTCCATGGATGTTAAAGGTTCTTCATGGAACCATCAATGCTAGTAAAGAACCTTTTTTAGGAAGCTGTTTTTAAGAGTGTAGTAACAGTTCTATTTAGAACTAAATCATCCTGAAAAACCCTTTTATTCTGAAATGGTCGTTTGTTACCGTTCTCATTATCGCACCTCATTATTGATTTTCTGGAGCTCAACTATCAAACTGTCAACACACTCTCTACAGGTAAATGATTTCTCTCTTAAAATGTCTATACATTTTAACTTTCAACTTGTAAGTTCTGACGAGTCATGTCTTTTTCTCTATTTAGTGTTTTTTTTGACACTTCTCTCCTCTTCTTTGCGATGTAAGTGACAGAAATATTGAATTTATGATCCATATTGTTGTTTTAAATTATTACTTGGGTTACCTTTTATTACCTTTTACCACTGTGAAGGGCTCAGGCTACTTTGGACTTTCATAAACATAATTGGAAATGAAAGAGACACACTGTAACTCTAAACTCAATTTCGGATGCTGTCACAGCCCACAACCTCATCATCTGCAGAGAGAACCTGCCACTCAAAATACTCACACAATGATGGACTTAAAGGCATGATAGAAAATTGTGAAGATATTTCAATGGACCTTGATTGCATCATCTTCACTGCATCTATATTGCGTTTCTGTTTAATTTATGTTCAGTGTCAGTTATCATATATTAATGTATTCAGCTAATAACTGTTGTTAGAGTATTGTTATTTTTGCTACAATTACCCATGTCTTTAAAAAAACATAAAAGTACCTAATTAACACAGCTGGCCATTTTTTCTTGCAAAATCCTAGTAAAAGGCTACAAGATACAAGACCAGGCATATAAAAGGGTAAAAACAGTATTAATAAGTAATATAAAACCAATATTAATAAACCATTAAACCATTCTTTCTAACACTAAGGTCCTACACAGCACTTTTAAAGCATAGAACCTTCTAAAAAGGGTTCTATTTAGCACCAAAAAAAAAAGGTTCCACTGTTGTTACAAGCCAGATGTAGTACTGCTTAAAACCATCTTTTCAGTATTCATAAACTGATGTTTCACACTACATCTGTGGTTTTAGTGTCATTGTCTGGACAAATGCAGCACAAATGCACAACTATCAAGGTCTTCCTCACTGGACATTAGGGATTATAAAATTAAGAATTAAACTCATTTCCTCTCAAATATTTTTATAAAGCAGACAGTGTTTCTTTGTCTGTCCAAAGCATATAAGTTTGGGCCCTACACTCTTAGAAATTGTAACAGCGATGCCATATTTGGTTCCCCAAAGAACCTCTCAGTATACTGTAACTGTAAAACTGTTTGCACTACAAACCAGCGTGTCCATGATTATAGTAATAAAGTAAAATTATGTGATAAATACAAGTTTGCATTATTAATCAGCATAACAGATTTTTTTTTTTTTTTTTTTACAAGTAAAATGGAAGCGAATGAGACCGGAAGCCTTGCATGTTAAAAAATAAGTTGGATAGCCTTTCCTGGAGTATCGTGCGAAGTCTGAGCACAGTTTTAGACTTTCTTGAGAAACTCTAGAGGAGGCACGTGTGAGATTAAGGGGGTCATTTTGAGGAGAAAAGAATGATAGATTCTTAAAAAATAAAGGGTGTTTTAGTATCAGTGCTGTAGAAGAACCATTTTTGGTTCCTCAAAGAACCTTTCAGTGAAGATTTCTTGAAAGAACCAATATTTTCTTAGTGTAAAGAACATTTTAATGCTTTAAAGAACATTTTTCCACTATAAAGAACCTTCTGTACAACGAATGGTTACATTGAACCATCGATTCCAGCAAAGAAACTTTATTTTTGTGGAGGTTTTTTTTTTTTTTTTGTGATACATAGAAAGCACCCAGAGCATCCTGCAACACTGTGGTGACCACTCAGATTTTCTTCAGGAGATGTCTTTGTTATTTCCACATATCTGGGATCCTGAATATAAATCTTCCCTTCACAATTTATAAAGAATGAGGCAGGAAGCTGCTCAGACTGTTAAAGTTTAACCAGGTCCATTGTACTGACATAAAGTATTCATTTGAAAGCCTGCAATGTTATTATTAGTACTGTAGCACAGAGAACACCCATAGAATATGACATTTGAAACACAGCTCCACAGGCCTGGTTACAGCATAAAGCAGCAGGACAGCATCAGATGTGTCAGGAAATTACTAAATAAATATTGAATCGATGTGAACCTGATATAATGAGCAGAATGACACAAAACTTGTGACCCAGATGCAGCTGTCATATCTGACATGTTGAAGATGAGAAGTGATGAAGACTTTTGAGCCTTCTCATCAGCTCTGCTGACTTTAAAGACACAGAAAAATCAGAAAAGATGAGAAATAAAAATGAAAAAGAATATGATGCTCTGAACAACATCTTGATGTGCTAGATTTGAAAGCCTCGAGTGAAAAATACTTCTGCCAGAAAAAACTAAACTCGACCCCAGAGCAGTTAGAGCACTGTTTCAGAGTTGCACACACACGCTGGATTGAAACAGAAATGATAGGCTTTGAGTCACTGTTTTATTGGTTTTCTGTTTAAGTTTGTTTTGGCTGATTAGCTATCTGTGCAGAATTGCATTAAGTTGTTGGTTGTGCTTAGCCGATAGACATGATGATGCTTGTAATGTTTCTAGCAACATTGTCTCACTCTAAACTTCTTTTTATCTTGGTAGATAAGTCCTTGCTGTATTTTATTAACGCCTTTAGGAATAAAAATCATAAATGAGATCATTTCAATCTTTGATCTCAATTGCTTTTTGCAGACAGCAATTAGATTAAATATAGAGATATTGATTCAGAGATAAAATGGAGATGTTTGATTACTGTAAATCTCCTGCCATTAAATTTATCCTTTGAAAAACATGATGTGGTAATATATTTCTCAACAATCAGATCTTAGTGGCAGTGTCTCAAATTGTGTTCAGATGATATCAAAGTCTGCAGTCAAAAGTCTAAATATGAACTCATCAGGAAATGTCCTTCATCAAATTCTGCAAAGATCAAATGATTTGTTCTATGCATATTAATTTCATAGAGATCTCTTTAATGCAGACTAGTCTAATTAAGATACTGTTATAGTTTTTATTAATTTATTGAATTTTTATTTTTTTGTATTTTCGGTTATAGTAATTTTGCTGTATTATTTTCATGTTTATTAGGTTTTTTTCTATTTTGTCTGAAAATATAATATGCAATAGGTGATATATACTGTATATACTGTATATATATGAAGAGTTCCAATGCAAAAGCCTCTAAAAGCCATCTTGGTCAAAAATGAGATAACAATACTGAGCGAATGCTCTCCACACATAGTAAATGTTCATCAAGTACTTTCATTTCAAATGTGCTAAATCCCAGCCTCAACTTACTACTTACATAGAAACCTATACATAGTAGCCAGAAAGAAATGCTAATTTTAAAGAAAAACATCAGACATACTTAGAGGCTTTTGCATCTGAACTCTTCAAATATATATATATATATATATATATATATATATATATATATATGCACATTTTATGTATATTTATAATACAGTCTTATTTTAGTATAATTATAGTTTTAGTATAATTATAATTATAGGATAGTTTATAGTACAGATTTTATTTTAATTAATTAATGTTTTGAATTTTTATTTATTTTTGTATTTTCTGTTTTAGTAATTTTGCTGTCTTTTTGTCACGTTAATTTATTTTTATTAAAAAATTTTTTTAATTAATAAAAGTGAAATAAAAAAGAAAACTTTTTTTTATGATTTTCATTTTCGTCAACTATTGCAACCCTGCTTTAAAGGTGCAGTAGGAGATCTTGGAAAAAGCTAACTTTAGCCTGATAGCACTGAAAGCGAATGTCCCACCCTCCCTGCATAACAAAAAATGTTTCTGAAGACAATCGCCTATTGCACCTTTAATATCTCAACTGTTTCCAATGCAGCAATAGTATTGAAAGGAGATCTAATACTTTATTCTCAGCTGTTTCTTTGATTCTCATCCTAGACATCTCACATGTGTCTCATCTAGAGTTTTAGATGATATCTCAATGTTGTTTACTTTAAGAAACATCTGAGACAAGTTGATATTTAAATGAAAATGAAGGAAATCCTAAACTATGAAAGAGCAATTAAGCATTTCTTTGTCGTTGCATATTCAGCTGTGGTTTATTGATGGATTCCTAAAAGAAACGTGTGATATTTGGAATGACAAACCCATACTGAAACCAACAACTGTGATACCAAGTGCTAAGAATGTGAAGGTGGCAGTAGGTGTCTGATACCAAAACAGATCAATTTCTCCAGCCAATACCACACACCCTTGGGGCCGTCTAAACCTCAGTCTAGTTTTCATTCCAGACAGTTTATTTGTGTTTCATTGACATGATTCCTCAGCACCCTGCGACCTACTTTACACCGCGGTCATGAGCTTTTGGAGTGAAGATAAGCTTATCTCATCTGAGCAAAGTTTTATATGGTTTGTGCTAATGGCACAGAAGAGTTACACACAAAGCTACGCTTGACTAGTCAACCTCTAAAGAGCACGAGACAATTTCAGAGCTGGCGGTTTCGAGGACACGGAAGGATATTGGTGAAGTGAGACTCCTCAAACGAGAGCAAAAGCCAGGCACGTTTAATTGTCATCAAACAAATCTAAGAAACCTAAACGGAATATACACAACAAAAGAGCAATTCCCAAACTCCGATTCCATTTGGGAGGTTTTGCATAAACTGATTGCTGTACTAAATCAAGATTATAGATGGCAAAATAATCCACCGACAACAAACAGCTCTCACAGATGAGTGCGCGTGGGTAATTACGACATTTTGGTCTAATTGCGTAGATCTGTTGAACTTTCTCTGCCTCGACTGTTGTTAATGGAAAAACTCTGAGAGGAGCCTTGGGTTTTATTCTTGTTTACATGCGTGCTGAGCTACTAGGCTAATTAGGAAAAGATAATCATCACCGGGGTTTGCATTATTGTCATTTCCACAAGCACTACAAATACACTGGTTCATTAACACCTCAAAATAGCACATTGCTCTTTTTTCTGAATTAATGAGATAAAAATGTAACTGTAATCTCATACAAAGCTCCTCTATTTCATAAGAGATCTCAAGATTGTCTCAAATTGCATTCAGAATTGCTACCATCATCCATCAGATATTTCAGTATGAACTCAACATTTTTATTTATTTTTTTTAAATCAAATTCATCCGAGACAAGCATTTTCTTTGGTATTCTGTATTTTTGAGCAAATAAATGCAGCCTATAGGTGAGAATAAGATAATTCTTTGAAAACGCATAATACAATCTTAATTATTCCAGACTTCATGTATATATATTTGTCATAAAATTAATTTATAAAAAATTGGCAGATTCTACCAGTATATACTCAAAATATATGAATGTTAAATAATATTTTGGAGGTGGTCCCTATTTACTTTAAGCATGAGGTTAATTCTTTGGGCCTGAGGTTCGACAGTAACCATTTTACTGTGAAATTATATTTAAAAAATAAATAAAAATGGCACTGTTACCTGAGAATGACCCCATTGCATTATGACACAAACAATAATCAAAATTTAAAAAAAGTTTTTTTTTTTTATGATTTTCATTTTCGTCAACTATAACAAACCTGCTTTAATATCTCAACTGTTTCCAATGCAGCAATAGTACTGAAAGGAGATCGAATACTTTATTCTCAGCTGTTTCTTTGATTTTTAATCCTAGAAATCTGACGTCTTGTCTAGAGTTTTAGACAAAATCTCACTTGTTTACTTTAAGAAACATCTGAGACAAGTTGATACTTAAATGAAACATAGGAAATCCTAAACTATGAAAGAGCAATTAAGTGGTTCTTTGTCATTGAAATTACATTTAAAAAATAAATAAAAATGGCACTGTTACCTGAGAAAGACCCCATTGCAATATGACACAAACAATAATGAAAATCACAGTAAAAGCAAAGGGAATGCAATACTTCACCTTGTCTGAGAGAAGTGCCATGTTCCAGGCACTAGAATCACCAACAGAAATACAAGCAAACAGAGGAAAATGGTTAAAATCCAGAGAGAAAAACTGAGTATGTCAGTGTGATGCCGTCCTCCACACAGTTGTGTTCCTGATTATGTTCTCTGTTCTAGGACAAAGTTGAACCTCCAGATAATGAGCCGATGATTCAGTTGGGTTGTTAATGGTCAGAGGGCTTTGACCGACAGGTTAAATCACACATATGAGGATCTGCATTCTGTTTATCAGTGAGATGATGATGATGATGATGATGATCTCATCAAAATATATTAACATGATAACAGAAGAGGATGAGATCACTGTTCGACTGAAATGTAAATTAAGTGGAGTTATGTAAGAAGATTTTATTTCTAGAGGTTTCTATTTCACAACTCAAGCGACTTAAAGGAATAGTCCAGCCAAAAATAGTTTGGACTCTCATTCTGATGGCACCCATTCACTGCAGTGAATCCATTGGTGAGCAAGTGATGTAATGCTACATTTCTCCAAATCTGTTCTGATGAACAAACAAACTCATCTTCATCTTGGATGAGTAAAGTTTCAACAAAGTTTAGTTTTTGGAAAAACTTTTTTTTTTTTTAAATATATATATTTTTTAAGTAGTGTTGTAGTCAAGACCACCTAATCTGAGACTAAGTCGAGACCAAGACCATTGTGTGTCGAGACCGAGTTAAGACCAAGACCAGACCAGAACTGCTCAAATTCATCTGAAGGATCCACATTTAATGCCTGAGAAATGCCTTATTTTTCATTCTTAAATACAATAATAAGACACAGAGCTGTTACCAATCAAATGAAATCTCTAACAAAATTCATCTTTGCACTGCAGTGGTGGCACAGAAGCTGCATCTGAATTGATACAATTACAAATGCATAAATAATATTAAAAAGAATGTTTTAAAAACAATAAAAAAATTTAAATGTTTATTTAATTCTTGTATAAAAGCAATATATATATATTTTTTTCCCCCAAAACAGTTCTCTTGCTCTTGTGATATTGCTTAATTATATCATATTATAAAAATCCACAGCTTATGCACTCAAGCACTCATACTCTCATACTCTCAGGCACTTTGTTTTGCAACAATATCTTCAGTTTTGTGGGTCTATGTATTAATTTTGATAACATTTTTGACACAATCCCTCAGTAGTTTCTGACCTGGCATAACAGTATAAATCAGTGGTTTTCAGCCAGGGGGCCGGGTCCCATGGGGCCTTGACAAACTTCCAAGATGACTTATTTAAATTAAACATATTTAAAATAAGACAAAACAAGCTTTAAAATGAACTAAAACAGGTAAAAGTCCAAGATACTTCTTAGTATTTGGTCATTTATATAATGAATATACATAGTCATGCTAAGCTCTAAACTATTTTAGGTGAGTGGAGGGGGGCCTTCAATGTTGTGGACAATAGGGGGCAGTGAAGTCGAGACCCACTGGTATAAATCAAATTGTTTATTTTTGTTATTTAGTTATTTAATTAGTTATTGATTGCATTTGAAGCAGGAGGTTTTACGTCCAATCACATTAATGATGATTGTAAATAAATCAGACAGTATACACTGTAAAAAGTGATAAGTTGACTTAACTTAAAAAAATTGAGGAAACCCGTTGCCTTAAAATTAAGTAAATAATAATTTTAAAAAAATAAAAAAAGTTAAGTGAACTTGACAATTCACTTAACTTATTTTTTTTAATGATTATTTACTTAATAATTTTAAGGCAACGGGTTTCCTTAAGTTAAGTGAATTTATCACTTTTAACAGTGTACCCACAATTTAGTGATATCCCCGCAGTTGTGGTCTTGACCAGTCTTGAGACAAAATCCCGAGTCCTCTTAGTCTGAGACCAAGACAAGGCCGAGTACAAATGCGGTCGAGACCAAGACAAGACCAAGACGATCAAAAAATGATCTTAAGACCAGTCTCAAGACCAAGACCGGTCTTGAGTACAACACTAGTTTAAGTATACACCAATCAATCATATGTTTCTCCGAAAATTATTTTGAAGAGATAAAAATTAATCTAAGTTAATAGTTGATATACAGCTATAAAATAAATCTGGATATTTGAAAAATTTGAGGTTATTTTGAGATGTTTGACTTTTGAATAAGGCTTTGGTATCTTGGCAAATCATATTGTTGAGATCTTTTCTATTATTAGGCTCTTTACCTCAGAAGAAACATCTAAGCGTCATTTATTTGATGTCAGCTTCATTGCATTGCTTTCTGGGAGATATTAAAGAGAGCTCACTTGTGATTTTTATATCCCAATGAGGTAACGTGTTTGTGTAGACTTGCGGTGTGTATTTACATACTGAAATCAAATCCTCTTGTAATAATGACATGCTACATTTGCATGAACCTGAGTATTCATGACCACTCTAAACCTGAGGTTTGGTACACAGATAAACCCAAACCTGAAACTAAACATGTCTTTAACTGTGCAATCAGTGCACGCTTATCCTATATTTGTCCCAGCTGTTATCACAGAGGATAAGACGGCTAATATTGGCAATTGCACATTGTTCTGCACATTAGAAAAAACGAGGAAAGCGTTACATAACTCCACTCATACACAAACTCCAGACATGTTTCAGCGATTATTTATGTCGGCTTGACAAAATGAGCATACTATTATTGTGCAAACTTCCATAATCAACAGCCTCAGAACCTATTTAAACACATTTAGCAGATGCCTAACTTATTAGCAACACAAAGCACATTACCAATTAAACAGTTAATTCATATTCATATACACTATAAAAAAAAAATTCTAAGTTAAACAGAATCTGTGACATGCTCTAAATTATCTTTACATCTTTAAATTAAAATCTTTTTGCAAAAGCAAAGAAAAAGCATTTACAGAAATGAATTTGGTCTTTGGGCAAAGTGTTGCCCCATGTTGCCCCATGAAGTCTACTGCCAATATTTGTTTTACACACACACACACAAACACACACATATATATATATATATATATATATAAATTCTAAATCTGCACTTGTGTCGAGGTCAGAATAAATGTCATGGTTCCTTTCAGACATGCCTGCTAATAAGCCCAACCTGATCAGAGAATCGGGGGAATCTTTCAACAAAGCTCACATTCAAGAGCAAAGGTCATATTGACTCTGTCAAGCAGACAGTGAGGCTTTTTGCTTTTTGTTAACTTTAACCAAAGGATATTAGGATCTTTGATATTATTGATGTGTGTGTGTGTGTGTGTGTGTGTGTGTGTGTGTGTGTGTGTGTGTGTGTGTGAGAGAAAGGTGGGGTGACTGCAGGTTAAGCAGCTGAAGTCTCACACCAAGCAATTCTTCCAAAAAAAAAAAATAATAAAAATGGTTCAGATAGAATCTACCACAAAAAAGGTCAAGAAAGCCAATTATCTCACTGTTACAAATCCTGGATGCACAAAAGAGGAATTCAGAGCCAAAAGAATAAAAGGAATTCAGATGTTAATCTTTGTATGTATGTGTGTGGGTCAGGTGTAGCCTTCACTGGGATGACCAAACCTCCCCATAATGAAAGTAAAATCTGAAACCAGCCAGAATAGCTTACTAAACGTACTATACTTGTTGTTATAATGAAACTCTAAATATGCAAAAATGGGAGCTGTCAGAATGAGAGTCCAAACAGCTGATAGAAATATCACAATAATCCACAGGTTTCTCATTTTAATTTAACATAACTTTATGCACTAAAACAACTAAAAATAAAATTTAAATTAATAAAAAATTACGTCTAAAGTCGGCGCCGGTAGACTCATGGACAGCGCGTCGACATGCAGCGCAGTTGCGCTTCGGGCGTCACGAGTTAGAGTCCCGGCTCGCAGACCGTTCCCGATCCCGTACCCCTCTCTCTCTCCCACTTCGATTCCTGTCAACTTTGATCTGTCCTATCCTAATTAAAAAAGCAAAAATGCCAAAAATAAATCTTAAAAAATAAATAAATAAATAAAAATGGTCTAAAAATATTTTTTAAATTACATATATATTTTTATAATATTTTTAAAAAATGTGTTGATATAATTTTTATTTTAATATTATTTTTAGATATTTTAGTGGTTACTGTTACTGTTAGTGAACTGATAATTTAATTGAAATATTATTATTTCTCCAGATCTGTTCTGATCTGTTTTAACAAATTGTATTCAGCTATTTTAAAACTGCTCCTTTAAGGTTATTTTACATAAAACCCATCATTCAAGTCGATTCTGTCATCATCTATCTTCCCTCGTGTTGCTTCAAACAGGTGACCATTAACTGTGGAAAATGTCAAAGCTGTTCTAATCCATACAATAGAAATGCATTCTGATCATTGGCTGTGTTGTGCTTTGCTGTAGTTGTACTTTTGCTTTTTAAAAAAATGTTTTTGCCTCTGGAAATGTTCAAGACCACTGCTGGTTTCCTCTCAAAGATGGTACATGGTACATGATGCTCAGTATGAAAACAGAAGTCAAGAAAAACAAATTATTATTTGTGTGTGTGCTTTTTGTTGTTGTTGTTGTTTTTTTTTTGTTAGATCAGAAATCAATTTAAACAGCATTCACAGTCTGCTGAAACAATGTTCCGGCTGTGGCATCTAATAAATCCAAGGAAGAAAGAAACAAATGTTTTAAAATTGAAACGATAATGTTCATATATTCCAGATATTCCAGATGTTCATATATTCCATGTTACACGGAGTCCACTTCTCCCACCACAGCTGTCATGAACTTTTGAAAACTGTTTGGCCGAATGCAGTGAAGGAAAACATTATTACTGCCAGATGCTCTTAACATGTTTTATTGTGGTTTCATCAAGATGGGAGAAGGTTCAACGGTCAAGATGGTGTAAAAACAATCAACAATAGAATACTTGAACTAAATGTTGAATTTTAATGCTCTTCTTATCAAGGCAGAATTTTGTTATGAGCAGACATTGGATTTGTACCAGTCAGGGTACAATTAGTTAAGACTAAGAAACAAAGAAAGAAAGAAAATAAATGGTAGCTGCAATAAAATATAACGTAAACTTAACATAGACGTAAAATTTTAGCTAGTTTCCAAGTCAACATTTCTCATTTTAATTTAACATGCACTGATGCACTAAAATAACTAAAAAATAAAATAAAAAATTAATAAAAATTACATATAAAAATACTTTTTAAATTATATATATATATATATATATCAATAAAAACCCAATTCAGGATAATAGTATCTCAATTAAATTGAATTATCAGTTAACTGCAGTAACCACTGACTCATACCGCTGCATTTATCAGTTAAGTGTTCTGAAGAATGTTCTGCTTCAGTTTTATGATGGATGCCATAAAATATGTCCAAATTCTTATCTGGCATATTAGATAATAAGTTGCACAACCCTAAACAAAATGATAATGCTTGAATCACGAAAGTGATTTGACAGCAATTCCCTGAAATGGCCTAACCAGAAGAAGAACAACTAGGAAGGGCTGCTTTTGTTACTAGGGAACAGATTTTTCTCAATAAATATGAATGAACTCCCCTGACATTCATTCAGCTGTAACACTGCACTATTGGTCTGTGGCTAAACAGCTTCATCTGCTGGCCTCATGGCCATGGACACATAGAAAATACTGAAAATAATGTAGAAAGACAATATGTAAAACATAATACTTTCGTGGTTATTTTATTTTGTCATGTAAATTGATATCCTCAGAAATGTCTTCAAATTGCTCAAAACATTAGATGAAACCTATGTAAGCAGGTGGCAAACACAGAAAACTCAAACCAGAGCTCCCATAATTCAAAGGGGCTCCAACTGCGCATGCGCGCGTGTCAGATGGGACGTAAACAAGCTACAGGAAGTGCAGCTGTTACATTGATCATAGCAGGTTTGTGGACGAATTATTTTTTAGTGTTTTTGTACGTGTTCTTTAATATTTTATCATAAATATGGATTATTTTCTCGCTTACACAGTGTATTTGTCTTTTAAGAGTTTGAAAGGTTGATTTTGTCCATAAAATCCGAGGTTCGTTAGCAAGCATGCTAGGTTATGAATCTTGCTTTATGTACATGTGAATGTTATATTATTAGCACTGATGGTATTATATGTTTTTCTCGGTGGTAAAGTATCTTTTAAGTACGGTTCATTAATTGTTTTAACGCGTTTTGAAGGTATTCTGTCATATATGGTCTGGCTTGTGTTTCATTCAACAAAACAGCAGCTGTCAAGAGAGATTTATTCTGCTCCGTAGTCGAGAAAATCTTTCCTTCACAATCAAAATACCTTTAAATCGCTACGATTGTGTGAATTAAATCCGTGTCACTCTGTTCTGAATGTAATGTGATTTATTACGATGGGTTTTTTTTTATGTTTTTGTTTGGATGTGGCTGGGGCAGGGCCCACAGATATTGTATAATATATATAAAATGGGAAGTTGACATTAAACTTCAGCAGTGTGATACATAAGCCTAAAAATGATCAAAAAGTATTGTTTATTGTACAAAGTAGGATTCTTTTACATGCACTTTTTAAATTATCTTAATATTTGTCAGTTGCTTAGATTAGCAAAAAACAAAAAAATCGAATAAAATAATAAATATTATTAAAGCTGTGGAAAAAAATGTCATGTCCATGTTATTTGACAACTAGTACCCACATTAATTTTATTGATGGAAGTTGTTATTATTTAGAGATTTTTTTTTTTTGTGAATTAAACTCATCACAAACTAAAAAATTACCATATTTACTGTCTAAATACATGTTTCTGGTCTTATACTGAATGATTCATACGTTCATGTTTTTTCTTGTAGTTTTTATATCAGTATGTAATAGTTTGTTCCGCTTAAATGACCCCTACTTGTTGGAGACCACTTGTTAGGATCTAATCTATTCTGATTGAAAATGAACTACATCCTACAACTACATCTGTTTCTGTGAGATCTGACTTTATTAAATATGTCTGCCTCTGCTGAGCATGTTTTTGAGCTTGTTATAGTAATATTTAAGAAGAAAAATGGGCTGGTTTGGATGTATCCCTACAATATATGGTTATGTTTATGTTGTTAGTTGTTTTACTTAACTAAATAATATAAACATTTGTGACCCTGGTTGTGAAAACCTAGCTAAAGTTAAAAAAAAAAAAAAAAAAAGTGATTTTACTGTTTTCTACATAAAATCATCCTTCATGAAGTAAAGAACATTCTGTGAAAATTTAATCTTGATATCTTTAATATTGACTGATCATGTCAAAGAATGAAATTGTAGTGAAATTAATGGTTGAAATCAAACTTTGATGTTTGTCATCTCATAATTAGATTGAGACTTTAGCGTGGATTTCACAGAGAGTGTCAGATTTATAGATCACTTTTAATGAAAGACAGTGTCTCTAATTGGTGCTGCTAATTGGTCATTTTTAAGTGTTCACAACTTGTAGGTGTTTTTATGAATGGCTTGGAACTGAGAAAGTTTATTTAAAGTTTTGTCTAGTTTCTGTTTTTGTGCTGTTGTTGGGATTTTAATCATGCTTGTAATAGTTCTATAAATCATTGAATGGAGAAGGTGACTTTAGTGTTCCAGTTTGTACTTCTCAGCCCATAAAACTATTTTTATTGCAGTGACAGAAAATTCATTCAGGTTATGAGATGCAAAAATCTTTTTGGTCGCTAGAGGGCAGTGGTATTATTTAGGCCAAATATTAGCTGATTTGAAAATTTTCACAGAGTTTCAAAAATGGGTTTTGAGAGACATCCTGATCATTTATTTAAAGGTTATCCTTTCTTCTGATGTAAGAACACTGCTGTTTACAAAACACACTGCTGCCATGAGGGCATAATGCAAACACAGCAGACATATAATTACAGTTCAGATTCACTGTTGTGCACCAGAAGAATGACATAACCAGCTGCCGTCCTGAAATGGGATTTAAAGTGTGAGAATTTGAAATAACTCTGTTTTTCCCCCTCAGGTGACATGGAGAGGTGACGCGTCATCAGAGCCAACAGCCAATCCCAGGGCATCGTGCTGTGAGGAGCCAATAGCAGGGCGGTGCAGAGATGACAGAGTGCTTCTTGCCACCCAATAGCAGCCCTGCGGAGCAGAGGAGGGCGGAGCATCCCGGGGGCGTGGCTCGTACCCCGAGCTCTGAAGAAATCAGCCCCACTAAGTTCCCAGGCCTGTACCGTACGGGCGACCCCTCACCCCCTCACGACGGACACCACCATGAGCCGCCCGACGTGGCGTCCGATGACGAAAAGGAGCACAACAAGAAGAAAAACAAGTTTAAGAAGAAGGAGAAACGCAGTAAGATAAACACACACGCTCCATATTTATACTCAACAATGCCCTTATATTGACACTTGCATCTAAATAAAGACTTGAATATTGTTGCATTAGATCACAAGATATAAAGCAAGTGGCATTTATTGTAAATAAAGAAATTACTGGAACACTTTTCATGCCAGTGTTATTTTGGAAATTTTGTTTTTTCTAAAATTTTTAGATGTTTTCTGTTTTCATTAATTTTTGCTAAAGTTTTAGTCATTATTTTTTATTATTACTTTTTTTAAATATGTAACTGTAACTATATATTAGTTTTTAATACATTTATTTTAGTACATCAAATTGAACTAAATGATAATGAGAAATGTTGCCTTTGCAATTAACTGAAATAAAATAGGTTTACATTTTATTTTATTTCAATTAAAGTTTATTCTATTTCAAGTAACTTTTTTGCTGTTTTTAGTTTTAATTAACTATAATAATTCTGTTTCATGCAAAACATTTAACAAAGACATTTGTTCAGTTTGAATACTGTAGCAATTGAGCTGCTCTTGATTTAAATATTGATTATTTCATGCCATTATATTCAAACATTTTTGAGTCTCTAAATTCCTTTCAGAGCCACTGTAGATCTTTACACAAGATATCCTTGAATCTTTTGTGTACAGAAATCTGTTTGACCCAAGTTTGTAATGGGGCAGAGCAAATATTCACTATATATTTTTATGAATGACCTACACTACCATTCAAACATTGGGGTCAGTACATCTTTTTTATTGAAAGAAATTAATACTTTTATTCAACAAGGATGCATTAAATTGTTCAAAAGTTACAGTAAAGGCATTTATAATGTTACAAAACACTTATATTTTAAATAAACGCTGTTTGAACTTTCTATTCATCAAAGAATCCTGAAAAATATATCACGGTTTCAACAGAAATATGAAGCCGTTTTCAGAATTGATAATTATAACAAACATATTTAAACAGTAAATCCCCATATCAGAATGATTTCTGATGGATTATGTGTGACACTGAAGACTGGAGTAATGATGCTGAAAATTCAGCTTTTTATCCCAGAAATAAATTGCATTTTAAAATATAGTGAAATAGAAGTTTTTGTAAGAAGAATTTGTAAATATCAAACAAATGATCAAACTAATGCAGCCTTGATGAGACTTATAAGAGACTTCCAAAAACATTAAAAAAAGGATTTACCAACCCCAAAATTTTGAATGGTATTTTATATATGAAATATCATCAAGAGCCTAGTGAGATTTTGTTTTTGTAACTGTATAACCCAACTCTAGTTTATAGTATGGACTTCTACCCTCAATGTGCACATGTTCCAGTTTCTGTGCAGCTTCAGAGTGAATTTGTTATTTTCCTGCCACTATATTTAGCCGCCCTGCAGCAGCCTATTGCACACAAGCAGGAAGTGATGGTGCTTTTAAAGACACACCCTGTCCATCCCTGTAGGTGTGTTATAGTGGCTGAGGAGGGGCCGGTCATGAATGCTGGCTGATGGGGTCAGATCCGCGTTAGTGAGCCGCTGATTACTGTTCTGCTCAGGGTGAAGTCAGTGTCAGGACAAGGAAATGGATCACTAAAAAAAGAGCTGGCACAGGGGGATATTGCTAAATTGTAAGCTGACCTCTTTAGAGCAGTTTTCAGTCTTTCTCTTGCTCTCGTTTCGTTCTGCTCGTTTTAGTCTCATCTAACCTTGAGAGACACAGACGGTGGGACAGTAAATTTTGCACAGCCGTTAATAGGACTGTTTCTGTTTAGCATCAGGTATTGGAAGAAGAGCTCTTCTCTCTTCTCTTCTCTTCTCTTCTCTTCTCTTCTCTTCTCTTCTCTTCTCTTCTCTTCTCTTCTCTTCACCGTATCTCTTCTTTTTTATCTCCTCTCCCTTTAGCCGAGGGATACGCCGCGTTCCAGGAGGACAGTTCTGCCGATGAGGCTGAGAGCCCGTCTAAGATGAAGCGCTCTAAGGGCATCCACGTCTTCAAGAAGCCCAGTTTCTCCAAGAAGAAAGAAAAGGACTTCAAAGTGAAGGAGAAGGGGCCTAAAGAGGAGAAGGCTAAGGACAAGAAGTCCAAAGACCTGACGGCAGCGGACGTCGTGAAACAGTGGAAGGAGAAGAAAAAGAAGAAAAAGCCCAGCGCTGAGCCCGAACCTGTCGTCACGGAGACAGCGACGACGTTCCGGCCGATATTCGGAGCGCCTTTAGCGGAAGCGGTGAGGAGAACGGCGCTGTATGACGGGATACAGCTCCCAGCCATCTTCAGAGAGTGTGTGGACTACATCGAGAGCTACGGCATGAAATGTGAAGGCATCTATCGGGTCTCCGGTATGACCCTGTTCTACTTCCTGTGAACTGAAATCTCATGTTTGTTTATTTCAAGGAATATTCTGGGATGTATTCAGTTATTGCGCACGATAATTTTAACATGCACAAAAACACTGACCTCATATTAATTATTATTAATTATTTGATTATTTTAATTATTAGAAATAGTGACCGATATAGAATCTACTGACACATTAATATACATTTTAACCTAAATTATTAAAAATAGAGAGTTAATGTACATACAATACATATAATATAATATACATTATAAAAAGTGAGTGATTTAAGTCAAATTATCAATAGTATCATCAACATTAAGCTAAAAATCACCCAGAATATTACTTTAATCTTATTTCCTTCCCCCTAATTTGGGATGGCAATGTTACAAGTTATGTTACAACAGTAATACTGCAAAATATTATTAAAATTTAAAATAGATCTTTTCTATTGCAGTATATTTTATAATGTAATTTATTCCTGTGATGCAAAGCTGAATTTTCAGCAGCCATCAGTTGTGCTGCTTAGTATTTTTTTTTTTTTTTTTATGGAAACCAGATTGTTTTTCCACAAGTTCTTTTTCAAAAGTTTAAAAATAAATGACTTGAAAAATAGATCTTTTGTTACATTATACATGTTTTTACTGTCACTTTTGATCAATTTAAAGTAACCTTGCTGAATAAAACTACATTTCTTTGGAAAAAAAAATCTTACAGACCTCAAACTTTTAAACAGTATATGTAAAAGTGAACAAATGTGCAAAGCAAATCTCAACATCTCAATGTGTTTTCACATCTTTGTCCAAATTCAGATTTTTAAAGCACTTTAAAGTATTAAAAAACAGCTTTAAGTTTTTTTTTTTTTTTTAAGATTTAAATTGTTCCTACCTTAAAAGTGGGCTTGGATCACTTTTTGGTCCACTTTTGATAGCATTTTGGTCCACTTTCTATTTATGATGTTTAATTCAATAACCATACAATAATGTGTACTGTAGGTCTATCTCTAAAGTGCTCTAACTTCATGCTTATCTGAACGGACAACCAAGACATGCCCCTTGCCAGATTTTCTTTTGTCTGCATGGAAAAGTCAGAATCAAATGTTCCTTACAGCTTTTGACTCTTGCCCCCATGTTTTTCCTGAAGGTATGAAGTCAAAGGTTGACGAGCTGAAAGCAGCGTACGACCGTGAGGAGTGTCCGTGTCTGGAGGAGTATGATCCTCACACGGTGGCCAGCCTGTTGAAGCAGTACCTGCGAGAGCTGCCTGATAACCTGTTGGGAAAAGAGCTGGCCCTGCGTTTCGAGGAGGCCTGCGGGCGGCCCAGCGAGGCGGAGAAACTGCAGGAGTTTCAGAGGCTCCTGGGGGAGGTTCCTGCGGGGAGCAGACTCCTGCTGGCCTGGCTCATCACTCACATGGACCACGTCATCGCCCGCGAGACAGACACCAAGATGAACATCCAGAACATCTCTATTGTGCTCAATCCCACCGTACAGGTGAGTTTATGATCTACAGGTGATGTTCGCTTGACGCGATATGGGTTATTAAGCAGTCGTAGTGGCATATCCATCTGAAATTAAATTTTTTAAAAACACATGCTATATTAATCGAATCTTCTCTTTCATCATGCTGAATCATTGTAGGATTTTAATAAATCTGTTTAAAAATATTAAAATTACTATATAATATAAGTAATTTATTAAAATTCATGCTGAAATATTTTCATTAAATGTTTTAGTCATATAGAAGAATATTTTTTATTATCATAGTTCCAGTCAGATAAATCAAATTTGGTCTCAATATGATAAATCTAGTTCTTATTTTCCTAAATTTAGTAAGAATTGCTTTTTATGTTTCATGTTTCTCATATCAATTCACAAGCTCTTTCTTCTCACATTAAAAAAAAAAAAAAAAAAGATTAGCCGTGCAAATATCATGAATAATATTGGGTGTTTTCCATTTGCAATATTTTGTAAATATTCAGCACATTATTGATTTTTTTTTTCTAAGTAATAAATGTAGGTTGATTTGATTACATTTTTACCCTTATAAAATCAAAAGGTTTTTAATAAAATTAAAGATTTCTTTTTTTTTTTTTTGAGTTTTCCAAATATTAGCAACAATTGTTTTTTGTTTTTTGTTTTTTGTTTTTTTTACTATTATCACTCATAATTATTATTATTATTATTGTTTTAAATACAGGATTTCAAGTTTCTTGTATTATTTCAGAATCTTTCTTAAATATCATGAACAATACTAGCCCTTTTTCCATGTGCAGTATTTTATAAATATTCAAGTATGTCCAGATTTGCAAAAAGTGAATTTTGTACCCTGGATGGAAGTAGATAGTAAAGATTTTATTCTGTACAAGATGTTTAATATAGTAAAATGTTGCAGACTGTTGCTAATCATCATTGATGGTGTTACAGTAGATGGTTTTGGATGCATTTCTGCTCTCAGACTGAAGGTTGTCCTACTTTATAGTCTCTCAGGACAAATGGAGGATAGAGGTGCCCTCATACTGCTAATGAGATCTTTGTTTGGGGTCATTTTGTATTTGATAGAGGACCGCAAATGATGCAGAGAAGATGGGGAGAATATGATTGGGCAATAACAATAAATTTACCTCCCATAAACAGTGGTTCTGCCTTTTCAAGGTTCACCATGGCTGTATATTCCTGTATGACACAAAATCAATCCTTTGCTCTCTGCTTTGTAGATCGGGAATCGTGTGCTGTATGTGTTTTTCACTCACGTCCGTGAGCTGTTTGGTGATGTGGTTTTGAAGCCGGTCGTCCATCCTCTGCGTTGGTCCAACATGGCCACCATGCCGACGCTACCTGAGACCCAGGAGAGCATTAAAGAGGAGATCCGCAGACAGGTGGGGTACAGGACCGAAACAATACAACTATAGGCCTACACTGACACAAGTGTGTCAATCTCACAACAGGGTTTCTGAGGGGTCTTAAAAATCTTAATTATGATTTCAAGAGGTCTTAAATTTGGGGACGTAAAGACCAGAATTGCGATATGGCTGAATGTGACGATTAAACTTCAAAAGGCTACGATTTCATGAAATAAACATGAGCGCTGCAAGTTCAAAGTCCGGTGCCGCGCTGCTTTGTCTACTGCCTTTACTGGAAAACCGTTATATTTGTGCCAAACGCAACACCTGCTGGCAGAGAATGAATCAGTTGACAGGTTAAACGTATGAGTTCCTTCTTTCACTGCACGATTCTATTAAAATGCATTTAGAATGATCACATAATTTAAGATATGGGGCAGAAAATGTATAGCCTATATTTATATCATTTCATATAGTTAATATCACACGAAGAGTGCTGTTTTTTCTGCAAAAGTCACCATGATTACAAATGTGATATTGATTTGATGCAACAGTTCAATAAACAAGTTAATATTAAGAGACTTACATTTTAGACACCATATTTCCTGCTTTGGCTCTATTTCTCCAACAAAAATAATTCCAAACAGCTACAGCACTGTTTTTGCATCTCTGAGCAACATGCGGTGTTTCGTTCATGAATGAATCAACAGTTTAAATGATTCGGTTCAATCGCAATGACTCGCTTATTAACAGTGACTTGCTGCCACCTACTGGTTTTAATTTCACATTTAAAGTATCTTCATTTTTAAAAATAATTTCAAACATCAGTTTTCAACGTTTTATGTTTCAAATATCAAAACATTGTTTATGCATTTGTAACTGCAGGTTAGCATTCTATGTCCCTCTGAGCTGCATTAAACCGTGTGTAAAATACATCTAAATGCCACTTCAGATGCATTGCAAAGATAAATGTTGTTGATACTGATTTCATTTGCTTGGTAACAGCCCAAATGCAAGAATTTGACTCAAAAGATGATGTACACTTTTAGAAAAAATGGCTTGAAGGTAAAAAATACCCATAAAAAATATTGGAAAAGATTAATTTCTATCACTGCTGTGAACACCACACAGAATATGAAGAATATCAAAAAAATTCAGGAGTCAGCTATCCACGGTAATCTTTAAGATACCAGCACAATAACACACTCGGCAAAATATCGTCATTATCGATAAAATCCCAGAAAAAAATCAAGATATCATTTTTGTCAATATCACACACCCCTAATTCATGTTATTTAATTTATATAATAATTTTATTGATGATAATTGTTTAAATCAATATAATAATTAATACTTTAGATTTTTTTTCTTAAAAATGGTTTAAAGTCTGAAATGTTAAATTTATCATTTTATAAAAGTTTTGTGAAAACTTGTATCTGAATTGTAAATTATGCTTTTTGCAGTCATTTTACAGTTTAATATGGTACTATAGACATTGCCCTACCCCGCTCATATGGTATTCATTTTATTTGTGCAGGTCTTAAAAGTCTTACATTTGAGCTTAAAAATCCTGCAGAAACCCTGCTCAAGGTCACAGTTCAACCCAAAACTTGATGAAAAAATGACAGAATTATATTTTGCATAATGAATAATGCATCTTGTGAGGACTGTTAAGATTTTCATGACAATTTTGTCATTTTGAGATCCAGATCGTAAGATTTACCTGGAAGAGGAAGCTGTGTGATGGAAGAAGTTTTGTGTTATGTTTTACATAAAATAATTTGTTTTATTGTGTCAAAGGCAAATATGACCCTAGAACAAGGAAATGCCTGTGACATTCAAAACAGGCAATGAATCCAAACTTTGTGCATGAGGAGAGGCTGGAAACAAAAACAGATCTGGAGCAGAGAAAACGAAAACAGTCCTGATGTTTGTGAATCTATAGCTGCTGTTACATGACTTCAACAAGATAGCAATAACAGTACATTTTATGGCTCAGAGGTTGCTCTTTGTGAGAAACGTTCTCAATTTTGTTTGTTAGATGTATCAACTTTGTCTCTGATGTTTCTTATAAAAACCTGTTGAAGGAATAAGACACACAAATTCATATTGAAATCTCCTTTTGACTGCAGATTGCTAAACACAGTTTGAGAGGTTGAGATTTCATCTAGAGCTCTAGTAAAGACTGGGGTCTTTTTCTCAGGAGAAAAGTCAAAGCAACAAGAGACAAAACATGAGAAAAAAACAGCCTCATTTGCTCTAGGACAGCTAACATTTGTAGAGGTCTTGTTTGTGAGTTATAGTGAAATTTCGGAAACCAAAAAATATCACCAAACGAGCAAAAAAATACATTATCGGTTTCAGCCAAAATGGTTTTAGAGAACCGAAATCATTGACCAAAACGGTAACGTTTAATTAGCGGTTCTACAGTGGCACATATTATACTTATTTATTATTATATGTTTAACTTAACCTGTTTACTGATGTTTTATTAAATATATGAATAAATCTGTTATGAATGAATCTGTCATAAAAACGAGATTTTATTCATAGTTTATATTTCAAAATTGGAACAGAAAACGAATTCTAGTTTTATATGAAATTTAAATGTTTGTATACCCAGTTTTTATTTTAAATGTTTATAACGTATTGATAGATTATTTCATTATTAAATGAACATTTTCACTTTCTGTAACTGGAAACTTCTATTTCAGTTTCAGTAAAAAAAGTTCATTTCAGTGCATCACTAGTGATTTTACATGTGTGCATGTGTCTATCTGCAGGAGTTCCTCTTGAACCGTCTGCACAGAGATCTGCAGGCCGGTGTGAAGGATCTGTCCAAGGAGGAGAGACTCTGGGAGGTGCAGCGGATCGTCACCGCACTGAAACGCAAGCTCCGCGAGGCCAAGAGACAGGCAAGAGCTCTGACCCCTGCTTTACTGCACATCAGCACACATACAGTCTCATTATGAGTTTGTCTGAGGAAGAGGAATCAAATACAACAAGGGTTTTTAGTGAAAACTACATTTGCATTTCCGTACAGAAAGAATAATGTTGACGTTTGAAGTTGGAAATGTTATCAACTCAAATACAAATAAAACGAGAGCGGTATTGGGTAGAAATGAAGGAAATATACAGTGTGGAAGAACTGACTTTTATTTTGAGACTTAAAGTATCTGTTTCTAAAATATTCCGAGAAATGGATAGAGTATGGTAATGTAAACAATAATCACTGATTGTGTATATGTAAACCTATACTTACCTTAAAAATAGCATGTATACTACTTGTATTTTTAATGAAATTTTTTTCTTTTTACCCTGTATTTCTTTAATACTATATAAAAATTGCTGAAAAAAAAAAACAAAGCTTTTTTTTTTTTTTTAATTCTTGAATTTTTATTCTTTGTCACAAACATTTTTATTAAATGAGATCAGATTTATTTTTAGACTTTTTAATTAAAGAAAAACTTTAAAAACCCTTTTAAATGTTGTTTTAATTTGTTGTTTATGTAAGGGATAATCAACGGCTAGCTGTGCATTAAACGATTTGAATGCATGACGTGGAGGCGAAGAACCACCCGACGCGCAGCAGAGTTGCCTCCGCGAAGTGCATTCAAATCATTTAATGCACAGCTAGCCGTTGATTATCCCGTTTATGCCATGGTCATTTCCCAGAATTCACATATTAAAGATTTTAATAATATTTGCACTGCAATATTTGACCGGAACGATGAAAATGACGGTTATTTTCGTCTGTATTACTATTCAACTGAACAGAATCCAATCCAGTATTCAGACAGACCATGGCATAAATGTATTTATAGTTATAAATTATAAACAAAACGTTTTATTACTGACTACTTCTGTAAGAAACTGGCCACTGAAAATAAATGTTTGCAACTATAAAATATAATTTGCGCCCCATTGTTTATCATGCAACACTTCTAGAAACCTCCTCATGTGGTGTTTTGTCTCTGTCCCTCTGAAACTGCAGGAGTGTGAGACTAAGATCGCGCAGGAAATCGCCAGCCTATCTAAAGAGGATGTATCAAAGGAGGAGATGTCTGAGAACGAGGAGGAAGTCATTAATCTTCTTCTGGCACAGGTGAGGCCACCTGCTGGGATGCTAGCGCTAATTTCATTGTGTTTCAGATGCTGGCTCGACACTGAAACAGCTTTCTGACATATAAACAAATCAGCTGGTCAATGATAAGCAGCAATGTACTTTGCATAGTATTCGCCAGAGCCGTTTTTAACACATGAACCTACAGAAACACATAATGTGCAGATGCTTGCATGCAAACGTAAGAAGCATGTGAAAGAGGGGTCTTTTTCTGTCATATAGCATGTTACAGTTCTGCTCTACAGTTTTGCTGCACTTGTGAATTGGGATGCAGCCGAAGATTCTTTCTGTGTGATGTTTGGTTTGTTTCTCTACCGCCCCCTGCAGGAGAACGAGATCCTAACAGAGCAGGAGGAGCTGATATCACTGGAGCAGGTGCTGCGCCGGCAGATCGCCACAGAGAAAGAAGAAATTGAGCGACTGCGTGCGGAGATCGCAGATATACAGAGGTGAGGGTTGACACACAGGTAAAATGATCTAATTTGCTAAATATAATAATGAATTATCATAATCATGAGATTTCTGTGGGAAGCAACGTTTTTGAAAAGTCTGTTCTGCTCACCAAGGCACGGTCACATGATTCTTCAGAAATCATTCTAATATGCTGATTTGCTCAAGAAACAGCTCTTATCATTATTATCAATTTTGAAAACAGTTGTGCTGCATCATAATTTGGTGTAAACTGTGATACACTGCCATTCAAGTTTTTATTTAAAGAATTAATACATTTATTCAGCAAGGATGCATTAAACTGATCATAAAGTGACTGTAAAGACATTTATAATGTCACAAAAGATTTCTATGTTAAATAAACACTGTTGCTGAAATGATGCTGAAAATTCAGCTTTACATCACAGGAATAAATTACATTTTAGCATATAATGCAGCCTTGATAAGCATAAGAATCTTCATCTTTAAAAAAAATAATTTTTAGTTATTCCACACTTTGAACTTTAGTGTATGTGCAATTACCAGTGAATTTATCAAAACGGGGCTGCAGTACAGTAGACCTGAAACATGCAAGGGTCATCTTTCTGCTTCTTTTCTTTAACACTTTGCCTTTAATTTTCTGCTTGAAATGACACACACACAGCCGTCAGCAGGGCCGCAGTGAAACAGAGGAGTATTCATCAGACAGCGAGAGCGAGAGTGAAGATGAAGAGGAACTGCAGATGATTCTAGAAGACCTGCAGAAACAGAATGAAGAGCTAGAGGTGAGAGGGAAGGACGTGCAGATTTCTACAAAGTTAAAATTTAATTGGCCATTTGCTGAGTCCTACCCTCTTTAGTTACTGTTGTTAACTTGGTCAAGCTTTCCTATTTGTGCTTGTTTTGTTGCATTAAGTCTGAATTACATCAGTTAAAAAAAAAAAAAATTATTATTATTATTATTATTAAATGATTCCTAAGAAAAAAAAAACTTGCAGGTTTATAAAACAAATAATTTCGGCTCTAAAATCTACTTGGATAAAACATGTTTAAAACTGCTGAAAAATAGTCAACATAGTTATTTTAATATAATTGAGATATTATAGTTTTTATTAATATTTTGAATTAGTTTAATGTTTGTATTTTAAGTTTAGTTTAAAAAAATCATTTTAATTTTGCTTTAAGTTTCAGTAATTTTGTTGTTTGTCATTTTGTTTTTAAAACATTTTTCTTTAAATCTAGTTTTTATATATTTTTAGATCAGTTTTAGTTATTTTAGTACATAAAGTTAAACTAAGTTAAAATGATAAATTTTGACTTGGCTTCTAGCTTTTTAATATATATATTTTATTTCAAGTAAACTTATTCAAGAAGCTTCCGATGGACAAATTCAAGTGCCATCCTACTTTTTTTTTTTTTTTAACTCAAGAAGTATATTGTTTTTATTCTGATATACATCACACAAGAAACGGAAAGTCGATTGTTTTAAGCCAGTTTTAATGTGCAGAGCCGCTTGGCTTCTGTAAATGGCTAAATACTTAATTATATTATTTGCTTCTTAGCATTTGGCATAAACTACTCATTGAATTCTATGCATCAGTCTCATCTTTGTCTTTGTTTTTTTGCTCTGCAGAATAAAAACACTCATCTGAATCAGGCCATCCATGAGGAACAGGAGGCCATATTGGAACTGCGTGTTCAGCTCCGCCTCCTTCAGACTCACAAGCTACAGCAGGAGCTCACATCCCCGCCCACCTCCGAACAGGCCCTGCCCGCCCAGCCCAGCCCGGAGGAACGGTCTAGAGCAGATGAGCCAATCAAACGTGCCGCAGCGGTCGCCATGGAACCCGCAGCCGCTGCCGCTGCCGCCGCCGCCACCCCAGCCAATGGGAAGCCTGGAAAAGATGCCATGAAGCCATCGCCCAGCAAAGACAAGAGGGAGGCCAACCTGTAAACCATCTTACCATCGCTACACCTGCGCTTGTGTTTGCTCATCACGTAACTGTGACATCTTGGGTCAAGGGTCAGCAAGGTGAAGTGAGATGTTCATTACACTGGGAGAAAACTGGACAGCAGAGGACGGAGGCGAGATGTGATTTGTAGGTCAATAGGTCTAAAGAGAGGCGAGTACGGGAAACATTTCTGATTGGTCATCATCACAATGGAGTGAAATTGCATTCTTTTGACACGTTTAAGTTTGTATGTGAAATTACAGCAGCACAATCAGATCTTTGAGTGCTCAGATTGGATCTGCCCTTTGACCCCTGTCTAAAACGACAGGCTAATTCTCTTTTTTCTAAATAGTTAAGAGTATTAGGGGTTTGTGTTTAAAAAATCCCAAGTTTGTTAAAAAAAATAAGTGAATCTCATCTGTCCAGGTCAATTTTTATTCCAAAATCAAAAGAACAAAATAGATATATTATATTATATTTTGCATTAAGAAAATTAAGCCTCCTTTTAAGGCTATTTTTTTTTTTTTTTTTGCATTCTTACATTATTTACATTACTATTAAGCACTTTTCTACATAATTGCCATTACCTTAATTCAAATAAAATGTCATTCTCATGACGGAAATGTAATACGGAAAAATAATGATATATAATTTACATTATAAACTATATATCATGGTATTATTTGTTGTACTGCTTTTATGCGGATTTAAATTTAAAACATTATAGTATTTTATGTGCAAATTGTCCTTAATAGTCATTAAATTAATGTCACAATGCAAAAAAAAGTTTCATTTTCTTTATGCAAACATATTTTTCTTTTCGATTTTGGGTTAAAATATATGAAAGCCTATTTCCATGGAATAAAAATAGTGTAATTGCATCTCCCAATTTGGATTGTTTTTTTGTTTGTTTGTTTCGCAATTTTGACAAAAAAGGTCAGAATTGTGAGAGATAAATTCAGAATTCTGACTTTTTTTCCTCACAATTCTGAGTTTACATCTGACAATTCTTCATTTGCAATTTACTTTTTTTCTCAGGATTTTGAGTTTACATTTCACAATTCAGTTTTTTTCCACCACAGAAAAAAAAGAGGTAGTTGCAACTTATCTCAAAATTCAGGCATTGTTTCCTGCAGTTGCTAGTTGATCTCATAATTCTGAGGGAAAAAATTGAATTTTGATAGATGAACTCAAAAAAAAGTTGCAATTAACTATTTATTTATTCCATGGTGTGGACGGGCTTTTATATAATTGTGACATGTTTTCTTAAGATTCACCTAAATACTTCAAGCATTTCAAGAAATACCATGCGCTAATAGGATGACCCAATACTTACTTGCATCCTGTGTGAAAGCTCCAAACCACAGGCGACGAACATCCATATCTTCTGTGTTCACATTACATTCAGTGCAAAAACAATCATTTCAGACAAGCAGGTTTACTTTATTGGTTATTACTAAAAATGCATTTTATTTATGCAGTTCTGCTCATAATTAAATCCCGAAGGAGTAAATACATTGAGAAATATCCTGGATGTCTGTTGCCAATGCAGAAATAAGGGAATGTTAAATCATAATGGGCTGCCAGCTCTCCAATCGTGGGTCCAGGTCTAGAACAGAAATCAAACTGAGTGAAAATGAAGTCGTGTGTTTTCTGAAACCACTGTGCCATAGGTGACTGTGTGCAGCCGCACAGAAGAATTACTTTGAAGATGCTCTGGGACATTGTCATACAACTAGATTGTATTTTTACCTATTAAGATATTCAAAGGAGATTGATTTGAACGTTTATTATAAATTTCAATATTTAATAATCAATATATATATAAACATCTAATCTGTAACTGCACTAAACTGTGCAGATCTGCACTTATAGATTGAGAATGAGTTGATTGCCGTTTGTTGTGGAGTTAATAACATTTTTGTTAGTTTCCGTACGTTCACGTAATGTCACGCTATGTTTTTTTTAAAACAAATTTCGTGAAGCACAAGAATATTTTTGAGCAATGATGAAGTTTGAGGGGTTATTATGGGTGGTTTTAACAAGTGTAGGTGATCAGAATCAAAGAAATGAGATATTCCAAGAATAAAATGATGCTTATATTTGAAAGAAAGCTTCATTTTCTTTCTGCAGAATATCTTATTGCTCTTTTGATTTGTGGTGAAATATGAACATAAGTTTTTTTGAGAGACCCACCCAACCGGTCCTGAAGTTTTGGCACAGTTGTTACAGATGTTCTGACACACTGATCGATAGTCATTTTGGAAACTTGCACTAGATTGTCACCAATTCTTTCCTTTTTTTTTTACTACCAATATTCTGTCAGTTTCATTTTATTTTGTGATGATTATTTTTGTCTAAAGTGCTTGTTGAATGCTAGTGTACTACTGTATTATTTTATATTATTGTTCTCTTTCAGATATAACACATTTTCTCCCTCATTTGCTTTTGTTTTGTTTTCTCCCTTTCTTTCTTACCATGCTGTCAAGTTGCATTTCAGAAATACTGTATAGTTCTAATCAAAGCTATGTGTGCTAAATGTATTTTTATTTTTATTTTTTCCCTCCTTGATGTCTCTCTGTTAGAACTTATTTCAAAGAGATACATACCCACTCATCTACTTTTGGAAATGATAGTTTTTCATGTTATAAACAAAGCTTTTGTAGCTCATGATCATTACAAACAGAATGCTGCCATCTAAAATAAAATAATAGGTTGGACAGTAATTCAAGTTTAAAGATTATTCACTGGAATACAGAATATGAAGGATTGACCTGTTGCTCCTGCGGTGAAGGTGAAGATCATGTTGGATAGGTGTTACCACAGTTATGGACAGACAGAGGTATGTGGTCTAATTTAACACAAGAAGCTTAGAGATGAAGGTTTTCTCTATCTAGTTCCAACTGCAGGTCTTGTAAGTTCGGAGCTCGAAATGTAAGACCATCTAAATAATCATACTGTGATTTAAACAGCATTAATTTTCTTGTTTTATTGCATATGAAGTTGCATGATAATGATAATGAATATAAATACAGCAAAATATCAATGTTATTTCTTCAATGATTTGTATTATATTAGTATGTATGTTTATATTATTATATCAGTATATTATGGATTTATAAAATATCCACATAATTATGCATTAATCCATGAAGGTAAAATGTGACTCTGGATCACAAAACCAGCCTTAAGCAGCACGGGTATATTTGTAGCAACAGCCAAAAATACATTGTATGGACAAAATTATCGATTTTTCTTTTAAGCCAAAAATCATTAGGATATTAAGTAAAGATCATGTTCCATAAAGTTCCTACTGTAAATATAACAAAACTTTTTTTTGTTTTTATTAGTAATATGCATTGCTGCGAACTTCATTTGGACAACTTTAAAGGCGTTTTTGTTTGTTTTTGTTTTTGTTTTTCACCCTCAAATTCCAGATTTTTAAATAGTTGTATCTCAGCCAGATATTGCATAGCCAATCCTAACAGGTCATACATCAATGGAAAGCTTATCTATTCAGCTTTTAGATGATGTATAAATCTCAATTTCAAAAAATTGCCCTTATGACTGGTTTTGTGTTATATAAATAAATAAAACAAAATTAAATATCTGAATAAAGTTGATCTCTAATCCAGTTGAAACTTAAAACGTTCAGTAAAAGATACCAGTAAAAACGTAGGAAGATAGATAGACTTTAAAAAGATGAAAAATTAAATAATTTGAAAATAACAGTAATAAAGGGCATGCGTTCATTCAATTTTATTATTGTTATATTATTATTTGAACAATCGCTCTCTCTCTCTCTAAGGCGTGGTTTATGTCATCACGTGATGTGAGTGACAGCTCAGTCGAAATTCTCCAGTCGGTTTCCGTTAGATTTGGGAAGGAGATGGTCAAGAGTTTATGTTTTACGGATGAACAGTCCGCTGTGACCGTGATGGATGAGAGTCGACAAAACAAGACTGGAGACTGTTAAAATAATGCTTCAGCTGCCTTAACGTGCTTTACAATGGCCATCAGGGAACTGAAAGTTTGTCTGCTCGGGGTGAGTGTTGAGATTCCTCCGTCTGCGGCTTCAGGATCTTCGACACAAACAGACTGACTGGAACTCTGTTTATTTCTGATTCCTTTTCTCATACTCATCGCCTAGTGATGTTTTACCGTTACGAAGTTCCTCTTTCAGTCATGTGAACCATCGTGATTTGTTAACACAAATATCGTCGGGTATTTTATGAGAGAGCTGGAGCTAAAGCTGGACGTGTTTTCGCATAAATTCATTCTTTAGGAATGTTTGCGGCCATGACGTCACCGCCGGCTGGATATTGGCTGTGTTCGAAATGGAATTCTAGCGCACTGAGCAGTATGTACTGCGTGTTGCATATTATTAAAAAAGAAGAAGAAAGAATAGAACGTAAAACGGAATTCATTGGCTGTGAACGGAAGAGCATACTACCATACTACTCTGACTGTGTCTGCACCATGTATACTGTGCGCAGATTTTCTTTTTACATGGAGGGCCCTAGCTGTAACCAGAGCTGGGTAGATTACTTACAAATTGTAATCTGTTACTGATTCCAAATTACATGTAAAAAAAATTGTAGTCAGTAATGTAATCCATTACATTACACATTTTAGGTAATATAATCAGATTACTTTTGACCAAACTCGTTTATCACATTGATTTAAACAGGATAATCTTGTGCCATAATGATGTAAAAATACAAAGAGTGAGAAAATATATTCCTTGCATTTGAAGTGCATTAAACATTTTATTACATCAAAGTTTGCCAAACAGCACTGGGGTTCGTAAAGGAACTGCAGAGGGTTTGTGAGTTTAATGAAAGGCAAACATGTAATTAAATCATAAAAATGTAGAATTAAAATAAATCATTTTAAAATAACAATCAAAATAATTCACTTACTAAAAAGAAAAAACTGTTTACCTGCGCGCCATATGACCATTAACCAATGTCAGAGAACCGTGAACGTGCAAATTTGATACTTGCTTATTAAAATATTTATTTTAAAATCTCAGGGGTACTTAAAGAGATCATTGATTATGATTTCATATTTTTAACTTTAGTTAGTGTGTAATGTTGCTGTTTGAGCATAAACAACATCTGCAAAGTTACAGTTCAATGCAAAGGGAGATATTGTCTTTTACAGAATTGCTAAATATATTACATGAAAGAGGTTCAGGTGACAAAAAGTTTGAGAATGTCTGCAAATAAGAAATAACGAGAATTTGTACATTTTTAATGAGTTTGAAAGACAAAAGCCTTTCAATAATACATAGTAATACATGGTTAAATAACCTACTGAGTGATAATTCAAATAAAAATGAATGTGTTCATCATGATGCAATGTTGAAACACTTCTTAAAGGTCTTTATGACTTATTGATTGAAATTAACCTAAAGTTAAGACATTTTATGCAAAATTGGATTTAAAATGCATTCCGAGGTGATAACCAACGTGATTATAGCAAACATGTTGTAATAAATCCAATTGGACAACAATGCAGCATACAAAAGTTAAAAACACTTATTCACTAGAAACTGAAGGTCAACTTAAGTGCATTGTGGGATATGGTATTTTGTGCAGTATGCTGTAGTCATATGCTGTGCATCATGTCATCCAGGTATTTTATACATACAGAAATTTGTATTCCATACAGCGTACAGTATGCATACTTCAGAAATCACACATTGCAGAAAAAAAAACATGAAATCTCAAATTCTTAATGTCCACATCTTTTGATCTAATTCTATAATAGTCTGGAGTCATGTGTCAAACAGCGAAAGACATTTAAACATTGATCATTGGTCATATATTTGATATTTCCCGATGTTTCAGTGCTTTTGTTTTTCTCATAATCAGGACACAGGTGTGGGGAAATCAAGTATCGTGTGTCGATTTGTTCAAGATCACTTTGACCACAACATCAGTCCAACAATAGGGTAGGTGCATCTGTTTACTAAACACTTATGTAGGTGTAGGGATTTACACAAACTGAGGTGAAGAAATCACATCCGTCTGCTCATGTGGAGGAGGAAGAATGTGTGTCTAAATATACCTTCATGAGTCAAACCAACAGTTTTGAACAGCCGATTCAGTCAGTTCAGTTGTTTCCTCTCAGTTTTGTTTACATCAGCACATGCTGATTTCTCTTGGTTAAGTTACTCATTACACTTGGACAAAAGAATATTTTTAGCTTTGCACAATTTGCACAAACTTTTTTTCTTCATATTTTAGTCAAGGTCACTTTGATGTAATTTCCTCCTTTAATGAAGACTGTATTACACAGTTTATATACATGTATAAAACATATATTAAAAAAAACAAATTAATATCTCAATATATATGAGTGAATTTTATATATATATGGGTAGTTGACAAATAAAAATTGGACTGTGTCCTATGGTGTGACATATCAAAAAAAAAAAAAAAAAATGAATACAAATAACATGAGAAAAATGTATCTTCATTCTTGGTTACAATAGCATGAGAGAGGTTTATCTTCAATGTTAGAGGGTTTTTTTGTTGTTGTTGTTTTTTTACATTTTTCATAGGACACACTGATACGGCAACTACCCATATATATATATATATATATATATATATATATATATATTATATATATATGTATGTATATACAAAATTGAATTCATTATTATCATCATCAAATCATATGTTTATAATATAATCTGTTTTTCAGTGCTTCTTTTTTAACAAAGACTGTCCCCTGTGGAAATGAACTTCACAAATTTCTGATTTGGGACACCGCAGGGCAGGAACGAGTGAGTGAATTTTTATTTTGTTTTATTTTTTTAGAAATTGGAGCTTAGGTATTTGAATCTTTTATGAAACTTTTACTTATGTGTTTGTTCATTTTTATTTCATCTGAGACCGTCTTTTTCTTCCTTAAAGAGTTAGTTCACCCAAAAATGAAAATTAGCCTGTGATGTACTAACCCTCGAGGCATCCTAGGTGTATATGACTTTCTTCTTTCATATGAATCCAATAGGAGTTATATTAAAAATTGTCCTGGCCCCTCCAAGCGTTACAATGGGGATAAGTGGGTGCTTTTTGTCAACAGTCCAGAAGACGTGAAATAAAGTGCATGCCTCACACGGCTCCGGGGGGTGAATAAAGGCCTCCTGCAGCGAATCCATGCGTTTTTGTAAGATAAATATCCATTTTTCAAACGTAATAAACACTTTTCTCTCACTTCCGCTATCTGTCATATGCGGATGACGTAGGATGTATGAGTCGCGCACGCGCCTCTGAGATATGCATAGATATGAAAATGTCTATGCTTCCTTACTTTAGCAGTCTCCTCTTGGCTTATATCGAAATCCTCCGACTTTTTTCTTTACAAATCCTCGTTTTGTGCTTCTAATTCGTGACCGGCGTTTTTTTTTCTCCGCGTTCGTCACTAATCATGTAACGCTGACGTCCTATGTCATCCGCCGGAACGGCTTGCTCATACAACAGTCAGCGGAAGTGAGAAAAAAGTGTTTATTACGTTTGAAAAATGGATATTTATCTTACAAAAATGCATGGATTCGCTACAGGAGGCCTTTATTCACCCCCCCCGGAGCCGTGTGAGGCAAGTTTTATTACGTGTGTTTACATGTGTTTACAGATGTTTACACGCTAATTTTCATTTTTGGGTGAACTAACCCTTTAATGTCATAATTCTGCATGTTTATTTGAAGATCTTTGAGCATATTCGTGCATCCACTTCTATCTCATGCAACCTGAACAGAGCTTATTAGCTAAAAACACTCCATCCCATGATTCCATAGCATTCAGCTTCTGTTTTCCACCCACCCACACCCACACACACACACACACACACACACAGTGCCCATTAATTCCTAACCTGAAGCAATAGCCTAGTTCACTCAAAAAGGAAAACTCTGTGATTTACGTTTGGAACATGCGAGTAATTGATGACAGGTTAATTTTTGGATGAACTCTCCCTTTAACACAAGATTAAAGGATGCAAGATGATTCTAAGTCAAACCTCTGTCTCACATTTGACATCACAGTTTTTACTTAGAGAAATCACATTTCATTTCCAACGAACACAGAGTTAAGAGTTCACGGTAGGTGTGACTCATCGGGTGTGGTGGAAATGTGTGTGTGAGTTTGGGAAGTGCTGGCGTGACTTTGTGTTCACGTCTGTATGTTCAATATTACTGTCTGTTCAGATCGCTCGGAAAATATGTGTCTCCTTTTGAACTTGACGTCATATTTTCTATAGCACATCTCGTGCACCACAAGTCCTCCTAATATGCCTTATTAAAACAATGCTACAGTGTTTTTAAAGAAAATGTGAGTGTTGTCCTCTGCAAAACTTGTTAGAAGTCACTAACCCCATGTAAGAACAATAGTAATAGAGATTCTTGCCTTATTTAACATATAATCATCAAAATGAACATTTGAATCTTTAAAAGCTCCCAACATGACAAAATGTTATTTTTCTGCAGTTTCATTCGTTGGCTCCCATGTATTACAGGGGCTCTGCAGCAGCCGTCGTTGTTTACGACATTACAAAGCTTGTAAGTTGTATTATAGTACGTTTGTGCAATTCATTTTCCAGTTGCTTCTATTTAAAAAGCATGTTTAAATGTGTTTAAGGTGCAGTACACAATTTGATAGAAAAATGACACATGAGATCCTGCCTATATATCAGTTGTTTCTCAGAAAGCAATGAGATTGAATGGAGATTAAACTGATTTCACATCAAACTGTGCTCAAATTTTTCAAAACAAAAGTCAGGGATGTCAGTATGAATATTTTTATTTTATTTTATTTTTATTAATATTTAATATTAATATTATTATTAATATTTCTCTTCAAATTCATCCAAGATCAAATGATCTGAGCTGCTATCCACGTTTTATAGCTGGTATCCTCAATTGTATAGCTCTATATGTGACCCTGGACCACAAAACCAGTCTTAAGTCGCTGGGGTATATTTGTAGCAATAGCCAAAAATACATTGTATGGGTCAAAATTATCCATTTTTATTTTATGCCAAAAATCATTAGGATATTAAGTAAAGATCATGTTCCATGAAGATACTTTGTAAATTTCTTACCGTAAACATATCAAAACTTATGCATTGCTAAGAACTTAATTTGGACAACTTTAAAAGCGATTTTCTCTTTTTTTTTTTTGCACCCTCAGATTCCAGATTTTCATAGATTTTCAATAGGTGTATCTCGGCCAAATATTGTCCAATCATACATCAACGGAAAGCTTATTTATTCAGCTTTCAAATGATGTATAAATCTCAGTTTCTAAAAATTGATACTTAAGACTGGTTTTATGGTCCAGGGTCACATATTATGACAATTACTGATTCATTGGTGTCTATTTCATTTGATCTCCTGTGGAATTTCAGAAGCATCTGAGACAAAGTTGATACTTAAATGAAAAATGAAATGTATGGAAGGGCAGCCTCTTATTTGAATCTCCATGTGTATTGTGATGTGTCTGGTTCCTGCAGGACTCTTTCCAGACGTTAAAGAAGTGGGTGAAGGAGCTAAAGGAACACGGGCCGGAGGATATAGTTGTGGCTATAGCAGGAAATAAAACCGATCTGGGTGATATCAGGTTTAGACCCTCTTTCTCTTTCTGAAAATGTATTATACTCTCTAAAGTTTCTTTCCAAAACCTGCAGCCGTTTTTCCTGCAGCATATTTCTGCATTAAGTCGACATGAAATTGAAATTGCACATGAAGAGCAGATCAACTTAATCAAAATGTTCAAAACTAATGTTCATAATTTCATAAATAAAATGTAATAACTTGCTATCCAGTCAGTTCCTAACGTATAAACACAAGTCCTGCTTTTACATTGTGGAAGTAAAGAATGGCCTGCGAATGCTGTTTCACTTTAGTTGTGATTATTAGAGTTTATTTTGAGCTTTTTCAGTTCTGAGAAACTTAGACTCACACTCATCTCAATGGCTGCAAACTGCACCTTCAATGACAGTTTTGCTGAGACCGTGTCACTGTCAATTAAGCCATTTCCATTTAGAAATTTTTAATCACTTTTCCCTCGTAATTTTCCCAACTGTCGGTTTTTGCGTCTGTATAATTATTCGACATTTGCAGGCAGTCCAGTGCTCGTTTACCACAATCCCCTCTGATGTTTGTTTCGGTCCTGTCCTCAGTTGAACACGTTCCTCAGGCTAAGCAAACACTCTATGATTTCTGTGAGTGAGCTGATTGTTTACTAATATTCAGTGGCGGTTTTTATTCCAGGGAAGTTCCAACTAAAGAGGCAAAAGATTTTGCAGAGTCCATTGCAGCCATATTTATGGAGACCAGTGCCAGAAATGCAGTAAACGTAGAAGAGCTGTTTCAGAAAATCAGTAAGTATCACTAAGACTAGTCCCTACACTACAGCGTATAGTGAATTGTTACTGTCGCATCTTCTCCCTCATTCTCTGTCATTTTACAAAGCGTTCTCAAATCAGTATGGATCTTTATTTCTTTCAAATTAAAAGTTTACATATTTTTCCCCTGGATTTTAAGCAGAATTCAGAGGGAAAAAATTACAATAAAAAAAAATTGTGAGTTTCTAACTCATAATTGCAAGACAATTTTACATTCAATAACTACACTACCTTAGCAAGATATAGTTTTTTTTTTTTTTTTTTAATTACATCAATTTTTACATTTTTATTTTTCATTCAGCAAGGACCTGTCAATTTGATCAAACATGACAGTAAAGACATTATAATGTTACAAAAGACTTATTTCAAATAAATGCTGTTCTTTCAGACTTTGTTCATTAAAGAATACTGAGGGGAAAAAATGTAATAAGAACTCTTACCGACCCAAATGTTTTGCACGGTAGTGTACATTTATTAGAGATAATCCTTCCATTAGTAGTTTATGAGTCTAACTGTAAGTGATATTGTAGATAATATATCTAGACCTGTCATATGTGCATGATATGCATGATCTTTGCACAATATTAAATTTGTGCCGAGTTAAAATATTTCCTTTAGTAGTCAGTGACAACGACTCGGAGCTAACTTTATCTTGTCGTGAGCATTAATCATCATCACCTCTATCACATTTGATGTCAGTTTATTGTGAAAGTTTGCACTTCATTACATAAACACACTTGTATTTTTCTAATGCAGTGACATGAACACAGTGTTTTTGAACTGGTGGTGGCATAATTGTTCATGTTCTCACATCTGTGTAGGTCGACAGATCCCTCCGCTGGAGAACACAGACGCTGACAGCCAAGAGTCCTTTAAACTGACACGACAGCCTCCTCCCTCCAGCAAACGCTGCTGTTAGACATCCACCCGCAAGTCACTACAAACACCCTACAACATGATCTCCTGTGGTATTTGACCCATGCGATACATAGATGAGGATCACAGTTCACACAAATCAATGTGTGGTAATGTAAGAGTCTATTAACTTGATGTGGATACGGTCACATGACTGATAGACATACACACTGCAGTAGGAAACACAGAAGTTCTGCCTCTGAACCATTTTGTACCAAGTCTGAATATTGCATTGATGCTGAGCAACTTTTGAGACACGAGTTATCACAACATGGTCTTTTAAATGCAGTATTGTGACAAATAGAAATGCTAGTAGTTAGCACAAAGTTTACACTAGAATAAGTGCCTAAGAAAATGCCATTTTTATATTTGGCATTGCCGTTTTGATGCATAAAAACAATAGTTTTAATAGGTTCTTTGTAATCTGGCTTTATTTGACCACTTTCAATGACATAGGATCTGATGAAGCTTAGATGAAAGATAGACATTTGCAAATGTGTTGGTCACACTTTGTATTACAGTGTTCATTGTATTATGCATTTACATACCACTACTGCTTCATACTAATAAACCGTGTATTCAATATGTCATTTTTGTAAAGTTGTGTGTAATTGCACATAGTAATTGTTTTTATTTTAATAATTCATTATACGGACACTGTAAAATAAAGTGTTGCCAATTTATTCATCCTAAAAATAAATAATGGTTAAAACTGTGGTTATTGGTTAAAATGTAAAACGTCAAGATAATGTAGAGTTTTTACCTTTAATAAATGGAAATATGAGGAAATCGGCCACCAGGGGGCACAATTGGCTTTAAAGTGAACACACATTTTGTTAGTCCTTCTCCAAACCTCTGCTTATGCTGGGTACACACAAAAAGATTTTTAAAATCTTATAAGATCTTCAAAATGTGAGAGCCCACAAACATGAGGACAAAAAATCCTAGATTTAACCGTTTTGCTCCTATAGTGTGTGGTGACCCCGGTTCCCCCCACACATCAGGATTTCTGATCCTAAATGTGACCCTGGACCACAAAACCAGTCTTAAGTGTCAATTTTTCGAAATTGAGATTTATACAGAATCTGAAAGCTGAATAAATAAGCTTTCCATCGATGTATAGTTTATGTTAGGACAATATTTGGCCGAGATACAACAATTTGAAAATCTGGAATCTGAGGGTGCAAAAAAATCTAAATATTGAGAAAATCGCCTTTAAAGTTGTCCAAATGAATTCTTAGCAAACATATTACTAATCAAAAACGACGTTTTGATATATTTACAGTAGTAAATTTACAAAATATCTTCATGGAATATGATCTTTACTTAATATACTAATGATTTTTGGCATAAAAGAAAAATCTATAATTTTGACCCATACAGTGTATTTTTGGCTATTGCTACAAATATACCCCAGCGACTTAAGACTGGTTTTGTGGTCCAGGGTCACAAATATTCAACATGTTGAATATTTCCATTTCGCGATCGGGTCAGTCACTCTTAACACACCTCACACCACAGGAAAATCTGATAAGATAATCTTTAGAATCGCCAAGATAATCGGGACATTGACCTAGGATGGTCGGAAGGGAAGAAATCGGCCCAAAATCAGCCCGATTATGTTGTGGTGTGTACCCAGCATTACCTGTTGCTGTCAGTGTTGAAACTGTTCATATTTTTCCCATTAAAATGTCTAAGGTTGGTGATTTTACAATTTGGAACTGAGAAAATGTTTGCAAGTAAAGCAAACCGTTACTAGGTTAATTTCCCCCAATAAGTTTAAACACTGTGATTCTGTGGCTCTTTCTCTCAGCTGGTGGCGTGAGTTACAGGTAGCCTATCAGTTCGACTGACCTGTCACACACGGGGATCATGCCGACGGTTGGGTCATTATTTTTGCAATTCCATTTGGTGACACTAGTGCTTTAGAAATTACACACTTCACCTTTAAGGCTAAAAGCATAAAAGCAGGGTAATTGTGCACTCTTACATAACCAGCCTACCTTGGTGTGGTCAGGAGTGGATTGATTGCCTGTCCTGTACAGTAGTTTTTTCAATTTTGTAATCAGAATGATCTTTTCTGTCAGTCACAGCAGGCAAAATCACACATGTATCACATGCAGCGCTGGTTCTCCTCTAACAGTTTTGTTTTTTGTTCATAAATCATCACAGTCATTATTGACAAAGCGTCACATGTAATTTAACATTTAATATATCTAATTATATCTCTTTTCTAAAAGTTAGTGTGAATTCACATGGATGCCTTAACCTAGCAAATTCAGTCTGATTCATAACAGATCTAGATGAGATCTGGTGATAATGGTGTGATGTCATTTTCAATTAAACATTTTGTAAATAACTTTATATTTGTATTTTTAAACCTACCTTTCCTTAGTTAACTTAATGTTTCCCTTATGTGATGTGGCAATGGAATCAAACACATTTTGTACCAGAAGTCATCAATAAACTACAAAGGCAGTATGCAAATGTTTGCTTAGAATATTATTGCATATTTTCTTCATATTCAATTGTTTTGATTTATGAGTATTCCTATAGACTTGGACAGAAGATGAGGACTGAATATGTAATTATTTTGGAAGATAAAAATCACAGAATTTAGTGTGGTGATGATCATATCTAAAGGTTACAGTACGACGGGTTTTATAAATCACTAAGGAGCAATTTAGCACACAGGCAGCTACAGCTGTCCAATTTTTTTTTTTTTTTCTTCTTCTTCACGTGAACTACGGATCTAAACTTTTTGGCACTGTTACTGTATCTCAGCAGTAGTCTTTCCAGAGCAAAATATCTGATTCAGTTTAGTGCTTTTTTTCTGTGTGGTGTTTGGAACTGGTGCCATTTGAACATTTTAATAGCGTTGACAACCATGTTGACTGTTCGCTTGTTAAAAACAACATGAAACAGCACTGCAACACATTCAGCTTAACTTGTCAGTCAAAAGTTTGGACACACGTGACTTAACTGATATTTTGCAGGATCCTAAAAAAAAAAGTGAGGTCCATATAAGTTTTTTTTTAATTAATTAATTTATTTATTTATTTTTATGTTTTTGAAAGAAGCTCATCATCAAGGCTGCATTTATTTCATCAATAGTATATAAAAACTGATAATATTGTGAAACATTATTACAATTTAAAATGGCAGCTTTCTATTGTAATATATATTTAAAATGTAATAGCTGAAATTTCAGCATCATTACTCCAGTCTTTAGACTCCAGTCATATTATCCTTTAGAAATAATTTTAATATGCTGATTTGCTGCTCAAGAAATATTTCTTATTAATATTTTTGTGGAAACTCTTTTTGGGACTCTTTGATAAATAGAAAGTTCAAAATTACAGCATTTATTAGAAATATAAATCTTTTGCAACATTATAAATGTCTTGGATGTCACTTTTGATCAACTTAATGCATCCTTGCTGAATAAAAGTATTAATTTCTTCACAATTAAATCCTCCTGACCCCAAACATTTGAACAGTTGTGTATATATAAATATGTGTGTGTGTGTATATTAATGTGTTTTGTTATTTTTATTCATTTATTTATTTATTTATTTATATGGATGAATTGAACAAAGTAATGAAGGAAGAGGATCAAACAAGTGTACAGCATACATGAATATGTCATGAACTTGGACTTTTCTGCAGCTGTCTACAGGTACATCATTCAGGGTTTCATTCAGGGATTCAGACAAGTTGTATTCAAATCACACGATTGGGTGTACATCAAGGTTCAATGCTTGGTCCTCTTCATAATTAACACACACATCACTGGGTCCGAGGCACATGATTTTTTACGTACCACTGCTGCACTGACAACACATGACTCTACTTCATTTTTTGTACCTTGCTGTATGGTTGCTTGAGTTTTGAGTGGTTGCTAGGTGGTTGCTTACTGACCTAAGTCAGAGTCTGTATGAAATTCAGGTGTCTAGATATGGCTCAGCTTCCTCCTTCAAAGCTTATGGGATTTTCCTGTTTTGTCATCCGCCAATTGGAAATGGTAAGTCCAAACCTCAGAAAAGTAATTGCATACCTCAACAAGCTGTACAATTTGAGGTTTCATGTTTTTAGCACAAATTGTGTGGCACAGAACAAACAGACAACAGAAAAGATTTTAGGCTTAGTAAGCGCCACTAATTAAGACTCTTCTTTTACCATCTTGTTTGTCACATCACAGTAGAAGACAAGACGTATTTTCTCTTATACACTCTTGTAAATAAAGCTTCTTTATTGGCATCTATGGTTCTATGAAGAAGCGTTAACAACCATGGTATCTTTTATTCTGTCTTTAGTGGGAAAGGTTCTTTAGATTATTAATGTTATGCACAAAATGGTTCTTTTAAGACTTGTTCACTGATAGGTGTGGTATCTAAATCACACCAATGGGGTACCTCAGGGTTTGGTGTTTGGTCCTCTTCTCTTTACAATTTCCACACACTTCACTGGATCCCAGGCACATGAATTTTTACATATCACTGATGCACTGACAACATAAAACTCTTTTTTTTTAGCACCTTGCTATATGGTTACTAGTGTGTTTTGAGTGGTTGCTTACTGACCCCAGTCAAAGTCTGTAGAAGTATGTTCTTATAAAAGATTCTATTTTTGGCATCTATGGTTCCATGAAGAAGCTTTAACAACCATAAAATCTTTACATTCCTCCTTTATTGTGGAAAGGGTTCTTTAGATTATTAAAATATTCTGCACAAAAATGGTTCTTTTAAGAATTGTTCACTGAAGGGTTGTTTGAGGAACTCAAATGGTCCTTCTATGACATCACTGCGAGAAACACCTTTTGGAACCTTAATTTTTAAGAGTTTCATTCATTTTAATTCTGATTTTCAGTGCAGTGATATTGTGTTTGTGACATCTGCTAGGTCAGAGCTGTGTCAAGCACAACTTAATTAGAAGTATTGTTTTGATTAGGATCCTTTGGAAAAACCCTTGAAAAGAAAGGAAATGGAACGATGTCTCGCTCTCGTATTGCTTCTGCCAGGAAAATAAAGGCTTTTGTTCTGTGCAGATTACTCCTTAAGCTCAGCTAACTCTCTGGCTGACCCCGCAGACCCTCTTTCATCTCAGGTAAAACAGCTGTAATACCTGAGTGACCTTTGTGATGGCCAGAGGTGACGCAGGTGTTCTTGGCCGGTGGGTGTTTGTGACAGGTTGACGTTGGGATTTATTACGCTCGTCTCCACGCTTCTCCTTTTGTTTAACAGATCCACGTGCTGACGCCCACTGGACTTTCTCGCTGATGAGACAAGTGGGCGATTCAAGAGAGGAGAGCGGAGCAAAATAACTTGTGGCCAAATGTCAGTAAATCGTGTAGCCCGCATCACCATGGGAACGAGCTGGGAAGAGACAACAACAGTGGCGGCGGCGGACCGGGAAGCAGGTTTTTCACTGCGCCGTGTCTGTGGTTTCCTGAGATGATCTTTTTATTCTTTCACAGAGGTTCAGATGTTATTGTCTTGCGTGCTTTGACTCTTTTTCTACCTGGAAAATGGCTCTATTTTAGTCAGAGCCCTGCTTTTAGTAGAATCTCACTGAATGAGTGTAATTTTGAGTCTTTGCACACCGGCGTGAATGGATGTTAAAATAGCATCGTGTTCCATATGGCAGTAACCATTTAATTTCTGTCATTGTAGGCACGTTCTGTAGATGTATGTGGAAGCAGAGGTTTTTCGTCTCTTCCTCCTCCTGCTCCCAGAGTTCAATTGGGTTCAGTAAGTGTGAGAATTACCCGACAGAGATCATTAGACCTGTTGTTTACACTGCTTGTTAAAATATCATACCGTGACATTTTCTCAAACATGTTTGATGGCTCCTGCTCTTGTTAAAATAAACGTTACCAAATGAGCAGAGCAAGTTCCTGTGATGCCTCCTGTAAATCAGCGGTCAGCGTTTTTGTCATAAACAGCACTGAATTTGAAGGTATAAGCATTAATGTTTCCTGTTACTGTATGTTCTGCTGTAAGTTTGATAGAGCTGCTTGTTTTTGAACTTTTTTATTTACAGAAACTGGCCGTGTCAGTATACAGTATATTACATTGATTAAGCACAGCTATTTTTGTGATTCTAGAATTTACAAAAACTCTATCTGTATATTATTTAATAAAACAATAGTTAATAATAATTACATTTATTAATGCAGTAAAATGGGGGTTAATATATTTCATTTCTTATATTTGATTTTTTTTTTCATATATGAAAAAATAGCAATTAGCAAACATGCACAAACAGTGAGTAGTGTATATTTTACAGCATTTATTGATCTTTGTTAATGTTAGTTAATAAAATAGAATTGTGTGTGTGTGTGTGTCTATAAACATACATACCATTTTTTTATTTTCACATTTTAACTATTTTTTTTCTTTTGATATAATTAAATATCATTTTAAATAATTCTTCCAACCCATTTTAAAGGAATATTGGTTTGGACACAAGTTAAAGTCTACTGACAGCACTTGTAGCATGCATACAAAAAACAAGTGTCTACAAATGCACATACTGTACATTGGAAGTCTGTGGGATGTGCAACACTTACGATGAATGTTTGTTAGTTTTTACAAGCAGAGAAATTAATTTAAATTATGTTTAACCATTCAACAGATGCTGTAGAGCTCAACTGGTATTGAACCTGCAGGTTTAAGTTCTTAATTTAAAAAATCTTTACACGGTATCTGTACATATACAACAACGTACATTTATGCATTTGGCAGACTGTTTAAGCCACAGGAATACTGATTTAAAGAATGTACAATGTTATAACTAATATATATATATATATATATATATATATATATAAAATGGTTCTTGATGAGAAAAAGTCTCCTTGATGAACCTAAAGTGCTTCAAAGAATCAGTGAAGAATCAATATAGAATGTTATTGCATGAGTCTTTTGATCTCTTTGGTTATTTGTTTCATATAAAATCTCAAAGTAAAAATCAGACTTGTTTTTGTATAGAAATGCATATGTTTATTTGTCCACAAAACGAAATCCAAGCATTTAAACATAGGCCATTAGATCATTTTTTAAAGATTATAATAGATAAAGATTAGAACAGATTTAGTCCAACCTGGAGATGGCAGAGAAAACTGGCTTTAGATTCTAATTTATTTTTTATGCATAGACTTGTCTAACATTAGTTAGGATGAACTAACAATGAACAGTACTTCTACAGCATTTATTAATCATAGCCCATCTTAATTTGACCCTTTTACATTTTTAAAATCAAAAGTTCTATCTGTTGACATTAGATAATGCACTGTCAACTAACATTGTTTAATTTATGATCCATATGACACAACGTTCAGAAAAGATATTTTACATTTGTTTGATTGTGTATTCTGAACAATTTATTTTTTTGTTTTTCTACAGTGATATCACTGCAAAGTGGCTGCAAAAAAACTTAATCAACTCTTGAAGCACAAATAAAGTGTAAACGCATAACAATGTGTCCATATTTGGATATTTCTGAATTGGTCTGAAGCCATTACCCTCTCTCTGATGATAGACTTTAGATCTGTAAACACTATCATCAGCGCTGAATTGGCCGCACTTGGACACCAGCTTTTGTTATGCTACAGTCAAAGTGGATGATTATCTCAGATGTGCATAATACTTTCTGCAGATAATTAATATCTAATCCCCCTCATTGTTTCATAGAGAGATACTGTGGGCAAAACCACCAACCAGCTTTTGCAAGCTCATCTCTGCATTTGTATTCACATGATGAAGACTTTTTAGATGATGGAATAGAAATGAAAGCGTACTTGCGTGACAGTAGCTCAGCCCATGATGCATCCTGGGAAATTAGAGTGAATGTGATCATTGCGGTACTTTCATAGCCATAATGTTCCTCACCTCTCCAGGCAATTATTTAATTGCATTTTAATGTTAAGCCCAGACAGCGGATGAGAGACAGACAGAGAGAGATGGAGAGAGGCTAATAAAACAGCATACCTGGGGATGTGGTGTTGAACACAATTTGTGTTTTGCGTTAAAAAGGAGAAACACAAATTTCTCTACTCCAGATGCATGTGGATCCTCTGCAGTGAATGGGTGCCGTCAGAATGAGAGTCCAAACAGCTGATAAAAACATCACAATAATCCACACCACTCCAGTCCATCAGTTAACATCTGGTGAAGCAAAAAGCTTTGTGTTTGTTAGAAACAAATTCATCATTACAGTGTTTTAACTTTAAATAGTCATTTCTGACCAAAATACGAGTCCATAATCCATACTTCCTCCCATGTAAAGTCCATCTCTTGTTGACCTCTCATATCGATATCCACCCACATCTTTGTTTAGAACTGTTTTGGACTGTTTTAGCTTGTAAGCAGTGCTTGATTTGTGTGTATTTCTCTCCTGATTCAGACAATATGACTGGAGAAAGCAATATTATGGATAGAGGACTCGCATTTTAGCTGGAAGCGACAGTTTGAAGTTTAAAATTGTCTTTATGAATTTGTTTATTACAGACATGCAGCTGGAGGGGTGTGGATTGCTTGTGGATTATTGTGATGTTTTTATCAGCTGTTTGGACTCTCATTCTGACGGCACCCATTCACTGCAGAGGATCCACTGGTGAGCAAGTGATGTAATGCTAAATTTCTCCAAATCTTAAAACTCATCTACATCTTGGATAGCCTGAAGGTAAGTACATTTCCAGAAAATGTTCTTTTTTGTGTAAACTATTCCTTTAACTGATCCAATGTGTAATAATATAAATAATTCAGGATTTTAAAGATGTCATAATGTTTCGTTGTTTCTTTCTTGACATGTGAGCTAGCCATACGTTTGCATGCACAGACCTGAAACTCTGCAGCTATATTTAATCCGGGGAAAAGATTGTATGTCTGCTGTGATTTTAACATGCCTTTTCTCCAATTAGCTGACTTTTGGAAAAGTTTTCAGCTTTTGCATGAACAATATGGGTGTGCGTTTCCATAGTACTCTCTCCAAGTTTCCAGGGAAACAACAGATCAGAGAACAGCAAATCAAACACAATTATACATCATCTCAGAGCACTATTTAATTCAAAACGCTTCTCTCTCACTGGCCAGCTATAAGATTCCACCAGTTGTGAATAATAGACAAAAAGGTCTAATTGATGAAGCACTTTGAATGGTGCCTGTTGCAGCTCACTCACAGTTATCCATGCATCATGATTTTCCTGACAGAGAGATGTGGTTTTCCTGCATGAGAAATGGCACACTGCCCATTTCTGATTGATTCAATCATGCTATATTCTGCTGTATGCATACTATGTGAAGTATGCAATGCCTATGCTACTTATTTAGAAATGTTTTGGACTGTTTTGGCTTGTAAACAGTTCTTGATCTGTGCATATCTCTCCTACAGTAACTCACACAAGGTGACTTTTTCACAGCTGGAGAAAGCAATATTATGCAGAGGGCTCATATTTTAGCTGAAAGCAGTGGTTTGACATTAATTGATGGACTGGAGTGGTGTGGATTACTTGTGGATTATTGTGATGTTTTTATCAGCTGTTTGGACTCACATTCTGAAGGCACTTGGTGAGCAAGTGATGTAATGCTAAATGGCCCGCAGGTAAGTAGCCTACTTTTTCAGAAAATGTTCTTTTTTGTATGAGCTATTCCTTTAACCTAGTCAATATGTGCTCATCTACTGACTATTTTCAAGTTATTTTTTGCATATATTTTTAAATAGAATACATAACATGCCTGTAGTTTTTAGTAAGCAGTCTGTTCTGTTCCTGTTGTATTCCTTAAGTAGTAGGCAGTATACAGAAGGCTTTAAACAGTGCAGTAAGCAGTATTCTAGTATTCTATTCCGAACTCACTGCGAGTTATTGCAGAGTGGTGCGCGTTACCGTGCGCGCGCACGGTGCGCTATTAAAGCCTCGAGTAGACGCGCAGTGCCAACAGACAGTTCTGTCCTGGAGTGAGAGGTGAGACGAGCAACAACTCATGGATTGAAGCGAGGACGCTTACTTCAGATCCCGACCACAAACCACTTCACGTAAGTTCAACTGGGATTCAACAGGTTTTTATATATATATATATATATATATATATATATATATACAGGAGCAGCTTTGGAAAAGTTTAAATGCATGCATGTATTCATTATATATTAGTATAGTTAATTGCATATTTATATAAAACTAATTATCGGAGCTAAATATCTGAGTATCAAACTATTGCTCATTATAATGTGTTGGAATGTGAAAATAGCAATCGCATCGGTTTTACCGCGTTACAGATGTTCGAAATGATTGTCAAATAAGGTTTTTTTTACGAATAGTAGCCTATTTGTTATGTTCGTTGAGTTTTACATGACATAAAATACCATCTGTTGAACATTTTTCTCTCTCAAAAATATACCAGGTCCGCTATTTTATGAAAAATGGAAAACACTTGCAAAAAATATAGTAGCCTTTCTTGGAATTCCCTTCCTACACTGCTTGTAGGAGGTCCCATATTCATTTATTTAAGTTTTAATATAGTAACTTATTAGAAATTATATCTGTAGCCTATGTATATTTTGTAAGAGATCAAAAAATCATTTCACAATAGCATGCAAAGTCTCTCAAGTGTGCCAATTTAGACGATGTAGATGTTTGTTTAAATAGACAGCGCCTGATATTATGAATAGGAATTACTTTAGAACAAATAAAGTCCCCCCTTTGCAGCTCCGTCTCACTGTTGCGCTTCTGCAGTCACAGAGCAAATACTGCGCAGTCCGTATTTCACATCACAGTGTGCTGCGGTCTCCGCTCGTTAAACACTGACCTGAAGTGCAGCTGTTGCGCAGAGGACTCTGTCGGTGGGGAAAAGTTCCATGCATCAAGTGTATGGAGAAATGACCTATAATAGAGAAAGTGTTTTCAACGTTTATAGACCCAGGGACTCGTACCAAGAACACTTAATACTAACTTTCATTAAAATGATTAAGAAAAATTACTTTGTAAATTGCTTGTGATGCCATTAGATAATGTTCAGGTCACTTACAAAAAATTGAATTATTAAAATGAATTATTGTTTTATCAGTTAAAATGTTTAATATGACTAATTCAACTGACTTCATTTGGTTATACCAGTAAAAATAATTAAGTGTCAGATCAAGAAGAAATAACTCACTAAGGTGCACAGATTCATTTTTTTACAGTGCAGAAACGTCATTAAATCTTTCAATCTCTTTAATATAACCTCATTGTAAACCCAATTCTCACGGACCCCCAGGTGTCCACAGACCTCTGCTTGAAAATCCTGGTAATAGAAGGTAAAATCTATATACTCAAATGTGTGGTAGGATATTGTGATACTGGAAATACAACAAAAATCAATAAAGAAATATTTAGATAGTACTTAATGCAATAAAATCTAAACCTACTAGGTTTTATTGAAGTCAGAAATAATATTTAATATGCCTGAATTAAACCAAATTGCCGAAGAAAAATAATCTATTTTAAGATGAGAAAATAGAGAAATAGCTCATTGAGTCATTTTCATGTTTGTTTGTTTTTTTTGTACCTGTTTGTACCTGCACTTACAGTTAATAATATGCACACATAGTGTTCATTGGCTTTTTGAAACCATCTGTGTACATTCTGCATATATTTCTTATGTAAATAAGCTTTGCGGATTTAATGTGTAATGAAAGCATGATGCTGAGTGCATACTGAGCAGCATCTCCTCGAGGTGACAGTGTACAATTGATAACGGAAAAGGAGACAGGTGTCAGCTGTCTTTAACAATTGCTTTTTAGTGTTAGCAATGTGTTAACATAGTGTCAGAATCTCCCAAGAATCCACTGGGTGACAGTGTACTCAAAGCAGCGAGGAGATGGACGGAATTCAGTTTGTATTTGCATTCATGAATCGCAGGTGTCGGTGTGGGTTGATGATATTTCATCTCGCTCTCTGTGCCCACAGGGTGCAATTGCACATCTCTTCCAGACCTCGCTGAGAGATGTGGCTGCTGGAAAAGATCCGTGGTTCAGTGGAGGGAAACGTTCTCCGGCAGGGAGACTCGGCTGACAAACAGAGCAAAGCCACCTCCTACAGCAACGTCCTCACCCCTGACAAGATTCCCGACTTCTTTATTCCGCCCAAATTGGTATGCTGCCCCCCAGAGGAGGAGACGCCGGAAATGAAGCCAAAAAACGGGCTCCATTCTTCCACGTCCGAGCAGACCATATGCTGCAAGACGCCACAGGGCAGTCCACGCAGCCCGCGCCTCATTAACAAGCTGGCTGGAGACACCAAGAACTTGCTCAAAGCTGCAAACCGCCACATCATCCAGATTGAGAGCGCAGATGACTTGGTGGTTGGGGAAGTGGGCGACCTCAACACAAACGCAGACCCCCAATCCCAGACGGCCATGTCCTTGCCCTACGTACCCAAAGCACAAACCTCCTATGGTTTTGCCACGCTCATGGAAAGTCCTCACACAAGACGTAAAGAGTCCCTCTTCCATAGCGACCCCACAAGTCCGCTCACCTCGCCCAACACCCAACGCAGGTCGCAGGGTAACCACTTAAACCCCAGCGACTGTAACGTGTCCCATTCCAACCCCTACCGGTACTTCAGCGGAGGGGAGAGCGACACTTGCTCCTCGGCTGAGTCCTCCCCATTCAACTCCCCTCTGTTGTCTCGTTCCGCATCCCTCCTCAAGATGTTCACCCACGAAACCCAAGCCAAAGTGTCCCGGGCCAAGCGCTCCTTCGCCCGGCACAGCTCTCTCTCCACCGACGAGTGCAGCTCTGTGGAGACCAGCCCAAACATTCAGAGGCGCTTACGTTGCCCTCCTTCTCCGGCATTCCGAGGACGGAAACACGGAGGCAACATGGATCGCTTCATGCAGCACACCGTCAACCTCCACAAAGGAGGAACTCTCCGCATCTGCACAGACTACGATATCGACGCTGCCAGGCTTCACGTCCGCGTGCTAGCGGCTGAGGATCTCTACGATAAGCAGTACGATGTGAAGAGCATCAACTGTTGCGTGGCTCTGTACCTGAACCCGGGAAAGCTCCAGAAACAGCGAAGCACCATTATCAAGAACAGCCGCAACCCTGTCTTCAACGAGGACTTCTACTTTGACTCCCTTCCGGTTGCACAGGTGAAAAACCTCGCCATCAAGATGAAGGTAGTCAACAAAGGCACCAGTCTGAAGAGAGATACCCTATTGGGAGAGAGGGAGGTACCCCTGAAGGAGTTGCTTTCTGGGATCTAGAGGTCAGATTTCATCCTCCAGACACACCAATGCAGTCTTCACCTAACAGAACCAGACAAGGAAATATCCCAGCTTTGATTTCGAGTCCTCAAAGTGATTTGGTCCCTTTGGTTGTAGAACTCTCCAACTAACTATTGCAGCTTCCCAACATGTTTACCAGCAGTGAGAGTGTATAGATGTACAGTACTGTATGTGAGATATTCTGTAAATATGGCCCATGAGTGTACAGGCATGCTTCGATTGTATACATGTGAGTTTCCAGGGTTCGTGTTCGTGTTGAGACCAATGTCTTCTCGGTTCCAGACCCTGCTGTGTCTCACTGTTGGAGACACCGATAGATAAAACAGCTCCCATATGGCGTATCTTGACAACAAAAGCACATTATTGTAGACTGAAGCTTTGAAGTCACTAAAGGCCAGATGCAAATGCATGCTTCATCAGCCATTTGAGCCTTAAAATGATGAGAATGACAAATATATATTTGTCCCCATATTACTGTAATAACAGTGTTTTGCCTTATGCCTCTTTAATTCCGCTCTTGAGACTGTGACATTTCTTTCAATCTCACTGTAAAACTGGACTTTTGAACGCTGAATCTGTGCAGTTAAAAAACACCCTTCAGCCTTATTGAGTGACAAGCTGCTCACTTTGAGTGACACGGGACTTTAGAGAGGGCGTGATTCGTGATTGGACAGAGCATATGACATCATCATGAATGTCAAGACAATGTGATTTCTGTAAATAGAAAGCCCTTTTAAATCTGCTTCTGTGTAGCTGTGTCTGAAATCACTCTCTATTCCCGACTAAATACTACGCAGTTTGGAGAAAGAGTTCAAAATACTACATAAAAACAATTGTGCCAAAAATGACCATTGGACATGCTTGTGATAATGCTATGGCATTTTTTGCTGTAACTTGGATAGGCATGGGTTCTTGGGCACATACCATGGTTTTGACACTTACCATGGTGATTTATATAAAAATGGTAATCATGCAGTACTGTAGTATATGTCAAAGTATTGTAATATTGCAATACCTGATCTAATACCATTGCTTTATCATGGTAATATCATCGTTTTTTGTGCATGTACTGTGGAAATACCTTGCTTTTGAACAAGTACCATGCTGATATCATGAAGTACCATATTTACATGGCAGTCTATACCCATATTTTTTCACATGGCCCAAATTTTTGGACATGTAACCTGAATATATCATAGTATTTTTTGAAGTGCCATGATACTGTGTATGTCAAAATATTGCTTTACCATGGTACTGTTTTTACAAGGGATATACTAGTAACCAAAAGTTGCACAGGTCAAACTGTTATACCGAGGCTATGCTAACATACACAATGCTTGCAAAGAAGTTTCTTCAGAACAACAACGTATGTGTTTGTTTCTAATGGACATTAACGGTGCCCACTAGTGCCATTTTAGCATAATTCTCAGGTTAGGGAACATATTGCATTTTTGTATGTGTGCGTTTTAATTGAGTAAGTTGTTGACTTGCAACAGTTTATGGTGCATTGTGGGTATCGTTTAGTAAAGTATAAAAATGTTCAATAAGATGTGGGGCATCCCCCAGGAAATATGGCGTTTTTTTCATACAGTGTTTATGTTCAGAAAGTGTTCAGATGATTATTCTTCTATTAAATATGTGAGTTTTGGCATGTTTATAGTAGATGTGTGTGTAGATGTTTTCCAATGGGAGAAGTTGCATGGCCAAATGTTCAAGCCTACGTGTTTTCTTTTCTATTGTTATTGAGTCAGATGGTGAACATGTAAAATATAACCTCGCATCTTTTCTTCACATCATCCCCTGTATTGGATCCACAACACTATAACGCTATTTTGTATATCGTACTTGATACTTATTTTTACCACAGAGCAAAACAGTGACTGTACATTTTTTCTCCAATTTTGGACATGTATTTTTCTTATTCATTTTCTCCACCGGTATTTTGAGAAAAGGGTGTTAAATAATAATAGGCTGAAATGAAAAGTGTCTTGAAAGGTTTATATCTTACAGTTAAAAAGCTGAAAATGAATTTTCACCTCACCCTACGGTTCCACATAAATATTGTTGATTAAAGCCGAGTCAGATCAATTTTGAGTTTAAAATTACCCTTGTATAAGACACTGTAATGCGTCATACATGGCAAGCTCTTTGTTTGACCTAAAGAGTGTCCGGTAATATTCCTGAAAGCTCTTCAATCAGGTTGCCGCACTCTTCGGTTCTTGAGTGGATTCACACAATTGTACCGCTATTAGAAGTGAGACAGATTGTCTCGCAGTTCTGGCTTCAGCTCAAGGTAACACATCTGTGTGTTTTTGATGAATCATTTGCATATCCTTAAGGGTGAAGTGTGTAATTTATGTGCCACATGCGACACCAAATGGAATTGCCACTAGTTTTTCATGTTTTGTTTTGTGAGTTATTTCCTTGTGCAAAAGTTATTATTGGTTGCCACCTTTGGAAATCATTTCAGTCTTTTGATTGAAGATTTTTTTTTTTTTTTTGGAGTAACATGCAGATGAATCATGTCACAGTAGCATGCAAAAATTGGCCCATTGTCTATTGTCAGTAGTGTAGCGATGCATGAAGTACAGCTCACTTTCAAACCAAGCATCTTTGTGGCAAAAGTGCATGATCACCTTTAACCTGTTGTGAAATCTTCATGGCTAAATCTTTCTCCCACATCCAAAATTCCCTTTTAAAATGCAAAAATTCTAAACATTAAGGCTCAGAAAGTGCATTAAGAAAACAGTCAGTTTTCATTTCATCTTGACTTCAATTGCTCTTTTAGATTTAGTTTCATGATATAGCAGGTGGCATACATTTGAATGATCAGTTTTAGTGCTAAACAGTCTTTCCCTTTAAATGCAGTTATTTTGGGTTTTCCGTTTGCCATTTTTCTTTCATTCATTGATTTGTACCTGAGCATTTTTTGCTCTGTTGAGTTACCATCTTTCATCTTTCATTGAAAGCACTTCCATGTCACTTTTGCCAAGCTGAAAACATATTATATATTAAAGGGGGAAAAAGCACTTTGAGCAAACGATCTGCAATTACATGAATCACTCCATATGTGCTTCATGTGAATTTTTCTCCACTGTATACTTCCAGGGTACAATGATTCATTTATTAAATTATTTCCATTTCTATTTTCAGCTCTCTTTCAAAAAGGCCAAATTAGATTTCCCATCAGAGCCACGTAGAAAACAGAAAGCCTTATTCTTGTCGGAGACCGAGCTCTTTTTGATTGTCAGAGAATTCAAATTAGAAGATGAGAAATAGATTCCAGAAGGGATTCAATATGGGGGGTGTTAAATTACTTTAATTTCCGTAACCATCTTCCTGTGCGTGAGATTAAAGTGTCTCGCACTTGTGTTTCAGATAAGTCATGGAAAATGAAGTGCCTATCCACTGTACTTGATTCCCGCTCCTTCCCTGAGCCCGTCACCAGCCGCAGCGTTCCTATGCATGTGTACATAAACACCCCTCACCTGTGATGTGCCGTTTCAAACCCGGGAAATCAACATTCCTAAATAGTGTGGTGTTTCGGCTTGTTGTTATTCTGAAGACGGATGTGGTTATTTTTGTTTGTTTTAGCTTCTTTCCAGTGGTTTATTCTCTCTCTGTATCTCTTCTTCTTTTCCAGACTGATTTTCTATTCATAACTTTACTGGATCATGCTGTTGCTTTGTCTATTTTCTTACCTTGCTCAATAAAAGTTGTGTAGATGGTGTACAACAATTGATCTCTGTCCTTTAACCCTCAGTATTGAATCCAGTCCAGAATGTTTCTGGAGATGTGAACGTGATTTTATGTGAATTTTCAGCTTTTCGTGCACACACACACGTTTTTGTATAGATACTTGCATAGCCATACAATATCAACAGCATCTAAATCTTTAGATACATAAGTCCTTTGAGCTTTAAAATTCATAGTGTTGTTTTATTGCATTTCTATTTTACACTCATGGCTGAATTTAATTGTCTTGAAAATTCTACAGAAAGAGTGCAAATTACATTACTTTTATAAGGATTTCATTTATATATGAATTTTCCATTAAAAAGGTCAGACAAAATTTCTCCATCTTTTATTGCTAAATGAGAGTTGCGCTATGGCATTGTGTATTAAACTCAAACACCTGCATTACAAATTCTTGCAATTCCAATTCTAACCTGATTTTAATGGATTTGTAATATTTCTAATCTCTAAGAAATGTCCGGAACACAAAGTACAGTGTTCAAATGATTTTTCACCATTACAATTTTGAATTATGCATATTGAAGGAACTGTTCCAAAACTTTAATGTGAAAGGTACTGGTAATTGTCTAATTGTGGTGATTTTATGATTTAACAGTTGCTGATCTAGTCTAATCAAATAAGAAAAACTTTCTTTAGAACATCAGTACGTTCTGTCTGAGCCTGAGAAATCATAATTGGACACATTATGTGTTCTGGGCTTGTGTCCAAATGGCAGATTTGTTGTTTGTGTTTCTCCAGGTGCGCTACCGAAACATCTGAAGATGCAGTTTATGGTGAAATAACAAAAATGTGTACTTTGCGATCAAAAAAGTTTTGTACACATGCAGTGTGTGTATTCTGATAGCAAAAAGCCTAAATGTTGGTTTCATCACACCGTAAAACCTTCTTGCAGCTGCTTGAGACTCCAGCAGACCTTCTGGCAAACCATATCTGAGATGTCAGATGGCATCTTTGACAGCAGCTTTTCTTTGCTGTCGTCCTATAAACCTTTGGCTGGAGAAACACCTGAGATGCTTGCAGCTCCTTCAGATTTGTCATTGGTTTCTCAGTGGCCTTCCATGCATGGTCAGTTTTTGAACATGTCCTGCTTTGGTCCTGATTTATAATTATACTCGAGACAACTCTACATTACTGATTTAACTGAACATCACTGATATTAGTAGTGTAAGTTCAAATGAGCCAATGGAAGAGATACAAAAATGTAGTAGAAACAATTTTCACTAAGTAATTGCTATTGAATTTCACAATTAAAGAAATGACAAGTAACACATTAATGTCATTGTTTTTGTGTCCAAACACTTTTTGGGATTGTTGTACACATAGAAGTATATAGTTTAATTAATAAATTCTGAGGTCTGATTTGTATAGACGAATGTTTTTTTTATTTTATTTGCTGAATGAAAAGTGTTTTCTTTTACAGAGTGAGTCTCCAGCAAGCTGAACAACGAATTACGCTGTGTTATCTTCTTGTGTGAGTATCTCTGGTTAACAAGGTCAAGTTGTTTTTGTGAAATTGCAGGTGGTCTTTGTTGTCTGTAAAGGAAACTTTCCCACTTTAGTGCTTCTTGATTCTGTACTACTGTCTAGCTTTTCACACTGTACAGTCATCGGAACAGTTTTGCTCATTAATGGATCCTCTGCAGTGAATGGGTGCCGTCAGAATGCAAACAGATGATAAAAACATCACTCACAAGTAATCCACACCACTCCAGTCCATCAATTAACATCTTGTGAAGCAAAAATCTGCATGTTTGTAAGAAACAAATCCATTATTAAGACAATTTTAACTTTTCAACTTTTGGCTAACATTTCCCTAGATCTGTTCTGATGGAGAAACAAACTCATCTACACCTTGGAATTCTTTCAATAAGATTATTATTATTATTGACCTTCTTTGCACACACACACAATGTTTTTGTGAATTGTGGGGACATTCCATAGGCGTATTGGTTTTTATACTGTACAACCCGTATTTTCACCCTACACCAACCCTACACCTAAACCTACCCCTTACTGGAAACTTTGTGCATTTTTACTTTCTCAAAAAAAAAAAAAAAAAAACTCATTCTGTATGATTTATAAGCCTTTTGAAAAATGGGGACATGGGGTAATGTCCTCATAAGTCACCTTCTCCTTGTGTCCTCACATGTCACGAAAGCGCACAACCGCACACACACACAAACATACACAGAGAGTGAGAGAGCTGTGCTAACATAAGCCAGTGCATGTAAACTGATGGGCTTGTTTTGTCCGTAGATGGTTAATGTTTTGGACAGGTTTGCTTTGGACAGATGCATTTGCATTTACTTCACTGGCAGCCTGTTTTATCGAAGTGAGTAATAAAATGTTGCTTAAATCGTTCTGTTAAATCAATTAGGAGCACAAGATACAAAGAAAATGAAAGAATGATGTGCTGTTAGTAGCATAGCACTCTGACAGATCCTAATTTATGGGTAGAAGATACACAAACCTAGACAGTTATGAAACACAGGTTCCCCTTCTGTCGTTCACTTCGAAGTTGTGTCGAGTGTACGACTCAAGGGGTCGCTCTTGGGAGCCCAAACACCTCTGACATCTTTGAGAAAAGGCGAAAGAAATTGGGTCTGCAGAAATTGCCACACCCGGATATCCAGGTATTAATAGGCCAGCGTAGCATCTGCTCACTCGTTCTGTTTTTCGGAGCCGAATGCAGCGTCTCTTCACGGGGAAGTTGCAGGCATTCACCTCTCGAAGCCTCGTCGTTGGATCTACGTCACAGTCAGTGGTCTCTCCCTTCTCAAGCACGGTTAAGTGTTGTGAGAGCATCCCTGGGTGCTTCGACAGTGATCTCTGGAAGAAGCAATTTCCTCTGAAAGAGCAAAACTTCTAAAAGAATAAAAACATGGTGGGATTGTGTGATTCGTCATGCCTTTCCGTCCGTGTGTTTCTGGGTGCGGTTGGCATGTCTCGAAGGAAGACCGGCACGAGCACTGTATTCAGTGTTTGGGCCACGCTCACACTGAGGCAGCGCTCGTGGATGGTTCGCGCCCCGCTTGCGAGGCACTTCCTATCGGCACATTGCGCTCGCGGCTCGGGTTCTTCGCCCGCGGGCTTCTCATTCTTCCCTAGCTTCGTGTTTACCGGTCGAGTTTCCGGATGAGTTTGAGAACCTGTCTGTGGGCGGGCTCAATTTCTCGTTCGGGACTCGTGAGCAGGACGAGCTGTCGATCGCAACATCGAAGGGCGGGCTTGAGCCATCGGAAGTGGATGACGCAGCTGAGCAGGCCCCTATGGGTGCCGAGCCTCAGTCCGAGGCTGATGCTGAGATGGCAGCCGTGCTTGCCCAGGCAGCCAAGAGCATCGGGCTGGAGTTGTTTTCCCTCACCCTGCCCCGAGCATTTGCGGCTGGATGATTGGTTTCTGGGTGCTGATCGCGACGCTAAGCTGCATTCAGCCCCAGTGCCTACCTCCCCGGAAGTGCACAAGGAGCTGACGAAATTCCCTCTTGGGATCTCACTATCGCCTTTCAGGCCTTACAAGAAGATCCGTTTGAGCCCCTTCAGTCAGTTGAGTTCAGTGCCCTCTCTATGAAGATGGCCCTCCTGACCGCGCTCACTTCCGTCAAGAGGGTGGGGGATCTCCAAGCCCTCTCGGTTAACGAATCATGCCTGGAGTTCAGGCGGGCAGACTCTCACGTTGTCCTGAGACCTCGGCCTGGATATGTGCCCAAGGTTCCCAACACTCCTTTCAGGGACCAGGTGGTAACATTGCAAGCTATTCCCTTTCAAGAAGGGGACCCTGACCTGTCTTTGTTGTACCCAGTGCGAGCCCTACGCACATACTTAGATCGCATTCAGAGTTTCAGACGTTCTGAACAGCTCTTTATCTGCTTTAGAGGACAGCAGAAGGGGAAGGCTGTCTCCAGACAAAGGATCTCCCACTGGATTGTGGATGCAATCCTAACGGCCTATCAGGCCAAAGGCCTACCCTGCCCTCTGGGAGTGAGGTCTCACTCTACCAGGGGCATGGCTGCATCAGCAGCCCTGGTGAACGGGGCCTCTCTAGCAGATATCTGTAGAGCTGCAGGTTGGGCTACACCTAATACATTTGCTAGATATTATAATCTATGAATGGAACCAGTTTCTTCTAGAGTCCTGAACGTCAGTTCTTTGACTCAAGAGACTGGTAGGGTGTAAAGCTTGCTGCCAGCGCTACTCCCCACAGGGTGTTTATGCGCTTATTCAGTCCAGCTCAAGTTCCTTTATGAACTCTGGACTACCTGTCCATCGTATAGCACTCCACTTAGCGGAGTTCGGCGGAGGAACTCGCTATTAGAACCCATTACGGGGTAAGTCCCCTTGAGTGAACTCTTGTATTGGGTTAGTGCTCCACAGGTAGTGGCTCCTCATGCGGCCCCTTGTGTGTATTCTCCACTGACTTGCCCTTGAGAATCAGTGTTCCCCTAGACAGATGTTCTATCTGTCAACAGGTTCTGGGTTCTTGGTAGTTCTCCCCTTACACGGAGCCCACCTCAGAATCTTCTCTATGTGGTACTTCCTCTGTAAGTCAATAGGTGGATATTCACATGTTACCTCCCCATCGGGTAGGATGTGATCTCCGTAGTGCCTGTCCCCCATGAGGGAATAGTCACTGTCCCAACGCTTTCACACAAAAATTATATGTATATATATATATATATATATATATATATATATATATATATATGTTTCTTTGTGTATATTCACATGCTTCATACCAATCAAATCAGGTCAGAGATGTAGAAACCTCTAACCAAGGGTCAACGAGTCAAGAATCAATACATAAAAAAAAAAAAAAAAAAAAAAAAGAATCAATACATATTACAATAAATATTACATGCACATAAAATTAGTCGCACTTATTTCAACAATGCACTGAAATTAGAGGCACTCTCGAGATGTAACAGCATCATTTTGCCTTATGGATCCTCATAGACATAAGTTATATTTATGCTAATTATAGCTTTCATGCCTGACTGAGTGATTGTGCCTCATTGTGGAAGAAATCATTTGTCAGTCTTTCAAGTGGCTTTTCTGCAGAACAACAGCCAAAACTGAGAAAAGTCGGCCATATTGTGTTATGGATTGTGGGTTTGGCCAAGGGTTTCTATGGCAACTGTGCAGAACATTTGCAGTCCGGTTTGGAACCCAGTTGGTAGGATCTTCGTGAGCAGTATGTTCCGTGCATCTGCTCCGAAACACGTTTTCAGGGAAGCTTCTGGAGCGACACCCAAGACAGATGCAGATTACAAACTGACCACAGAAATTAGTCTAGTTTAGCCTGAACAAGATTTTTGGAAATAATTACCTTCTTTTTGAATTATATTCAGTTCATCTATTGCCAACATAGACTTTTACTTTAATTACATGGGCAAATCTGGCTTTTTACAAAGCATTTCAAGTTGAAATCGTTGTTATAATTGCCTCAGCTGGTAGCAAAGCACAATAATACAAAAGGTCAGTGGAAATATTGAAGGTTTTGTTATATTTGACAGACTAGGTAATGAAACAAAACCAAGGTTTTTTTTAATACCTGTTTAATCTATCCATATTTAGTCATATTAATAATGAAAATGGATTTTTGTGGTGCTCAGTCATTGAAAACTATGTAATAGTGACAGTTATTGAAATGGGTATACTGCAGTCTAAATTCAAAATATTAGATCATTTTTTAATTTAGTTCCATCACATGCAAGTATAAGACAAATGTAATGTCGTACAGTTTAAAGCAAAACAGAAAAACAACAACAAAAAAACATAAAATGAACAAACATAATAAAAATAATATTAAAAAAAACCCACACACACCAGGATAAAAAAGTGCCATATAATACTAAGGCAGTTACATAAATTTGAAAAGCTTCAGAAGTTTTGTTATATTTTTATTTTTTTAAATTTATGTTGTTTTTCCCACTCTCACCTCCAGACACGACGCTCACACGGGTTGCCAGGTTGAGGAAACACAACAGGAATGAGCGCAACTGACAATGGAAGGCGACGAGCCTTACATACTGTAAGCTGATGAGTTAAAGGTGCATTAAGTGATTTTTACCAAACGAAGTTGATATTTGAAAGCACCAAAACAAACATGCCCATAGCCCAACAGGACCTCTCCCCTATTTTGATATCTCCACCCCACACATACATATGCAACCCTGGCATAACAACGATCAAAGAAACAAGCGAAGATGACACACAAGCATATTCAAACAAAAGCCAACACAGATAAGTTGTGTGAAACAAAGCAAAATCAACTTTACTCACCTATCAAGAAGAAACAATGCAACCTCAGCGTCCGATTCGAGCCCATCCCGCACCTTGAGTTCTCTCCACCGCTGGAAAGCTGCTTCGATATTTACGCAGGTCCTGCCTCTTGCCTGATCGTAAGCCTTCTTTTTAATGTTTTGTTCCTCCGATATTTTCTTCTTTTTTATCTTCCATTTCTATCTATAATCGATCTGCTAATATCCATCCTGTGCACTCAAATTGAGTGCTCTCTTCTCTCTTTCATAACAAGACACGCCCCTTACTGCTGATTGGCTGCAATTGTGTTTTTGAACACGGTCCGACACTGTGGTCAAAAGCATTTTTCATAAATTGCATAGAAAAGTAGCAAGGACATCGGTAAAATAATCCATGTGACATCAGGGGTTCAACCATAATTTTACGAAGCTACGAGATTACTTTATTGTGTGCAAAAGAAAAAAAAAAAGACTTTATTCATCAATTCGTCTCCTCCGCGTCACCCTTGCACCATTTTGGAGAGTATCCACTGAACATAAACAGCGTATGCTGTTCTGTATCAGCTGCATGTTATTATCGTAATTTTTTTCTTTCGCGCACAAAAAGTATTCTCGTAGCTTCGTAAAATTACACATTAATTATTTTACAGATGCCCTTGCTACGTTTCTGGACCTTGATCATGTAAGGATCCTTGCTGTCTATGGGAGAGTCCGAGAGCTCTCCGATTCCTAAAAATATCTTAATTTGTGTGCCGAAGATGAACGGAGGTCTTACGGGTTTGAAACAACATGATGGTGAGTAATTAATAATAGAATTTTCATTTTTGGGTGAACTATCCCTTTAATATTCATCTGGTCATAAAGCTTTTCAGATGGATTCTGAAGTTTTTGGGTCGGATAGAATCTGCGATCTCTGCCAGTTCGTTTGCTGTCTTCAATGGCTGCAATACGCTGTGTTTTCCACCAACTGGCAACCTGGGGTGTCGCAAGACCAAAAAAAAAAACATTCTGACACGGAATTCATTGAAAGTAGAATAACTGTACCATTGTTTTTTCAGAGAGACATTGAACTTAGCGTGTTTCCTAAATATCTGTAAACATATTATGGTACTTTTATGCTTCAGTACAGTCAAAAACTTTTATCAATAGAACACTTTGTAGAGTGTTGTGGGTGTTGCTTTATGGTTGCTAGGGTTTTCTGGGGGATTTAGGGTGGTTTTTAGGTGGTTTAGTGTGGATCTTTACTGACCTGTCAACTGATAGTCTCTTATATCCTGGTCTATAAATATTGTTTCCCTCCTTCAGTGTGTCTGTTGGATTTTTTCTTTTTTGTATCAAATTGTAAGGGCAGTTTCTTCAAAAGCAGCAAGATTTAAATTATCATGTCTGTAGCAGGAATAATCAAAAATAATTGTAATATTAAAATGCATTTTGTATTTTGCATATGCATTTATAATGCATAATGTATTTTCTGCCTGTTGAGTCTTTGTTTCGAGGCCGTGTTGGAAACACAGTATCAACTTAATACTGGTAAGATGCAAAAATACTCCTCCACCAAGTAGAAAATGTTGCTATGGCAACAAAAGAACCATTGTCTCCCGATGCAATGGGTGAATGTTCTGAGAGTGGCCATATTTCATCAGATCACTTGAGCCATAAAAGTTCAGCGTAACTCAAGAAGTTTAGGAAATGTTTCCTCTAAGGCTTGTTATGGTAATAAAGCAGATGCTGTGATCTTTCACCGGTATTCCCCGACGCCGCTCACTGAAAACAATTCCATGGTTATTCTTGATTGGCTGAGCCAATATGGACTCAGTCGCTTTCAGAGTCAATGCAAAAGAGCATTAAAGCAAATTAAATGACTCTGAGGGGAGCGAAACTGCACTCTGATGTCAAACCAAATGCATTTTAAGAAACAAAATACAAGCAAACTGAAAATGAAGTTCATTTGGGAGTCTTCAAATCTAATTTATTTATGACCAGTGGATCAAAGTTTGATTAGGTTCATCATTAATTAAAATATCTGAACTTGGCATGATTGTGTAAAATGTTTTCTGCAAATAAATATAGTGAAGTTTGGCCAATTGTACCAGTTTTTTTCAGTTTATGATTTTAGTTTTAGTTTTCAGATTTTCATGGTTGATTTTATTTCAGAACATAAATTTAATTTTATATTATTTGATATTTTAAAAATAAATGTATCTAGTTGATTTCTAATTTATGTAATTAACTATTTTAAGTAATATTTTGAATTAGCCTTTTTTAGATTATAAGTTTTCATTTTAATTGTTTTATTAGTTAATTAGTTTTGGTTTCTATTTAGTTGTAATCAATTCATTTTTTTTTTTTTCAGTTTTGTTACTTAAACTTATTTCAGTAATTTGCCAAGTTTAAGAAAACTGCTTGTGTTTGCTCAAACTGCTACGTGTATGCTTGCTGCAAGTGAGCCATATTTAATATAATCAAGGCTATATTTATCTTTTATATTACAGTTTTGATCATAATTTTTGAAGATGAGGGCATATCATGCAACTAGTTGCATTCGTCTAATTTAGTGTTTAATTTGCACTGAAATAACATATTTGATTGGACTTTGACATCACATTTTAACAATGTACAATTAAATGAATAATTGCATTTTATTATTTGCATGCAGCATTGTTTTCCCCTGCTGTCTGTGAGCACAGACCTGCTACCCATCGTCTAGATGAGAACCACTGATCTGGAGCAGCATTAAATGCCTCTGTACATGCTGCTCAATTTCCAGAAGTGTCTTTTTGTGTCGAGAGGTCTTGACATCTGTAACCTTCATTCTCATGAATTCCACTTTTCTCCCCAACTCTCACTGTGCCATGACTGTAAATAGATCTGCATGAGTGTATGTTAGTGGGTTTGTGCACATGAGTGTCTCTGTGTGGTGTGTGTGTGTGTGCATGTGGGCATTTATGGAAACTGTCTTCATATGATATAAATAACATAGATGACATGCATTTCCATTTGGGTAACTTCTATAATGTTTGAAGAAACCATCATATGTTTTTGAACTAAAATATGTGCTAAATAAGTTCATTAATTCAATTAGGTTGTTTTGCAAATCTCAACATTATTTTCCTGTAAACACAAGGCAAGATTTTATTCATGAAACATTTCAGCCCTTGAAACTTTTTTTTTCCATTTCAGGTTTCAGATTTTCATGGTTCATTTTTTTTTTTTTTTATAAAAGCTAAATTTGACTTAGGTTATATTCTTCTATAGTTTCAACTGTCTTGGAAAACGGATGCATAAACATCTTCTTTTCCACATAGAGATATATATATATATATATATATATATATATATATATATATATATAATATACATATAATATTTTTATATTTTCAGTTTTACATTTTAGTATTTTATAATGTACTTTTGTCATTTTTGTATTATTATTGTTATTTTTAGATTTAATGTATTTTATTTTAGTTTTAGGTTGAGTAATTTTAGTACTTTAAACCATGGTTTATTAAAGTTAACAAAAACTGAAAATAAAAATAAATAACTTGCCAGAGAAACATTTCTTTTTTTTTTTTTTCTTTTTTTTTTAAGCCCATTAAATGTTTCATTTTATTACATTATTTTCATGAGACCCCCAGGATAAGTAATGCAATAATGAGTAAATAATGAGATCATTTTCATGTTTGGACCACCTGCTTCTTGAAGTCTGGTCAAGATAAAGATAATTTTCCTCAGTAAAAGTTTCTGTATCTGAAGTGCTGGCTAAGCGAACAATACAAGCAAAAGCAGGCAATAATTTAGTCCAAATTTTTTGCACTAATGTAAAACACAGGGCCCTTTACTCACCCTACTGTGGAGAAAGAAACCGGTGCAGGCTGGGAGTTGTGTTTGATTGGTCGGTGTTCTCCTCCCAGACGCCTTTGAGTGTGTAGATGAAAGCTCGCGTGGTGAGTTTTGATGATTGCGAGGCAATGGTGAATAAAGGAGCCAAAACGCTGCCACACACCAATCACAGCTTAATCAACATGAGCAGTGCGCTATCTGCTCTAAAGGCACAGGACTGCGTATTCAACTGCTATTTATAAAAGATCAAACGCTGCTGGCCGCTCACTGATATTTCGGTCAAAGCACAGCGCTGTGTTTTTATTAGATGGCAATTTAGATTCGACCCCAGAGCTTTTGTGTCCAGCTTTTGTTGGGTGCTTATGACCCACTTTATATCCTGAAGTGCGCACGTAAATAAATACATAGGTGCACATATTGTGCCATGCTGATTGTGTGCATTCAAACAATTAGTCTGAATGCGCATAGATGAACAGTCTGGTCACGAGGTCCAGTCAGCAAGCAGTCACTTACTTTTTTGCTTTTGTCTTGCTGCCATAGCAACATGAGAAGATATTTTGTTATTTTATTTCTAATTTGGTAGAATTTATTAAATGGATATTTTTGAAGGCACTGCAGCTCAAAAACCTTGGTTTCCAGTGAATGATTCAACTTGACCTTTAAACAGTTTCTTTTAAAGCAACTGTATGTACATTTGTGTATTTTTGCGACTTTATAGCCCCTACAGTTAAGTGAGTGGAATTCTGTGTCGTGAATATATAGCTGTCGCAATTACAGTAAATAGCTGTAGGCGCGCATTTGTTGCTGCCGTAAAGCGATTCGCTCCTTTCGCCAGATTTCATACCCACTCATCAAAAACAGAAAACCATTCACATTATTAGAAGTCAGTGAACCATCAGAATGATTTTGAAACTGACATTTAAAAAAAAAAAAAAAAACTTACATAAAGTTGCTTTAAACAAATGACATTGTGTTTAGAGGATCTGTAGGCTATTAGCAGTCATTTCAGTGTGAGAGTTTCTACATCTCGGCTATGTATCTCGGCTTTGCTTCCACTTGAAATATGAATCCATAATAATAAGGCTTCCTTTAGTGGAAAAAGTCCATCACCTGTTGTCACCTCACATCAAAATCCACAGTTTTGTTTTGGTTTGTAAATAGTGCTTGATCTGTGCATATTTCTCTCCTGATTCAAATGAGGCTTTTTTTTTTTTTTCAATACTGGAGAAAGCAATATAATGGATAAAAGACTCATATTTTAGCCAGAGGCAACAGTTTCTGAACTATTGCTTCAATGTTCCTTTCATGCTGTTTTCTGTGGGGTTTTTTTAGGTTTTTTACCTTATACAGCTCCTGGTGTATCATTATATGTAAATTAACAGTATGAACATCCTTCAAAACATCCCAGAAGAAAGAAAGTCAAGTTTGGACTGACACGAGGGTGAGTAAATTGCATTTTGGGTGAAGTAACCATCTAAAAGGGCCTCAGTAATCCTGTAAAGCATTTTCACTGGTGGAGAGCAGACAACATTATCATTCCATGGGATATCATGTATTTTCCCACAAAACGAGTAGCATCTGTCTGCAAAACCAGAGGCTGCATTTTCAGGACCCTAGGTTTTTAGTGACAACGCCACCTACCGAATTAGAGGACCAGCGAAGATGGATGACAGTCAGAGTGTGAGTATCAAATGTGAATCAATTTTTATTTGTTTAACATTAAAACCAATTGTGATGCATTTCATTGGAAAGTTAACTTGGCCGAAGTGATCGTGATTTGCTAAATAGTCTTGATACTGTAAAATTAATTGTTAGCACATTCATTTAACGAAACTGTTGCATGATAAGCCTGTGTTGAATTACTGGCAGCACAATAAACTGTAGCACGTTCGTTGTGAAAGCTTGTTAATTACTCATTGTTTTTCCATTTTAATTAAGTTAAAATAATCTTAATGTTTTAACTGTCACGTGCTCACAGTCAGCCTGTTTAACGTTACCCCACAATACATGTTATGAGTACGTCTCTTCATTTTGACATGGTTTTATAATGTTGTTTGAGACATATGACATTTTAATAGTCAGACATAACAGAGAGGCCATCATAATAATTGACTGTTAAAATACCACGTGTTAGATTGTGTCATTTACTGTGTACTGTACTCTGTATGAAGTGTTTTCAAGGACACAGCTCAGGGCAGGCAAAAGATAAATAAATAAATTGGTCAAGTATTGGAATTGTTTTTACACAATGCCCAATGTATCCTTTTTTTTAAGCGTTAACAGTATTTCTGTTAACCTAGCAGTGATTATGTTCTCCATTTACTATTTCAGTGAAGTGGAATAATTGAATAGGGTGATAGAGAAACAACTGCACTGTAAAAAAAAAACAGTTGAGCCAACAAACAATTTTAAGACAACAAACTTCAGCAGATTTTTGAGTTTTCTCAACTTGTCGTTTTAAGTTTATACAACAAAAATGTGAGAATCTCTCACAAAAACAAGCTGAGCAAACTCAAAAATCTGCTGAAGCTGGTAAAAAATGTTTTTTTAAGTTCGCTCAACTTTTTTTTTTTTTTACAGTGTGAGAAAAGAGGGGAGAGCATCCAGGTGGTAGGTAGTGCTGCTGCATACATCACAACGTGTGCTTTAAATATTTAAAGTCATGTCAATAATATGTTATTTCTATTCAGATTTCTTGCATCTCTCTCTATTATTTTTTTTTCTCAGTTCAGATGGGCTTTATTGATATGAATGTTTCAAGAACCTTTGTTCCCACAACATCAAAATAAAATTTTTCCAAATCTTTGAACAGTATGCAATAATAGTATTATGAACATTAATTGGTATGAAGATTGATATAATTATTTTTGGATCGTATATGTGTGTGCGCTCTGTGGTAACTAAGATCTTTTAAATATGAAATTTAAAATTAGAGAGTAGAACATGTTCAACTAAATGTTCCTTATTTCATTCACTTCTCTCTTTCTCTCTCTTAGGAGTCAGTGAAGACATCGTCCATGAAGTTCTTTCTATGTGGTTCACGTCATGAACAAATTTGTTTTTGTGTGTGTTCAAGTTCAACTGTTGTAATATATTATTTTATAAAATATACACAATCTTAAATCTACCCCAGAGTCATCCTTGTGTCTTCCCTCTGTACTTGAAAATGTGGTTGATCTAGTGACTGAAAAGACTATACCATGATTCCTTGTTTATTTTACTTGAGTTATTATATTATGCTACTTAGACCCAATAATTACTCAACATTCCTAGGAACCAGGTTTAACTGCAATAAAGAAAGTAGTATTTGGGTGTAATAAAACTTAAAAACTCTAAAATTCTAATGTAGTTAAAACTGGGTGGAAATACTGCCTTAGTGGCACTTTTTTCGGTCCTCCAAAACTAGGGTCCTGGAAATGCGTTCCTGGGACTGCGGTTCTCCGGCTCGGTAGGTGGCGCTGTCACAAAAAACTAGGGTCCTAGAAGTGCGGTCCTACAACTGCGGTCCTGAAAGTGCAGCCTCCGGTATTGCAGACGGATAATATTGCACAAAACTAGCACTCATCTGCATTTAAAGTGGGCATATTCAATTTCAGAACTGCTCGGTCATCATAGCAATGAAGAGGTGTTTGGCAGTGCTTACGGTTCATGAGTGTATGATTATGTGATATTGATTTGTTCAGTGTGCTGGATATGGGATATCTGTCCTCAAGTTTCAGTTCAAAAGAAAGAGCCAAATCTTTTTGTTGCCTTTTGCATTATTGTAATTTTTTTAAAATCAAAATTAAATACGAAAAAAAAAAAAGATAATAATAATACAAAAGATAAAATATTTGTAATATTGCACAGTGTTTAAAAAAAAATTAAGCAGATTAAATGAAAAACAACAAAATGTGTTATTTTGCAAAAATTAGAAGATCAGCTTTTGGTCTAGGAAAAAATGTGAACAATAAAGCCAGTAAATGTTATTTTTGAGGCGATGACTATTTGAAGATTAGGATAGTGGACAAAGTGTTGATTTGAGTCCCAGCAATTTGGTAAATGGAATTATGACAGGAACTGTTGTATGCTTTTATAAGCTTTTATTTTCTTCCTATTGACCTTTGAAAGTTGCCATTTATCTGACAAAAATAGCTCACAGCTGAATTGTGGCATCTCTGCATGGGCCTAATAATCCGCATTCAGGCACTGTGAACATTTACAGCTGGTGCTAAATTGTGATGACCGGGTTTATGAGTGAATTTGTTCTCTTTTTGTGTTCAGTTTGTTAGTATCATTGATATACTATTATAGTTTTTGTCGATATTTTGAATTAAGTTTTTTTTTTTTTTTTTATATATTTTCTTCTATTTTTTTTTTTATATGTCTATATATTTTTTTTTTTTATGTTTTAGGTATTTTAATACTTTAAGCAAATATAAGGAATGTTGCATTGGCAACTAGCTAAAAGATAGTGTTTAGGTTTTTAGATATTTTAATTCACATAATGAAAATGCTTTATAGTTAACAATAATATCCCTGGTTATGAATTTTGTTTGTGGATGACACTTTTTCCAGCAGTACTCTATATAAAAGTAGAATCACACAATATAAGGGATCCAGTTCAATATGCAACTTTTACGTTCACTATAATTGAGACATGCAAGCAACTGAAAAAAAAAAAATAATAATAATATGTGATTACGTTTCTTTCTTTTTTCAGAAGGGAAAAATGCCATAGTAAATGATACAATCTTAACATTCATGGAATGTAATGGGATTCCGCTGGGTTGTCATGGCAACCTACAGAAGCAAACACCTGTGAATTAGAAGCACTCCACTCCCCCTCCTCCAACAGGAAGTGCTTTAATTAGAGCCCGAACAGGAGAGCTGAGAGGACAATGCGCTTCATTTCTTCAACCCACCAATTAACACAAGCCATCTATCAAATCACAGAGAATTAGATCCCAGCTCAACAATTCTGACTTGTGCAGGAGAGTGAAATTATGCTTAATATTCATATCAAAACTCGTCTCTATTAAGCGCTCATCTCTTGATTATGGGTTTCTCTACAGATGTACATGTACTTTTCTTGATGGGATTGGAGTTCACAGCGGGCGATGACGGTATCACGATGGCTAACTAGGACAGAGAGTAAACATTATAATGGGTTATGCTATGAACAGACAATAGACGGGTGAAAAAGTAAGAAACTTTACTGACGTCATGACATACTTTTCAAAGGGGAAGCAATTTTGAAAGTGTTTCCACACTTGGATTTTGCTCCTTTTCCACCCTCTTTCTGAACCCAAAAATAAAATGAGTAATATTTAAGGCTATTTTATCTTTACGAATTCCATGCCTTCTGTTATAAAGAAATAGTTCACCCAAAAATGAAATTTGCTGGAAAAAAAACCTCACTCTCAAGCCATCCAAGATGTAGATGAGATGGAGAAGCATTGCATCACTAGCTCACCAGTGGATCCTCTGCAGTGAATGGGCGCTGTCCGTCAGAATGAGAGTCCAAACAGCTGATAACAATATCACAATGATCCACAAGTAATCCACCCTGCAAACATGTCCTTGCGGGGCCCATGCTGGCTTTTTGTGGGCACAGTGGGCTAGGGCCAGTCCACACCAAACCTAAACAGGCACGGTGCGGGCTTGCCCAGGGGAGGCCCACAGCTTTGGGCTCACCGCAGGCTCTCTGTGAGCAGCCCACACTATGGCAATTTTCTTCCTTACCACTAGGGATGCTAGGGTGTTTTAGGTTTCCTTAAGTAAAGCCATGTGGTAGAGAGAATTAACAATAGCAAGCAGCAGTAGCCAGCATGGCTCACCTGCTGAACACATCGTGCTGTGTCCTGGTTGGGAAATGTATCATTTCAAGCCCAGTCTAAAATAGTTTTTTTTTTTTTTTTAAGTGTACATAGCTGATGGTTTTTTTTTGCAGAGATGGAACATGTATGTATGCTTATGTTTGGACTGATGGTAAGAGCTTAAGACAGTGTATTTGTATGCATTTTAGAAGGACTCCTTAGTGGTGAGGTTACCACATCACGGTCCAGTTTGAATTTGGATTTAAAGTTCTTTTCAACTTGGGACCATATTCTGGACTAGTCTGGAAGAGTCTGGTGTTTGAGAGCTGTGGTGTATTTTCATTACAAGAGGTTGGAATATTAATTTGCTATCAGCCAACTTCAGCTATGGACAGTGTTTGGACATTGATGTACTACAGATAAGACGTTTGCACACATCAACTGTCACATGACGAAATCCTACAATCTTACATTGCTTTGTTTGCTTTTTTTTTTTTTTTTGGTACTTTTGTGTATTTACGTATTTGGCTATATGTAGCTGTATTAACCTGTTTAAATGTTTTCTATTTTGTATTTAATAAATCCATTGATTTGAAATCCCTTTGACTACTGTACATTTTTGACAATACTGACATTAGTTATGTGGTGACTGCATCCATTTCAGATGTATGAAAACTGTTTTTCCTAAAGACTTAAAGGTCCCATTACATGCTGCTTTTTGGATGCTTTTATATAGGCCTAAGTGGTCCCTAGTACTGTATCTGAAGTCTGTTTCCCGAAATTCAGCCTTGGTGCAGAATTTCAGCCACTACGAGCCAGTCCCACAATGAGCTTTCCTTAGGACGTGCCATTCTGTGTCTGTAGCTTTAAATGCTAATGAGGAGGAGAGAGGCGGGGCAAGGTGGAGGGTGGGTGTGTGGCCTTAACCAGCTTGCGTTACCATGCGCTAATGTTGACAGTGGATGTATCGCAGTGGCTCATAGATACACAGTCCTTCAAGTTTTTCAGTTTGACCCAGAATCTGATCCGGATGGAGAAGCACCGGATGAATAAGTTGCAACTCAGCGGCTACAGCAGGACGTCTCCGAATGGTTAATTTAAAATATTGTGTCTGGATACGGTACTTTAGTTGGTTTGTTTATGTATGCTGTTACAGTTATTATCATGTAGCTAATGCTAGCCATAGGCTCGGATGAAGGAACTAAAAAAATACTTCGGTGTTCATTTGTACATCCAAACACTGAGCAACTGCCATGCTTCGCTCGTTTGCAAGCCATGATGTCTCTCGAGGAAAAAAAAAATATTGCGCTTGCCTCGCACGGTAGTAGCTCATTTTCTCATGGGCGGGCAAAGCAGAAAAAGGGGAGGTAACCTTTCCGCGTATGACGACATAAAGGGAAGATTCCAGATTGGGCCATCTGAGCTTTCATTTTCTCAAAGTAGAAGCAGGATACCCAGGGCTCGGTTTACACCTATCGCCATTTCTAGCCACTGGGGGACCATAGGCAGGCTAGGGGACTCATATTCAGACAAGATGACTTTTTCACTGGAAAATGAGGATAGCGGACTCATATTTTAAGCCAGAAGCAACGGTTTAAAGTTTAAAAATGAATAAATGATGGATATGTTTATTACAAACACACAGTTTTTCACATCACCAGATGCTAACAGTTGGACTGAAGTGGTGTGGATTACTTGTGGATTATTGTGATGTTTTTATCAGCTGTGTTGACTCTCATTCTGACGGCACCCATTCACTAGAGAGGATCCATTGGTGAGCAAGTGATGTAATGTGTAATTTCTCTAAATCTGTTAATGAAGAAACAAACTCATCTACATCTTGGGTGGCCTGAGGATGAGTAAATTCCATTTAAATTTCAGCATTCTTTTTATTTTTAATTTTTTGATGAACTATTCCTTTAACATTCACTTTAACTTTGCAATGTTTATGCAAAGGTTGCTTCGTTATAAAATCCACAGTAAATTCTGTCACGCATACATGACATGAATCTGGCACAATGCTAAAAAATGAACTTTAGCCATGCACTCAATCCTAACATTGGTATCCTTTGGAAGTCAAGTAGATGATGTGTATATATGTAGGCGTGGATGTGTTAATGCAGGGGCGGTCATTAATTTCAATTATGTTATAAGGTGACAGAAGTGCAGAGCGACTCATTTTTGCAGCCTACTTTCAATGAATAATGTTTTTGGACTGGTGAGGAAGTTGTGCAAATGTTTTCACAGTCTACTGAGCTTTTTGTCCCAAAAGATCAAATAAAATTAAATTCCTTGTATGACTATTTGTTCCCTTTGGATTAACCATCAAAACCATGGCTGCATCGCAAAAGATGCTAAAGCAGTTTATTCAGAGGCAAGCAGCTGTGAGAAATGCATTACACTATAATAAGTGTGTGGTCAAAAATGTGCAGTGCAGCAAATTATACTGTATATTATCATTAGCAGTTCACTTCCGCCAGTTAAGATGGATTGTTTTCATGCTAATTGGAAACTGCATACTGGAGTTCACATGAACTGAACCTTTTGAAACTTCAGTATACAGCTTTTGCACCAACCAAGTGAATCAAACTCTGATGTCAAACTGAATCAGGATCACAACAAAAAGTTGTGAAAGTGGCCTAAAACTCAGTCATTCTGAGTTTGACATTAGTGTTCACTTTATTTTGCAAGACTTGTATTTGCGTAGTGACAGAACACATTATAAAAATGAAAATGTTCTGTCTGGTTTCAGTGCAGAAGTATCTCCTAATGAACATGCTGTGCTGAATGCGGCTGTTTCACTTAGACTGATGAATCAGCCTCAAATAAACATGTCCATCCGTCCTTACTGCACCTCACTTCTGATATCTGCATATGTCATCTGTGCTTATAATTTGAAATTTAGAGGAGACGGATATTGTAGATTGTCATCCTCAAAAAATGGTTTCTCCTGGAAAGCAATGAGACTTCTGCGTCTCTGAAGAAAATGACCATAGTAATATTTATGAAGGCACAATGAGAAGAATTCTGCTTTGTAATTATTCTTGTTTTTTGGCTGGCAGCCATTTGAAACAGCGGAGTTGTAATGTGAATGCATATTTATTTGCACAAACAGGGCGCAGTGTTCTGCTCATATGAAGACAATTTAGAGATGGGGAAAAGCGTGCTGGAGGAGTCTGGTACACAAAACTTGCCTTCGAGATGGACACTAAAAATAATGTTAACATGCAGTTCATTTAGATTTAGATGTTATTTCAGTAATCACTGTGATGGAGTTGTTCATTCATTAAAGTCAAAACTGAAGCAAACCAGCACCTGATGAGTCCTGATGAGTCATTTGTTTGTGAATCGGATAAAAGAGGATCCAGTATTTTTTATTCACTTAAAAGAACCAGCTCACAAGAGTCTTTTTTTTTTTTCATCAGTCAGACTACACTGTTTGCGCTGTAGGCCTATGTGTTTGGTTCACTAAAAAGAACTGGCTAAGAATCAATTGTAAAAAAAAAAAATTGTGCTAAAATCTATACTTCTTAATTCGCCAAAAAGAACCAGCCCATTAGAATTATTTTTCATGAATCAGACAATACTATGAGTTATGTGTTTATTTCACTAAAAAGAACCAGCTTGTTAGAGTAATTTTTTTCTTGAATCGGACTACTGTTTGTGCTGTATGTTTTTGATTAACTAAAAAGAACTGGCTTATAAGAGTCATTTGTTCACAAATAGGAATCTTTTTTGGCACTTTTTAGCAAGACCGTTTTTACCTTACTGCAGGTTTCGCTGCAGTTTCAAAGAGAAATGTCCACTGAGTGGCGCTAAAACACGGGTTCAATACGTAAACCCTGGAATGTTTTTATTATGTCGCTTCAGGTACATATTGCAGCGGTTCGGAATTCAAATATTCGGGACCGTCGCTAAAAATGAATGCTCTATTGTGTTGGAAATATCCCTACACCAAACCCAACCCTAAACCTACCCGATGGTGTTGACAAATGCAAAACTGATATAAAAACATATTTGTCGATGCAACCATGCTATTTGAACTTCCTTATATGCTGATTTTAACTGTTTTGTCGAACCGTAGTCAACCGGGACTCGAACCGGAGCTCCTCTTCTCAAGTACACCTCCGTGCTCCGTGAGCTACCGAACAAGCCTACCGTCTATGAAAACCCATAGATATGAAGCTGGATATGTGTGATGCTAAGGTTCAAAAGCATCAGTTTTCAAATCTCCCAAGATATTAACATTGTTTCGAAGTCATAATATGATATTCTTCAAGTAATCGTGCGAAAGTTACACTTTATTAATTGAAACTCTGTAAATGTGTGTGAAAAGGAATAAAAGGCGTCTGAGTTTTACTGCCTCTAGTGTTCATTTCTTTTGGAAACTGCAGTGATATATACTTATTGGTACGTATTACGCTTGTGTAGTATGCTTTTTGGAAACTTTTTTGTGCTATAGGCAATACTTTTTAATTCACTAAAATGAACTCATATTTTCAGTGAATCAGAGTTATGAGGTATGTTTTATGTCACTAAAAAGAACTGGTTCATAAGAGTCATTTGTTCATGAATTGGACTACACTGTATCACTTGTATTTGTTTGTTTTAGCGTGCAGCCTGTGAGTTCAAACGCAATAGAAAATACATGTAGCCTAACCGTTGTTTTGCGGCACACAAATGTTTCTTCAGTCCAGACTGCAAGTGTTGTGTTTGAGTAGCCATGAGCAGGAAAGTGGTTTTGAGTTGACACTCGAAAGGAGATCTGGAGGACAGGTGTGCAGCAAGATAGTGTTTCTCATTTGATTGTCTGAATGTTTTGTCTTTCACATTTTGTGGTAAATACGAGATAAGTCTTCTAACAAAATTGCATAAAGTAGCTGTAATAATATGAGTGTTTAAAAACTTAATTAGGGCTGAGTACCGTTACTTAATGTTTGGTTTCTGGATATTTAACACGTTTACTTTATTACATCCCAACCCTGGATGATGATGAATATGATTTTAATAATTTCTCATCAAATTATTCCAAAACCTATTAACGATTTGGGCTGCTAAATAATTGCATAGTTCTACACTCTTTCTATATGTCAAATGATATGTTTATTATATATTTATTCTTCTTAGAAGAACATCTGAGAAAAAAGTTTAGACATATAAACAATTGAAACTTTATTAACTTTTGCATTCTATAAATGAGCAACAAAAGTACCTCTAGTTCATCTATGGCTGTTTATATTACTGTTTCTCAGTTCGGTCCGGATTTTTTTGAAAATTGGCTGTCATCAACATACGGTGACCTCTCATTATTTGCCGTAACCTCTTGAACACTCATGACAGTGGCTTTAAAGGTGATGTGTGGATGTTAAAATACTTTGTCCTATCCTAATTTAATATGCAAAGGCAGCTATAAGCAAGACATTCTTATTTTAACCTCCAGAAGAGTAAGCATTGCTTTCAAAACATTTCTCTGTTTGACTTGACAGTTTGGGGAAGGACTATTGCTTGTTTAATTTGTCCACGACTGTCTAGAAACCATCCAGAAGAAGTTTTCAACATCTTAAATGTTTCACCAGTGTACAATAATTTATTGGATGCTCTTAAAAGTGATAAACAGACTTAGATTTGCCTTCTATTTTGTTTACTACACTGTAAAAAAAAATAGTTGTTTCAACTTAAAATAATTTGTTACCCTGCTGACTTAAAACATTTTATTTATTCAACTAAAATATTCCAGTTGTCCCTTAAAATTTCAAGTTGACTAAACTAAAAATTTTAAGTCAGCGCGATAACAAATTATTTTAAGTTGAAACAACTTTTTGGAACAATTTTTTTTTTTTTCACAGTGTATATGTTCTTCTGATGCCATTAACTAATCAATGTTGTCATGATTTCTGCAGCTCCAGAGTTATGGCTTAAAACCAGTGGGGTCCAGAACTGAGCGTCTGTGCACAAAGATGGTAGTCTACAAATCATGTACTTCTGATGGGTCCTGCGCCAGTCGAGAATGGATAGATTTCTCCAGGTATGATGGTGCATACTCAGAAGGTTTATTGTGGAACAATATCAACTACTATTTTAAAAACAGTGTTTATTTAAGTAGCAAACTAGTATTCCATTCCCAACATCGGCAAAGAGCCATTGTGTCCAGTGTTATTCCGGTCATAAGCATTAGATCAACCCACTGGCTCTATGGCTGCTGAACCGGTGACTGATGGCCATCTGTGTTGTGTCAAAAGCACCAAATTAACCCACACAGATAGCAGTAATTGCTCTAGTGTGTCGTCCCAATGGGTTTATGTGTGTGTGCGTGCACAGTTTGGCATCAGGATTCAGGGCTTTTTGTTGTTGTTGTTGTGAATCCGTGTGGAGACTTTCTCCTTATCTGTCGTAAAAACACATGTACTTGTTTATTTGGGTCTTATTTTGGTGGCATGAACAGGAATGATCAGTAATTTGAAGTATAGTATCTCAAGTTTTAATCTATTTCATTTTTCCCCGTGGTCTATTGATAATGTTATGGTTTCTTGTGCCAAACCAGTTTAGTTTTCATGACCGTTTTCCACCTTCTCTTTGACCCTTAGAAATAAACAGGCTATTTTTGCAGTTGTACCTTAATGAGTGTGTGTAAACACTCTTTTCACTTGCGCTTTGCTGCTTTTCCTCATGAGCTGTGGGTTTACAAATAATAAATAAATTAGTAAGCCTCACTAATTGACTTGTCATTCTAGTTTTATGTAATGGTTTGTTTAATGGTTTAGTCTCAGTGTAATGAATTCCGTTGCCACACATTTAGATTCGTAACAAGTCATTTTTGTAGCATAGTTTTTGAAACAATCTCTTTGGATGGAAGAATTGAGTTATTTATTTATTTTTTATTTTATTATTTATTTTTTTTTATACAAACCTCAGCACTGTATTGGGTGTTCATTTATTTATTTTCAACTACCAATAAGAGTGTAGCACTTTTCAGAGTTATTTTAGAATTATTTATATATGATAGGTTTTTTTTTTTTTTCATATTTAGAATTTTTTCATATTTTCTGTTTTCATTTTAGCTGTAGTTTAATTATTAGTAATTTTGTTTGTTTAATAATGTTACTATTTAGGTTTATTTATTTAGATTTAGTTTTAATTTGATTGTCAGTTAGAATGTAGTACTTTCTTTTTATTTTAGTATTATGTATATACTATTGTAGTGTTTGTTAATTTTGAATTGGCTTTTATTTTTATATTTTAAATTTTCAGCTTAAACATTTTTTATGAATTTGTCATTGTAATTATTATTATTATTATTAAATATTACTATTTAGGTTTTTTTTTTTTCAGTTGTAGTTATATCTTTCTAGTTAGTAATTTCTAGTTAGCTATATCTTGTAGTTGTATCTAGTAAACTTATTTCAGTTTGTTGCCAAGCAGGCAACATTTTCATTTTCAATTCTCAGTTTCCTTTTTTCATTTAAATTATTCATCTAATATTTGAATTTTATTTTGTTTTGGTATTAAATAAAATAGTTTTAATTCCACAGATTTTTCCCAGTAACAATCATGCTCCATAAACACACTCTTTTTTTCTCACTCAATCTATTTTTCCCCAAAGCAATTAAGTATCTCTCTGTATTTCCCGTGTTCACTCTGTGAAACTGAAATTGCTCAAATAATCATTCAGGGGATGTTTTGTCCTCCTCATTAGGAGACGTGTGAATGTCATTTACACTCGTGCGGGAAGACGAGTGGCCCATTTAGTGTCACTGTCACTAACCTTCCCAGCCTTTTATAATGAGCGTGCGGCATATCAGTGCCGGGATTCAAAACACCCCCCATCTCCTTCTTCATGTGCAGATTTTTTTCCGGAGATGTGGACTTGGAGTTATGAATAATCAAGCTATTAGTGCTCGGAGGGAGAACAGAACTCGAGAGATGCTGGTAAATCGACCACCAAAGATGCTGCAAACCATAGCAGCTAATGTTTTCCAGAAAATTAAAGATCAGAGATGACTGGAACAACAGGAATGGTTACCTTATAAATTTCCCTCCCTTGCTGAAGAAATGCTTAGAAATGCTTAGAATTTAAGACAGGTGGTTGGGAAATTAAATGCGTCAAGACACATGTTTAGATTAAGTTGTGTTGAGAAATAGTGCTCTTGTGGTTTATTTCAGTCAAACGTAGCATCTGAATGTGATTTATTAATAAGCCAACTCATTTAGTGTGTTCTTCAGCTTCCTATTCTTCCAGCTTCAGAGTTTATTTCTCTTTCTGTTCATATCATCATGGCTCTGAGGAGGCAAACTGTAGATTGATAAGGAATGATGTCCTGTAGTGTGAATAATACAGACATAGTCAAAACACAATGCTCACATGCAATAATTTATTCCTGTTTTTATCATTTTTATTAATAATATTTATTTTATTTATTGTATTAATGTATTATTATTATTATCCAGTGTCACTATAGTGAATATTATTTGTTTTTACTTTAAATATCTATTTTAATTTTCCCAAAGGGTAGATTTGTAAAATTTCCTTAACCATGGTTAAATGTATTATTTTATTTCTTTTTATTTTAGTGTATTAGAGTTATTTTTCTCTTTCAGATCAGTTACTGTCGTGAATCTCGTTGGACAAATAAGTTAAACTGTTGACCTGTTCATCACCTGTCTTCCTGAATAAACTTGGTTCAGGTGACACTATCATCCCTTAAGTACTGAGGTCGAGTTCTGCCACAATGACAGCAAAATGCATGTAAAATATGTGCAACAGGCTGATCACTTTCAATGCATTGAGCAAGCTTTCACATTTTCATGCTTGTACAGAATATATATCTTACCTGACTACAAATTAGCAGGTTAACAGAAGCAGGTGCTGAAGTAACAAGTTCGGCATCATCAGACGAAACTGTACCTCTCTCCAGCTGTTCTATTTTGTGCTTGTTAAATCAGTTCTCCGTTTCTGATTATGTGTCTATTTGTGTGTGTATTTATGTCTGTTTGCTCGCTGGTTGTAGCAACTCAACAGAGCTTTGTAATGTGCTGCATTAGAAAAAGCAGCAGGAGGACTTTATCAGCAGAGCGGCTCAATGTCAGGACGGTATGTAGAAGATTTCTAGAACATGTCACACTGCTGCAGCTGGGAATTGTGTGGTTATAGCATTGTTCTTGTATAGTATGTACTGTACACTTAAAAATAAAGGTGCTTCATGATGCCATAGAAGAACCTTTTTTGTCTAAATGGTTCCATAAAGAACCTTTAACATCTGAAGAACCTTTCTGTTTCACAAAAGGTTCTTTGTGGCGAAAGAAGTTTCTTCAGATTATAAAAAGGTAAGAAAGAGATGGTTCTTTAAATAACCTTTGACTGAATGGTTCTTTGTGGAACCAAAAATGGTTCTTCTATGGCATCGCTGTGAAGAACATTTTGTAGAGTGTAGTTAGGACCAAAATGCTTTTTGCAAGATTATGCTTGTGTATTCTTGCATATTTCAGAGTGAAACGGGATATTAAACCAAAAATGTAGGGTGGTACTTGACTTTATCCATAGAGAATTTGTTAATCATGGAAAACTGGGCATTATGACCAAGAATGGATGATGAATGGGAAAAGTAAGAGGGATTTGTGATGACAAATCATTATTGAGCAATGTGTAGGGTAGGCGATTTCGGAAAGGCTAGCGATAGGAAGTTAGCTTTGAAAGCAAGATCCCTGCCCTCCATCCATAATCTCTCTGCAAAGCCACACCTCCCCCAAAACACACGAACGCGCTCCGTCAGAGCAGAGACTAACCTGTGACACGATGAGAGATGGCGTTTGTGGAGGATTGAATGCAACACTGTCAGATTACCTCATGTCTCATTCACCTCTGAGAAAACATTACAGTACAAAGCGCATATTATTACAATAATAGTGCCTTTCATTCACTTTGGGACGCGCTGATGATGTATCATGTCTGTGCAAACAGGGTGCACATAGGTATGCAAATACATATTTGACAGGCAGGCAGGGCAGCTTATCGTAATGTTCGGACCGAACATTTTGATTGGACAAACATTTCATGGTCCTACACCTTCCAAAGATGATATGAATACATATAAATAAATTTAGACCACTTGACTTAGTGATTGCTATCGGCATGTGCAGCATGACAAAAACATTTTTTTTAACCAAATCACCTACCTTGAAACTACAGTGGAACTCCTTATATGGGTATTTCTCCCAGAAGAACGCGCCCGCGCACACGTCGACTAGAGCAAGAGCAAGAGCTGTGTGTTTGTTGACGAACGTTTTATAAACAAGACCCAGTTAGACACTGGATTTGCACAATACTGAAAGATGGAGCAGTCCCAGCTATAAAAGGTCCCGATCATGATTCAGAACTGCAGATGGTAAGTGAAACGGCATCAAATGTCTGTGTTTAGTTGGCGATCGGCACTCAAGTGCTCATCACTCTTTAGCTCCGCCCACGGCGTGCATCCAGGGGCTCGGCTTTTTTTCGGAGAGAATCTTTCTTTAATAAATATGATAAAACTAAAGACTTTTTGGAGATATGAAGGGTGCAGTACTACTCTATAGATACTCAAGGTTAACATGAGATTGGGTGAAACTGTGTGTGTTATGCCCTCTTTAAGTTAAACAAATCTCCAGGCCCTGATGGCCTCGCAGCTAATTTTTCCAAATTCTTTTGGAATGATATTAGATTAATATTATTTAATACTTTTGTTGAATCCATTGAAGATGGATCTTTAGGCCCCACTATGAATCAGGGTCTGATTACATTAATCCCTAAACCAGATAAAGATATGAGATGTATGGATAATTTTCGTCCGATCACATTGCTCAATAATGATTATAAAATTTTCACACATATATATGTTAATAGATTAAAAGTGGGCATTAATAATTTAATTAATGAATCACAATCAGGCTTTCTTAAAGGAAGATCTATTCATATTAATATAAGATTGGTGATGGATTTGGTGGAGTACAGTCACTTGATAGAGGATGATGGATTCATTTTATTTTTAGATTTCAAAAAGGCCTTTGATATGATAGAGCATGCTTTTCTTTTTAAATCCTTAGAACTTTTCGGTTTTGGTGAACAGTTTATCAGTGTTATAAAAATGATTTACAAAGACATGAATAGTTCAGTTTCTCTCCCTTTTGGTACCACACAGAGATTTCAGATTGGCCGTGGAATAAGGCAAGGATGCCCACTGTCCCCTCTTTTATCCCAGTTGTCCACTCTGGTTAGTCATGACTTGTCTGTGAAGAGATTACATGTATTTGGGAAAACCTTATCAATCAGTCAGCTAGCAGATGACACTACATTATTTTTACAAAACAAAGACCAAATTCCTCTGGCTATATCTCTAGTCAATTCCTCCTGCAAAACTTCAGGCCTTCAACTAAATTTAAACAAATGTGAACTTTTGGCCCTACACCCCATTCAAGAGTTGTCCTTGTATAACATTCAAGTTAAAGAGACAGTAAAATATTTAGGCATTTCTATTTCCAGAGATTTGAAGATTAGTATGAAAGAGAATTTTGAAAATAAAATACGTAAAGCCGGTGGTGTCTTGAATTGCTGGTTGCAAAGAGACATATCAATTTTCGGGAGGATTCTTCTATCTAAAGTTGAATACTTATCCAGCTTTTGCCTTAGCTCCCTCTTCAGTTATTATAAAAACAACCAATCAAAAAATGTATGACTTTAGGCACAAAACTCATTATATTAGAAAATCTGATAATATTAAAGTGTACGAAGAAGGTGGTCTGAATGTAATTGAATTTGAGAGTATGAATATTTTTTTAGAACTTAAGTGGCTTCAAATGTTTTTAGGTAATACCGAGAGCTTCTGGTATGCTGTGCCTTCAGCTTTGTTTTGTAAATTGCACTGTAAAAAAAAAAAAAAGTTGAGCGAACTTAAAAAAAATTTTTTACCAGCTTCAGCAGATTTTTGAGTTTGCTCAACTTATTTTTGTGGGATATTCTCAAATGTTTGTTGTATAAACTTAAAACGACAAGTTGAGAAAACTCAAAGATCTGCTGAAGCTGGTTGCCTTAAAATTTCAAGTTGGCTCAACTTTTTCTTTTTTTTTACAGTGTGGGTGATATTCGCTTTCTTCTCAAATGTGACTTTGACTTACCCAAACTTCCAGTGAAACGATCAGCATTCCACCAACAAGTCTTATTATACTGGAAATTGGCACATACACACAATTTTACACCTCACAATACTCCTATCTAGGGTTGCAAAAAGTTGGAAAATTTCCAATAAATTTCGGAAAATTTCCGGGATTTTTTGGAATCTTCCTGGGATTTTTGGTAAGTTTCTGGAAATTTACCGGAAATTTTCCACCCCTTTGCAACCCACGTCCTATCTGGAATAACAAATATATTCTACATAGAAACAAATCCTTATTTTATGAGGACTGGGTAAATAGAAATATTTGGTCAGTATTGGATCTAACGGATGAGAGTGGTAATATGTTGGACTACAATTCATTCACTTTAAAACACGGATTTGCCTGTCATCCAAAGCAATTATTTACTGTTATTAATGCAATACTTTCAGGTATAAAAATGTTAATGAGATGTTCCCTTTCCTACTCCAAAATTACTGCTGTCCTTCCTTTGTTGTATGTTGGTGATATTGAAATAGAGGATAAACTCTGCACTAATAAATATATAAGACAATATATCATCCAGTCACGCTACCCTTGCCAAACATTTAATATGTTATGCGTTTTATTAGACAGGTGACGACCGCACAAATGTATCTAGTATGGTAAAACAGCGCTGCATAAGCACGACTGGAAAGAGCGGAAGTAGTCGACTGTGGCATAATAAAAGCTCCGCTGCTTTCGAGCCATGTGTCACGCTCGTTCAGCGGCCTCGTTTCGCTTCGACGGCTTTCAGCCTCACCCTGCTTCATACTACGACGTTAATAAATCTTTAATACATTAGCTCATCCATGAACATGATTTCTGCCCAAGTCCCGTCGGATTGCATTGGCTGTGGGGATGAAGATGACAACTCCCATGATTACACACTCAGTCACGCCTTTGTTTCATTGTTTGATTTGAATACGTGCCCTCTAGCGGCGAAAATTACATATTGTGCCTTTAAGTGGAATAATGTGCACCATATAATCATTCAGAGTAAGACCATTTTTATTTCATGTCATGTCGAGACTTTTAATGTAACATAATTCAATTTTAAGAAATTAAAACTTTTATTCAGCAAGGATGCATTAATCAAAAGTGACAGTAAAGATGTTCAAAATGCTACCGAACATTTCTATTTCAAATCAATGGTGTTTTTAAACTTTATATTCTTAAAAGAATCTTCAAAACAAATTATTACCGTTTACACAAAAATCTGAAGTTTTCAACATTATTAATAATCAGAAATGTTTCTTGAGCAGCAAATCAGCATATTAGAAAAAGGATCACGACTGGAGTAATGATATTGAAAATAATATTTCACAATTTTACTAATTTTACTGTGTTTTTGATTAAATAAATGGAGCCTTGATGAGCATAAGAGACTTTCTTCTAATCATTTTAGAAGATTTTATGGTATATAGACCATAAAAGGGATAAGTAAACCGGTTTGACTTGCTGTTCTGAATGCAGAGGCTTGTACACAAGACCCAAAGCAAGTTCAGATGGAGGTTTTGGCAGAGGCGTCGTAACCATTATAACTAGACAATTTTGCCACCCTCATTTCTGTGCAGATAATCAAAACCCATGTCTTGAATGTGTCCCCATACTTGTCAAATCATTCCTACGCTCTTGGTTTTGGGTGGTGGAGGCATGCTGAGAGAATTATTGAAACATTGAAGCAGCTCTTTAGACACACGTTTGGTGGAAATAAATGAGCATATTCCTCCTCGGTTTCTAAACAGCATTAAATAAATCACTATTTCATAGTCAAAAGATCTTTTTGACTGGTGCTTCATTTTCCAAGTTAAAGTTTGTGTCATGAATAGGGATAAATCTAAATCCATCTTTCAGTCCTCAGAGGATATGAAGTACTTGCCTTGGGATTGTTGCTGTTTGCATAAGAAGTGAATGAAGGGTGAAAATGAAATTATACGAGGCTCAAAGGGTGTAAGATTTTCATATATTCATATTTGAAAGTAATCCAGAGATAAACAATCCTAGACAATAAGATCTAGGTGTACAATATAGTGTATTTATTATCATATTAAGATACGACTGCGAGCTGGAGCTTCTGCCATGCTGAGAGTATCAACTGTGCCATTGGCTGCGTCCCATATCACTAAGGTGCCAGATATGCAGTTTTTGGTGTCCCAACTTTTCACAAAAATTGTAAACTGCTGTTAGGCTGTCTTTCTGGTATGATTTCTGGTTCTCAATAAGGAAAAGCTGGTACTTTGCCATTGTAAGTTGATTTGCTGCTACTTTAACTAAGTGGCTAAGTTGGAGAAATGCTTGTTCAGTGTCATGAAGTCTATCTATTTCTTTTTGTAGTATACACAAATTGAGGTTAGCTGTTTTGTTTTCACTATAAATGTCCACTTAAAAGAAAATTGAAATAAAATGTATTTATTTTTTCTAAATGGTTTTTATTTTATTTGCATTTATTATTATTATTTTTTTCTGTATTAATTTCTCTGTGACCATAAAGATAAGCGGTTAAGAGAATGGATGCATGTATTTGATTTATTTTGTTTTGTTTTATGAAAAAGTATATTGCTTTTGATTCAATACATTAATATAAAATGTGCATTAATCTCCTTTTTTCAGTGGGATTCAATTGGAGATAGAACTGTCTGTTTTATAAGATTAATTCATTTTTAGGTTTATGTTACATTTATAAATTGCTGTGGCATTCTTTGAACTCTCAGCACCCTTACCATTTTTCTACATCTGAAAAAGTGTATTGAGAAATGTCTCCTTCCTTAATAAAAATTATTGTGCAATGCTAGCATGCACTTCAAAAATAAATAAAATATAGCTCAAGTGCTTAAGGCATTTATGCACATATGAAAAAAGAAACATTACATATTATTTAGCAAGCCTGTAACCACCTAAATCATTTATTAAAAAAGAATTTTTGGCAAATCCAGGGTAATTTACCATAGAAATATGATATTTTTAATGTCTGACTGTTATAGTGCCAGCTGTGGTCCGATCCCCTTAAAACTTTGCATGCTTGTTTAGAATCACCTGTCGCGTGTGCTCTGGAGGTTTCGTTAAGTTGAGTTAGGCTTTATAGGATTTTAGGTAAATTTGGACAGGCCCTTTTCTAAACAACCCTGTTATAGATTCCCAAAGGGCAAATTTCTCCTTTATATATATATATAAATTTCTCCTTTATATATATATATATATATATATATATATATATATATATATATATATATATATTTTTTTTTTTTTTTTTTTTTTATATATAATTATTAAAAGATAAGAGAGTCCAGAGAATTGTTCTGCAGTGTTTTTTCTCTAGATTGAGCAAAGAATCTAGGACTAGTTCGCAAAAAGTAGGTTTTTTACATCTTCTCAATCATTTGACAAACGATTTGATTGCCTCTAGAACCACTGCTGTCAAAGTTGTCCGGAATGAGGAGTTCTATCGTATGAAATGAATATTGTGCATATGGGCGAAAAACCGCGCGATGTACAATCATTTATGCCCTTGAAAAATGCGATATAACCCCCACCCAGTGGCCGATTTCTCTTAAATTTCTCTCAGACCTTTGGGGCCGTGAGTCGAACAGGCCCACTGAGTTTCGTTCCGATCAGCCTTCGATAACCTTGTCTAACAGGTTCTCAAATTTGTCGGTCAATGGCGGCCATGTTTTTTGAGGTACGCGAATGTCCTTGTAGACACTTGTGGCACTTTGGACCAAGACTGTACACACCGATTTTCATGTTGATAGGACAAATGGTATAGCAGTTATAGTCATTTTTATGTTTTTTAGTGCCACCAAGTGGCCAAGCTCCGCAATTTTTTTTTCCTGTGACCTCAGACAAAAGCCCCTTTCGCACTGCTTTAGTTCCAGAACTAAAAGTACAGTACTAAAGTACTGGGACGATTTTGCGCAAACTATTTCCCAGTACCATTTAAAAGGTTGCATTTGCACCGACAGTGGGTACTAAGAAGTGACGTAAGCCGGTCGACAGCGACGTCATTTGTGCGTGGCGTTCAACACCGTAAACAAAGAAGAACAACGTTAACAACAGGAGGATGGAGGACGCTGTGATCGGAGCTGTGTTTTTGTTGTGTCTTGTGGGGTTCACAATAATGGACATGGAATGTCGACGTAACTTATACGTCAAGCGATTGAAAGATCGGAAAGGAGTTCAAAATGTTCAAAAGTGCCTGCACTGAAGCGTCCATCCATCTATCGCTGTTCTCCATTCATGCGAAATATAAGTTGATGCGATGTTTACACAGTATGTGTTTACACAGTATGTGTTTACACAGCGTTTTAAATCATGGCGGGTGAGGGCGTTTTCCTACACGTTTAGCCAATCAGCGTACACTTAAGTCACGATAGTTCCTATGGAAATGTTTTAGACCCTACTCTGAAGTAGGAGCTAATTAGTTCCTCCAAACGGAGTTCCGGGAACTAAAACAGTTCCTAGTTCCCGCGGTGCGAACACGCCAAAAAGTGGGTAGTTCCACAATTAGTTGCGGTGCCAAAGGGCCTATAGTCCCTTTTAAGGAAAGTCCCTTCACTCGGCCGCCATATTTGCTACGCCTCCGGGCAGCTCAGACAAGACCAAGTCCTATCTAAATGAATGGGGGAATCCTGAAATCTCAAAAACGGCTCGCTGAACTCGCGATTAAATTACATATTTCAAATCAACAATAAAATCTTAAATGAACTGCCCCATGAATGTTGTTTCTTATGCTCAAATAGCGTTTAAAAAGCTTATTTTTCAGGCTAGACCAGGTCAACAATTGGCTCTTTCATTTAAAAGGCGGGACTATCCCGCCATATTGCGCGTTGCACTTTCTCCCATTCATAAGTATAGGAGTAAACTGTCTTTGTATTTCTATAGTCTTTGCCTCAGATTCAGGTCTTACATAAGCATTCTGAGTTTGGTGAAAAGATCTCATTCCATTCAGGAGTTATAGGCATTTTACTAAAAGTGGCCCTGCCCCTTTCGAACGATTTGGCACCCCTTTGCGACGGTGAACTTTTTTTTGATAGTTATTGATATTCACTCTCCAGAGAATCTTTCTGCACTGGTTTGGTTCCGATCAGGCGAAAAACCTCGGACTAGTTCGCAAAAGTAGGTTTTTAAAAAAATGTGAAATACCCGAAAATTTCAGCAAGCTCACGAGCGAATCTGAGGCATGCGTTTTGTCCGGCGTGAGCCAAGGACTCTTATAACATAAGACACTTGAGCCTGCGACTGACAGAGTTATGAATGATTTCGTACTTTTGATCGCTGTAGCGCCCCTGTCAGGCCGATTGATCACTGATCCGTGACCATTCTAACAATTACTACGCGCTTGAACCCCTAAAAACTATACTGTACCTATCGTATACTATTAAGGATTGCCCAATGGCATACATATGTTTTGACTTTTTTCAGTCAGTCCTCAGACCTCTTCTAATGCCCTCATGTCCGGTTCTTTCTCTGAAAGAATTTTTCCATCGATGCCACAAGAAAAGGAGAATAAGTCACTTTGCATCAGCTTCTTTTTATTTCTCCTCACGTTGTGCGCGAGTCATACTGACACACTTGATTGAGTCGTGGCGCTGTGAGCCGCTGTCAGTCTCTCATGATCTCATGCTGACATTTCCTTTGAAGCACGCTCCTATCCGCCGCGTGATGGCGGAGTATTGAGAACATTGTGACTGTGTTTGTCAGAATCATAATTTCTCTTTCATGTCTCCCCACTGGCAGCCGCTCAGGACGAGCTTTAATAACAATACGAGGAGGACGTAACAAACTGATTTGTCACAAAAGCACAGAGAAATAATATTTATTTATTTTTACATGAAGACACACGTGTAAAATCCCAGCGTATGGAACTGACTCAAGGCCTTTTGGTTTTGTTTTAACAGATGAAATAGAAGTGGAGGGGAAATGGAGAAGTTTTAGGTGTCTGGTTGTAAAGTGCCCTTAAATGTGTCCTGGAGGATTGTAACGTACAGCCGTGATTGAAGCAGCCTTGTACTGTCTTGTCGTATCCAGCTCTGGCTTTGTTTTCTTTCATCTGTGCAGCATCACAAGCTTCGTTTTTTTTTGTTTTTTGTTTTTTTTTCTTGCCATCACAAGCCTCTTTTTTTTTTTTTTATCACAACTCTTTTGTTTCTTCTCCTCAACTTGCCATCTTTAACACACATGCACAGCTGAAAGATGTGTGAAGTGAACTTGCTTTTAAGGCCACAGGTGAATAGGGTAAGAATTTTAACTAGTAGATATTACCACACTTCCCCAGTTAAATAAACCACAGTACAGTAAGTTAGTTTAGTATGTTATACAAATCAGTGCAATATGGATAAACACCTCTGAAAAAACCTTCAGAATATATTGTGGAATAAAACTGTATTGCATGTACACTACTGTTCAAAAGTGTGGGATTAGTAAGATATGCTCATCAAGGCTGCATTTATTTGATCAAAAATTGAAAAAAAAAAAAATTTTAATCCATTTTTTTAAATCAATTTAACATATTCTTGCTGAGCAAAAGTATTAATTTCTTGAAAGAAAAAAAAAGATTTCTATTTTAAATAAATTCTGTTCTTGTTTATTCATCAAAGAATCCTGAAAAACGTATCATAGGTTCCAAAAAATATTAAATATTACTGTTTACATTGATAATAAATGTGCATATTAGAATGATTTCTGAAGGAGCATGTGACACTGAAAACTGGAGTAATGATGCTGAAAAATCCTTGCATTGCATGAATTACATTTTAAAATATATTCAAACAGTTTATTTTAAACTGCACTAATACTTCACAATATTAATGTTTTTACAGAAATTTTGATTTAAAAAAATGCAGCAAAATCTTACTGATCCCAAACTTTTGAATGGTAGTGTACTGTATGTGCTTCTGAAGTGGAGAAGAAAAAAACAACTCATTTAGAGAAAATGGTGGCAAAATAGCTGAAGATCTCAGTGGTTTTGCCTGTTGTGACTTTTTCTTTTTAATTCAGCGGGGCTGATTGTCTCTGGAGGGATATTCAATGTGTTTTCCAGGTTCAATGGAGTGTAATAATTACACTTAGCATCAAGAGGCTTTTCGATCCGTTAGCTTCTTGCTAACGGCACTCAGAATGAAATAGAGTAGCATGACCCTTCACTTATGTGTGCTAAAGAACTATCAATAATCATCCCCTTTAACTGGGAGATATCTGGCTCAATAATATAACTGTAATATAACTCTACAGCTTTCTTCAACATGGCAGGGTGCGCTGAGGGTAGAAACATGCAATTATGAATTTTTATTTATTTATTTATTTTGCTCATTTGCATTACTTGCTGTTTTTAAAATTTTATTTGTCCTATCTTGCTTTTTCTTTTGGATTTAATTATATTAAATTTTATTTATTTACATAATAAACGAAAAGTCCAGTAAGTGTTTGAAAAATGCTAAACTAGACAAAAAATGTTTATGCAACTGGACTTTTGACTTAAAACATCTAATAATATATTTTAATGATGAAATATATGTTTTAAATATGTAAAATGTTTTTTTTATTGATTTTTTTTTTTTTTTTTTGCAAGACTTGAGATGTTGACACGGCTATTTTAGTATCACTGAGATGCTATCATAGTTTTTCTTAATATGTTAAATTCGAATTTTTACTTTTAGTTGAAGTAAAATAATATAACTGTGAGGAGATTTATGTCAAACAAAATACTGTAAATCTGACGCAGGATACCAGATAATGTTGCCTTTCTTTTAATCATAGCATTGCAATGTTCAAGTACACCAAAAATAACAGATTTGAAAATGATTTGAAGTAAAACATTACTGTAGTGGTGCTGTTATCAAAAGCCATTGCCATCATTGTGGAACAGAGCATTTTATAATAATGGAAACGGTAAATTAAAACTTTGTAGCACTGGTGTAGTTGTGTTTGTTGTTTTATTTGAGATAGATAGATAGATAAATCCAACAGGTGAACAATGAATGTTCATGATAGAAAGAAAAATGCATTTGTTGATTTTAGTTAGAATGACGTGTACCTTGAAACACTCTTCTTGTTGCTATGACGATAGGATGGGAGCCATATTATTTTCCATTTCAGCTAACTATCTAATTAGCTGTTGAGTGCTGTTGGTACAAGTTAGCTGCATGAAAACAACTATCTTCCCTATTAAAACACTATTTATCCCAATTTTGGATGGCTGATGGTTTCAGAGTTGGCAGCATTTACTGTTTGAACAGGTTAGAGCTATTTGTAAAAGCTTAAAATCAACATTAAACATTTATTCACATTTACATTTATTCATTTAGGAGACTCTTTTATCCGAACGACTTATAAATGAGTCTGCATTCTTAAGATGGTCTTAACTGGTTTTAGAAGAGCAGTGCACAGTTAGTGGCACTATATACCTGGTTAAGTTTATTAAATCCAAAGAAAAAAAAAAACAAAGTAAGCAAGTAATTTACAATTAATTGAATCAGGATGTGATTTGATGTCATGTTGACTTTAAATTGTAAGATGGTTTTAAAGCAATAGTTCACCAAATAGATGTAGATGAGGTTGTTTCTTCATGGGAACAGATTTTGAGAGAAATGTAGCATTGCATCTCTTGCTCCGCAATGGATCCTCTGCATTGAATGGGTGCCGTCAGAATGAGAGTCTGAACAGCTGATAAAAACATCACAATAATCCACACCACTCCAGTCCATCCAGTCCTTGTGAAGCCAAAGGCTGCTTGTTTGTAAGAAACAAATCTGTCATTAAGATGTTTTAGGAGAAATTTAGAACAATATTGCAAGCCATAAGAAAGGTTGACTGTATACCTGCTGACCAAAACATTACTCAGTGCCGCTTTTCATACAGAATGACCGGCATTATCGCAGCATGAATCAAAAGTGAAGAAACAGTCCGGGGTGAAGTGGCTAATCAAACAAGTGGGGTTCCACAGCCTCCAGCCCTCGACTGCATGCTAAGCGCGCTATTAAAAGAACTCAGTGAGTCAGAAGAGAGCTGCAGCACTGAAGGGTGTTCATGGACGAGCTCCGGTATTTATAGTCATCCATCAAGAAAAATCTGCAGGGGCCTCATCACTGCAGATGATCGGACACGAGCTGGGCATAAATGCCTGCCAATTCAGACCACTTCTCTACAGCTTTCTTCATCATGGCAGGGTGCATTGAGGGTGGAAACAAAGCAATTGTAATGCATTTTTATTTATTTATTTATTTATTTTGCTCATTTGCATTACTTACTGTTTTTTATTTGTCCTATCTTGCTTTTTCTTTTGTATTTCATGATATTAAATTTGCATTATTTACATAATAAACAAAAAGTGCAGTAAGTGTTTGAAAAATACTAAACTAGACAAAAAAAAAGTGTTTATGCAACTGGACTTTTGACTTAAAACCTTTAATAATATATTTTAATGATAAAATATATGTTTTAAAAATATAAAACTGAATGCTTTTTTGTGAGACTTGAGATGTTGACTAGGTTATTTTAGTATCACTGAGATTCTATTGTAGTTTTTGTTAATATTTTGAATTTGATTTTTTTACTTTTAGTTAAAGTTTTGTTGTTTTTAATTTTTTAATACTTTTTTTTTTGCTTTGTTTTGTTTTAATATGTCTACATCACTTTTAATTATTTTAATACTTGAAAACTAAATGAAAATGAGAAATGTTGCTTTGGCTACTAGCTGCAATAAAATAAAATAAAATAAATAGATTTTAACGATAAAATACCTGTTTCAAATCAACAACATTTTATGATTTAATTGTTTCCTCTATATATTTTTTAATTTCATCTAGCTGAAATTAAATGTTTTTTATATTTTATTTTATTTCAGTTAATGTTAATTTATTGTTAAGTTTTTTATTCTTTAGTTTTAGTTGTTGATAATTAAAGCAGCTTGTAGCAGCTGGCTGCAGATGGCAGGTCTGTGTCTTTTATAAAACCGAGATCTGACTGCAAAATCGGATGGTTTCTGACCTCTAGACCTGCGGGTTAACACCTCTCAGATGAAAGCTGTCTCTCACTCTGCAGAGAAGGTCCGGTCCGCAGCCATTCCTGAGGGATGTCCTCTGGGGAGAACATGCATGCCCATCGCTCAGGAATTCAGAAGAACAGGAAGTTTGTTCACTTACATCAAGTGTTCTGTCTGTAATAAAGCTGCTGGTGGTAAGTCGTGTTCTAGAACATTCAGTGTAAAAGGGAAACTCTGCTTCTGCTGAATGAAATGTGAGTGGGTGTTTGGTGCAAAATGTGGAAACATTAAACACCATTAATTAGTAAGAATTAATAAGAACGTGTCTACGCCAGACGTGAGTGGTGTAGCGCAACATGTCTGCGGTGCAATGTGCAGCAAGTAAACAGGTGAAGGTGCACCAAAAATGTGAAAGGTTCACAAACAGCTCAGGATGGTCACATATGTGAGTGTTTCTTCAATGGCCACTGTTGGCCCTGTGTACTTTTTGAATTTAAACTTTCTTAAAGCACACATTTACATTCTTACTAGTTCAATTTGTCTACTACCGGTGTCCAACTGTGGATATATGTGCGTCACAGAAGAATTTAGTCATTTTAACCCCTGACCCAACCACCACATTTCAAAGCCGCATTTATTTTGTGGTGGAAATTATTATTATTATTATTATTATTATTATTTTAAAAATTTGGATTCCTTGTCTTGTGTAGGGTAAATTCATAGCAAGGTTATTTTCGTAAACTGAAATAAAATTAAAATTTCTAAATAAATGAAAAACTAAAACTAAACGAAACTAACAACAGTAACGGAAAAACTAACGAAAATAAAATAATAATTAGCAAAACCTTGTTTGGTCTACACTGAAGAGTCCATTAACTCTATAATTATAGTTAAACTATAATTACTAAAACTGAAACTGAAACTAAAATATATAAAAACTAAATGGAAATGTGTTCACAAAATAAAAACTAAACTAAAACTAACAAAACCATTAATGAAACTAACTAAAACGAAACTGAAATTATAGGAAATTTGAAAACTATATTAAAATAAAAACTAATTTAAAAATTCAAAACTATAATATCCTTGTTTCATAGCTAGCATTTAAGAAATGTATGTATTTAATTATTTATTTAAATAATAAATGTTGTTTTATTTTTTTCTTTACTTTTATTTAGCAAGGATGAATTAATTTGACCAAAATTGACATACTTTTTATAATGTTACAAGGGATTTCTATTTCAAATAAATGCTGTTCTTTTGAATTTTCTATTCATCAAAGAATCCTGAAATAATAAATGTTTAAAAATTGTTTTTACAAAAATATTATGTAGTTTGACTGTTTTCAACTATTTATTTTTATTTTTTATTTTTTTCTGTATTTCTGATCAAATAATCAGCCTTTGTGAGCAACGGGAACTTCTTTTAAAAAATAAAATAAATAAGTAAATTATTATAATGAATTACATTACATTTTACATTATTATTATTATTTTTATTTATCAAATTTTACATTTTCATAATTTATATTTTTGGTGGATTTTCATCATCTATTAATAAATATCTGGATTTGTCACAAACAAAACAATATCTAAATAAATAAGAGTTTATAGTTACTGAATACTTCAGTATTATGTGTGGCCAACTAAACCAGCAAAGCTTTGGAAAACACAGTGATATTGTGTAGTCATACTATTTGGCAAGAAATACCTTCAGCTTTATTAATAATCACTTTGTGAGCAATTTCAAGCCATTTTCCATCGAGTCTCTCTTTGCAGCTGTTATACACTTTCTGGAGCTGCCAGCTGAGTTTCTGACTTGCACCCACATACTGAAAAGCAAAACATGTACATCATACACCACAGTATAAATAACATCATGAATATTTAATATGAATAAATATTGCTAAAATACAAAATGAATGAAAATTGCAGCTTGATACAGTATTAAAACTTTGCACAAGGTCAGTCGGTAGTGCTAGTTGTTAGTAGATGAACAGTGGAGTAAAGTTTACTTATTCTGTTGGCAGGAAACAATATTTTTATCCTGAGGCTGAAGGTCAGAGGTCACCTGAACCCTGTGGTGTGTGGGTGAGGTCAAATGATTTTTATTTGTGCTGCTTTGGTATTCATGCTCGCATCTTTGATTTTAGAGCGTATTGTGCAGTCAGAGAAGCTGCTCTGACTTCAGTGAGATTGTAGTTGGGAAATGATTCAAAACCAGCTGAGAATGCATCATACTGATTTGTTTCTAGATTTGCTAGATGTGTCCGTTTTTCTCAGTAAATTTACATTGTCACTGTCTTGAAAAACAGTGCAATTATACAAATGCTAGTCTTAAAAGTTGCTGTTAATTTTCTCACCCTCAGGCCATCCAAGATGTAGGTGACTTTATTTCTTGAGCAGAACAGTTCAGTGACTGTTGGAGGAACTGGAGCGCTTGGCAAAACCAGCATAGGATCATACAAAGGTATTTTAGCTCATTTAGAGTCTGAGTGACTGCTGCACATCCGAAAGTGAGTTTTAATTGAGTAACTTGTAGATCTGTGCTGCTTGAGCTGCAAATGATTTCAAAGGTTTCAGTCTGATTTGGTGAACGGTTCACTAAAAAGAATTGGTTCGAAATTATTTGTTCATGAACTGGACATCACTCTGGACTGTTCGCCTAAGGCTACAGGTAATGTTGTAAAAAATGTTCAGTATCTTGCACAGACCGACAGTTTTGCTTCATTAGACCTCATTATATCATCATTATATCATTTTTCTTTTTTTTTCTCTCTCTCAAAAGCCAGTAGGCACTGACTTGCATTTCATGAAACACAAAGAACCACCATTTAGCTAAAAAAATCGTCTTTACTTTTCTACTGAAGAAATAGTCACATACATCTTGGATGGCCTGAAGGTGAGTAAATTCACAGCAATTTTTTTCATTCTTAGGTGAACTTTCACTTTAAAACATTGGCTCTGCCTCTGTTTTGTCCATTTTGAAACAATGCTATACATTAAAGTTGAAATCCAAAAGAAAAGCAGAAGCTCCAAGAGAAACCATTGCATTAAATGGTTCAATGATAATAATGATAATAAGAAATAAGGATAATGTTACTTTTTTTAGGACAATGTTTGTACTTAGGCACATAATTTCTTGTTGGAAATAGTAATGTAACCCTGGAGCTTTCTTTGCTGAAAGGCACATAAATGGCTTATGACTCTGTCTTGATTTATTAATTGAATAATTTGATCATTAATACATATTATATGAAAAGTTTGAAATGTAGAAATGTTTGAGCTCATATTGAGGCATTTGACTTGGTGCACACAAGTTCTTGAGATCACATCTGAAATTTAGAGGAGATAAGTGTGAGAGCTTTCGAGTCTTTAGTGTAGGAGAAAAATCTGAGCACAGTGTGTGATTGTCACGTGTTTGAGTTCCTGTTTGTCCATATTTGGTTTAGTTCCTGTTCTCATTAGGTAATCTTCATTCATTCTGATCACCTGTGTTAATTTATCATCTCGTTTGCTCCTCTTGTTTGCCTGTCTTTTATAAGCCATCAGTTTCGTTCCCTTCTTTGTCTTGGATTAATGTCTTTCAATGGAATAGTGTGTTGATGTTTATTAAAGTCTCCTTTTTGTTTACTCCTTCGTCGTGCGCCTGATTTCTACAACCATATCCCGTGACAGAATCCAAGACCTATACAGAGAACGATTATGGAGATCGCTGCGCACGTCGCCGTCCTGGCCTGCCGAGATCTCCCGCTGGAGGAGTTTGCGCGAGAGTTCAGCAGGTTCGCCATGTGGTCGGGGCTCGACGACGCCACGCTCAACTCCTTGTTGTGGATCGGGGCCAACTACCATCGCCCCGTGGACCTCCCAGACACCACCGGACTCAGCTGGAGGCAAGGGATCCTCCGGTGTCTGGAGAGTGTTCAGCCCCGATCCAGAACCAGCCCGCTGTCTGCGGCAAAGTCAATGCCGCCGCTGCCGTCCGCAGCTCACTCAAGCCCGCCGGCTGTTCCTGTGGCAAGCCTGCTGGTCGCTGCTCTGTCTAGCCCGCCTCCAGAATCCACTCCGACTTGTATCTCTGAGCTCATGGATATGGCGCTACCCCTGGAGTTCTCAGCTCCTGTCCTCACCCCAGAGGCCACTCCAGAAAGCCCTCTTTCGTCTCCTGAGCTTCCTTCATCTCTGCTGGTCCCGTCCAGCCCTCCATCGTCTCCTGAATCTTTTAAGCCTCCACTGGTCCTGTCCAGCCTTTCTCCATCTCCTGAATCTCCTTCACCTCCGCTGGTCCCATCCAGCTCCCCATCGTCTCCTGAACGTCTCCTGTGACAGTCAGCTCCGCTACCCGAAAGCACCCTCCAGAGCACCCTCCAGTGCTCGCTCCTCCAGAGCGCCCCCCAGAACTCCTTATTATACCTAAGAAAATTTTTTGGGGGGGCCATATAGCCATGGCCATAGTGGCCGGGCTGAAGGCCCGAGTCTCCTGATCCGCCACGGCCTCACGAGTCTCCTGATCTGCCATGGCTTCCCGAACTATCTTTTTTTCCACCTTGGCTCTCTGATCCGCCCTGGAGGCTCTCCTTGGCTCCGCTCTGTTCCTGTCCTGCACCAGCCTCCAGGACGCCTGCCCTCCCTCCCCAATGGTACTGTTACGGGCGCGGGATGCGCCTTCTTGGAGTGGGGCGATATCTGTCATGTGTTTGAGTTCCTGTTTGTCCATATTTATCATCGTTTGTTGATGCTTATTAAAGACTCCTTTTCGTTCACTCCTGCGTTGGGTGCTTATTCCTACAACCACGTCTCATAACAGTGATGTTGTTGAGATCTTTTCTAAACTTTTGATGAGAGATCCAGAGTCTCTAGCTAAGGAGAAATATCTGAGCAAATATCTGTGGTGTTGTTGAGATCTCTTCTAAAGCTTTAAAGGAGACCATTGTGAGAGTGTTAGAGTTTTTGTCTCAGGAGACAAGTTTGAGAAGCAGGAGACTCAAGCAAAAGTTTCCATTCAATCTTAAGATATCCTCATTTCGGTCTAGGAGAAATATTTGAAATGTTAAAGAGATCTTTTATTTTATTTTTCCTCTGGTTAGCTTCAATGTCATTTATCCACACCAATTCAATTAAAGACAATACATGCATTGTCATATTTTAGACAGTGTTTTATTGCACAATGATTTAATAGAGGAAACCATAACCTATATTTACATGCATGCAAGAATGGGCTGTACAAAACAAAATTTTAATGCTAAACAAAGCAAAAAAAAAAACAACAACAAAAAAAATACGCTGGTACACTGATATATTTGTTACATTTGTTAAAAAAAGGTGTTGCTCTTATACTAAACATCTTGCACATGTAAGTCCTTTTACAATGCTGGACATTGAAGATAAATTTAAACATTTAAACTAGTAACCCTTGATATTCTGAAATGTTTAATGCTATTTAAATTATAGTTTTAGTATTTACAATATTAGTAAAAGTTTAATGTTTCTCCTCAAATAAAACTGAAGACATCTTAAGACAAAACTGATATCTCAATAAGACATACAAGAGAATCACCTCTTAGTATCCTGAGCGTACAATAACCTCTGTCAGAGCCATAGCCTTGTGGGCAACATCAATGTGAAGGTACAATTGCACCTCAGACAGCATGGGTTTGAATCCCAACTCAAGGTACTTTCCTGCTCCTGTTCAATTCTTACCTGTCCAATTGATTCCCGTCTCTACTCCTACTGTCCTGACCATTAAAGGTGAAAAACCCCATTGCAATACAAAAAGCAACCTCTGAGGAGTAAAATGTTTTTATAATGGAGTCTTGCAAGAGATTACAACAAGACAATAAAGAGATCTCCCATGTTTCTCACACGTTTCTCTCCCATTGTCATTTTGGATTCCTTTCTTTCAGAACTTTCTCATGTCTCAGTTGTCGACTTTTATTTCTCCTAAGGATTTTTAGGAGAAACATCTGAGACACTGTTGAGACTAAAATGAGAAATACATGAGAATCACAACTAAGTCTCCTGAGGTTAGAAAAAGCAACCACTGAGCAATAAAATTCCTATAATGGAGTCTTGATAGAGATTGCAGCAAAATAATAAGAGATTCTATGTTTCTTCCACCACATTCTCAGTTTTGACTCTTTTTTTCATTTTCTTTTTTTTTTTTTTCTTTTCCTTAAATATTTCTCATGTCTCATTTGTGTCTACTTCTATTTCTCCTAAGGAATTTGAGGAGAAACATCTGAAATGCTGTTGATACTAAAATTAGAGATATATGAGAGTCTCATCTAAGTGTCTCCTGAGCAACCACCGAGCAATACATTTTTTCCTATGGGAGTTCTTATGAAGTCTGAAATGACCTTTTCAAATTAACCATGAGAGAACAGGCTGTCCTCCAAACAAACGGTTCTGCTAATGAAGTGTTAAGTATGTACCGGATTTAAGAGCATCTTAATCTTCTGTTCTAGGCAAGGACAGCAGACACTGCATGTAAAAATAACTAGCATGTGACACTAACAAATGTCGTGTACAGACAAATATGGCTCTTATGGTGTTTGTTGGGTTCGTTGGGTATGTTAGTGAGCTAGAAAAGAGGCTAATGAGAATGCGTTTACCTGTGGCTTCCAGCCTAATGAGTCGAGATGTACCGCCAAGAGCGAAAGTTGAACATTAGGATGCAGGCCGGTCAGGACGATCTTTCCAGCTCTACATAAATAGCCAAAGCATTAACATTACATTAGAATACTAGTGGTGCGGTCAATGGTAATGAATCGTTTTTGTTAGCTAGTTAGGTTTTTTTTTAAACGTTGCATGTTAATGTTGTTTTTATTTTTTTTAAGTCATTCAAGGAAACGTCATTCTGGTTCCATTTGCAAATCGATTCAGAAGAATTCTTGAGTAACATTTAAAGGTTTGTTCACCCAAAATGACAATTCAATCAAAATGTCAAAATCTTAGACATTAAAGAGATCTTTTCTTATGAGAAATCAAAAGAAAAATGAGTTAATTGTAGACATACTATAAAAGCTATAAAATTGGCATTGCTGTTGTAAAATGGAGACAATGTTGATACTCTTTGATTACATATTTTGTCTTTTTCTTATGAGAAAAACTCTCCTAAGTATACATTTTCTCTGCATTTCATCTCACGCCTGTCCGGGAGAAATAGTTGAGCTTTTAAAGAGATCTCACTGGATATTTCTCTTTTCTATTGGAGTCCACCTCAGTCTTATGATTCTCTTCTTCTAAGAAATGGATGCTGTCATATGGTAGAACTTGAGATGCTCTTTTTCTCCATGATTTTCTGCTCTAATGTCAATAAGGGCACCAAACAGATGGAGAACGATCCATTTTCCAATTTCCGTTCACATATTGGCACCAACCCCCTCCAGGAGTTTATTTTATGGAGCCATTTCCATGGATTTAACTGTCTTGGTAAATATTTTCATTTATAGATTGAGATGAGATGTTGAGTGAATTAATAAGCAAGTGAGTGATGAACACATACAAGCACCTAATTGAACTGAATTGTTCTGGGTGCTCATGCTGATTTGGTTGCAGTCTGCTGCCCCGCGTGAAATGAGAACGTGTGGCAATGGATCCTGTTCTGCTCAGGAAGGTAAATTAAGGCCATGTACACACATTGAACTGAAAAATGCAGTAATGAATCGCCTGTTGTAATGGTTGATAACCATTACAACATTTTGCTGTTTCATGGCTGTAAACAGGAGACATGGACGACAATGCAATGTAGACTGTTTGATGCATTTAAAGCTGCAGTCCGTAACTTCTTTTGGTTAAAAATGATCCGAAATCAATATCTGAGCAAGTACATAACCAGCCAGTGTTCAAAACTATCGCCTTACTTTAGCCCGATTCACATTGGTTAGCTTAATGTTTTCTAATTTGAGTGGTACGGGTAGGTTTTCGTGGGAAATTAGAGCATGCTGCTGTGTCATTACGTCACGTCTGTAAACATAAAGAAGTTGTCCCGGCTACTAGGCTATCTCATGTGAATATCCTGCAGGTGGCGGATCGTTTATAGCCTTTTCTCACAGCAGCTAGAATAATTAAATGTATCATTTTGATGGCGGATTGAAATCCAGAAAGGATTATGTGTTTATGAATGGAATTAAATTATATTCCAGTTTTAAATGTGCTTCTGATTACAGATAGCCTGGGGTTACACAAGATTTGTATTTTAAAGAAAACCAGTTAGAAGGGAGCATAATTTGCTTTTTGGGTTAGAAGAATTTCTTAATATGAAATTCGAATGGCATGACAATTAGAGATTAGACTGTACAGAAATTGAAATCTACATGTTAAGACACACTATACTCATAGTTACTCAATGCTGATGTTGTAAACATTAATAATTTGAGAATAAAGTATAACAATAATAATAATTTGCACTGTTTGATGTGATATGAGCTAACCTATCGTTAGATTTAATCACCATTGGTAGTGAGATTTATGGTAATGCTTTTTTCCTCCGTTGGTCAGAACAAATGTGGCAGACTTGTTTGTTACTTGTTCAGATGGCAATATACGGTGACAATTCTTATTTGGGTCATATATTCCAAGACGTAGGCGAGAATCTGTGATTCTGAAGTACAGTGAATATCCATACCAGTGCAGTGACTGACTCCCACACATTCACCTCAAAACATTAGATTCATCCGCGCTGGAGCCGTGCCAGAGCACATCCCACGCAAGCAAGATAATTCCGCAAGTAACTGCAATTCCAGGTTTTCAAACAGAGATGGCAACAAAGAGGCAAAACTTATGGACTGCAGTTTTATAAACACATATAACACAATAAAACAAAATAATACAAACAGTTAAACCAAAATATTACTTATTATTATTATCATTATGAAAAGGGTTTTTTTTTTTTCTCCAAAAATGGTTTTAAATGTCATCTTATGACTGATATTTATGTTGATGATTATAACTATTATTATATTATTTCTAATACTAACAACAACTAATATATATATTTTTTATCATCTGATATGACTGATACCGATTATTACTATTTTTATTATTATTGTTTGTGTCTGTAAATCAATATGCATTATCATTACAAAAAATAAAACCATATTATAACATATAAAACCTAATAATAATAACTATTATTATAGTGTTATTTTGTTCCACAGATTCATCTAATGGATAGATGTTATATTCTCTTATTTTATAACTCAATATTATAGGTACAACAGGTTATTGTTAGTCAAACCAATTATCATGTTATCTTGTCTTATCACAACAAAAACATGGTATTTTTGTCTCCAGTTTTCCACACACACAAAAAAAAAAAACTTCATGACTTTCATGAAAACTGTCAGGTTGTAGCATGTACGTGATGTTGGGTTTGGCTCTCTGCTGCTAATTGAATTCAGAACAAGGAGAAGACTGTCAATTACGCTCAGTTTCCGGCAGCTTGACCAGTTGCGGCACGTCTCGGAACAGAGGAGCAGAACCGTGAAACATCTGCACATCAGACAAGCTGTGCAGAAAGGAAGGGGGCAGGCAGACGGGGAGATCAGAGGAGGATTGAGAGAATGAAATGCAGATTGGAGGTAAAAGAGAAAGAGCATTGGGAGGGCAGCTCTGTCAGCGCACAGACATACTGGGCCTGTCCAAAGCTTTAATGTTTGTTGGTTTGGGTGCAATTAGGAAGATACAGTGATCCCTCACCAGCCACACAGCACAGGAAACAGTGACTTCTTTCTAACTCTGAGAGTTTCCCCAACCAGTGGACTCGACGGCAGGTCAAATCAGCCATTACTAGAGTGTCACCATCAGCTCATATCAGACGCAGAACTGGTGATTAACGTCAGAGCTCTAGAGCTAACCTCACACCCTTCCACACATTCACTGCTCATTCACTTCTGTACAATAATTGGAGAAAATGTCTATCACTGGTAGCTCTTTTCTTATTGTCCATGCTCACACTCCACAGCTAACCGAAATGAGTGAAATAACTGGAGAGCTGTGGCCACCTGATGTGATTGGTTGAGCATAGTTATCATTTCTCATGAGATTATATGATACTGACACTGATGCATTGTTGATCTTGGGATAATTAGCATAAAATGAATGAAAACAGCTGGGCAAATTGATGTACTTTAGCACAGATGCACTCTAAATGCAGGTGCATGAAACATGAGTAAGTTTTTAAAAAAAAAGATTATTTTATTTATTTATTTTCAGATCAATACACTGCTAACAATGTCTGTATAACTAGAATTGCATATGTTTAATTAAAAAATGAAGCTACCTTTGTAATGGTTAGATATTATTCAAATGTATTACATGGCTCTGTGGGATGCTTGGATTTCAATGCTGTAAGTAACTGAGGTAGACGCTACTTTCCTGTTTCTCCTATCAAAGCGTGAATTTTGTTTCATACAAACACAAATGGTGCATTCTTTCGTGTCAGTTATTGTAGTGAAAATGACTTGAGAGCTTAAGAATAAATACTGTTCTAATATTGTTAAAGTATATGTTTATTAGTTGCTCACTTGGTTGATCAAAAAGTTTGGGGGAAACTTTAAGGTAGGCTAATATACATGTAAAAGTAAGCGGGATTCAAGCCGTTGCCCCAATAACTGACTGTTCATCTGGAGAAACCATCCTTCGTAACCATGCTTGTGTTTTTGCTCCACGTTCAAGTAAGATAATAAAATAAAAATTACAATTAGCAGGATAAATTTTACTTACAGTAAAATGTTACAGTAAAATATTTACAGTAGCGATAATAATATGACTAGCTGACCACTTAATCTTTTCCGTTACATGTAACTAATATAAAATAGCGTAGCAAACAATTTTGCTGGAATTGAGAACCACTGCATTAGTCAAAGTTGAAACCAAAAAATAAGACCCCATGATTACTCCTTGGCTTACTGCTAGTTGGTCAGACTAGTTCTTAAGACACTGTCTTAACATATAGGCCCCAGAGCCCCAGAGGCTGGTTGCATAAACTGCTTAGTCTTAAAAAGCTATAGTCATCTATTATTGTTTTCTTCAAGACTGGTTGTAACTTTTTAAAGTCTATTACAAAAAGGTAGACTGGGCTAGCTAGACTAACTACTAGCTGGTCAAACAACCAGTTTATGCCACTGGACACTGAACACCATGGCAACTGCATATATGTCCCCTAGCAACCACACGGAATCCTGGTGGCAAGTTTGGCATGGGCAAGCAATATTTTTTTCATCAAATGTGAAAATCTAGATCAAAAAATGAACTGAATCAGTAGAGTTAAGAGGAAAACCACTGAAGCTTGAAGGTGCAAGTGGGGTTTCTGAGTTTTCACCGCTGCCACGCTCTGGATTCAAAAGTCCAGGGATTTCGCCGTTCAGCGTGAAAAACACTCCTATTATCGGCGTAATTAGAGAGCGACACCCCCTCACACACCACAATTGACTGCCCACTGAGCTGGAGAATTTCAGAGATGATGATCTCCTAATTCACCGTTCTGGGAATTGCTCCTCTTGTCATTGAGGTGACAGCATGAGCACTCAAAAGACCACTTCAGCTTAGCAGAGCATTTGCGCTGTTTTCTTTTCTGTTTTCTCATAGATGGAGAGGAGCCCAATACAGGAGGCCTTGTGCAACTGTGTCACTTTAAGTTCAACACTATGAGATTATGGGAAATTAGACCGGCATACTTTACCTGCAGAGGTTTATTTAGCACTTTCACATTACTTTGAAGAGATGCATTGCTTGATGAATTTCTACAAAAGTGATGGTTGAGATACAACAAGCAATGCTTGATCTGCACTGATTGTCAATAGTATGTTTCAATCGCTTCAGCCAAACATCATAGGAAAATAGGAGCTCATACTCAAGGAGAAAAAAAAAAATTACATATGTAGGGTTTGATACATAAATTAAATTTATCTCGAACGGAATCATTTATGATTTTATAGGGAATTTGAACAATCACTGTTTTGCGGCTGATCACTGAGTCGGCAGCGATTCACTGAACGAGCCGTATAACATCAACTCTGCACTGGATATTAAAATCCAAAATATAGTGAAAACACTATTAATAAGCACAGTAACAAGATCGGCAGATTAAGACATTAACTTGTAAGCACAAAACACAAGATACTTCTCTTTTCAATATAAATAAGACTTTATTTATATAAACCTAAGACATAAACTAATCTAACACATGAACACACATTCATACGTTGCAGAAAGAGAGAAAGGAGGAGTTTAGAGAATGAAAATGTGATATCCCAAGTTTACAGCAATATGGGCTATTGCACAGACCTGAACAACCATCAATCACTTAATTAACCCTCGCATTGAGTTTCTCAATGAGGCTAAAATTTATATTAAATGCACCAGTTCAGTTAGACCTGGAGGTTACTTGCTTGCGTTGCCTTTGTGTCACAGGGATTCCCTTCTGTCGTCGTCGTTGCAGGAAAGGGGTTTTCCCGAGTTAGTGATTGGCTGGAAGTTCAGTAGTCGTTGAAGGGATGTCTTGGGCGTTGGCTGAGGATGCGGAGTTGGTCTGGTTGAAGTTTTGAGGCGGTCACAGGCTCGAGTTGAACTCGGAGACAAGGCGTAGCGGCAAAACTTAAACTGAGAACACAAAACAGAAAATAAACTAAAATAAAAGAAAGAAAGGGTGTAACGAGACTAGGTGGTTTTTCTTCTCATCGTGGTGTTAAGTAGCAACTGGCCTGTAGGCCAGAGCACGCTCAAAGAGCGCTAAAAAGCAGCGTCAAAACGCGGTGGCGAGAAGAGAGAAGGGCAAGAAGGGAAGATTTGCTGGTGTCCTGAGTTTTAAACTCGGCGTCTGGACACATCCCATTTGGTGTCTTGACCAATTAGATAGGCTATTATCTTAGCTAGGGGTGTTCCTTCCATCATAAATCAGCATGTTATCAGTCACATGGTCCGAATTTTACACACTCTTGCAAAGTATACTTTTGGATGTGATTTCTATAACCAGAATATGATACATTTGACAAAGAATCAGTTGGAAGAAACGTTTCAAGCTAGAATTGTCAAGCTCATACATACCAAACATGAATAAACCTTAAAGTCATTCAATAGTTATTAAAAAGACATACATAATATGTGCTTAAAACATAATAGTCTAATGTGTGGTTACATACATAATATAGTGTTATGCCTAGCAATGTCCTTTTAGGATGATTTTATGTGCATATGAAAAAGAAAGTCTCTGTGTAGTTCTATGTAGGACATAGGGACATGTTCGGTGAAGACCAGAGAGAGGTTAAAAGGTCTCCTAAAGATTTTCAGTCTCAGTCTTTGTCTTGTATGTGTGGGGGAAAAGTCAATCTAAAGAAGCTTGTGATTTCTCTTGTGGAACACATGTGATGGCCATCTCTTTGACCATTAATCTTGATTATTTGCCCCAAATTTGACGATCTCCTTCCTGCGTTGGACTTATCAATAAGTGTTCTTTTGTCTTAATGTTGTGAGCTGTTCTGTGAAAGAGGCTTGTTGGTAAGGCTTCCTTCAGAGGTTGGAGCAAGGAATCTGATTTATGACGTTGTCCTGTTTTCTTGGGGCCTCTTCTGGAATTTCGGCTCTTCATGTTTCGATGTTCTGATCGAATCTTAGTTTTGTCTGACTCGTTCTGATCCTACACATATTACATAAAGATATAGAGCGACAGCTGATATTTATATGCATTTTAAGTAAAATGTTTTAGAAGATAATATTTAAGTGCTTAGTTTTATGATCAAAGCTCTGGAGTTTCAAAATATGTAATGGAAGGCAATGATGATTGAGAGATGAATGAATAAATGCTCCTCCAAAGCCTGATGACCATATTTGTTACATTTGAACATGACTTATCTAAAAAAAAAAAAAATCAAGTAAATCTAGGTTGCTTCAGTCCAGTAAGTTTTCATCTTATTCTTACATATACTTTATTAAATGAATCAAGATTTTACAGCCAATTATTTATAAAATGATACTAAAAGGTCTTTTACATGCTAGAAAGTATGAACTATCGATCAGATGACAGAAGGCATAGACTGTGTACAACAGGTCTCTCAGCAAAGTTTTGATCATGTTGATTTAGAAGCCTTAGAAATTTGTTTAGCAAATATGATAAACAAATAGGCTTTATAGGGTTAAACATTGGGGCATGACTCATCATTCACTTGAATCATGCGCTTGTTGATTGATGTGATTTTTGATGGTTTTAATTGCATCTTTATTTGTAACCGAACAAAGTTTCTGGTCCTTTCTCTCTCCCCCGTGTTGGTCAGTGGTTGTATTTATTGTCGTCTTGTTATGATAAAGACAGATGGGGTTTCTTAGACACTCCTCCCAAACACATTTGCTGTCATCAGTGTGAAAAAAATAGATCTTGTAGGCATTAAAGATGATGAATCGTGTTCGCCCACACATATCGCATATTTCACATGTTGTTGTTTTCAATCCTTTTTCTGTTTCTCTCACTTCCATTCTCTCTTTTTTCCATTGTTTATTTTATTACTGTACAGTTCTTGAGTCTTGTATGGTACAAAATATCACCGTGGTAACCACAGTTTTTGCCATAGTTACAACATTGTATGTAGAAAATTTGAAAATTATGTAGAAAATAACAACAGTGATGGTTGCCTCAGCAAGCAATCAAACTTAGACTAGACACCCAAACAAACTTGAGCTTCAATTAAACTATCTGTTTGGATACATTTTGAAACGCAACCTCTCAGAAACAGGTGAAATAGTCTGATACTTTCTTCTAAAAAATTCTGCCAAACCCCATGTGCTCAAGAGATACTGCGGAGAGGTGATATTTTTTTCTATTGACAGATTAATAGAAACATGCGCTTCTGTGAAAACGTGAGCAATGGCTCAAAACGGCCTGCTCGATTTCGCCAGACCTTCTCATACGGCCATTATAAAACTCTTTTTCTCTCTTAAACTCACAGGTATTATAAAGAGCAAGGACTCAGCTTTAATGAGATATCACAGCCACTTATGGGAGGTGAGCAACGTTTTAGTTTTTTTTTTTCAAAGGATAAAAATTCTTTTCAAATGAACCTCACTTCACGATCTCGGCTTCCTGTAAGTCATTTGAGCTGGGACATAAATGAATGTGTGAGAAATCAAAAGCTTTAGTTACACTTTATTTTAATAGTCCACTTCAGACATTCTACTAACTATAAGTAACTTTGTAACTAATTCTCATTAATTTGCTACTACATGTCTACTAACTCTCAGAGTAGACTGTTAGGTTAGGTTTAAGGTTAGTAGAATAAGCTGACATGTATTTTCAAAGTTTCTGAAAGTCAGTATGTTGTATATTGTAGACCCATCAAAATAAAGTGTTAGAAGATATTAAGCAGACAGTCTGCTAATACTCTAATGACTGCTAGTTGACATGTAGTTGCAAAGTTACTTACTGTTAGAATGTCTAAAGTGGACTATCGAAATAAAGTGTTACCAAACCTTCATGCAACTAGTGAACTAGACAGTTACTGAGAGATTTCATTATTGCACTAATGAGCAATATAAAACTAGAATTTAGGATGTGGTTTGTGCAATATATTTAAAATAACAAAAAGGACAATTAGGAGTCTTAAAACTCGCCAAAAAGCTCCATTCTGAATACTAAATGTTTGCTTATATGTGTGTGGGTTTACTTGGCTTACTTTAGCTTTCTTCTGCAATATATTAAACATGTTCTAATTGATCTGTATGATCCTCTGGAGTGAATGGGTGCCATCAGAATTAGAGTCCAAAGAGGTGATCAAATGATTGTAAAGTGAGAAACTAAATCATTAGATGTTTTAACTATAAACCATTACTTCTCGCTAATAATCCATAATAATGCTTCCTCTAGCAATAAATTCCATCCAATGTTCCATGAATTTTTTTGATTCACAAAACGTTAATTGATAGACTGGAGTGTGGATTGCTTGTGAATTATATGATGTTTTTTATCAGCTGTTTGGACTCTCATTCTGACGGCACCCATTCGCTGCAGAAGATCCATGGGTGAGTAAGTGATGTAATGCTAAATTCCTCCAAATCTGTTCTGATGAAGAAATAAACTCACCTACATCTTGGATGTCCTGAGGGTGAGTGCATTTTAAGCCAATTTTAATTTTTAGGTGAACTATACACTAGTTGCATTTATAACAAGAAGCCAAGTCATAGTTCTTTGTTTCTCAGGCATGATTTTAAGATACTGAAATTGCCATCGTGTCCAAATTTGTAATGTTTCTAGTCAAAGTTTTCGAATTTTGTTAAATTAGTCCCAAAAGTATGCAAAAGTTGCATTTACAATATACTATAACATTTTCATTTGTGTGCAGACTGTGGAGAGTGTGCCGAACAGTCCATACTTGTTCAGGGTTAGTGTCTATTATTATTTGCCTTATACAAAAACAACAGAAGTCTACGTCTTCTTTTAGACAGCGAGGAAGATGTGTGCGTGCTTTAATTGCTCAGACAGGTGTGAAACAGACACCAGCTGTGATGTGGAAGTGAAACAGAGAGAGGTGCTGGGGTGCAGGAACACAGAGCGCAAGAACAGCAGTCAGACCCACTGAGACAATTACTCAGCATCCACACGCTTCCCCTCAATGAAATTAATGTTTTCTTAAGGCTAATTGTAGATTCTGCTCATTGATTTTAGTGTTACTTTTGAAATCGCATCTCCCGTCGCCGAATGTGTGGCTCACAATGTTACTTGGTAAAGAAATCACACGGTATAACAAGACATACTGAGAGGAAGAAACGGTTTTATGATATCGGTGAGGCAAGTAATTAAGAAAGATAAAATTATACAGCTCTATCACAGATCCTTTTATTTTCATAAATGTCTTTGTCAGTCTCTTTGCCACCATAACGTTAACCATGCACAGAAATGAACATGGAAACCATAGTTTCTGTAAAGTATCATAGTTACTATATTTCCATACTGACTGGTTTTCTGGTCTTAGCTGGTTTAAGGTGGTTTAGCTAGTGTCTAAAACTCTCTAAATCAAACTAGACCAATCTGAGCAGGTCAGCTAATAAATGATTTTAATACTGTAAAAACACTGTTTTATGATGGGATCTCTTTCTTTCACTTTGTTTAACTTGTATTCAGCGCTAATGCCAATTTTTAAAAAGGCGCTATTTTAAGTTTAAAAAAAAAAATGTAATTTATGTAAAATGAAAAAGAAATGCATCGTCTAGAAATGTAATGATATACTGTACATCACCTATGCTACTGAAAATGCATTGATCATGGAAGCCTTTTCAATTCCGGACTCCATCTACATGGCTCAAATTCTCCATGCTTTGCGTTACTGTAAAGAGCGTGAGTCACAGTGTAGCTTTAAATGGTCTTCGTTAGTCTTCTACATTCAGATGCGTCATTAAACTTGTGCATGTACGAATGATGAAAGCATCTCAGTGCAGAAGGCTAATCCCTTGCTTTTAAGACCCCTCTCTGGAGTTCAGACGTGTTGTTGCCATGTATTCTTTTGGCTTTATTGCTGTCGCACCAGTGCAGCATGTGAGCGCTAAGAGACTGTCCTCAGTGGGGGGCTCGTCTCTCCAGTTCATACCCGCTCTAATTGGCCACTGTTTGCATGTAATATTTCTCGGCACTAATAATGAAAATAGCTCATAGATGCCTCACATACACCAGTCTGAGTCTGATCAGTAACGACAAGAAAAATAAAAAGAAACTAACCATGCTATCAAAGAGGACGCAATGTGCAATAGTCTAGATAATACAGAGAGAGAGAAAATACATCAACAAGAGCAGGGATAATTAATAAAGGAAATGTTTTTGTTTATTTCATCGAATTGTATGGTCCTGAGGTTTCCTTTAAGAATCAGTTTTACCTCAGATCTTTTTTCTAAAATGCCTTTGGAGAAATATAAAAAACAAATTACACAGTTATTGACATGCAGTTATTGACATGCACTAAAAAAAAATAGTGTGGATAAAATGATAGTATTTGATGAGAAATATTTGAATTCTTGGCTCTTTGCAGACTTTGACATCTTGGCATGTGTGATCTCAGTTTGAGACAATATTGAGAGACTCACCTTTTCAGGAGAAACATCGGAGAAGCAGGTGATGTGAGCAAGAGTCTCAACTTGCTCTTTGTTTAATCTCATGCTGTCTGGGAGAAACATTTGAGATATTATAGAGATCTCAGTTCTTTCGTGTGTTTTGCCACTCATCTTCATTCATTTTATCAGTTTGACTTTTCTCCCTTAAACATTTTTCCCCCTGATGTTATAGTAGCCAGGATTTGCAAGGATTTTCTTGCCTTTTTCCATAATTCTCAGTAGATTTGTCTGATCTGTTAACAATTCATAATATCACACTCTGACGTACATATAGCTAATGTTAACCTGCATCTGATTTCCTTGTTTATGACACTGATGAGCTGTTTTTATGTTGTCATGCAGCCATTTTTGCAAATGTTGAGTGGTGCCTGGTGCTGGGTTCATCACATTCACATAATGTCAAGAAGAACACCATAGTCATTTAACAGGTCAATAGATTATAAAAGGAATTCAAATGAATCGTTTATACTATTATTTTATTCCCTCTCAGGATTTCTCTTTGGAAATCCAATTTTCCCCCTTGGTGGCGGTGATTTAATTTTGGAATTGGAAATGGAATTGAAAAAAATAATTGCTGTGTTCCAGTTCACGGGGTCCCTATGCAGTGTTGACTGCAACGACATAATACAGAGACAAAACATAAGCCGAGCAGACAACACTGAAAGGTGTTTTTAGTATGACTATACTTTCACGTTTATGAAATGTTTTGGTTCATTGCATTCAGGGGTTAAATTGGGATTTGTTATGTGGGGTGTCTCTGTGGTTTAAGTCTTTTGATGGGTGCACATGTGTATGCAAAGCCTACAAAATCTTATATTAGCTGACAAACTGTAAAATATAACAAGTTGAGAGAGACTGTTATGAACAATAAAATGCTGATCAAAATCATGTTGGCAGTGTGGAAAGTTTGAATCAAATTTAAGACTTTTTAAGACTAAAAAATAAATAAAAAAATCATACCATATTAGCAGGGCAATGTCTAAGGAAACATTAAACTGTAAAAACATGATTTACAGTTGAGAAACTGGTTTTCGCAAAAACAAAATATCTAAATTGATAAATCTTACATTTCAGCCTTTAAACCATTTTTTTAGGAAAGAGATGGGTCAGCAGTGTGATGGTTTAATGATCTACAACAAAATAGAATGAGTTTTGGTGATACCTAAAGGAATATTTAATTACTATTATACTGATTTCTTGCTACAAATAACATCAAAAGTGCAAAAAGTTAGCCAGAAACATACATTTACACACAAACTGACCACCAAATGCAGCTTTTGGACGCCATCTTTATTTTTAGCTCAACCGTCATGGAATGGAACGCACAGGATTGTGGGATATCAAAGGCAGCGAAGGATACATCTATGCTGCCTTCAAAATTTGATCAGAAGAAGGTACCTCCGGAGACAAGAAGTGAAGCAGAATTTGGATTCAGACGTACCTCGATGCCTTCCTGCCTTGGAATGCTTCCTCTGAAGGCAGCATTTTAGAGCTTTCGGATGCAGCCAGGCTTATTGAAAATCCAAAGTGACCGATCCTTTGACCGCATGATGTGGGTTCACAGCAACAGCTTCCAACTGCAAATGGCACACATAGAATCAACATCAGAACTTTTACCTGCTTAGTTATAATAGCCCACACCTGTCCATGAGTCAACTGTCCAATAACTTATGGTCCCTTGAAAAAGGGGGGAGGTACATATTAAAGAGATGTTATTCCTTAAGCACTCCTCCAATTTTGTGAATGTGAATACTCTCAAATGTTTTAAGCCCCTATTCATTATCTATCTATCTATCTATCTATCTATCTATCTATCTATCTATCTATCTATCTATCTATCTATCTATCTATCTATCTACTACATTTGTCTCTTTCTCTCTCACTGTATACATATACACATATAAACACACCATATGTTGTTTGTGGTGCCAAATTGAGCATATATGCTTCTTATTATTTGGAATTGTGCTGAATATTTTGTCCACTTTTCACATTGAACATGTTAAAAAAAAACATCCCTTTATCATCCATTATTCAGTTAAGCTGGGATATGAGAAAGCATTTTGAGATCCGAAACAAATCACATTTCTAAAGTTTATTGCTCCTTCTGGCTGATTTTGCATATTGGAGCAAACAAATGATTCTTCCCACTGTTTCAGTGTGACTTTCTTGCCATCTGGAAATGGCTCTCGGTGCCCTTGATACAGCCAAGAAATCTTAGCTTTTTGGCTCTAACAAGATTTTTTTAACAAGAATATTTGGCAGAAGTGTGAAAGGTCTTTAGAGCGAGTTGATTCAAAGTCCAGTTGATTCAGGCACACTCTCATTAACTTTATGCCCACTTCTCTCTCTCAGCAATGAGCATTTCATGATCAAAGGAAACCTCTGAGGTTAACACACTCTTTCCACACAGCCTGGATTAATGAACAGATTTACCCAGCCTTATCTTGGTCTGCTTCACCTCTTTCTCGTTTCCAGCCCTCTAAACCGCAGCAGGAAGCCCAACCGGTGGCACTGCTGGAACATGTGGCGCGCGTGTACCGGGTCTCTAGACGGGTGTCGGTGCACATGTTGCACATGATTAAAACCTTTGCGATGGATTTCTTCAGCTCACGGGACTCTCTTATATAATACCATCTCAATAATGTGGCTCTTTCTCACGCGGCCGACTTACAGAGGGATCAATCCATCTAAATGCCACCTCACAAAGGAATAGCACTAGTTCAAAACGATGAACTTGGCTCTGTAAGGTGGAAGCGCGCGATCAATATTTCCTCTCTTTTGATAAGTTCTGGTCAGTCAATGGTGCATTGAATATCTAAGACTGACCCCGGTACTGGAGACGGCAGGCGACGCCACTCTCCGGTGCTGAAGTCAATTACGGTAACAAAAGCCACTCCAAAATGCCAATTTAGTCACGACGGATTCATTCAGAGCGTACAGAGCACAGCTGTTGCGTTCCCATTTACAGACGTACGGTTGAAAAGAGTCAACAGCAGCGGTTTTAGCTGCAGAATCAGCCGCTGGGGCAACTTTCAATTTCAGCACTCAGTGTGTGCTGCGAAGAGATGGAAACAAAGGGAAAATAACAAAATATATCACATTTCTCAAACTCACACCTCCCACCGAGTACAATTTGCTCGCAGAGTAATTTGCGGTAATGGTTATTTACGATGGGAGGCAGCTGTAAAGTTTCTTTTCGGTCTCTAGAATCAGCCTGTGAAAAAAGCTCAGCGTTTACAGGTTATTACCAACCATAATGGTCGAATTCTGTTCCTGCAAAAAAAAATTTAATATGGCTTCAGATCCAAACAGGCACTGAGGCTTTTTTTTTTTCCTCCAGATTTTGAGATGACAGTATGGAGGTGGACAGCGAATAGTAATGTGTTTTGGAGGTGAAGTCCTGAACGCCCAGGGCTTGACACGGCTCATCGCCTCACCTTCATCTCACACTCCCACACTCCCGTCAGGAACACCTACAGGAAAGAAAAATCACTTTCACTTTAATTTCTCAATTGTTTATCTTGTAGAGCCAATTGAGATTTTTTAACTTTCAAAGGATTTTTTTTTTTCTTATAAAAAAGACTCCACCAATCATTACACGTGTCAAGCGTTTCAGAAGAGATCTCAGATTGTGCTAACTCATTTCAATTGACCAGTAAACATTTGGCAGATCCATTTCACTATAGGAGAACGTTGTTTTTTTGTTTTTGGTAATTTATTGTAATGTTAAGTTTTTTTTATCCAGGGACCTTATATGCAGATTAATATTGTTGAAATCTCTGTGTACTGTACATATTTTTCATTTTATAATGCTGACTTTTTTTGAATGAATGAATGAAAAAAAAAAAACTTACAAGTCTGCAAGCAAAAGTCAGAGATCTCAATATGAACTCAAATATTTTCAGTTATTTTTCCAAAACCATATGATCCGTGTTTTTGTAGTATCACGGAGATACTATTATAGGTTTTATTAAAATTAATTTTAGTTAAAGTATGAGTAATTTTGTTGTGTTTTGTCAAGTTTTTTTTTATAAATGTCTATATAGTTTTTATTTCAGTTTTAGTTATTTTAAGGTAAACAAAATGGGAAATGTAACTATTTGAAATAATTTGGTCGAATAAAATGTTTTTTGTATTTTTTGTATTATTATATTGTATTGTTATATTTAACAATAGCCATGCAAATGATATGAGCTGCTGCCCAGTTTTATATGGATGTGTTACCATATGCCAAAAAAGCGTAGTTTATGCCATAGTACATCAAAGAAATAAAAGTAGACACCACTGAAAATTTCGACGTATTTGTACATTGTAAAAACAGCCCATACAATTTCAAAAAAAAATTTGTTTTGCTTATTTAGGGTATTTAAGGAGAAACAGCTGAAACAAAGTTGAAATCAAAGTTGAGGTTATGAAAAAGCAATCATAGAGCATAGGTAGATGAAATCGGTGGAACTGCGGTAAAGCATGGAAAAAACACACAGTATAGCTTTTTAAAGGTAAGAAGGATTAGCCAGCTTTCAGGTGGGTATTTGCTCTCTTTCTTTAGAGTATGAACTAGTTTTGTTTTTTTTAGTTCACGCTTTCTTTTATTCGCCCTCTTCCTGCTGCTTTGCCAAGACCGCCGTGTAATTACGGTGTTTCTATTCACAGGTATGACTTATCTGTGTGGAAAATCAGCTCCGTGGTGATGACAAACAACTCTGACATTATATTTCACATCTTGATTTCTAACATAACCAATGGCGCTTGTTTGTTTGCATTATTATTGCCATTGCTCCATACTTGGAGTCAGTGATTTGGCCCCTAAATATTTATTATGATCTGATGTTTTCTGTCTTTCATTCAGACATTTTAATGAAAGGGACCCAATATGACAAGCTTCTTCCAGTTTAATGGTACACTGAGTCACAGGAACACCAACTTACTCTCATTATCTAAATAAATGAACATACATGGCTGTGTGACTGAAGATGAGGTGAAGACCAGCTGAGATTTAAGGAAACGTGGCTTCGAGGTTAGTGCACATGCTCTAACATATTGAGCTGTGGTGCTCATGTGTGATAGAAGTTCAAACCAAGTTTTTCCATCATTTACAATATCTTTATCCACAATTTTATGACTATAAAAGGGTAAAAAAAAAAGAAGAATGAAAGGAGCAGATCATACCATTCAGTACAAGTGTGAGTACTGATGTCCATTTTTTCATAACCAATTTTTGGAACAAGTCATTTATTTAGACTAAAGTTATCTCGTTTATGTATTAAATTCATGCAAATTTACAAACAGAAGTCATCTGTAAATTAGGATGGTGAGTCAGAAATATCATAATTTATAGATTTAAGCAGCTCATGAGACTCCAGGCCATTCACAATGAGAACAATTAAGATACCTATAATGATAATTAAATTAGCACCCACATCAATGCATGATAATATTCTGTTTATTATAAGCACAGGCTGCAGTTTTGCTGTCTTCAAATACTTGAGCTCTTCAATGCAATTGGATTTTGATTGGCTGTCAGTGTTTTTATCATTGGTCAGCTGGGGGAAAAAAAAAAAAAATGCTGTGAAATTGATTCCAGAAATATAATTACTTTCTGTCGTTATTGCTATCGTTGAGGTGTGGACTTTACTATTCTTACAGAATTAGAACAATTATTAAAACTTTCTAGTTATCTTAATCATTATAGTTATTGTCATTGGTGTGAACGAGCCTTTAATGTAGTTCTCTGTTGAATTATAAGCTTTGCCTCAGATGTTTCTCTTAAAATCCCTGAGGAAATTTAAAAAAAGACGCAAATAAGACAATAGTTGACATACAGTAAGAGTATAGAGCTATAAAGTTAATGTGGCATAACTCATCATTTGTTCTTGGAAGAATTTGATGAGTTCATTCCTATAAGGCTATGAGATTTTTCCTGGTAAAAGTCAAAAAAGAATATAAAACAATTTTAATGGACTCAGCGCAGTATGACTTTGGTTGTTCTTTATAGCTCTGACTTAAACCGTAACCTTTCAGCCTCCTGTTGCTGGACAATTATTTCCTTGATTTCTCATCCTTGCTGCTGTCACATTACATGGAAGCAGGGAGAACGCAGAAGGCGTGAAATGGCTTCAAACAGTCTTTAATGACAAAAACACAGGGCATAATCTAACATCGGTGCCGTTCGAAACTCACGAACATAACTAGTGACAAAGCATCAAGTAGATCCGACAAATGTAGGCAGAACAAACAAGATCTTAAATGCAGGGGATAATTAAAAAACACAGGTGCAAGGAATCATGATGAACTAAACGAGAAATAATCAATAAACTAAACAAGAACAGGAAAAAGACCATATAAGGAAAACCAGGAACAGAGGTAAAAGAAGGAAAAACAAGTCCAAAAGCCTGACAGCCGCCAGTGGACCTGTTCCAGGACCGACCGCTGTGCTTTCGTTTGCAGCCGTTCCTATTTAAATCCCCTCCCTGGCAATTAATCACTCTCTTAATTGGATCTGTGCATCTTAATTGTAAAGGGCCTCTTGGTTAGTTTCAATCTGTGACTCTGATGTAGAAGGAAGGAGGTTTTAATTAATGACTTGGGTTTGCAAAAGGCAAGATACCAGAGATATCCCACTGTTTTCCTTCACCGCGGGACCCCGTCTACCCCACGCTCTCTGTGATAGATAACTGCAAACTTGTCAAAAACATGCTGTCAGGGATTTTTGGAAACATGGTTTGTAAACGTGCAAGTTTTTTGGAGAACTATAGGGATAAAAAGTTCTCTGGCAAGTGAATTATGCTATGAAAGTAGAAGTGTTTTGGTCTTTGGCGGTGACTGTCCCTCATGTGGCAACTGTCTAATCCTGACATCAAGAACAGAAGACACTGAGCACTCTGGGTATTTGTGTGGCCGTTTCCTGCTGCAGCATTTGGGAATAATCCTAATATTGATGAATGTTTTAACCAAGCAAAACACTGAGCTGCTATGCATGCACCTCAGAAGCATTTAGCAACTAGAGATAGCAATTTTTTAAGCAACAATAGGAGTAGTTATTGCTCATTTAAGGATAGTGATTTGAACAACCTCCTATAGCAACTGCATTATAACATATCAATTTCCTAAAAACCACTCACTATGACTTAGTAATCACATTCTAATATTCATATAACTACATATTTACGTTCTATATTCTCATATATATATATATATATATATATATATATATATATATATATTGTATATATACAAATATAATATATTTACTAAATATTTTCACTTTTCACTGGCCCATCACAAAAATAAATAAATAAAATCAAAATTACACTCTGTATTAATACTTTCATATATACAGTGGTGGGCAAAATGATTAGAACACTCGTATTTTCACCAGATAATTTTTTTTTTATTTCTATCTTTTATTGTATATCAGTTTACATTTCCAAACATTCATTTAGCCAGTAATTGTAATAATCCAGTGAGATTTTTGTTTGCACAAGGAGTCTGGCAACAGCCAGTGCTCCACACGGAGATCTGATCTGATCATCATCAGTCTGTCTGGAATGACATGAAGAAACAGAACAAACTGAGACAGACTAAATCCAGGAGAACTGTGACAACGTCTCCAAGATGCTTCAAGAAAGCTACCTGCAAAGCTACAGAACTGTTAAAAGTTTTAGGCACTTGTGTAAAAATGCTGTAAAATGAGGATCCTGTCAAAAAATAATGTAATAAATAGATTTTCTTTATCAATTAACTTCTATTAACTAAATTAAATCAACATTTGGTGTGACCATCCTTTGTGTTTAAAGCAGCTTTTGCCCTCGGTGCACTTGTGCATGGTTTTTCAGGGAGTTTTGCAGGTAGGTCTCTTGGAGACGTTGCCACAGTTCTTCTGGATTTAGTCTGTCTCAGTTTCTTCATGTCATTCCAGACAGACTGAATAATGATCAGATCAGATCTCTGTGTGGAGCACTGACTGTTGTCAGACAGTGCTAACTGGATTATTACAATTAATATGAATTAAAAATACAATTAATTAAAAACTGATATTTCCTACTGACACACTACAGCGAAAGATAGAAATAACTGACTTAAAACCATTTTTTAGCTGGTGAAAATACTAGTGTTCTAATCATTTTGGCCACCACTTTTGCCAGGACAAATTGATTTGAATATTTTTACGCTTGTTAAATATTTTCACTGGCCCCACGACAAAAAAAATAATAATAATTTTTATATTTGCTAGAAATATTTATTGAAATGCTTAAGTTGAGAAAAAGAACAACAAATTTTTGCGATGTAAATAAAAATTAAAAAATTAAAAAAATTGGAAGTAAGCTGGAAATTGAAGTAAGCTTAATTATGATGCAAAACATTACTATACTGAAACGGTGTGATAGTGAATGGTTTGATTAGTTGGTTTTCAACATATTCTTAAATCAGCAATACATAGAAAACATCACAGTGAAAGGCATAAAAATCAATGTAAAATACTGAAATCAGAATAAGAAAGAGCTTTATTGCAAAGTATGCTTGCGCATACAAGGAATTTGTTTTAGTGACATAAGCTTCCAGTACACCGAGACAAGAACACACAGACAATAAAAATAAGATGAGAATAAAAAAATACACATATGTAAATATAAATGGGCAAAAATGTTAAAGTAAATAAATTGTATGTACAGTTGTGCTATAGATGATAGAATAGAATAGAATAGAATAGAATAGAATAGAATAGAATAGAATAGAAGGAGATGCAGGGATGTGCTAGGATGGAGGTGGTAACAAAAACATATAAGGTTATTGCACATTTTTATTGCATGATGTGGGGAACATTTAACTGTTCATAATGGAGATTGCCTGGGGGAAGAAACTGTTCTTGTGCCTGCTGTCCTGGTATTTGAGGCTCTGTAGCGCCAGCCAGATGGCAAATGTTAAAAAAGGGGGTGACTTGGATGTGAGGGATCCAGAGTGATTTTCTGAGCCCTTTTCCTCACTCTGGATGTATACAGTTCTTGGAGGGAGGGCAGGGGAGCACCAATAATATTGCACAGCTGGTGACAATTAGACCCAACCTCTCTTACAATCCTTATTACTGTACCGTTTTATAGTGTACAGGCCAGTATTTATGTTCTTATGGTCCAATAATAAACATTAATGATTATCACGTACATTTGCTTTTATGCTTTGCAACTTTGTTTAAATACTGTTTTGCCAATTCTTTTCTGCAAAGTAAATTTATCAAGCTGGCTGACATAGATGAGGTTTTGTTGTTTTGTTGAAGTCTGACAGTCTTGAAGTCACAATTGATAAATGACTAATGTTTTGCACTGTAGGCTATGCCATCAGTTTCCAGCAAAACTGTCACAGAGTTACACTATAACTTTACATTTCTTGCTATTATTGCAGATAGAATAGAACATCAATTATTTGTTGTAAAGTGTCTTTTCAGTGTTGATAAAATGTTGCATACATATAGCTTTTTGATACTGTTATAATTATTATTATTATTATTATTTTTTGTGAGGCCAGTGGAATGCAAGGCTGTGACGTCCCTATAAAAAAATCCCTATTGTTGCCCAAAATAATACTTCCCTGATACCAATGGTGAATGTCTCGATTAGCAGATATTTTAGCATCACTGTCAGTGCATTAATTGTAGAGGAAATCCCTGGGGAAGAGCCGGGGTTAAGAGCCCTAATCACGTGTATAATGGCTTGAAGACAGAACTGACGTCTTAATAATACTTCATGGGTCACCCCTTCTCACAAATGATCCCGTGACCTTTATAGCAGAAACGCTAATCCTGAACAATTACTGTGTGCGTCCACAGGCGAACAGTGGCGGGGCTTTCCAAATTATCGTCTTAAAGAGCTGGACGGCAGGCACTAGCAAGGGATTGTGAGATTGACAGTGCAGTGGAGCAAGCGGTGAGGGGGAAAAAAGCAGGATGGCAGCCATTCTCTGAGGTGAAGACAATCCAAGGTTGTGATGTCTGGCACAAATTGCTAGCTTAAAGGAAACATCCTGTCAAAAAATTAACGCACCATATTGTTCTAAACCATTCACACTGTTGAATCCAACTAGAGCAACAACAACTCAAAAACCATGGTTGTCAAGCTGCCAAAAGTACACTTTTAGAATAAAAGGTACAGAGACTATCACTGGGATGGCACTTTATCAAAATGTACATTTTACCTTATTTACCCCTATCGCTTATAAAAATGAACTATGGTTTTATTGTAGTAAAAGTGTATGGCTTTTTGGCGTATTGATTACCATTTGTATAACCACAGTTTTACTACAAATACCATGGTTAAACTATGGTTAGTGTAGTAAAACCATGGTTAATTTTCTTAAGTGATATTAGTCCCTAAATGGTACAAAGTAGTACTTTTTGAAAGGATATCTCTCCAGAGATTTTTGAACTTTTTTTTTTCCTGAGAGTGTAGAAAAAAAACAAAACCCTGAAAATGCAGAATGAGATTTGAGAGCTGCAGCAGAGAGGAAGATTTTCAGTGAATCCCTGCATAAATTTCACCCAGCAAATGCATTTTGCACAACTTCAGCGTGAGTAAATGATGACAGAGCTCTCATTCCTGTGTACAGAGTTCTGGCAACCGGCACGTTCCATTACTGGTCGGGTGGTAAGATCACAAACTTCCCGCTGTGCAATCAGATGACGAGAGAAAGTTTTGCTTCCCAGCAGAACTCTCTAGTTGCTGTGCTGAGCTGCACATATATGGTTGCTATTGGAAACAGAGGCTTGGCGGAGCTCTGGTGGGTATAAAGTGATCTCGGTCGCTCCAAGCTCAGATCCAGTTTAAAGCACATAAATCTAGGGCAAGACCTTCACTATCAAACATCAGTACTAAAATCAATACTGCTTTTATTTCAATCCACCTCATTTTTAACATGAGTGGGCGTGGCCATTTGTAACATTTGAATGGGCGGGCCTTCCGGTGTCATTGGCTTCCATGTACAAAAACAGCTTGATATTGGAAACTGGTATATAATTTTCATTTATTACCATAAATACTTTTTTTTTGTTGTTGTTGACTGCATTTTGATATTTCTTCAAGTTATTTACTTATAGGGATCTAATGAATCAAAGTCTCACACATTCACTGAAAAAAATTTTAATAAAAAATGTTTATATGTAGGCTAGAAGAGGATTTGTGTGCATTGTAAATTGTGGGAATCATTTTTGTATGAAAATTATAGATAATGGGGAGTGTTAAATTTAAAAGTCATATTAAAAGTTCTGCAAAACAGCCATCAAAGGAGTTAGAAGCCGAAGAGCACTTTTTTCCAAAGGCGGGCGAAAGCCTCTAAAGTCTGCATGGGGACGCTTTGGCAGTGTGTTTTTGTGCATAAGCTGCCAGTGGCAGCAATGCTGAAGCATCTTCTCTCGAGCTGTCAGCGGCCATGCATGTTACTCACAGCTTGTCTTTGCGGGTTCACAGCTGTGGAGAGGCCCATATTGCGTCTAGAAGCATGGAAACACAACATTGCCATCTGAAATGAGCTATGTGCTCTAAGAAAAGTGAAGAACATGATATGTGAAGTGAGTTTCAGTTCTGATAGCAATGAAAAAGATTAAACTGTTCTTGAGACTTTTTAGGCGAATTATGAGAACTTGAATTGGATCTGTACAGAGTTGAATAAGTATGCATGTCTGAGAGCATTTGTAGTCAAACAGTGCCCTCTTTTTGTTTGAGGAAATAGCATGTGCACAACAGGATAACCGGATTATTGATCACAAACATCTGCTGCCCTCTTCTGTCAGGATATAATGCACTTTACTCTGCAAATGACTACTGTTTGCAAAATAAAAATAAAAATGTTGATTTGTGAAATAGCAAAAATGTTGTATTGTATTACTGCAAAGACAAAGTCTACTATTATTAATATGGGAACACTATTTCCCATATTCAGACTAGAGTTAAGGATTAATGTAATATTATTTATTTTATTTCTATTATTTCTTTGTATCTACATTATGTGATTGATTTACATGATAGCAGTGTTCTGTATAGATTTATCTGCTATATTTTATACATTTCCATGCATCTTAAAATTAAATATAAATGTCTGCATAACATACAGCATCCACCAGGAGCACTTGATTAAGATTAAGATTAATTTTTTTGACATGTAATACCAGATGTGCCCACTAGATGTAGGCAGAGTTCAACAATTGTGATGTTTAATTACAGCACCGTTAAATCATTGACAGCCTACACATGCCATACCAAGATATCGCCTTGTCATATGCACAAGATTTTCATTACTTACTCCTTTAATTTCTATCAGGTTACATTACTATCGTTTTGTGAGGTACAGTAATTCCAGAATGATATGCTGACAGTCGCAAAGAGATTTTAAATTCCATGTGGCTAGTCAGATAAAAAAGTAGTAGCATTAGTAATCATAACAACAATGCTAATAATAATAAAAGAATACTCATATTTTCACTTTAATAACCATTATTCACATTTTTCTTCACATACTAAAGTAATAAAGTACTTTAATGGTCTCATAAGCAGTGTTGGGCAGTAACTAGTTACTAATAATTTAGTTACTGTAATAATATTACTTTTTGCAGTAACTAGTAGTGTAACTAATTACTAATAAGATTTCAGTAATAATATTACAGTTACCATCCATAAAACAGCTTAGTTATTTTTGATGCCTCAACACCGCTGATTTAAAATCCAACAATCAAATATTACCTAGATTTATTTTCATAATTCTCACGACTCGCACATGCATGTGATGTCCCCAGTGCAGCAGGCAAGCTTGGAATATGGAAAAGCTTACATTCATAGAAATACCGCATTATATTGATTTTGTCAGGAAAAAGATGATCTGAACATTGTTGTGTATTACTTTACTGGCATGACATCCCACCCACATCCCTCTCTGATCAGCATGTGGTACATTATATTACTATAAATAAATAAATATTTTTGGAATATTAAACAGTTTCTTACAAACTTATTTGAGCTGATAAAATACATAATGAAATATAATCACATATGGGTAACAGATAAATTACAATTAGCTTCAAGCTACACATGACGATTAATTAGATTAATACAACACTTCTACTCAAATGTCACTATCAATCACTATTGAGTGTTTGTAATAACTTCTGACTGTGATCCAGTGTGGATGTTGGTCAAATGATGAGGCAGAAATATGTTATTAGTAACATTCTAGAAGAATTTTATGTGGAAGATACACAGTTACAACTTCTGTGGGGCGTGAAGAAAAGTAATGTAACTAGTAGTGTAACTAATTACTGTTGCCAGAAAGTAATAAGTAAAGTAACAATATTACTTTTGAAAGGAGTAACTAGTAATGAGTAATATATTACATTCTTTGAGTAACTAGCCCAAGACTGCTCATAAGTGAAATAGCAGATCATAATTATTTCGTTTTATTATTATTATGAATCGTATTCAAAATTTCCCTTTTGGCATCATTAAAGTATATTGATCTAGTGCGAGCTATGCATGATATATGCAGAAATTAGTTCTATAATGCGAGACTTCAATGCACACTATTCCCTCAGAATAAGCGGCACACCCCGGGAGCGAGCACTTTCTGAATGCCTGACTGACTTGTACCGTCGACCAAACTTGACAGTTCCTGTCATCCGCCTCCAGAAGGTTTTCTTCACAGCTCCCGCCTCCCGTCTCCTGCTCGAGCCCTCGCTTCCTGTCAATCACCCGTTTGGAATCACGCTAGTGTGCGCACGCAGCTCCGCTGATGTAGGAGGAGACGCTGCTGTCATCTGCAAAAAAAAGTGGCATAATCCATTTTTAAAGGCAACGGGCTTTTCCCCCCCTTCCAGGAATTTAAAATTTTCTACAAGTATTGTGACTGAGGACTGAGCGCTCCCGTGACACAAAACGACACGAGAGGGAATGTTTTTGACATTATTCAATTACTCGCTGTGAAGCAGTGACGCTTCATTCACCTTCTTTTCTGAGGAGGAATCTCTTTTTTCCTCCATTTGAAGGGGTGGATAAGGCTGGAGAGGGGGGACATAGGGAAAGTGGATGTCGCGACTGTGCGATCTGTCCCGTTTTCACCGGGACCCGTGTTGGTGGTGAGCCGCCGCGGAGCCGTTGTGGGAGTGTCGCACGCACGCGAGGATAGTTTGCCCTGGATTTTTCAATCATTTGCGAGATAAGGCTCCAGGACCTCCTCCTCCTCCTCGTCGTTGTCGTCGACGCTGCCCTCCCTTCCTCATCCTCCCGGTTTTTTCTTCCTCTCTTACCTCCGTGATTTTGCCGCGGTCCGCACGCGGGGTAGAGGCTCGCGCTCACCGCGAGAGGACTGAACGCAGCGCGCGAGGCCCCCGACCCCCTCCCCCACTCTCAAACCCCCTTCAGATCATCTCCTCACCTCCCTTCTCATTTTTTCCCGTCTTCTTAATATTTTTCCTCAGAGGAGGAGGATTGGGGGTTATTTCATTTTCACCCGCCTTTTTTCCAGCGGCCACTCGAACCGAGTGATATTTTCGTGTTTTTTTTTTTTTTTTCCTCGTTTCTGAAGCCCCGACGAGGCCGGGCTGTGTACAGAAAAGCAGTGGGGATGACTTTAGAGTCGATGATGGCCTGCTGCCTGAGCGAAGAGGCCAAGGAGTCGAAACGAATCAACGCCGAAATCGATAAGCAGCTGCGTCGAGACAAACGCGACGCGAGACGGGAGTTGAAGCTGCTCCTGCTCGGTACGAATTCCGCCGTTGCCGCCGTTAAACTCACTCATACACACAAATATACAGTCAGTCGACAGGTTTCGCTGTGGTTTTCAGCGGTGACTTGTGGTGCTAAACACGCCACCTCTGTTTTATCGCGGTGGCAGTTTTGTAGTTTAGATTTAAAGTGCTTGCGGTTAATGTTTTTTTTTTTTTTTAATCCAAGTGAATAGTTTGAAGGCTGTCGGCGTTAGCGAATGGTGCTAAAGCGTTAGCGCGTTAGCATACGCGGGCCGAATGCTGGACAGGGCCTGGCATGCAACAACACACAAATCTCAGCATGCTCTCTGTTGAATGCATATGCACGTACATGTTGGTGTACATCAGAGGCGAAATGGTTGTACACTGGCTGATTTGTTTTTCTAGCTGTCAGTTTTGTGTTATGAGTCAACCCAAGTGGTCTGTTGTATGATAATGCATGTTGAATGCAGCTAGAGAGGAATATGTTGCAATTGAGGATGATTGTACTGTATGGCAAGAGTTGCTTTGCACAGTGTCAGTAAGTGCAAAGTAAGCGAGAATGTATTGTGGTTTGTGCAACTGCATGAATCCTGTCCGATTACAGTATTCAAATCTTAGGGAAATCAGGCTGAGGTTTGTGAGCATGTCAGCTGAGCATTTATTGCTTTAGTGATGGACGTGTAAATGCTTTTCAGTAGGTGCAGATTATGTTTTTCCCCTTGATAATCTCAAAGTTAATGAGAAAAAATCAATTAGTATGTAAGTATCAGCCTTGAGTGCAAAACATCAATCAACGTGTGCATCTTGGGAGCATTACCACGTCAGTCTGTGCCACCTGTCAAATTTGGGTCGTGTTGCACTTTTAGCATTTATTCCTGGGTTGAATTATCTCAAAATGGTGGACAGTTATTGCCTTATGAGGGCGTGAGTGCTCTGCACACTGGACTCTGGTTACTCCCAAGGAAGGAGAATTGGATGCTTTATCATGCCGTGAAGTTTGGTTGCTGTTCTGTCTATGACTCAGTGAGTTGGTAAGCAGTGATATCTGACACGGACAGCCTTCATTCATTTCCTATTAGTCAGGACTGTTTTTCCGCTTGAAACCACAAAATGAGCTGCTCGTATTAAAATGGATCATTAGGATGAAACCATGAGCTGATGACAAAGTCAGATAGGGAGAGACTGACAGAAGTGTGAGTTTTGGTGAAATCGTGCTGAAATGATGTCCAATTGACCCTCGTTAAACTCCGCCCACCTTGGTTACGGTTGCCAAGTCGGAGAAGCTTTACAGAACATCCCATTGGAATGAACTTGAGATTTCCATGAACAATATGATTTCTTTCTAGTAAAATGTTTTTTCTGAAATTAAAGGTCTACGGGATTCCCGACGAGGATGCATGTGTTTGACGTAGATGCATTTAACAACTGTTCTGTTTCATTAAACCAAAGATATCTCTGCTTATCGATATCAAAACAAGACTTTAGTTGACTGATAAGCATTTGTTCAGTTTCTGCGGGATTTTTAGATGTTAATGTGTCGTTCATGAGCATGTTTCGCTGAAAATGTTAATAGAAATTTCCAAGAGATGTCTGGGATGTTCTGTGACGCTAACCGGGGGGAAGGGGGAGTGTAAGGAAGGGTCAGTTGACTAGAAATTCTGATCTCTGTTATTTTGAATCTGTTAATTGAAACATTGGTCAACCTGTATGCAGGATTATTTTACCTCTCATTTGAAGTTGTCACCACGCAAGCTTTTCAAGGCAACCCAAGCTTTGCATAAGCCTTCCTGAACCCTGGATAGGAAAAGGAGCAGTTCTGTAACAGTGAATGATTCTGAGGACACAGTGGCTCCTATGTGGCTCTGTGACCTCTGTGAAAATACATGAGATTGACCTTTACTGCTATGAGAATTAATAAGTAAAAGTTCTCTCCCATTCACTATCCCTGTGCCACCAAAGGAAGTATAAAAAAAGCAGCTTGTTGGTGCTCAGTCATCCTATTAATGGCCCATCCTAAATAAGTTAAAACTGTCAGCCTAACTCTGGATAAGTCTTGGCTAGTCTGGATTAGCCAAGACCTTAATAGGCTTTGCGAACACATATTTGCTCCATTGCTGATACTATAGCTGCTTTGTGTTAACCAGTCTGTAAAAACAGCTTAGTCTAGATAGTTAAGCTTTAAAAAATTGTGGTTATTAGCAGGGCTGCGTGATATTTCAGATATTCACAATGCATATGCAATGATTTTCGGCCAAATTTGTGCTATCTTGTCTTGCGGCTCGGATGTACAAGAGCATTGTTTCTATGTGGCAATATTCCTGTGCTGAAATGCTTTTTCTTTATCATTTTTTCTTCGTTCATGCTTTCCCTGGGAATCAATCCCCTCTATGATCTACCTGTAGTCAAACAGTAGAGCATGGTGCTAGCAACACCAAGATCATGGGTTTGATTCCCACAAAATGCATGGACTGATAAAATGCAATGTAAGTTGCTTGTATAAAAGTGCTTGAACATTTTCTCATATTCTCTTACAAACCTTTTGAAGTAATTTTTATCATCTAGAGCATTTTTGTTTGTTTTAGTCCAGAAAATAAACCACCTTGTGCCTTTCAGGGCACGGCTGTTTTGAATCTGATTCAAGTTCGCATCCCCAATGCCTGTTTCATTAGGATCATCTCTTTGTGCCTTTAGTTTGCTTGGGCTACAGGTAATGCAGATTCACTGTTGAATTCAGTGAAATGTAGAATTTGTCCTATTTTTGAATGACTTTCATTGTACACTTTCACGCTGAAACATACTGGGACAGTGTTCTATTTTCAATGGGCTGCAAAATGGAAAGCAATGCATTGGTTTAAATTAACAGGACTAACATTTGTATTGCTGATTTTCTCTTCTGAGGTCACTGGCTTAACAATAATTGTTTAAATGTTTTTGCAAAAAAAGTGCATTGTTAAAGTTAAGTTTATGAATTTCCTGCTGTCTGCGCTCTAGTAATGTGCTGTGTATTGTTTGAAAGCTCAGAGAGTCTTTATGTAGCTGTGACCTTTTGAACTGAAATCTGGATGTTATGTCATTCACAATGTGAGATATTAAATCATTTCAGTTGCACAGAGAAACATATTTTCTGTATGACCTCTGAAAACAAAGTAGTGTTGTGCTTTTAGCCTTTAACCAACCTTAACAGTAGTACAGGAGATTAGGCCTGTTTCTGGAGATGTAACTGACTGTAAAGTTTTGTTAGGCCTGCAAAAAATATAGGAAACAGGCTATGATATGTTTTTAATAAATAAGAAATTGGAATTTTAAAATATGCTGGTCTACTTCCCTGCAAGAGGTTAGTCTGTGTTGTTTAGCTTCTCAGATCTTCTCAGAAGTCTTCTACACATTCAAGTTTGGTAGCAACAAAACGCATATGCACAGCTTAGTAGTGTAGCCATATCACTTAAGCATGATTGCTCATTTAAGAAATTCCCAGAGATTCCTAATTATGTAATCAGGAAGCATTCACAAATATGCTGTATCTTGCTGTCATCTTATGGGGTCCAAGTATGAGATTTCCACCAAGTTATAATCTCATGCATGCTCTCAATTATGGAGATGTTCTCCTGATGATACAATCCTACTGTTAATGTTAACAGTGTGTTTTATGAACCACGTTTTATGAGATGCTTTCACCCATGCAACCTTAACATAAATGAACAAGCATGTCATAATGGATTTAATGGACTGTTCATTATTGTATACTGTATATTGCTATCGTATGGACTAGTGTTGTCAAAAGACCCGGTACTTCGGTACCAAGTCGGTACTAAAAAAGTGAAAACGTCACGGTACCAGGTTTTTTTAAGTACCGGTGGTACCGAGTACCCGGTCAACCCGGTTCTTGACGCGTACGGACCGATGATTTCCGCGATGCAGAAAACGCGGACGGAATCTCGGAATCCAGTTATAAAAACGGAATTTACAGTTTAGCACGGAATGTCACGGAGTTTGTCAAAGTTTGGATGAATTAATCAAAAGTAGGTCATTGCACTTAAATCAAATCGCGACGTGGACTAGTATCTGTAAATATTAAGCTGCAAAAGTCGATTCAAATATGAATCCTGCATGTTCTGCGAGCCTCTGTGTGAGTGAATGAATGGCAGAGACGCGCGGTTTTTTCTTTTTTTTACTACATACACTGAAGCGCGCCTGATGCTCGCTGTGATTCATCATCTGCCGTCTCAATGAGGACATAAATACATAAACAACATCTACAGAACTGCTCTGAGAGTCCCCTCGCGAGCATTTTACCGTTTCATTGAGTAAAACCAGCGTCATATAGCTACACAGAAATGTAAAGGTATTCACAGCAACCCGTCAAAATAAAAGTTCATCTTAAAGACATTGTGCCAGAAATATAATTTTACATATATATAATTTTTTTTAATTTATTTTTTATTTTAAATTTTTTTTAAAGAAGTCACAATATTTCTTCCATAGTTTAATTTTAATAGTAAATCCCCTTTATTTACCAAAACAATACAATGTGTTTAAATTTAATTAATTAAAAGACAAATTCAATTTGGGTGAAACTTGTTTACTGTTTTTCATACTTTTATTACTTGCGAAAAAACTTGAAACACAATTTAAATAAAGTATAAAGAATGGCATTGATTTTTGTACATTTTTATTTTTGTTTGACTTTATTAAAAATAGTGTTTTTTTTTTAATTAGCATGTGGTACCGAAATTGGTACCGAGAACCGTGGATTTTGACTGGTATCGGTACCGAATACTGAAATTTTGGTACCGTGACAACACTAGTATGGACATAAGATGTTTGGCCCAGTTCAAATTTCGTTCAGAAGTCATTCACAAACTCGTTGTTCCAGTCATTGTATTTTAACTCGTCCTAATCCGCTTCTTCACCCATTTGACCCCCGCTCGGTAAAGAGTTCGTTTTATCCAGCTTCTCGATGGCTTAGTTTGACAGGGCCATGACTTCCTGCCAGTGCCATTCATTTTGTCTCTCGCTTCACTGAGCTGGCCGCTCCACCCTTTCCCGCTGTCCATGCGGTCTGTGTTGCCTCTGGTCTGCCCTGAAGCCCTTATCAGGCTATGGAAGAGCCGGGTGCACTGGGCCTTGTCACTCTCTGTACTTGGTCAAAACAGATTAAAGTTAGAATTTGTCCCCCAAAATGAGGTATCCTCTTTTGGAATGGACAGTATTGTAGAAGTGATTCTGGTCTGTAACTGGTGCAGAGGTTCTTGCACTGGGCTGCATATATTTCTTGCTTGTTAATGGTTTGAGGTGTGCAGTTGTATAAGGGTCTCTGGTGACGTACTCGCACTGTTCTGGCTTCAACCTTGAAGATTTTATAAAGATGAGTCGAATGACCGCTGCAGCAGTTTTAAACCTCAATCCCCAATCAAGCATGCAACACCGCAATTGTGTCATTTTAGTATTATTTACATATAGTATTTATTCATATTTTGAATTGGCTTTTATTTTTAAATGTTCAGTTCTATAACATTTTAGTACTTTTGTTATTTGTTTTCATTTCTATCTTTATTCATTTCTATTAAAATTTTTAAATGCTTCCATTTAGCTTTTTATTTCAGTTTTAAATTTTGCAATTTTAGTACTTAAACTTAAACTTTATTTCTGTTAGTTACCAAGGCGACATTTCTAAATTTAGGTCATTCGTCTAATATTTATTTTACTTAAGAGACAGAGAGACAGAGCGTTAGGCTATTTATCTATGTATCTATTTATCTTGCCTTGCTTTGCCTTAGTTATTTTTTGATTATTTAAATATTGTCTGTCTTTCAGTGCTTTTTGACATTGTGTTTTTCTTTTGTGTCCTGTTTGTAATTTCTTAGTTTAATGAAGTAAACTAATTCTAGCCAAGAGGTCAATCTATGACGTTTAGATCCTCTGTTGGAGTTTAAACTTCAGTCTGTAGCAGAAGTTGAAATTTTCATTCTCCTACATTTACTTGCATATGAGTGGAGCACAGTGTGTAGTTTCACCACGTCTTTGCACTAAACCTTTTACTTTAAGGGTAGGTTGGCCAGTGTCACAGATAAATGTGAACGACTAAACCAGCCGATTTGGTTTCAGCTTTTTACGCACCAAAAATGGCCTGGTGATTTGGTGTGAGTTTGCATTGTTGACAGCGTGTTAGCATTGGCAGGAGTTGTTTTGGAGTGCTCTGTTCCTGGCTGCCCTACTGAAGATTAAACTTCGCTTCTGTCGGCCACATCATGTTTCAGTAAGGGCCTTGGCTTCTATACACTTTCACTTTCAATTGTGGTGCTCCCAGGACACATCTGTCTTGTTTTTTAATACGCAGTCCTTTAATGAAACCCTGCTTTGTTTTCAGAGCAACACTTGAACTGTTCTCCGATCAGTCACCGTCCCTCTTTCCACTCCCTCCCAAGCAAGGCTTTACGGTGGTTTCCATGGCCAGTGCAAACAAGAGGATTTGCACTTTGGACTTCCACCTAGCAGGTGACGAAACTCTTGGCCGGAGTGTGCATCAGGTGTCTGCGCAGGGCTTTTGTTTGATTGCGACTCACCGTCGCAGGGCATAATGGATATATGAATGTGCTGTGACATCCGTCATGATCAAATAAGGCAATGCAGTCATGACTGTGCCTCTGTGACGAGCCGCTGTGACAGGCCCGTCTAGAGCTGGAGGGTTGCTTCCTGTCACTCCTGTCCATGTTAGGAGAGCTGATAGACCGAGTTTATCACAGAACCACCCGCTTTCTCTGCTTGGAGAGCGGTGGATCTATGCTGGATGTTAGTGCCAGTCATTGAGATGATTTTTCATCTTATCACTACCAGGAACTAGGAAACTCAATAAAAATCTCCAAGATTCACATTTATGCTGCAGCAAAATGTGGCTTTGCTTCATTATGATGTTTTTGTCAGCCGATTCAATCTGTTCGACTGTCTCAGCCCTCTGTCCACATGAATACAATATTTCAAGAGTTTTCTTTGCATTTTAGCCTTAATTACAGCAGAGTTGAGCATTTCAGAATTGAACAACTGACTTGCATGTGAATTTGAGTTGAAAATGGGATTTGTATTCGAATGACAGGAAGTGGAATTTATTGAATTTCAAGAGATTCAACAGGCATTTTAGAAAATGAAAGGGATTGTTCGTCCAATAATGTAAATTCTGCCATGATTTACTCACCCTCATGTCTTTCCAAATATGTATGACGTTCATTTTTTATAGAATGAAAATGAATGGGTTCAATGTTGTTTGTTGAGTAAACATAAGGATTAAAAGGGTAATAAAATCTTCAAACGTCAGGCCTTTTACATTTTTCTTTTAAACTTTTAAATAAGGCTGTCAAGCCAACTTTCAAAGTTTGTCTTGACAGACTTTACTTTTTCTTGCTAAGAATTACATTATTGGGTTTGATGCATTTCAGTAAATTGTAATTCATTATAATTTGCCTTGTTTAAATTCAAATTTCAATTCTGTGTCCTGTTTGCTACGTCAGTTCGAATTCTGGAATTTAATTGGAATCTACAAACCACTTCTGAGCGCAATGTAACACTGGAAATCATGCTTTTTGAAGATGGCTTCAAAAGTGAAGACTTTGGACAACAGTGAACAGTTTGTTTATTTATCAGATTCAAGTGTGCTCGATATTGATAGTTTTAGACTGTGATAATGGATGCCAGGTTGTTGTTTTTTTTGTCGGCTGTTGTAGGTTTGATGACACATTTATAAGTGTTAGGAAGTGGTTTGTATGTTTGTTTGACATCAGGAAAAAAGGAACTTCAGTTGACATATGCTTTGTGGCACAGTTTCAGCAATTCCTTGCCAAGCATAATCATGTCAATTGTATTATCACATGGACTAACTGTAGGTGTGGACAGGATTAGTTTTTTTATTTTTTGGTCCACAATTATTATTTTTACAACATTTCCTTTTCTTTTTTTTCTTTTTAAGATTTATTTTTGTCGTTTTATGCCTATTTATTTAGATGGGACAGGAAGTGAAGTGGGTGAGAGAGAGGGGGATGGGATCGGGGAAGGTCTGCGAGCCTGGACTCGAACTCGGGACTCCCAATGTGCAACCGCGCTACAGGTCAGCATGCTGGCTACGAGCGCTCATCAGCGCTGACAGATACTTTTTGTAAAATAAATGGTCTACATTTTCATGCAGCTGTGGAAAAGGTCTCAAATCTACCCTCACAATATTTGCCCTAGCATTTTTCAATATTTATCCTGCCTCCATTCACTCTCCTATCGGTCCTTTAAGGCCTGTATCAGAATTTTGCATGACAGCGGGCAAGTGTCCCTAACGGTAGGTGATCTACTCTTTAATGAGGCTGGATTTTAATTGGCTGCGATTCCCTGCTGTTACTCTTACATAAGCAGCCCCGCATCCTAACCGGCCTATAGCGAGCGCTGTTGTCTGAATGCACATGCTACCACACACGGCACCTAGAGCCAAACGGGGCCAGGTGGTCTCGGAGGAGAGCTAAGTGAAAGCGAAGCGATGCAGGCTGTGGTGCCTTGCCTTCACGATGATCAGAGAAATTTGTGAATATTTTCATGCCAAACCTGTGAGATTTCTATGTAAAGAGTCTCGTTTTCACTGACACGCATGTATTTATAGACGTATTCTCTGTTATCCTTGATGAAATTCTTCAAAGAGGTTAACTGACCTGAGTTCGTCCGCTGCTCCCCCTGTGGCAGTATTTATAGAACAGGTGCCATTCTCCAACAACGTCACAGAGACCTGCAGGGATGGATGGCGCACTCATGTCATTCTTATTGCTCCCTTTCTTTTCATCATTTTTCTTCAGCTTAAGCTCAGCCACTTTGTATGACAAACAGAAATTGGGTGGCCAAAAAATATGACTGTATGGTGACCGTGTATCTAATTATACACAGCAAACCTTGAATGGCCTTTCCTGTCAGCCATGTTGCTATACAGCCATACACGCTTTTCCTTATCTTGGACACATTTAACGGATCAATTTCCTTGCAAAGTAGGCCAAAGAAACGCAAGCCCACTAAAGTGAAGGAACAGATGAGAGAATGGGAGCTTTTAGCGAGTAGATGTGGAATACAGGCAATCTCCTTGCCATCTCATTGGTAGCAAATGTGCGGTTTCTAGTTTGCTGACGCTTGATCGCAGATGATCGACTATAAATGTGCTCACATTCCAGTCATTTTAGTATAATGCAGTAATTGAACTTAGCATGATTTGCCTCTTTTTGTTAATCTTTGGTTTATTGCTGGTGTAATTTGAAGGATATTCTGTGTTCATCTACAGGTTTGATGGCAAAGCCTATCAACTATCTGGTTTCCAGGGTTGTGCTTCATTCAGAATTGAATTGAAAATGGCTTTTCTAGTTCAGTTTTTGAATTAGATTTTGAATTGAGGTAGAAAACAGAATGTAGAATTGTCATTTGAATTTGAATGTATATGTAAAATTATTTAAAATTCAAAGAAATTATGTATCTGCAGTTTGTAATTAAAAAAGCAAAGTTTGTCAATACGAAGTTGGAAAGTTGGCTTAATAAAATGTATAAACTAAACTAGGTTTTATAATGTATGATATTTCGTCATATTTAATTAATTCACTGTGGTGTTACATAGTTGAAGAACACTTCATTTTCTGAGCATTACCTGTATTCACTTTCTTTGAATTTCTGTTCTGTAAAGTGCACTTCCTGTTATTCTAATTCAACGCCCCGTGTGTTGTGGGAAGTTCAATTTAAATTTACACTTATGAACTGAAAGGAGCCAATTCTGCAATTCAGAATTTTGCAAAATCCTGCTGATTACCAGCGTACGTTGTGTTTTGGATGCTGATCTCCAGCAATGAATGTAGGTGCAAGGAAAATATCATTTTATATACTATTTTTGTCTTGCTTTCCAGTAAATGTAACATTCAAACTGAATGCATCTATTTGCCAGCGGGGTTGGAAAAATAAACTTGTTTTCTCTTTGAATTAAGTTTATTTTTCTTACCCCATTGGATTTTTTTTTTACTTATTTTATGCATACAGATCACTAAATTATGCTTGAATCCTCTGAAAATCAGACTTATGTAATTTTGATTCTTAATTAAATGAATTGTTTTAAGGATGTTTAGATATGTTTACAGGTAAGCCAAACATCTTAGTTTTGCTGGTCCAGTTTTAACTAGTGCAGACAGGCATTCATTTTTTTAACCACATCTCTAGTTGATAATGCTTTCACATTGTTGTCTTTAAGAATGAAGCGTCGATTCAGGGTTTTGTTTATATGTTGGTTACTGTTCTTCTTTGTAGAAGGGGAAAGGCTTCTTTAATTGTTATTGGCTCTGTCCCTGCAGCATTTCCTGTTTTCCTGTAGTCGCATTGAGGCATGGAGCGTCCCTGGTTTTCAGCATTTCCCTCCGTCACTCATAAAGAGGACAGAGGGAGCGGGAGGCAACGCTACCAGTCTACAAGTAGCCACTTATTAACATTACATTCCATCTAGACAGCAGCTTTAACTAGGAATCATAAGGCAACTAGTGTGAGGAACTGCATACTTTTGAGAGATGACAGACAGCTCCAAAATGAGCACTTTTTTAAGGCGGTAAAATAGTCTTTGGTTCCATTAATAACCTTTTAAAACCAGCCAAGATGTTTTTGTGGACAGTATGTCCGCCTGATGTAAGAGCAGCTGTGCTTGTATACATTAAAGGGTGCTTACACAAATTTCTCAAAGTTTCACCAACTCATTTTGGCCTCTTGAGAGCTTTGTGTTTTAGAAAGTTCTACTGCAAATTCTATTGATTTATGGGATTGGAGAAATATGGCTATGCATTATGTTGTCAGGCAGGGTGTGTCTGTGAAGTCATGCTCATATTATTATGGTGGCATTCTGTTTAAAAATAAATCCACATCATCCAGACATGTTATTTGTGTAAATGATTAAATAATTAGTTTTTTTTTTGTTTTGTTTTGTTTTTTCAGTCATATAGCAGCATGCTCAAAACCCCTCAAAAACAGCTTGCAGTAGTGACTTTTGTGCGATCAAGCACCACTAAAATTTTCTTCAAATACTATTTGTCTTACATTTTGCTCGTCTTGATTTTTGTTTTGTTATGGAGTTCGACAGCAATCATGTGACTCTAGAGGTCATTTTTTTTAATGAAATCATCAGTTTGGAGCACATAATCAAGTGTCAAAGGTCACAAGCATGTTGAAGTTTGAATTTTGGAGGGTTTTAAATGTGTTTAAACGTGTTGCATGCAACCAACTGTAAGTTAATGGTAGTACAAGAATGAACTAAAAGAGCTTATGGTCATCAGGTTTGTAGGTAATGCTTTTAAATCTGTAAAAAAAAAGAATTAAAATAGGTTAAACTGGTACCTCATTGTTTAACATTGTGCATCAATCTCAATGACTGATGCGCACACATTCATTCTCATGTTTTGCAGACTAAAAGCCATATTTTACTGTATGTATTTTAAGACGTGTCCATTACTGCATTTATTTGATCATGAATATGGTGGGGAAAAAAAGTGAAATATTATTACAATTTAAAATAAGTTTTTTCCATTTGAATATTTAAAAAAAAAAAAAAAAGTAATTTATTCTTGCAAAGGCAAGGCTTAATTTTCAGCTGCCATTACTCCACATGATCCTTGAGAATGTGCTCGGATGTGGTTCTCAAGAAATAATGATTATTATGCTCTGTTAGCCAACTTCATATTGGTAACAAATCAGCAGCCCATATTTCTTTTTTTTGATCCGTGGAATTTTTGTTGTTGTTAAGACTTGAAATGTTTTACTGGCTGAACGTTTCAGTCATGTGACATCCAATATTGCATCTCTGCAGAATAAGATCCATTGCAGCCTGTTTTAATGCACGTTTATGAGTCAAGCTTTGAGACTCGTTGGCCTTTAGGAGAAAGTTTACCGCAGCCGGTGCTATTTGAGTTCACACAGTCAAATAAAATAACCGAGCACTTCCTTTTTGTATCATGTAAACCTCAGTAGGTAATCTCTACCGCTCATGCAAATTCTGTGGTTGCTGTTTATCTGATACGCTCACCTCAAACAGCTCACTGCGGTTACGACACTCTGCAAATGGCCTGCTGGCTAGATTTGTATGCTTTCCAGGAGCAGCCGTGTCACTTCCTCACGGTCTGGGCGTCTGCAATGATTCAAACCTGCACTGAACGTAGGGTCAGTGTAACGTACGGAGGAGGGAGCCCAGTGGAAGTGGGTGCAGCTTGTTGTGTGCTCATGCTGCTCAAAGCAGGAAATGCTTTATTAAAACAGAGCCGCATTTGCTGCTTGACCCCAGTTTTGGAGTGTTTTTTTTTTGACCAAATCTCTCCGTTTCTATCTCTCCTCCTCTTCCCAGCATCATCTCCTCGCTTGACTGCAGTGAAGTGATAAGATACAAGTGCTCTTGTTTTATACGTACACTCAGGGATTGGCGTGGTGGTTTGTAGCAGGGGGAGGGGGTTTGGCCTGTCGCTATGGCAACAACACAGTTTCTCGGCTCCGTCCGCCCACGTGGTGTTCGCCATGCGCGTGTTGGCCTCTTCCCCAACACATAGCCGCACGGTTTCAGGCTGGTCTCTGAATGAGACTCCTGCAGGACTTGAGGGACAGTTGTAGCCTAGATTAGAGTGACTTTTCTGGCTCGCGCGCTCAACTGCTGCCAGCGTCTCTGGTGTTATACAGGCCACTCGTGCTGGGCTGTAGCCCGAGGTGCCGCCATATCCTACATCCCAAACTGCTCTCCTATTTCCACTGTTCTTGGAGTAATTATTGGGCCTGAGAATTGGCAAGTGGTTTTGGGATGCTGTTCAGCCCAGATTCTCTGAGTTTTCCCTGATTAATTTGACTCGGAAATGGTGAGTGTTAAAGAGGACGAACATTGTTGAACTAGAATGTACTGCTGTCGGAGTTTTGAGATCTGAACATTGACATAACTAAGTTGCTGAACTACAAACTAAAATTCATATATTCGCAAATATATTTTTATTAGTGCTGTCAAACGATTAATCACATCCAAAATAAAAGTTTTTGTTTACATAATAAATGTGTATACTGTGTGTATTTATTATGTATATATAAATACAAACACATACATGTATATATTTAAGAAAAATGTTGTTTATATATTAAATATATTTATATATAATATAAAACATAAGAATATAAATGTATATACATGTAAATATTTTCAAATATATACTGTGTGTGTCTTTACATATACATAATAAATATACACAGTACACATACATATATTATGTAAACAAACTTTTATTTTGGATGCGATTAATCGTTTGACAGCACTAATTTTTATACAGAATATATTATGTGTAGTACTATGGGTGTAACAGTACAAACATGACGGTTCGGTACGTACCTCGGTTTTGACGTCACTGTTTGGTATGGTTTTGGTACAGCAGGGGGAAAAAGTGAACAATTTTTTTTTTATTTTTTTTAATTAAACAGTGGTTTACTGAACAAATTGCTCCTTTAAATTCAATTATAATTAAAATATTCTTGGAAAAAAATTTACTTCAGCTTATGCTCTAAACTATAGGGAGTTCTTTTACTTTACTGTAAAGTTAGTTAACAACAGAGCCCAAACTTAAATGTAATTACTGTTTATTTTTAAATATAAAAATTAACACTCAACAAAAATGTATGCAAACATGTAAATTGCGCATAATGCAGTTTTTAGATTAACTTTAAATAAAATATAAAATTTCAATTTGTTGTTGAAATATTCATTTACACAGACATCACTAACAGGTAAAGTAAAATATATTGAGTATATAGTCTAATATTTCTCGAATTTTCTTCTCTAGACTTAATTTCTTTAGCGAACTAATGAGCTGTGGACACTGATGACTTGCCTGAGGTTAATGAAATACTATGTGATTTAGTTTCCAAGCTGTTTTATTGATGTATTTCTGCAGTTGATACACTGAGCGATTACATGAGGCGTGAGATAGTCATTCATGTTTATTTCGCATTCAAACTAGTTACAGTACATAGATGGTGCTCACTCACGCTCTGAGTGATTTTGTTTGCTTGCCAAGGCTACATTTATTTGATCAAAAATACAGAAAAACAGTAATACTGTGAAATATCATTATAAATTAAAATAACTGTGCTCTATTTTAATATATTGTAAAATGTAATTTATTCATTTGATGGTAAAACTGATTTTTTTTCTGTTTTCAGTGTCACATGATCTTTCAGAAATCATTCTGATATTAACATTTCTTAATATTATCAATGTTGAAAACACTTGTGCTAATTAATATTTTTGTGGAAACTGATACACTTTTTAGGCTTCTTTGAGTCATTGTCAGACTTAGTCATTGTTTTGTAACTTAACATTGTTAGTATTCCCGTTCCTTGACTTCTGACATTAACCGTTTTTGGTTCTGGTTGAAGACTAGGGTTTAGAATTTTTTCTTCTTTTATGGCTGACTGAAAATACTTTTATGGTGCTGTATGAATGTAATTCACCATTGACTGTCATTGGGGTGAGTAAATTTACTAAATTGATAAGTCAACTGATAAGTCACGTATCTGCTTCCGTTGACATGTTTTTTTGCTCTGTCATAACTGTACTTTTCTTTAGCCCATAAAAAGTACAAACGTACTCTTTCCCTCCCTCCAGCTGAGCCGCTTGTCCAGTCGACGGGTCCTGTGTTTGGTTTTGTAAGGGAACTGAAGCCGAAGCGTGACCGCAGGCCTGCACCGTACTGGCTGGAGACTATAATAGCTGCCCCCTTATTTCTAGGTCGTTTCAAAAAATAGCATAGAGAAACATTTGAGTTATGAATATGCCTAATACTGGACGAGGAGGAGGGCCGGCTGTTCAGAGGAGCTAAACGACTGATTTAAGAGGAGCGGCTGTCTGTCCTCGTACACAAAGCAGAAGGAGAGAGGGAGCGAGAGGACGGAGATAACAGCAGCCCGGCTGCTGGAAGGGTGGAGTGCATGTTGGGGGGTGTTGTAATCTTGTGACAGGGTCACGAGAAATAAATCAGACGCTTTAAATTATTCTATTTCTTTTCCTCGGCTCGTCTGGGAAGGGTTTGGAGGAGGAACCGCTCGCTTCATGAATGAACGAGTGTGTTTAGAGCTTAGTCGGAGGAAACGCCATATTTAATTTGATGTGAACGAAAACAGCGCTGTGAGGGACAGAAGTACAGGCCGTTCAGTGTCATACTGGCCTGAGGTCATGTCTAAAATCGCCACATTTTAAGTCAACGATTAGTCTGTGACACAAAGCCACTGGTCAAAACCTATCTATACCGGTCATCCATATATCTATAGTTCCATCCATCTATCCATCATTCTATCTATTTATGCATCTATCTCTCTGTTTGTCTGTCTGTTTATCTATCTGTCTGTCTGTCTATCGTTCTGTCTACCTACCTACCTGCCGTTCTATCATTGTATCTCATTCTTTCTCATTCTATCTATCTATCATTCTTTCTGTCGTTCTTTCATTTTGTCGTTCTATCTATATCTGTCTTGTCTGTCTGTCTATCCATTGTTCTATCATTCTATCTGTCATTCTACCATTCTATTTATTCCTTCCATCAATCCACCCATCTATCTATTTGTCCATCTATCATTCTGTTGTTCTATTATTGTTTCTGTCGTTCTGTCTATGTATTTGCCTGTCTGTCTATCTAAATATCATTCTATTGTTCTATCATTCTATTTATTCCTTCCATCGGTCAGTCCATCCATCTATCTTTCTATTGTTTGTCTATCTGTCTATCTATCTATCTATCTATCTATCTATCTAAGCATGTAGTCAACTGATTGACCAAGTGAAATGTGACGTGCCAAAGTTAACGTTGTACTGCAGCAGGTGTTTTTTCAGATTCTTCCTACTGTAACCGCTCATTCACAAGAGATCCAGCACAGAGAGATGCTGATGCGTATAGTATTTCTGTGACGGAAACTGAATGCACTAAAACAAACAAAGGGGAGGCATTGTTACTATAGAAACCAAATGACTGGCACTTTGAACCTTGAATGCAGATTGTTTTTCCTTTAAAGCACTGCAAATATTTGTTATCAAACTTTCATTCTTTATAGTCATAGTTCGTAAAGGTATAGAAGAGTTTGTGCAACAATGCCGGATGTTTGGCTTTTTTAAGATATCCCACTTCATTGAAAGCATTTTGAACATGAGTCTGTTTGGGTTAAAGGCATGCACAGAGTGAGGAGCGGCCTTCGATTTTCACTCAGTGTATTGAGAATTAATTTCTCTTGAGATTTAATGAAGATCTCAGTAATGGAATGTGACTGAATGAGACAATTATAAACTTAAATACGAGAACTTAAAAGAACTTAAATTCTTGAGTTCCTATTGAGATCTCTGACTTTTGATCGCAGACTTTGGTATTTTGGCAGATCTAAGTAAGCACAGTTTGAGACGTTGTTGAGATCTGTTTTACTGGGGTCGTTTTCTCAGGTTAAACATCTTAGAAGCAGAAGACTTCAGCAAAAGTCTCCATTTAATCTCTTTACTGTCTTGGAGAAACCAATTTGGGATTTATTTTTCTGTCTTTTGGGTTTGCTGGACAGGGATGAAACGTTCAGAGATGAGAATGAGTCACATACTCATTAGATGCTTTCAAGAGCTAAAACAGGTCTATTCAACATCAGACATTTCTAGAAAATTCCCTGCTACCTGAAATGAATCATTGGCCATTACAGCCCAATCTCATCTATCTCTTCCCCAAAAAAGGCTTGGGGTTTGTTTTGATGGACATCCTATAATAAGCCAGGAGTCTCTTGGCATTAATGCATCCCTATATTTGGATGAGATGGGTTTTTTTTTTGTGATCGGGAAAATCCCCTTTTCACATGCTTTCCACGTTTAGGACATTTCCTGGTTGTGCGGGCAACAAAACCATCTTTTCTGCTTTTGTGCAAAGATTCAGTTAGAAACATTGTGGCATGTTGCTCAGCTGAAAGATAAAACAATTAGACCTGACGCATGTTTTGTGGGTTGCACGTGATTTTTGATCGATGCACGGATACTGTAATTTGATGCAGTTGGATTTGCATCTGTTTAGAATGGGAAGCAAACGCTGTTTGACCTGTTTGATATGAAGCACATTGACTCTCCAGGGATCCAGCCCTGTCATAACATAATCAGCGCTGACCCATTAAAAACCAGCTCGGGTTGAACTCTTCGTTTTGCTTTTGAAAAGCATTGTTCACTTTTATCTTCTCCCTTGGTTAAATCTCGGGTGTTGCCACTTCAGTTGTCTAATGCATCACTTCTTAATGTGTTTTCATTTTAGACCTGCTACACAATCAGCATGTTTAATGGTGATCTCCATTAGCATGAATCCACTGAGAGAAAAGAGAAAAATAACATTCTTTTTGTTTCTCCTAAAAGATAACCTAATTTCTATAGTTTGTATTTGGTACTTATAATATCTGCAGAGAGGCGGTTGAATTTGACCTGTATGATTGTGAAGAGCAGATCAATTTTTTTAAGGGCAGTAACTGCATTATGATGTTTCCTTTTATCTAACAACCTTTTCTGTATTGTAATTACCTATGCAAGTTTCATTTTTTTTTTTTTTTTTTTTTTATGTGCAGTTGTAGAGTTGCCATTTTTCTGCTTTGACACTGCAAAAGCCTAAGGCACAGATCTGAAGCATTCTATGATTTTTCTATAATTCTGTACTTTTTAAAATTGTAAGATTTAGAATTTTAAATGTTAGACAAAAATATTTAAAATTTTAGACAAATAGTTTAAGTATAATCGGCAATGTGCAATTTAATGGCACCAGTTAGTTAAAATAAAATAAATTATATTAAAATAATTAAATTACTTTTATTATTTATTATAAATTTAAATATTTAATTAAACTATATATTTAATCATTTATTAATAAATGTCTGTATATATTGAGGATAACATTACAAGCCCTTTGCCCTATGTCATGAAACTTCCAGGGGGTTTCTAAAAAATATTTAAATTGATTGTGGGGGAGATGACGTGACCCGTCGGTGGCAATGCACGCATAGTCCTTCGCTCTGCTCACTTTGTCAGAAATTGTATATATCCTGTCAGTAAATTTTGAACCACTCTTTATTTGGCTCACTATGAGTGCCCCAGCAGTCAAGAACAGCCGGAAAAGAGAGAGTGAACAATCGCCAATAAAGAAAAAATTCAAAGATTTCACCATCTCTAGAGAGGATCTCGACGCTGCTATAGCTAACGGTATCAAGCTAGCGCTTAAAGAGCTACAAAGTACGCTCGATTCGGTAGTGGCTTCGACTGTAAGAGAAGCGATAGACTCTGTACTGACCGCAGCACTTCGTGATCTACATTTGGATATACAAACGACCAACGATTCTGTAAAAGAGCTAAAAGCAGAAATTGAAAAGCTAGCCATTGCGGCGAAACAGACACGTGACCTGGTCGATTCCGTTCAAGCAGCTGCACGTGAGGATAGGAGGACAGTCACAACTTAAGAAATCACCTGGAGCAACTCACCGAAAAAATGACAGACATTGAAGATAGGAGCAGGAGAAATAACGTACGACTGGTGGGGTTGCCAGAGGGGGCGGAAGGCTCCGATGCAGCTGGCTTCCTCAGAGCTAATCTTTCCAAGTGGATCCCTTTACTGAAAGGCCGTGACATCGAGATTGACCGGGCCCATCGCGTGTATGACGGAAGGAAAAACTCCAATCGGCCGCGTTCTCTCATCTTCTGTGTACTAAGATGGCATGACAGATCGGCGATCCTGAGGGGTGCTCGGCAGGCTTATCCGGTGAAATATACACAGGACAATGTCATGCTACTATTTTTTCCCGACTTTAGTCCAGCCACGGCTACCAGGAGAAAGAGCTTTAATCCAGTCTTGAAGAAGATGACAGCACTTGGTCTCCAGCCCTTCCTCACCTATCTGGCGGTAATTAAACTACGGCACAAATGTGAGCAGATGATGTTTGACTCTCCTCAAAAGGCGGAGGATTTTGTTACTTCACTGTCACTGAAGACATATTCTGTAGCGCTACAAAGCAGCGGGAAGGCGTTGGCTACCGTCTCCTAGCTTGACTACGTCAGACTTCGTACTTCGGCTCAATTTCAGTTTGCTTCTGTACTCAGTCTGATATAGCAAACCATCTCCCAGATTATCTCCGGTTCCGCAGCAGCCGACCAACCAACAAACAGAGGGCGGGCTGCGAGCCGTGAAGTAGACGCTAAGCGCCGAATTTAAGATTGTAGTTTAGGTTAGGGAAATCTAAAATGACAGCGGACATGGAGACACGGGATGCTATTCACTCTGTTGTGGAGAATATTCGCGGCATTTGCCAACTGAAGCCCGAACAAGAAGACTGTTTGGTTCACATTTTGAATGAAGGTGATGTTGTGGCCCTACTCCCGACAGGTTTTGGGAAAAGTTTAATTTATCAACTGTTACCGATCGTCAGCGAGAAACTGGGGGGGCCAAAGTCCGGCAAGGCGATAATTGTGGATGCGTAGATTTACTTCACATAATCTGCAAAAGTCGTTCACAGCCATCTTCACTCCGGTATTTCGCTTGATGGTTTTGTTTTCTCCGCAAGCCCATAGACATAATATACTGTGTTTACAGTGGAAGTTCGAGGCGCCTGAGCCGGCGCATAACATACGTCATAACCAACCGTTATGTGATTGGCTTACGGGTACACCAGTGATTATAAACTTCAGACAAGCGCCCGCCCACGAGAAAGTAAAAGCTTGTCAGTTATGCCCTTTCAGACTCTGTCTACGAAGCAAAGCGAAGTAGCAGAGTTTGGTATTACCAGGCTAACCGTCTCCATCCTCTCAGCTCAACGAGGGAAAACTAACAATGAGGTCTGTGGTGACCCTAACTGCCCTGAAGAGGACAATAACAAGGTGGCCATGGACACTTGTTCATTTCTTTTTGGAATCTTGCCCCTGCCCTGTACGCTCATCCGCTGATTGGTAAATAATGATTTATTTTCTTTATTATTATTATTATTTTTATTATTATTATTATTATTTGGGTTGATGGAGAGCAGATTCAATCACTACGCTTTTGTCTCAGTGGGCCTTTTGGGGACATGTCTTGCGTTGAAGTGGACTGGTTACGCATCAACATTTGTTTCTGATGTTTATGCAGACCTACACTCTCGGTAATGTACGGTCTGCTTTGGTTTTTATACACAGTTGTTTGCCGTTACTACTTTTTGTTGTTGTTGTTGTTGTTGTTGTTGTTGTTTCTATGCCCTTCAACAGACATCAATACTTTTATTTATTCTGCTTTTCTTGGACTATGCATTTAGGTGGTTTGGTATCTAGGATACTAATGTTTACATGTCACTGGCAGTATGGCATTGATTTTAATGCTGTTTTAAATCCTGCACTGGATAAATCTCACCCTAGTGCTACAACTAACCCATCCTCTATGCTATTGAATAAATTTATCACTGAACTTAATTTAATCGATCTATTCGAATACAGAATACTACATCTAAGGACTTCACTTTTTTTTCTAAATGATGGGAGGACCTTTGAAATTTTGTAACAACACACCCTTATGGTACAACTTTAATTTTTTGTGTTGAAATTGGCCATTTGAAACACATGTGGTGACTTATATGATAACCAGGGACTCTGCTCACTTCAAGAACTAAGTTTTGTTTACCAGCATCATATTTTGTCTTTTTTCACTTACGTTCTGCTCTCAAGGCCTATGGAGTTCCCTGGGCATCCCCTATTTCTTCTCATCCTATGTGGGATTGGATCGCACCACCCTCTGGTCGGCCATCTGTTTCTTTAATGTATAGTAAACTTAATGATCACACTGCAAAGTCTCTTTCTATTAAATCTATCTGGAATCGTGAATGAACAGATTTTGATTTATCGGTCGACTGGGAGAGGGTGTGGTCTAATCTAATCTTAACTTTTAAAAACTTGGCTCATCATCTTATCCATTTCAAAATCATCCATAGAGCATGCATAACTCCTTACAAGAGGTTTAAAATGAAACTGCAATCGACCTATAACTGTCATATCTGTAACACTGTATCAGCAGGGACTTCTCCACAGGTTTTGGGAATGTCCAGTTGTTGTCAATCTGTGGACTCATGTGAATTCTGTTTTGTTCCTTTTACTACAAATTGAAATTGCTGATGGTGTGTCTGTTGTTCCCCCCTCCCTGTTGTTTGTTTGAGTGGATGTTGATTTGGAAAAATAAAAAGGTGATCACAAAAAAATAAATGTTGTTTGTGGGAACATCCCTAGTTAATTTTTTTTTTTTTTTTATTCCAACTAAAAAGCAACAAATATCAGGCCGAGAAAATATTAGCTTGTAAAAGGTTGACCCTGCCTGTTAAATGCAGCCTTTTTTGTTGAAAGAGAATGTTTATTGCTCTTTTATAAGATAAAGTGTTCCATTAAGTGGTTATGAAGAAGAATATTATAAACCACTTGACCAGCAATATCTTTTAAGAAGCAAAATATAACATTTGTGCAAAGTATAACATTTCATACTTGTTTAGTTAGGTAGTTAAGATGGTCAAAAATGCAGATGGGGAATTGTTTGGGAAACCTGTTAGTGGTGCTTGGCATTGCCTGGTGGACAATAAAAGTGGCAGAAAAATCTAGTAGGTTTTGTACTGCAAGTAGCATTGAAATCTCTCAAAGCAGCTTTAACTGCAGCAGCACATTTACATTCCTCAGAGCCTCAACGTTTTTCCAAAAACTGAGTAGGATTTGGCTTTATTTGTACAGATATGCTCGTGCCCCTTCGCTGATCGGTTCACTTCCTGCAGTCACAGAGGGGATGAAGGACTCCTCTCATTCTGAAAAAGCGGCCTTCCTTTGAAATCCTCACTCGGCTGAACCGAGAAGCAAAACAGGAGTGTTATGTAACAAGAGAGAGGGAAGGAGAAAGAGCTTTTAATTGTGTGTAAAACAGAGGAATTGAGAGGGGATGTTTTTTGTTTGAGAGGTTTGTACTTCAACAAAAAGAAACTGCATCTTTAGACATTGTCGGTGTCTCTTGAAAGGTTTGTGTTTCTGGTGCCGGAGGTGTTGCTCTTTAGAAAATGTCTGTGGTTTTCCCACCAAAACCTACGCAAAGGTTTCACCACCTCCTGCTGTGGCTGCAGTTTGAAAGATGCCACTTTACACAGTGATACCATGGAAGCACCATTTTTCCCCTAAATAACATTAGGGGTTCTTACCATTTTTTTTTTTTCCTAGTATGAATAACATTTTAAAAATGTAAACAACCTTTTTTCACTGGAAAGAACATTTTGTAGAATGAATAGGTTCCATGGACATTGAAGGTTTTTCATGGAACCGTAGATCCCAATAAAGACCATTTATTTTTAAGAGTTAAGATTGGAACAGTCAACTTGACATTAAAATTTACCCAATCTACTTTCACTATGTTCTGGTCATAGTGCTCTAAGCGATTCATGCTATTTTAAAGGACTTTCTCATTGAGTATCCTGTTGCATTTGGAAATGTTGCAGAATTAAAATGTGAGCGTCATTTCATGTTGACTTTAATCTGTGTTTCAGTATGAGGGTGGGTTGATGTGTCCGTCCGTGTGTGTGTGTGTGGGCGAGTTCACGTGTGACAGATCATACGAATCCTTTTGAAGTTCAGCCTGTACACTGGGCTTCAAAGACAGTCAACATTTATTTAGATTTTATTTTTAGATTAAAATGCATTGAATTAATGTAACCCAGGAGTTTCCCAAAGTTTCTTGTCAGCTGAACCTTTTAGATGTAAAATATTTACTTAAAGTACCCCTGAATTATTATTATTATTTTCAGTAAATGTTGTTTTTATTTGAAAATTACATTGCACGTTGTATTCCCAAAATGCATGCGTTAAACTCACAGCGCATACAGAGATCGAGATTGTGAGAAGCAGCGTTTACTGTGAATTGAGACACTGTTAATTATACTGTGATTTCTATTTCGTTTTGGTTAATTGTTCAGATCTGTGCAGTTGCTTTATGAACCCCCAAGGGTTTGCCATTTGGGAAATGCTGATGTAACCAAAAAGAGCATAAAACAAACCAAGAAGTGTGCTGCTTACAATTAAACGAGTAAAATAAATCCCATAGACTTACATTGAAGTGAGCCATGTAGTTTTTTGTTTTTTGTTTTTTTTCTGAAAAAGGACTGGCAGCTAGTATCGCACAGGCACGTATTTGCTCTCATTAATTAGAAGTGGCTCTTTTCTCTCAAATGAACGATTTAGAGTTTTTGTTGTTTAATTAAATAATTTCAAGTGTCCTGATTTGCTTCCACACTGTGACCAAACCACACAACTGAACGGATGATCATGAATGAAGGATGCTGTACCAATGATCTTAATCGTAGATCCAGAGTTTGAATGTAAACCTGACCTCCGACCCTTACCTCTGTTCTAGGCACGGGTGAGAGCGGCAAAAGTACGTTCATCAAACAGATGCGTATCATCCATGGCACCGGGTACACAGACGAAGACAAACGTGGCTTCACCAAGCTGGTGTACCAGAACATCTTCACCTCCATGCAGGCCATGATCCGCGCCACAGAGAACCTGAAAATCGGCTACAAGTATGAGCAGAATAAGGTGAGAATGAATCATGTTAAGTGTTTTAAGTTTTAAGGGTGGAACTGATGAAAACATGTCTAGTTCATGTTTCACACCTAAATCAAAAGACATGCTTTTTTTTTCCATAAAGGAAGTTGAAGCCTTTTTTGCATTATCTATGTGACATGTAATTTCTGCTCCACTACTATCATCAAGTGCAATTTGACCTTCAATCACCTTTAAATAAATAGGTCACCTAAAAATGAAATGTACTCACCCTCAGGCCATCCAAGATCAGGGCTCTAGACTCATTCTTCCCACTGGTCGGACTTTTGCGACTAACTTTCTCAGTCGGTCGCACGAGCACATAATTTGGTCGCAATATTTTTTTTTTATTTTTTTTTTGCTATAACATTTGATTAATCAGCACATGCTGATGAACTTTTATCACAGTTAATAGGAACCGGCTTTACTGACGAGATGCGCATGCATATTGCATTCGATATATCGCCCAGCCCTAGGCTACATAACATTTATTAACAAAAACAAATAAGACGAGGCATGGCATAGGATACATCACATGCTGTATTATATACCGACTAATAAATTACAGAATGTTTAGCAAACACTGAGGAATCAAATAAATAATATAAAAAAAATTAAGGAAAGCCTCCATAGCGTAACGTGAGGTAACCAGCAAAGATAACAAGCTTTTCAAAACGAAAACAAAAAGAAAAAGTAAAACTAAACTGGCTGTCGCTGACAGGACTTGCATGTTTTTTTTCTACAAGAATACCAACATGTTCACCTTCTCTGGTTTACGAAGTGGTCTTTTACTTTAGTTTGAAAAGCTAATCCTCCGTTGCGCGCACCTTCACACTCGTGCTGACGCAGCAAGTATAAACCGGGCTCTACACCTAAAGCGCCTCTCTTTCAGTGATCAGTGAAATCTGACTCCTGCTACAATGTGCCACGGCTCTGCAGCGTGCGCTGTATGAAGCAGACGCTTTGGAGCAGCACAGACCATGCACTCGCACAAAAGGGACCACGTCAAATTTTAACTCGCACATTCTCAAAAAATGGTCGCAAATGCATTTTGGTTGCAGTCTAGAGCCCTGAAGATGTAGATGAGTTTGTTTCTTTGTGGGAACAGATCTGGAGAAATGTAGCATCACATCACTTGCTCACCAATGGATCCTCTGCAGTGAATGGGTGCCGTCAGAATGAGTGTCCAAACAGCTGATTAAAACATCACAATAATCCACAAGTAATCCACACCCCTCCAGTCCATTAATGCTTTGTGAAGCTAAAAGGCCGTGTGTTTCTAAGAAGCAAATCCATCAAGATGTTTTTAAGCAACTTCAAACCATTGCATCCAGCTAAAATACCAGTCCTCTCTCCATAATATAGCTTTCTGCAGTGAAAAAGTTTGTCTCGTCTGAATCAGGTGAGAAATATGCACAGATCAAGATTAATTTATAAGCTATATGTGGGTGGATTTTGATGTGGGAGGACAACAGGGGATGGACTTTTTCCCCTGAGGGAAGCGTTATTATGGATTATGGCTGGAAGAAACCATTTGAAATTTAAAAACATCTTAATGATGAATTTGTTTCTCACAAACATGCAGCTTTTCACTTCACAAGTCATTAACTGATGGACTGGAGTGGTGTGGATTTCTTGTGGATTATTGTGATGTTTTTATCAGCTGTTTGGACTCTCAATCTGATGGCACCCATTCACTGCAGAGGATCCATTGGTGAGCAAGTGATGTAATGCTACATGTCAACAAGTCTGCTTCATGAAGATACAAACTCATCTACATCTCTAAAAAGATTATTTCTATATTTTGGCTGCTGTAACTGGTTGTCATTGCTTCTAACCAGCCATTTTAACCATGAATTGGTTTTCACAATTCATATTTTACTTTGGTGTGGCAAATGAAAAAAGTACATATATTCCAAGTGGTCACACTATTAATAAAACGTCATGCATAATAGAAGCTCCATAATTATAGAAGGACCAGAGCATGTTGAAAATAGGTTAGATGGAGTATTGCACATCTGCACTGCTGTAGATTATCAATATTTTCCTCCATTGCTTTTGCCTTAAAGGGGTCATATGATGCGATTTCAGGTTTTCCTTTCTCTTTGGAGTGTTACAAGCTGTTCATGCATAGATAAGATCCCTAAAGTTGCAAAGACTAAAGTCTCAAACCCAAAGAGATATTCTTTATAAAAGTTAAGACTCTGCCACGCCTTCCTAAAACGGCTCATTCAAACACGCCCCCACATGTCTACGTCACGGTGTGGGGAGATTTGCAAAACACAGCCCAAACGTATACGCAAAGAAAGAAGGCAGAACTATTATTCTCGCTGTAGTATTGTTGCTGCCGCCGGTGCCATGTCGTGGAGACGCTGTGTTTCGTTGTGAAAGCGAAACTAGTTTGGGCTTCCAAAAGAGAGAAGTTGTATTTACAACACTGTTCCAGAACAGTTCATCCCAAATATTAGAGTGTGTGCAGCGCATTTTACGGAGGACTGTTTCCTGAACCTGGGAGGAGAGTAGCCTACAATGCCGGCTGTGCACAAAGGCTGTTTCTATAAAGTGGGGCAATTCCAACTTTGCAAGGACAGTCTGGCGCTTCTGACTCACAGGCTGTAAGTACGTTTTCTTATTTAAAGAATTTGCTACTTAATATTCAAACGCGAGTTTTGAGCAGTGTAGAGTAGTGCTTGTTTGGCGTTTCTACGATCACTAATGTAAACATGGTGTTATGTTTACGCGGCGTGATGCAACACAACGCGTAAAAAGGCAGTATAAGTCATTATAATCAGTAATTATGTCCCCACTGGATGCAACAAATGCCTCGTTTGTAATGGGTTTTATTGTTTTTGTGTCATCGCACCGGGACACGGCATCACATTATGGTAAGGGGCGGTTAATACACGGATACCTCACACGCTTGAGGTATTCGGCCAATCACCATGCACTGGATAGCTGGCCAATCAGAGCACACCTCGCTTTTCGGGAACGATGAGCTTTGTAAAAATTGATGCGTTAGAGGAGCAGCAATAATGTACAGTATGTGGAAAATAATGTGTTTTTTGAAACTTAAACCACATAAACACATTGCATTACACCAAATACACAAAATAATGTTCTTTTTAGCAACGTCATATGACCTCTTTAAACTGTTCATCTGCTCTGGGCTGCAGGCAAACGCCATGCTGGTGAAGGAAGTGGACATTGAGAAGGTGTCATCATTCGACCACCCCTACATTGGTGCCATTAAGATGCTGTGGTCAGATCCAGGCATTCAAGAGGCCTACGACAGACGCCGAGAGTACCAGCTGTCAGACTCCACAAAATAGTGAGTATATCTGTCATCATCTTTGTATTGAATATAGTATGATCATTTATAAATAATAATTATATATGCACACTGTTGTGTATCCTCACAATCTACATGAACTCAAAAAAGACCCTGTTTACATTCCTAATATGTGTTCCTGGTGATATTGTGAATGATTAATTGGTGCATGTTATTTCATTGTAAAACATTTGTACATCTGGAATTTTGTCATTGTTTGCTAATCCTCACGCCATTCCAAACACTTGTGTGACTGTATTTCTTCCGTGGAACACTAAAGGGGATTTTTTTCAGTGAATTAGAGCTGAGGCTTTCCGGCTTGCAGAAGTTTTATTTGACTCACATACTCTAGTCAACTGAAGTAGACTGAAATGTGGGGTGGGGGGATAACTAATTCAAATGGTAAGTTCGAATTCTCATGAACTCTGAACGAGAACAATTTTCAGTGAATAACTCACACAATGCTATCATGTGACTTCAGAAGATTTACAATAAAGCACATGAGTCATATAGACTCCTTTTATGATGCATTTGTGTCCTGTTTAGAGCTTGAAAGCTCGTGTTCCTATTCATTGTAAATGACAAATACAATTAAGAAATTGTCCTCAGTTAAAAAGTCATGCAGGAATGAAACGACAGGAGGGCAGGTAAATGAATTGTTATTTTTGGATAAACTATTGCTTTCATGCGAACCGATATTAAATCTGGAAAAAAGAGGGGGAAAATCAATTTCTGTTTAAAAATAACATGTCTTTCAGTTTGTGCAAAACATTCAAATCAATTCATGTCTCAAAGACTGTTTTAGTGTTTCATGGCCTTTTTTCTGAATGGGTTTGTGTCCATGTCTCTCTGATGGTCTAATTGAAGAGTTTGGCGGCAGTCAGTCTTGTCCTATTTCTTTCACTGGCCCAATAAAATATAGAGGCAGTGTGTATTTCTCCACATTAATACACACAGACGTATGAAGCCTGGAGTCTGTTCAAGAATTATTGGCATCATGTGAATCGCACCCCCTGCTGGTTTGTTGGGGTAAAACAGGTCACATCAGTGCAGTAGGAATATCTGGGTGACAGCAATAAATTAAACAGATTTACACAAATTCAGCTAATAAAATTAGATATAATTATATAATTAATCTGCGTGGACAGCTGTGACAAATTACAGAATTTGACGAAATATCTTGCTACAAAACGCAAAGGTGTTGAAATGAATCAGTGAATCATTTTTTGAACAAGGTTATTTACATGAACCATCTAAATGAACATTTTCAATCAAATTAATCAGACTTTTCCAGCACTACATATGAGAAGATGGGATATTCTACAAAAGTATATTTTCTGTAAATATATATTCTGCGGAATATATTGTAGCTTAATTGGTTAAACAAATATGATGTTGTTTTACAGGTAAAACGAAAGTCAAGGATGCATATGGCCGCATCTCATTTAAAGTGTTCATTTTGTAAGATTTTGACAGCATTTGCAGAATTAAACATGCAACATAATGAGGTCATGTGACAACATTGTAGCCAGACTACTGTTTTACATGCTATTAAAAAAAATAGTATGCAATGTACAGTATGCATGTTGCTTGTTAAATTCAGAAAATGCAATTGAGGAATAATTTGTATTTTTTGTGCATTAAAAAAGTAAAATGAATAAAACAATGTAACATTAAAAATGAATAACATTAATTTCTTTATTCTTTTATTTATATTTTTATATATTTATATATATATATATATATATATATATATATATATATATTTTTTTTTTTTTTTTTTTTTTTGGTTGTTCTAGGAAGATTTTTAATTTTCCAGGGTTTAATTGCGTGAAAATAATTTCACAATGCAATAAAATCTTAGTTGTTCTAAAAACACCCTAATATTCTTTATGCAGAATATAATTTCTTTTGATTTTGGATAGGTTCTTGGCAGTTTTCATGGTGTTTTCCTTCTCCTTCGACATTAAGTTCAAATAAGCCAGTAAAGAGATTTATCGTTACATACCGCTGCACATACTTTTTCACTCATATGTTTTTCAGAAATATTAGACAGTATGCAATGTACATTCTGAACATAAGATAAGTCTACCTTAGTTTGACCAGACACACAAAACGTTTGTCTTCCCTATTTAGCCGTTGTGTTTTTTTAGATTGTCTCACAAGACAGCTTAATGAGCATCCTGTGAGATCTGCTGACGGGGGACGTCGTCTGACTCTGGAGGGTTCTGCTGGAAACATCCTTTACCAAACCATCCGCTTGTGATATAAAGGGGTTAATGATGTTTTTATCTCTCTTTCCTTGTCTTTCTGTAGCTATCTATCTGATCTGGATCGTATCTCCGAAAACTCCTACCTTCCCACCCAGCAGGATGTTCTGAGGGTTCGAATCCCGACCACGGGGATTATTGAATACCCATTCGACCTTCAAAGCATCATTTTCAGGTAGAGGACACAGAGCAATTATTCATCAGCTTTCGTTTGAAATTTAGGAACTTAGCACTGAATGTAGGTTAGCATTGAGAATACATCCATGGAGGAGAGTTATTAATATTTTCCCGAGCTGAAGATGACTTTCTAGTGTGTGACCTACAAAGATACAGCCCACATCAGTCAAAGTTGTCTAAATTGCACTTCTGTTGATTCTTGTCTTTATTGAGCCATCAAAACCCACAAAACAACTTCTCATTTTCTCTTCAGAGAGAAGCACTGTCATGGGCGGAAGCACAAATAAGTATTATGTACACTAATGTTCAAAAAGTTTGGGGTTGCATAATGTACTTTTAATGCTGTAAAAAGAAATGTTCACCCCGGCTTCATTTATTTGATCAAAAATACAATAAACACTGTAATATTGTGAAATATTACAAATAAGTATAATTTAATCATAATTATTACAGTGATGCAAAGCTTAGTTTTCAGCATCATTACTCCAGTCCTCAGAAATCATTCTAATATGCGGATTTGATACTCAGGAAACATAAAAAAAAGTTTTTTAAATTATTTTTTTTAACAGTATTCTTTGATTAATAAAACTTTCAAAAGAACAGCATTTATTTGAAAGAAATCTTTTGTAACATTATAAATGCCTTTACTGTAAGCTTTGATTAATTTAATGCATCTTTACTTGATAAAAGTATTAATTTCCTTTGAACTGTAGTGAGCGCAGAGACATGGCAACCCCTTGCTTATTGAAAGACGTTCGTTATATTTTAAAGAGGTTTGTTTTTCATGGTTGCAGTTTAAATGACTCTAAGAAGAAGCCTCTGTCATCCGGTCGCTGTGGTTAAACAAATGCACAAGGGGTAAATGGTAATCCCACCATGATTAGCATTTACCGACTTCCTCCTTTTAGCAAATCTAAATTCTAGATGTTTGAAACATTTTATTGGTAGCACTTCGCATTTTATTGCCTGCTTAGGATGAATTACTTCGTAGTACTTGTCATTTGTAAGTCACTTTGGATAAAAGCATCTGCTTTTAATTCATAATTTTAAATGTAAATCAGTGATGGTGAACATCATATATTGTAATTAATATTCATTAACCAGGGTGTTTGTTGAAGATTCATAACAAAATTTCTATAGTTGCACACATTTGTGGACATTTCATTTTATCATGTCAATTGTGGCTACACATTTAAAACATGCTTATGAAGAGACGCTGATGAGATTTACTGTGTTTTTGAATCGCTCCCACGTGCGTGATATGAAAATTCATGAAAACACACAAGAGATTAATTCTGCCCTCTCTGCCATATTGACTCCATAAATGATTACCATCAGGTCTGTGGTTGTTAATCTCTGTAAAACTGTCTTAAACCCTCACGCACCTTGTGTTGAGCTTCCCGGAAGAGTAAAAGTGAGCGCACGGCCTCTCTCGCTCTCTCTCTGTCTGTCCTCCTGCCAAAGTTCGCTAAGTGCAGAGTGAATGTGGAGACTCGTCCTACATTAAAGAGCGTGTGTATGTTCAGAAGTAGGTCACCGAGCCCCTGGCTGAAGGAAATGAGGACGCTTCTATCTGAAGGAGCTTTATTTTGGGCAGCCAATCCTAGAGGGCTTCATTTATCAAAGGCCCCTCTGTGAACTGCTGGCTCAGGACTGGAGCTCTGACTCCACTAGGGGGCACCGTAGAAATCCTGAAATCAGTGCTGGATAAATAACACCAGTACTGGCTGCACACATTTACCATGTTTCTGTAATCTAGGGCTGCGAGTATGTTCAGGAAAATAATTCTAAAATACTACTTTTACTCTTAATGCAGTATGCATATTGTGTGTAGTATGCAAATATTTCCACAATATTTATCTTTGACTCATTATGTGATTGAACTGACAGATGTTTACATAAAAACATTTGCATAATACCTTCTGGTTCAAATATGATTATTTTATTTTTTTTAAATAGTAGTCAGTATTTGTTCAGAATTAAATGTTTGCATACTACATTGTATGTAATATTGCTTACTGTTTTTTTAAGTATCATGTAAAACTGAAAAGTGTGCTTTATGAAATGGTACATAAACAGTGCCATACTACGTTGTTGCATCATGCCTTTTTGGAAATTTCCAAGATTCCAAATTTTCAAGAAAAAAAAAAGAAAAAACGAAAATATATATATATATCAAATATGATATTTTAAAAAATAATATACAGTATATACTGCACAGTATGCATAAAGTGACAGATTTTGTTTAGAATTAAATGCTTGCATACTGTGATGTATGCATATACTGTATATTGCTTTTTTTAAACAAACAGTACTATACTGTGTTGCTGTCACAACCTCGGTATATTGTAGATTCAACCCACCCAGCTGTCAGTCCAAATAATTTTATTCCAAATATGCTTTAAAGTTTCTTAACTGGCACATAACAGTGTGTCAAAAAGGAGTTCAAGTGTTTGCTTCCATTGCATTCAGCACACTAGAAACTGTGTAAGGTCTTTGCATTATGGGACACAGTGCTCCATGCAGCGTGTTCTGGTTGTGTACTGTGCATTTTAACATGTCTTTCCATGCATACAGAGGATTTGCATACTGTATGTAATGTAATGTCAGTAACAAATCAATAATGCAAACGCTTGCTCTCTTTGTCTTTCAGGATGGTTGATGTAGGGGGTCAGAGGTCAGAGCGCAGGAAGTGGATCCACTGTTTTGAGAATGTGACGTCCATCATGTTCCTGGTGGCTCTGAGCGAGTACGATCAGGTTCTTGTGGAATCGGACAATGAGGTGAGCAAGTCATTTATTATGGATGTGTTTCTTTACACTGCATACTATTTCACATACTGTTTCTATGCAAAGCAAGTTTAGTTATATAGCACAATTCATACTCAATGGTAATTGAAAGTGCTTTACATAAAGGGGATTTAAAGATGATCATAAAAAAATGCATAAGAAATAAAAAATCAGTAGAAGTTGGAAATAAAAACTGATTAAAAATTTAATTAAAATATTAAAGCTAATTTTAAGAAATATTATCCATATTCAGTCTAAAATTGCAGTAAGCAGCATACAGCTGTTGCTTGAAGACCAACAATGTAAACATTTCTACATCTTTCATAAATGCTAGCTCTGGACTCAAGGCTCTAAAAGCTTTATTTTATTGGTCGGGGAGTAATTTTTCACTATGCATTTTGACATATATGGCGATCCACTCTTTGTGTCTGTGTTCAGAATCGTATGGAGGAGAGCAAGGCTCTGTTCAGGACGATAATCACATATCCATGGTTCCAAAACTCTTCTGTCATCCTCTTCCTCAACAAGAAGGACCTGCTGGAGGAGAAGATCTCCTACTCCCACCTGGTCGACTATTTCCCAGAGTTCGATGGTATGGGTTTCTTTGCGTTTTTTTAAATTTTTTTAATGCAAACAGTACCAATGTATGCATGTGTTTTATTAGCTACTGATATTATTAGTTTTCTTTTAAATATTTGAAGGGCCACTATAGAGTGTAACAGCAGTGAAAATGTTTCGAATCTCTGAATCGACAAAAGGTCGTGGAAATTTCTATTGTCAATACATTTTATAATCTATACATTACTGTTCAAAAGTTTTAGGTCATTAAATTAATGCTTTTATTCTGCAGGGATACATTAAATTGATCAAAATTGACAGTGACAATATTTGTAATTTTACTAAAGATTTTTATTACAAATAAATGATTTAGCCTATATTTATCAAAGAATCCTGAGGAAAAAAAGAAAAAAAAAGATCAGTTTTTTCACAAAAATATGAAACAGTTTCAACTGTTTTGAACAGTGATATTATTAAAAAGAAATCTTGAAAAGCAAATCAACATATTAGAATGATTTCTGAAGGATCATGTGACACTGAAGACTAGGGTTGGGTACCGTTCACATTTGAACCGGTATGGTACCGGTATCGGTACCTGAATTTTCGGTACTTTACTCTGTGTAATAACAAAAACATTTATTTCAGTGAAAAAATAAGTCCCAAACTCTCAATTTCAACATTTTGAACAATAGGACCCTACGATTTTTTTTCTTCCAGAAATTCTTGTTTTATTTTTTCTGATAATCAAATGAAGGCATGAAACATTTATTTATTTTTAATCAAATCAAAATGAAAGCCTTTTATTTTATGGCAAACAAACAGAGGTTTACTGTTAAAATTAATACATGGTAGAAAAATTGTGTGAATATACCTTTAAAAAGGTTTTAAAAAAAATTCTACAATTAAGTCGTTAATGTGGTTGTAATTATTTTTATAATTTAATTTTTATTTAAATTTGTCAGTAAATGGAATATATAAAGACGTACATTATACTGTACAAAAAAGTAATACAAGAGTAATATATTTCTGTTACATGTTAAACCGCACTTTTATTTTGACAGGTTGCTGTGAAGTTTCTGTGTGTATACAGTATGATATGATGCTAGTTTTCTCAAATGAAACGGTAAAATTCATGAAAAAACATGAAGTGACTCGCAGCCTGTAAGTTCATGTGTTCATGTTGTGAGATGCAGAGTCCGAAAATCACCGTGAGTTCACGTGTGCTTCAGTATTTGTGTAGTAAACAAAACCGCGTCTCCGCCATTCATACATACCAAGACTAACGGAACATGCAGGATTCATATTTAAACCGTCTTTTTGCGTTTTAATATTCACATACACTAGTTCATATCGCGATTCGAATTAAGTGACAGAGCTTCTTTATTCATCCAAAACTTGTCTCTCTCTCTGTCTCTCTCGTATGCGCCCAAATGCGTTCTCAGGTACCGAATGATTTAATGTGAATCGATACTCGGTAGTACCGACGCAATTCGGTCCGTACCCTTAAAAGTACCGAGTTCGGTACCCAACCCTACTGAAGACTGAAGTAATGATGCTGAAAATTCAGCTTTGATCACAGAAATAAACTACAATTTAAAATATAAACGTCATGTGACCCCTTTAAATAAACTACTGGAAAAATCACAGAAATTCATTGATAGTTGGGTTATTCTGACCTTAGACAAGTTTCTCATTAAAAAATACACAATACTTTACAAACACTCTTTTGGCTCCAAATCAAATATTATAATGTGATTCATCTTGGAGCTGGTTGGTTTGAATCGTATGGAACAAATAAACAAAATAGGAAAGATGAACTTGTTCAGGTCTCCTTAAGTGATTAACTCCATCTACACATTGTTTTGTAGGGCCCCAAAGGGACGCCCAGGCTGCACGGGAGTTCATCTTGAAGATGTTTGTGGATCTGAACCCTGACAGCGACAAGATCATCTATTCGCATTTCACCTGCGCCACCGACACGGAGAACATCCGCTTCGTGTTCGCGGCGGTGAAAGACACCATCCTGCAGCTAAACCTGAAGGAATACAACCTGGTGTGAGACGTGCGACGAGTCCGACACAAGAATCAGCATAGAACAGGCACCCACAGAGCGTGCGCACACCTACGTCCACACACCCCACACACACACACATACATACACGCACCATGTACACTTTCAGAAACACGGTTCTATTGATTTCTCTTTCCCAGCTTCCAGAGTTTTTCTCTTTCTGTCCAGCGGAATCATAATGGATGTGTCCTGCTCGTCATTTGTTTTTTATTTGTTTGCCAAAGTCTGTCCCCGGCAGCTCTCGTCAAAGGCCTCTTTCCCTTTTATCAAATTTGACCACCGAAATAAAGTGGCTCGGATTTGACAAAGGGCGTTAGACTCCGACTCGCCGCTCCAACGTTCACGTATTTCATGGAAATGTTGTATTGGCGGAGCTACGATGAGAATGATCTGTGATACGCTGGCCTGAAAAACTGGAAGTGACGTTCCTTCCCCTTTCCCGTACTATCACTCGCTTCAATCACGCCATCTGCTCCGAGTGTTTCTCGGGAATTCTGCCTGGATAAATGGAAAAATGTGGTTTTCACAGCTCTGCAAAAAGACAAAAAAAAAAAAAATCACAACATATTTACATACTTGTACATGGACACATGGACTAGTGCTGTGGTGCCGGAAGTTCCAAAATGGGTCCTTCTAGAATTCCGAGGATTCCGGCGGATTCTGAAATCCAGTGGGTTCCAGCGGGTTCCACTGATGGTGTGGAGAACCTTTTACTCGCAGAGATGATTCTCTCGACGAGGCTAGTCTTCAACTCGCATCGATGAATGTAAACTTCATGTGAGAGCATCGCAAATGCAAAAAAAAACAACGACAAAAAAATCCTAAAAAAATGATAATGAACGAAAATAGTGTAAGAATGCCTATATAAGCAAAACGATACAAAGCACGCAAGGGAGAGATGAAACTAATTAAATCTGTGTATATTGCTGAGATGATCATTTTAAAAACTTTTTAATGATAAGTAACTATAGCTACTTCTACTGCTATCGAATATAAAGTAAATTATAACAGCAGTCGAATTATTGATGGGTAAGAGACAACGTTAAGGATTTTTAAATGTGCGCAAAACAGGATTACACATTTACGATAGGTATTGTTCTGTATTTCCACATTTAACGTTGAAAATGATTGCATTGCTTCCTTTCCCCACGGTTGTTATGTTTTATCCTCCTTCCTGGTATCGTTTTAATTTCGCAGTCTAAAAAAGTAGTTTCGGAGTGCGCGATTATCTTTTTTCGCTCATGAACAGATACTTTATTAATTCACGATCCAGGCCACAGACTCGCGGGTATCGTTGTCGTCTAGCGGCACGGATGCACACAATCCATTATTTGTTTACGCAGTTTTTTTAATTGTCATAACGTAACTTTTTCGGTCGACAATTTCAAGAATTTCGCACGAGTTCTGGGGGTATCGCGGGAGGACGGGGTCAGGGGGACAAGAAAGCATTTATGCGCTGAAGTTAATTGATTGTGTATATTTATATTTGTAAATACGTATACACATTATTGCTTATGTACAAAACGTCTGTGGTACACTATCTTTGGCAAAAAAAGAAAAAAAATCACTTTTTCGTAATTGTGTACGGTTCTGTTGGTTTTCTTATGAATTACAATATTATTGATACTGTGATTCTTCGTTTTAATTTTTGATTTTTCTTTTTTGGTCACTATGAATACGTCAAATGATATACACATAGCTGTACCTGACGGTAATGTGTGGAGGACGGACGTGATGAGCAATAGTCTAGAGCAGACTTTGGAAAGCGTTTGGAAACTTCGGAGACGGATAGGGAAGCAGCCTCCTCTACTGTGTGAATGTTATATAACATAAAAAAATACAAATATGATTTTTAAGTAAAAGAAAAAATTAATTAAATAAAGAACATTTTATTTATATAATTTATGGACCAGATCTGAAGTTGTTGATAATTTGAATGCTATTGTTTCCTCTTTCCTATTTGAAGCACTCCCATGTTATGAGACAGAAATAGGAGACTAGTGTCTGTACTGCTGTATAAACCTCCGTTCTGGATAAAATAATCAGCCTTTTTTTTTTTTTTTTTCCAAACACACAATAAATTGTACTATAAATATTTTCCCTAACCACACTTTTCACTTTCCTACAGATATTTTTTTTTTTTTTTTTTTAATTATTAAATTTCCAAATGATGTTTAGGTGAAGTGCTTAAAAACAAACATAGGAAATGTACCATATGAAAATAGACAGCTTTTTATCTGTGATTGAAGATCTATTTGGTCAACGCTTGCAAGTAGTGACTTTTTCTTTCAATTCTAATTTCATTTTGATTTCTTTATAAATTCACAGCTTGTTTCCTTCATTGTGTATGTGATGCACACATAGAAAAAAAGTGTTCTATGATTCTTTTACAGTCGATATTTTATACAGGTAATGTTTCATTCATTTTCATCAAGGGCTACGAAAAACACGCCACATGAAAACCAGAAACGATTGGTCACAGCTCTAAGTGTGATTCGGTACCGGGAGAAACGCGATCAGAAATGCACCCATTTGCTGCCATGCATCCGAGTTCATCACTTGCCACGGTCATCGGACGCCCACTAGAGAAGCAAACTCCCAAACGCTTTCTTGATGGATATAAAACCTGACGTGTTATTTGTGAACTGAACCCTTGTAATTAAGTGTTTAAGTGGGGTTTGGAAATGTCACAGCATTTTGTAAATCCTGCAGTGTTTTCTTCACTGTTCGTAGTGAGTTAGATTTTAAGAAACTGATGAAACGAAGCAAACTGAGCACTAAATCTTCTGAAATACCATCATTTTGATGTATGTCTTACTCTAAAGTGTTCGAGTGGATCTTAGTTTACTGCGACTGTCGAGCTGATGTCTGCTCGCTATGAGAACGTGTTGCTTTGTTTTATCAAGCCATCGATTGTAAGATCAGAAGGGGGCGTTATTCGGCGCAGCTTGATTGTTCTTAACGCACTTTTTGTTTTTTCCGTGCCACAAGGCAAACGCTTCGAGCTGCAGGCCGACCGTTCGAGCTACACATATCTATAAATGTGCCAGTCCCAGAAGTCTCGTATTCGACGTTCCCTCAAGAACCTCTACCTCTGTGAACCATGAGATGGTTTTCGGGCATTTCAGGATCGGTAGTCACGTGACAAGCACACTTTTTAGTCCGTAGGGCACAGTCAGTGAGGTTTGGAGGCCAAAATTAGATCTTGCCAATGACCCGCATGTTAACACGGCAAAAACAACACCTTTCTCAGGCCAAACCAATCTTCCTAAATGGTCCGCCGAGTGGTACATGGAAAATAGTGTCTGTCCCATGGCTTTTGTTTCAGTTCTGCAGCGGACAAGTGAATAGACATATCAGTTATGAAGGCTTTGGCTGCTCTGGGTAGCAGCTTAGATATAATTTGGGCTAGAAAATACCATATACAAATGCGTAAATGCTTGACCAAAGCATTGCAAACATGGTCCTCAGTACTCAAGAGGGAGCTAGAGTTTCCTTCAAATGTCTGTGCCATTAAACCGGATGTTATTATTCCTGAAAAGGAAGATAGGCTGTGGGTGTTGCTTTTGTGGCAGCCAATTTCACTGTATTCACTTTTCGAAAAAAAAATCTTACGCATTCCTATCTTTCTCTAGTGTGCATAAAATAAGTCTCCAGGAGCAGAAAAGAAGGTCGCTTGCCTCTTGAGTTCTGTGTCTATTTGAGTTCTAATGATGGTTGTGATTCAGTTCAATGACTCTTTGCATTTGAGTGCTTGTAAGACTCGCTTGGTGAGATGCAGTGAACACACAAGCGTATTGACATGGAGTCAGATTTGCTGGCCCACTGCAGACAACAGAGCGAGACGATTATATTATTTCCATGCAAGCATGTTTACCGGTACGGTTAGGTGCATCTGTGTGGTGGACGGTCGAATAGTTGACGTCCTGACCCAATGAAAGAGTCATTAAAATGTGATTTCTGCTTTCCATCCCCTGTCCTTTCATTGTAATGCATTGCCTGAAAGCTGTTATGTCCAGGACCACTTGATCATGTACATTTTATTTGTTTTTTTTCTTTCTCTGCTTCTTTGTACCCTTTTATTTTGTAATTACACCAAATGTAAATGTTGTATAATATTGTGCGTGCCAATCCCCTTCTCTGAGACTGACTCATAACAAGTGCCAATTGTTGTCCAAATCACATGCGGACTGTGAAATTAGACACGGTCCCCTTTTAAAAACGAGTAAAACACTAAAGAAGAGAGTAAATGGATTTTTACTTTGTATTTAAGTTGGAAGATAAACTGCTGTTTTTCTCTTTTTTTTTTTTTTTTTAAGGAATTGTAATTATTAACGCATGTGCTCTTTGTCCAGGTGGGAGTTGTGGGCTCAGACAAACATCAAAATCCTCAAGATGAGGAAATGTAGTGGAATTTTATTTTACAACATTCTCGCCATATTTTATTGTTGTTTTTATTTGTATTTGTTTCATTTCAACCACTGTTGCCTGAACCTCATTCAAACATGGAAATGATTTTCATAACCGCCTTCTAAAAAAACAAAACAAAATTATAAAGTATCTGTTTTAAATTTAAATAAATTTGTTCCTATACTTGCTGATGGTCTTGTAACTTGTTTTCTTTGCAATGCCTGAAATGCTGAAGTGTTAAAAACCTGCTTTGAAAGTCATTTAGTTTTATCTGCATTATAATTCCAGCACATAAAGTCTCTCATGCCCTTTATTTTAAATTGTTTGCCAAATATGATTTAGTTGTTTTGTCCAGAAGGGGGCACACAGAGCTTGCATAGAGCAAAATGATCGTAAATCTTAAAAACTTATTGTATTATATTATATTAATCCAAGGATGTCGTCTTCAACATGCACCTGCAATATCTCCTCTATTAGAGGCATTAATAAATAACGTGTTCAATACAGTGGAAATGCTCCCATGGGTGCAGTTGCTATTATTGCAGGTTGGAGTCGCTGTACACTTAGCAGGAACAAAAGCAGCGCAATTCCAACACCTTCCACCGACAGAACGCACTTCCGGCCACTGTCATTTCATCCATTTGACATCTTAAAATGGGCCTCCTGAGCGCCACCTTAAATCCCGCATGCGAATGTAACAAAGTACGAACCCTACTACGATAAAGGATAGTCTCATGAATATTAATGACGCAACGTGGCGTTCGCCTGGTAAACCTGTCGGATTGGCTGCAATGTAAACAGGACCAAACAGGTCTTGTTATAAAAAAAAAAAAAGCTTATTAATGAATACAAACTAGTTGATTTTCCCAGTTACGCCTTCCTAAAATAAATATTAATTAGTAATAATATAATATTGCATATACAGTTACTGTAAAACAAATTTATTTTGAGATGTTAAGTAGGTGTCAAAAATATACACTTGGGTCGCCAAAGAAGCGCAAAATAAAACGAAGTAAAAAAAAAATATATATATATATATATATATATATATATATATATTTCGCATCGGAGACCCATGAGCCAGAGCAAGCCAGACAACTCATTGAATATTAATTAGATGATGTAAACATACGCTCCTGGAAGGTTGCCAGGCAACGCGCACACGGCGTAATTAATATTCATGAGTAACGCCTTTCCCGTAGTAGAATTCGTAATTTGGCGTCTTGCATCACATGAGTCCGTCCATACGAGTCCTGAAGCGGCGGAAGAGGCATGATTTTCCAAGCGCAGGCTGCTCTTTCACCGCCTTTAACCAGACAGACGCAAGATTAGCGCACACACGACCAGATTTAGACGTTTTTCCCTCATTTTCAAACGCGTTTTGCTAATTTCCTGCAGTATAAACTTATTTATTAGCTTTAGCCAGGTAGCTTGTATTTCGAAATTGGATAAGTATGATCAGCCTGGCGGTGGATTAATCGGCCTGTTTCAGCAATGTCACATACTGTAGTAAAGATAGCCTGTTGTTTTTGTTCTTCCAAAAGCAGAGCAGTCTGAAGTTGAGTTAGGTTTGTAAAGCTGAACAAAATCCAGGAAAACTGGAGATCACAGCCAGGAAATCTGTTCAGGAGAGCAGACTAAAGCCCGTTTTGCTTTTAAACTCACCGGTTTAGACCAAATCAAGGCCTAACAAAGAGGACATCCTTCCAAAGCCTTTGCATTTCATCTTCAGAAAGAGAATAAAGCACAAAAACAGGCTGATATGATGTTTCCACAAGCCAGGCACTCGGTAAGTGTCTCGTTCTCCTTCATTCATGCTGATTGTCACACAGCAGGTGTTGTGGACATTGTATCACTCGATGTATTTTACGGATGATACCAACGCAAAAGTACCATTTTATTCATATCTGTAATGTTTTGTGGACATGAACCGTCATAATACCAAGTTTTTTGACTAGCACCATGGTAATAGCATGTTTTTCGAAATGGTACAATGGGAAAACTATGGTAAAACGTGTGCCATGGCAATACCATTGTTTTTAGATATTTATCCCTTTACTAAAATGTACTTTGGCAGTACCATGATACAGTCACGGTATCAGATGGCACTTACCTTTTATATATGAAATTCATGCTTTTTGTTGTATTTTTTAAAATATGCTGGCGTTACATGTAAATACTATGCTATTTGAATATGCTAGTGATTCAGTGTCATGAAATTATCATTTGTACCGTGGTATTACCATTATTATTGCCACGGTATGGACAGTAATATTTTTGTAAGGGGTCATCCTGAGCTTTTCTGTTGTACCAGTCAAATAACTGATAATAACAATTGTTTATATTTATATTAAAGTGATGTTATTGATGATAATTGTTCAGTTGTATATACGCGCGCGCACACACACACACACACACACACACACACACAAACACAAACACAAACACACACAAACATACATACATACTAGGGATATGCCGGTATAAAATTTTCATGTTGCGATTGATTGCTAATGCTTTTATCACGGTATTGAAATTTAGTTGCAAAAAAGTGGTGTCAATACAGTATAACAGGTTTAATAACTTAACAAAAATAACTGAACATTTAAATACAATAAAGCATACACAAAAAATTTATAAAGTTAAACATTTTACACTGATTAAAGTGCAAAAGAATTAGAAAAGACCAGTAGGTATCACTTTACAATAAGATATCATTAGTTAACCTTAGCTAATGCATTAAAGTGCCCCTTTTATGGGTTATGAAAGGTTCATATTTTGGTTTTGGGAGTCCCAAACAACAGGTTTACATACATGCAAGGTCAAAAAACACTTTCATTTTCTTATAATATTGCTCAAAGATTCATTTTTCCAAACCCCTCCTTTGTGACTCTAATCTGCAGCGATTGGTCGATTTCATTTAAAGCAGCGTTTGTGAGCGCAGTGCTGCTTTGTGTACAGCCGTTACCAGGGAAACAGCTATTTTTAATGCTCAAAAAGGGGCACCTAGTGGCAAAGAATGAATTTGCATTTTCATTCAGACCAATGCGAAAATCAAGTTTTCCCAAGTCTGCGCGCACAACAAGTGGGCGGGCAATATGCTAATGTTTCATGTTGACGTCAGCATGAACGGCTTGGGATTCGTTTTAAAAATGACTTGTTTCAATGATTCAGAGTCGACTCTTTCTTTTGAGAGACAATAACTTTATACATGGTGCACTTTCAGATTTAAAACTTTGCAGGATGTTTTCATTCACTTAGAGCTGTGTTACACACTGCATGAAAGGTAATTTTCTAAAATCCATAATAGGGGCACTTAAACATTCACAATGAGCAATACCTACATTTGCTACAGTTGTTATTAATCTTTGTTAAAAAAAAAAAATACAACTCTTAGTTCATGTTAGCTCATTAAATAACGCATTTGCATCTTTTGATTTTAACAATTTGTTATTAAATATTGGAATTACCTAAGATTAATTAATGTTTAGAAGAATTTTTCATTGGCAGTTTAACTAATGAATTAACTAATGTCAACTAATGAAGCCCTGTAAAGTGTGACCAAACAATAAGGAATCAAAACACTTTCAAACAATACCTAGGGCATGTTGTAGTCCAGATTAAAATGTAAAAAAGTTTGAAAATAATTAGCCTATTAGGTCTAAATATTTAAGCATTTGGCGCTGTGATGAACACCATAGCGAATACAAAAATCTGAATAGCTATTTAGATCATTTTAATGCGTTTTAGAAACAGAAAGTAGCATCTGCTTTGTTTACGGGGTTTCCGGGGTAACGTCTGCATTTCTGCTGTTTAGCGCCATCTGCTGTCAGAGAGTGAATGTGTGCTTTCATCTATCCTTCGCTCTGCCATGCGCATCTCATCCCTGCTTGTTTACATCAGAGTGTGCATGCGCATACAGCGGTGTTGTGCATTGTGACCAGTTGATGGGAAAAGTATTCTTAATGCATTCAAAATTCTGAATAATTTGTAATAAATAATTATTCTCTGTATTTTGAAGTGCCCACAAGAACAATATCGTGCATTATCGTGAAATGTCTGTCTATCTATCTATCTATCTATCTATCTATCTATCTATCTATCTATCGTGAACACTACTACTGAAAGACATAGGCCTACATAAAGCATATTGTTTGCATGCATTGTCAAAATAAGCCTCAGAACACATTACTAATACTAATATTTACTAATATATATCAATCCAGTGTCATTAATTCCAGTGGAATGTTAATTTATGCAAGATTTTTGCATCAACCTTCACCTCAGAGACACATTAGATATTAATTAATTTTGCATTGCTATTTCATTGCATTTTTCCTCTTACTATGTTTATTTCTTGTTCTCTGGCAGCTTTATTTTAGATATTTGGTCTTCATCTCATGAATCAGATGTCAAATTTGCATGTAGCATGTCAAAATGATAGTGTTTCTGGTTCAGGTAGAGTCTGAGATGTTTGTTTGCACACCAGTTGCCTGGTTCCCTCCCTGTAGAGGCATAATTGTGTCGTTTCCATGAATTGTTCCTGTGCACACAGTGGGCAGCTTGTGTTAATGAGTCCCCAGTCATTATTTTGTTTGCACTCAAGCCTAATTACCTTTTCCCCCCATGCACACAGTCGTATGTGAACACACAAACATGGGAACCCTAAATGAAAACCTCACAAGTGGATGGTTTGTTTAATTGAGGCCTTTTTGCTATTCAGAGAGTAGATTTGGGAGAACATTTCAGTCTTCAGCTAGCTTGGGATGTGTGTGAGGAAGTGAATGGGACCTTCTGACACTTGAACCTGAAACTGAAATTTGACTCTGAGAAACATCCTGAAGCAATTCCTGATTCCGATATTTCATTTTGTAGTATGTTAATGATGGTGTTTTCTGTTGGTATTGATTTAGCCTTATATACACATTTTTGTGTATCTTCAGCCCCTTGTCCAGAAATCTGTGAATGCCCATGGAATTTGTTCGCAATTTGAAACTAGTCTTAATAAGATCAAACAAGAATACTATTAAATAAGATCTCACTGTATTATTTATTTTCTTTCTTTATCTATTTTTATTATATTACAAATAGTACATTATAATATATCATGTACAGTATATCCAAGTACATGTGATTAATGTTAAATAAATACATATTTAAACATTTACTAAACTTTTAATAATTTTTATGTTTATGTTTGTATATATTACATAGAATATTATAATTAATGTACACTAATCTAAATATACATTATAAGATTAGAAAATATTTTGATGTTAATATTATATATATATACGCAAACTTTTATGAATGATATAACATACCTAGATATACATAATACATTTTAAAATTCATGCAATATTAATAATATATAATAAAATATATTCTTAAAATAATATCTTCTATCTTTTTTCATATAATGTCAGTTTATTTTTAATTTTGGTTTAATCCTATTAGGGTTGTTTTCCAAAATATGACAGTAACATTTCTTTAGCGTCTTTTTGTTGTTGTTGTTGACAAGGCTCTAGTGTCTTAAAACAACAGATTATACCTCAACAGTGAAAAATGACCACATTACAGTCGTTAACTTGACATGTCTTACTGCCGCTGATGAATTCTTAAGTGCACTGACCAAACTTTGATCTTAAACCTCTGAGATTTCAGCAGAAGTGGGAATCAGCCGGAGATTAACTGCGGGATCCCAAATCTTGGATTAGGAGTTACAGACGACTGCTCCGTTTAATCTCAGCCTCAAAGATTTACTGTGTTCTCTGGAATTCCGGATCTTCGGGATCAGTTTGACTTATCAAACCTCTAAAGTTACTTAAAAACAGACTTTCGGTCGATAGATTTAATAACTTGTTGTGGGACAAATCCTTCACAGAACTAGGAAGGGCAGAATATTTTGCTGCAAACAGTGGCGCTTGTGCTCACAGTCAGGACTGAGAATGAAAAACATGCAATTCTAAATTAAGTGTTTGGGAAACCATTACTCTTAATCCAATTGTTGGTCCTTTTCGGCTTGTTTGTGGTCATCAGTCAGACCCAGTGGATTATGAGTAGGGATTACTGCTTCAGATGGGTTTGGTGACCGTAAGCAGCTCTTCGTCAGATTGTGTTGACCATCCTCATTCTCTCTCCATCTGAACTCTTCAACTCGGTGGGAATAATGGACAAAACCAGACTCCATTTCTCTAAATTCAGCAGCCGTTTTGCATTTTGTCTTTAAGGAACATTAGTTTTTCCTTTTGTCTTTTTCATAAAATCTAAGAAATTTATGGTTCCAATTAGCTCCTGCTTACCTGTGGTTATGTGCCAAAGTGAAGTGCTTGGTGTTAAGGGTTTGTTCAAGTCTCTGACCCTGAGTTTGAGCAGTAACAACAGTGATGCTTGACTTGGCAAACACTGCAAGGATTTTACAGTCTGATGCCATAAAGAACCTGCTTAACTTCCACAAAGAACCTTTTATACTCGTCTACATACTGGTGCTTTGAAGAATCCAGAAATCAAAACACTGATTTGAAGAACCTATAACAAATCATCAAGAGCTTTAGAAGTATCCAAAGAACCATATAACATTACATGGTTGTTCGAATATCACACTAAGAATAACGGATGATTCATCTGGAAATTCTCAGAAACGCTGATTGTAGGTCAGTCGTCATATTCTGGGAAATTGGACGTGAGTGATTCGTGTTGTTTCAGCTTGTTCTTGTGATGTTATAACTGAGCCGTTAGAGATGTAATTGATGCAGTTCTTAACTCATGTTATGATGTCACAGCATAATTGTTAGGGGTGGGAGAAAAAATTGATTCTCCGATGCATCGCGATTCTCTCTTCAACGATTCTGAATCAATTCTGAGCTTGTTTTTTTTCCCCCCGCATTTGGCACGTGTGCCCGCTAGAGATGCGGCGGGCTTCATTGCACAGAATTTGCGTGTGAGACACATGCTCATTGCTTGACGGTGTGTGTGCGCTTCCACCCACCGTGTTTTACTTTAGATATGCTTTCATTTCTGTCGTTTGAAATGCAGTACTATTAGATGCACGAAACTCGCGCACTGACAGACTTTCAAGTGCTTTGTGTTTGTTTGTCCTGAAGCTCGATTGCGACTGCGGTTAAATGCGCTTGCATTTTCTAATACTTTTATACGAAATTGATGTAGGCTACACACAGTAGTGCTGTGCTCCGAATATCGATACAGCGATACATCTTCATCAACTCCTGACGATGCGCGTATCGGTACAGCTGCTCCTGTGTCGATACTGCCGCATCACGTGACGTCGAGTGGCCATTTTAGCAACATGAGCAGCAGCGCACTATCAAAAATATGGGACAGTTTTGTGTTTTACACTCAACCGGAAAGTGAGACATTAGACATGAGTCATGCCATATGCAAGAGCTGCAAAGCCAAAGTTAAGTATTCCAGCAACACGACGAACCTCTCTCTGCATATGATGAGACATCATCCAGGCCAGCTAGCCTCAGTCGGAGCAGGTAGCAGCACACACCTGTCGTCTCAGAAGCAGCCAACTTTTCCTGATGTTTTTAACTCGAAACTCCCATCCACGTCTCAGCGCTCTCAGAAGATAACACATGCTTTAATGCGTTTCATATGTAATGATTTACGGCCATATAGCATTGTCGAGAATAACAGCTTCAGACAATTGCTTCACGAGTGTGAGCCACGTTACACAACACCGACACAATACTGACTCACGTCAGTTTTTAACAGAAACGGCAATTCCTCGCTTGTATGATGGTTAAACAAGACGTTCAGCTGTCACTCTCTTCTGCAGAGAGAGTTTCCATTTCCTGTGATACATGGACTTCGCAAGCAACCCAGTCGTATGTTACGATAACCTGCCACCACATAACGCCACAGTGGGAACTTGTCTCCAACGTTCTGCAGACTAGAGCAATGTTTGACAATCACACAGGAGCGAACATGGCAGATTTGCATGGCAGATATGATGTGATGCACGAATGGGGAATAAAGGACAAAGATCCAGTGCTAGTGACTGATAATGTATTTAATATGTCAGTAGCTGCAGAAATAGCCAAATTAGTTCACGTGAGATGCTTTGTGCACTGTTTGAACCTGGCTGCTAAACAGGCTCTGAAGTTACCGACAGTTTCCCATCTTCTCGGAAGAGTTCGGAGCATCACAACATTTTTTAGGAAAAGTACAATTGCCTGCCATGCCCTGCACGAGAAGCAAAAGTTACTTGGCCTTCCTGAGCATAAGCTGATTACCGATGTCTGCACGAGGTGGAACAGCGCACATGACATGTTGGAGCCATTCGTAGAATAACAGCCTGCAATTTGCACTGCATTACTCTCAGCTGATTTTTGGAAAAATGCCAAAGATCTGTGGGCATTAACAGAAGCAGACATAACCTGTGCTGAAGATGTAATAAATTCACTGAAGCCACTTAAATTGGCAATGCACGTTATGTCTGATGAGAAAACCCCTACAGTTTCAATCATCGCACCTTTGCATTCTCAGTTAAGTCGCGGCACTCGGATTGAAAACACTGACTCGGCAGTGCCATGGGACATAAAGATCGCTGTGGCTGGAGATTTGGAGAAAAGATATGAACGTGAAAAGCCCTTTCTGAACATGACCTCAGCGCTGGATTCACGCTTTAAAGCACTGCCCTTTTTGGAGGAGGGGAACAGACAGGATGTCTACACCAAAATGGCAATGGAGTTATTCATTATAACACATTCATTATTTCAGATCCAGAATAATGAAGAAGAACAGAACAGAGAGCATGCTGAGACAAATCATTCCCCACTCTGCAAAAGAAAGAAAGTAGATGCTTGTGCTCTTGAGGACTTATTTGGAGATGCATTTTCCCCTCCCAAAACAAAACATCCACCCGTATTACCGTATAATCAGGCAGAGGATGAAGTCAGGAAATACAGAGATGCAGAGGCTTTACCTCTTACAGGAGATCCACTCATCTGGTGGAAGGAGCACCAGTCTGATTTTCCATTACTATCAAACTTGGCAAGCTGTACCCTCTGTATCCCTGGTACAAGTGTAGCATCCGAGATGGTGCTCTCCACTGCTGGAGATATCATTACAGCAAAGAGGAGTGCTCTAAACCCCGAGCATGCTTGTTACAGTTTTTTGCTTTTATGGAATATGTTTCAAGTTTTGTTCAGTCATTGAGCCTTGTTGACATGTTGCAGCACTTGACATTATACTTAAGTTATTGAGCCAGAGACTTAAAAAGCCGAAGGAAGATCTATTCTCTTTTTTTCTTTTCTTTTTTTTTTTGTAACAATTATTTATTTATTTTATTTCACTTACAGTGCCCTCCAAAAGACAAAATTGCTCTGTTGGCTGTGGAGTCAAGGCGTTTGCAAATATGATGAAAAGATGAATATGAGACAGAATGTCACATTTTATTGTTGGGTGATTCAACACATAGATGTTTTACCAGCTAATAAATTTAGCACTTTTAGAGTTTCATCCCTCTAAGTATTGGAACAGTTGCCTCACAGGTCTTTCTAAGTGATCAGCTGTGTCCTGTTGCATTAATTCTTCAGATATTAAAAGCAGGGAATGTGTAGTATCAGTTATATCCATTACTTCTGCATTCTGAATCTTGACATGATTACATACACAAACCAGGATGAAGACGAGGGAGGTGACTTTGAGAGAAAAGCAAGCAATTTGGATGCTAAAAGAACCAGAGGAAGTCAATTAGAGCTATAGCAAAAACAAAGGGCTTGGAGAAATCAAGAGTTTGGAAACCACCAGCAACCAACAACTACCTGATCGGCTGAGAAAACAACAGTAGTTGATGACAGACAAATCATAAAAGCTGTGAAAATGAACCCTAAAAGACGTGTCTGTAAAATCACCAACAACTTCCAGAAAGCTGGGGTGATGCTCTGACAATCTACTGTCCTCAGGAGACTTTGACACAGAATTACAGATGCTACACAGCAAGCTACAAACCTCTGACCAGCTCCAAAAATAGAAAGGCAAGATAAGAGTTTGCAAAAAAGCACAAAGGTGAGCCAGAAGAGTTTTGGAACTGTGTTTATGGACCGATGAGACAAAGATGAACCTTCATCTAAGTGATGGGAAAGCAAAAATGTGGAGGAAAAAAGGAAACTGCAATGATCCCAAGCACACAGCCTCATCTGTAAAGCATGGTGGAGGTGGTGTCATGGCATGGGCATGCATGACTGCCTCTGGCCCTCTCAACTTTACTGATGACTTAATTTATGATGACAGTAGCAGAATGAATTTGGAAAGATACAAAACCATCTTGCCTACCAATATTCAAGGAAATGCCACCAGATTCATTGGGAAGTGCTTCATATTGCATCAGGACAATGACCCACAACACCCTGCCAGTTCAGTCAAGGAGTTTATCAGGGCAAAGAAATGGAAAGTCTTAGATTGCCCAAGTCAATCTCCAGATTTAAATCCGATTGAACATGAATGTCACCAGCTGGAGAGGAGAGAAAAGGCAGAAACTCTTCAAAACAAGCAACAGTTGGAACTGGCTGCATTAAAAGCTGGGAAAAGCATTTCAAAGGATGAGCCCAAGAGTCTGGTGATGTCTATGGGTCACAGACTCACTGCTGTGATTGTGCGCAAGGGATCTGCAACTAAATAATAGCTTTTAATCTTTTACATCTGCCTTAAGTTCAACTGTCCCAATACTTATGCTCACATCAATGAGTGGGATGAACTCTAAAAGTGCTGTTCTTTTTATTTGGTAAAACATGTATGTGTTGAAACGGCTAATAATAAAATGTGACATTCTGTAATTTTGTCTCTCATTCGTCTTTTCATCATATTTGCAAATGTCTTGACTCCACAGCCAACAGAACAATTTGTCTTCACTGTTCCAATACTTTTGGAGGGCACTTTATATTGTTTGTTAATGACAAAGCAAAATAGTTTTTCAGTTATTACAACTGTTATAACACTGGCTATTCAACGTACAATAAACAAATATTACCTTTACTAAATTCTGCTCAAAATAAATTTAATTCCAAAATTGACCCGTATCGTGATGCGTGTCATATCGTGACATTTGTTGGTGATGCACAGCCCTAACACACAGTCAGTTATGTTTTCAGAGCAGGACAAAACATCTGATATATGGAAATAGATCTGTGCATTAGTGTCGATGCAGCCTTTTAAAGCTGCCACTGTCTATGATCTCATCAGTAATAATCAAACGGCAATAATGAGGAAAAAAGAAAAACCCATAACTATTGTCTGTAAACTTTCGGATACTTAAAGAACACTTATTTTAAATAAGTAATTTTTTTTTTAATTAGCCTGCTTATATAATTAAAAAAAGTTAATTTTGCACAAAATAAATTTGAGAATTTATATGAAAACGTAGCCATGTGCAGTAATATTGAAAACTGACAATGTGACGCATCGTGATATTGATTCGATTAATGATAATCGTAATTGAATTGAATCGTGAAACCAGTGAAGATTCACACCCCTATTTTTAAGATGGCAGTACTGACATACAGAGATTCTAACTATAAACAAAAAGCATAGAAACTGCAGTTTTGGGTAAAATGTAAAGTTGTAAAGATGTATTTGCACAGCAGAAGAATTAATTGGGGAAAAAATGTAGATCATGAAACATTTTGGAATCTGATCGTGACTCCCAGAATCGGGATCGGATCGGATCAGATCGTGAAGTGCCTGAAGATTCCCACCCCTAATAATTGTTACATTTCGCTTAAGAATAAAAAGCCACTATTTAGCAGCTCTAATTACTAATTGCAATTGTGACTTAAAATGTTATTTAAAAAATAAAATAAAATAAAAAAAAAAACGTTCCAGGTTTGCATTGCTTGTTTGTAACTCTGCACAAATTGGCAAAACATTTTGTGATTTATTATTTATCATCATGACTATATTATAATAATAATAATAATAATAATTTTATTTACCAATAATATTTATTATTATTAAATAAAAAATAAATATTGCTAATATTTAAAAAAAAAAAAAAAAAAAAAAGTTAACATTCAGAAAATAATTAAGTACAAATTTATATACTTTTAAAAATATTTTTTAATATTGATCTAATTTTAAATGAAAACAAAAAACATTTGCATTTGCGACCATTTTTTTGAGACTGCAAGTAAAAATTTGACGTGGTCGCACGTGTGCGAGTGCATGGTCTGCGCAACTCCAAAGCGTCTGCTTCATACAGCGCACGCTGCCGAACCGCAGCACATTGTAGCAGGAGTCAGATTTCACTGATCACTGGAAGAGAGGCGCTTTAGGTGTAGAGCCTGGTTTATACTTGCTGCGTCAGCACGAGTGCAAGGTGCGCGCAATGGAGGATTAGCTTTTCAAACTAAAGTAAAAGACCGCTTCTTAAACCAGAGAAGGTGAACATGTTGGTATTCTTGTAGAAAAAAACATGCAGGTCCTGTCAGCGACAGCCAGTTTAGTTTTACTTTTTCTTTTTGTTTTCGTTTTGAAAAGCTTGTTATCTTTGCTGTTTACCTCACGTTACGCTATGGAGGCTTTCCTTAATTTTTTTAAATATTATTATTCATTTGATTCCTCAGTGTTTGCTAAACATTCTGTAATTTATTAGTCGGTGTATATAATACAGCATGTGATGTATCCTATGCCATGCCTCGTTTTTGTTAATAAATGTTATGCAAGCTAGTTTGTTAGCCTACTGTTTTATTGTTGTTGTGCTTTTTAATTAAGAATAACAATGAATCCATCTTTCGTTTGAGTCTTAAAAAGAGAAAGGTGTATAGATATAAGCAAAAGGCAATTATCTTTTCTTGTAAAACATGACACCAAGATCGTGAAAGTGAAAGAGCACAAAAAAAGAAATTCTTGTTCACAAAATGTAAATCACAAATAATACTGATGAAAAAGAACGGGTTGAATGTTGAACACTTTTGTTACCATATAACTGTATACTGTGATAATAGCATGTATTGATTAATCAAATGTTGTAGCAAAAAAAAAAAAAACAATTGCGACCAAATTATGTGCTCGTGTGACCAACTGAGAAAGTTAGTCGCAAAAGTGCGACCAGTGGGAAGAATGAGTTTAGAGCCCTGAAAAATATTTAATTTTATTGTATTAATTTTATGAATTACTAATATGTATATAATTTTAAAAAATTATATAACATTTTCCTGGAACATTTTATTTATCTATTTATTTATTTACTTACTACTTTTGCAGTGTAATTAAAAAAAAAAAAAAAGTAATTAATTTAAACAAACATTTTAGCCTTGCTCACCTTGCTCTGTTTGTAATACAGTGGCAGTGAATTTTTTTGTTTACAATCAAAACCCCAAAACTTTATTTTTAAAATTTATTCTATTAGTATGAGACTCTCTCTTTCAGACAAATGCACACACACACACACACACACGTGCACAGCAGTCTGGGTTCATTATGTGTGTATTGTGTTGTGAGGGTGGACAGGGGTCTGGTAGACATTATTAAGGACAACTGAATTAACAAGACCCCCCTCTCACTACAACACCCCCAACAGAGAGAGAGGTTAATCCCTCTGGTACACACACACACACACACACACACACACACACACACACACACACACACACGCACATGCTTTCATATTCTCTGAAATAATCACACACACACATACACACACTTTCAACTGTTAACTCTGTGTGTGTGCAACCGCTGCTGCCGCCGCCACACCCCGCCGCTGCTGCTGCTGTTAATGTGTTTGTGAATTACTGAAAGATCAGTCATACTGTGAAACACACACGCATTTATATATATATATATATATATATATATATATATATATATATATATATATATATATATATATATATATATATATATATGCTTGCACACATGAGCTTGAGTGTAATTGCAAGACGGTTTTTGTCTGCGGTGCTCAGCCCCCACCTCCAAACATCTCACTTCCTGTGCTACAACACACACACCAGCTGCAATTTCGGAGACAAAAAAAGCAGATAAGAGCCTGAGGGCTGTGTGTGTGTGTGTGTGTGTGTGTGTGTGTGCGCGCACAGCAGATGTCTGGGTCACTCAGGCCAAAGTCCCTCATTAGCATCACAAAGGGGGCAATAGCAGAGCCTTTAGCCCCAACAGCCTCCAGAGGAGAGGAAGATTTGTTTTTTTTTTGTTATATTCACATGCTTTTTGTTTCTATTATTTTTTTCAGTTTCAGTCTAGAGGCTTTAATTTATTTTTTTATTTGTTTAAATATAGAGGCTTATGTTTATTTTTATTATAATAATAAAACATTTTTGTTCTAGAGGCTTTATTTTATTTTTATATTCCAATTGTTTCATTCTAAAGACCATATATTTTTTTTTTTTTTTTTTTATTCTTTATTACTTATTCTTGAGATTGTTTTGTTTGTGTGTGTTTTGACTTGGAGTACATTTAACACAATTTCTGTCATGACAACTCTCGGAGGGATTGGCATGGTAATGTACATGTTAATGTATTTGGTCTTGGCGGAATAGATCTGCTACGCTGCTGCTGCTGCGGCAGAGCAAGTACCGAGACTTGCTACCGCCAATACATCCACAACATGCTGCTGTGAGCATGTAAGAAATACTGCTGCTGCAAATATAACATACATGAAATAACCCCCATTAGTGTTGTCACGGTACCAAAATTTCAGTATTCGGTACCGATACCAGTGAAAATCCACGGTTCTCGGTACCAATTTTGGTACCACATGCTAATTAAAAAAACACACTATTTTAAATAAAAGTCAAACAAAAATAAAATGTACAAAAATCAATGCCGTTCTTTATACTTATTTAAATTGTTTCAAGTTTTTCCGCAAGTAATAAAAGTATGAAAAACTGTAAACAGTAAAGTTTCACCCAAATTTAATTTGTCTTTTAATTAATGAAATTTAAATACATTTTTTTTTTTTTTTTTTTGCTAAATAAAGGGAAGAAATATTGTGATTTTTATTTCTTTAAAAATAAATATTAATTTTTTTCAACAGTAGTAATAGTATCACATACATTCTACTAAATAATAGTAATATATTTCTAGCACAATGTCTTTAAGATAAACTTATTTTGACGGGTTGCCGTGAATACCTTTTTAAATTTATGTGTGTAGCTATATGATATGACGCTGGTTTTACTCAAATGAAACGGTAAAATGCTCGTGAAGTGACTCTCAGAGCAGTTATGTAGATGTTGTTTATGTATTTATGTCCTCATTGAGACGGCAGATGCTGAAATCACCGCGAGCATCACGCGCACTTCAGTGTGTGTAGTGTAAAAAAAAAAAAAAAAACGCACGTCTCTGCCATTCATTCATACAGAGACTCGCAGAACATGCAGGATTCATATCTGAATCGACTTTTGCGGCTTAATATTTACGGATACTAGTCGGTGTCACGATTTGATTTAAGTGTAATGACCTACTTTTGATTAATTCATCTAAACTTTGACAAATTCCGTGACATTCCTTGCTAAACTGTAAATTCCTTTTTATAACTGGATTCCGAGATTCCGTCCGTGCTTTCTGCATCGCGTAAATCACAGGGCCGTATGCGTCAAGAACCGGGTTGACCGGGTACTCGGTACCACAGGTACTTAAAAAAAACTGGTACCGTGACATTTTCATTTTTTTTAGTACCGACTTGGTGCCGAAGTACCGGGTCTTTTGACAACACTAACCCCCATATAGCATACATGAATCACCTCGTAGCAGATCTATACAGGTGGAGCTGGGGAAGGTGGAGGGTTTCTGAAGCACGCTGCGAACTTCTACAACAAGCACTAGTCATATATTTGTATGTTGAGCAGCGAGCTCATTGGCTACCGATACAGGAGAGAACCAATCAGCTGTGCCATGTGATGATGTCATTAGGTCAGATTGAGTTAGACCTATCAGACTGCGCCATCTAGAGTTTCATGCCAGAACTCTGTATATGAGTGGTGCTTGCTTGTGTAAAGCTCACAATGCTGTGATAATGCCAAGACTCCAGCTAGTCAGCATTATTATTTTTTTTTTTTTGTCTGCAAGAAGTCCTTGTAGTGTGCACACTAGTGGCAGAGTTTCGAATGGGGAAAGATGCAATCGCAGGAAGCCCCGCCTTCTGAATGAAAGAGCCAATCGCTAAAAGGTAAAGTCAGCGCGTCGCTGCCGTTAGAAGTCCCGGTTGCTATAGAAACAGTCAGCGTTCTAAAACGTGCGCTTAGGACTGCGCATGCGCACTGGCTGATCTAGCCTGAAAAATAAGCTTTTTATAACGCTATTTGAGCAAAAGAAACAACATTAATGATACAGTTGTCAGATTTCTTTGGTGACTTCAAATATGAAATTTAATCGTAAGCTTAGTGAACAGTTTTGGAGATTTTGATGTTTCCCCATTCAAAGAGATAGGAGCTGCACTTGCATGCCCGAGAGGCGTTTCAAAGATGGCCGCCGAGTGACATGACTTGTCTTAAAGAGACTTTGGCTACGGCGGATTTTCTGCTAGCAAAAGAAAGCAAGGCATTGTGAAGCACGAGTAAAGAAAAATAAATAAAGCATCTCATTTTCCTTATTTGACGTGTAAAACGTGTTGTGTGAGTATTGAAATATGTGCATGACTTCTGTCCTGTAGCGTGTGCCTGGCTTAAGGTGTTCTGACTGGGGTTTAGTGTCACTAATGTCATGCCAATAAAGCGCAGTAAGAGAGGGATTCTGGAGGAGGAGGAACAGCCTCATGTGTTCAGCGGTCACAGGTGATGCTGCTATTTCTCCTTCTCTAATTGATTTCTAATAGCAGGAAGAGACTAGAGGGATTTACTGAAACACACACACACACCTCTCCCGCCCCTGGAGACACTATCATCTTCTGGAGGAGAGACATGGAGGGATGTTATGTGAGGGAGGAGATGGGGGGAAAAGTTTCAGTTTAAAACTTCAAACTTTTCAATGTCTTTTCATTAAACAAATAGTTATACTTATGAAGACATTGTAAAATGGTAAATAAAAACATGCATATTCATTGAATTCTGCATTAAGGCACCAAGTATACAGGTCAGTATTTATATATTTATATATAAAATACTGTTTTCCTTTATTTTGTTCTTCTTCATAATAGTAATATTAACCTTTATTATTCATAATGATAATTGTTATATATTATTAAACACTAGGGGGTCCAGCATCTCAAATGTATTTATTTGTCATCTGGATAGAAATCTGAAAGAAAAGCTTAGAATATAGGATAGAATTAGGACTGATTGGCAACATTTACAGAGCTCTATTATTTAGGCTAGTTTACATTTTACATTTACATTAACTTACATTTTCATTTAGACATTTTATCCAAAGTATTTTTTCTATTTGCATATTTCTCATTTAAATGTAATTTTAAAAAAAATGTATATAAAATGTTTTAGTTTAGAGTTTGTTTTGACATTTATATACACAGTTGGCATCATTTAAAGCTGCAGTCCGTAACCTTTTTTGGTTAAAAATGTTCTGAAATCAATATTTGAGCAAGTACATAACCAGCCAGTGTTCAAAACTATCGTCTTACTTTAGCCCGATTCACATCGGTTAGCTTATAATAATGTTTTCTAATTTGAGTGGTACGGGTAGGTTTTCGCAGGAAATTCGAGCATGGCACTGCGTCATTACGTCACATCTGTAAACAAAGAAGTTGTCCCGGCTACTATGCTATCACATGTGAGGATCCTGCAGGTGACGAGTCGTTTATAGCCTTTTCTCACAGCAGCTAGAATAATTAAATGTATCATTTTGATGGCGGATTGTGATCCAGAATGGATTGTGTTTATGAAATGCATGTGAATGAAATTAAATTATATTCCAGTTTTAAATGTGCTTCAGATTACAGATAGCCTGGGATTACACAAGATTTGTATTTTAAAGAAAACCAGTTCGAAGGGAGCATAATTTGCTTTTTGGGTTAAAATAATTAATTAATATGAAATTCGAATGGCATGACAATTAAATTGGACGGTACAGAAATTGAAATCTACACGCTAATACACACTATACTCATAGTCACGCAATGCTGATGTTGTTAACATTTAATAATTTGAGAATAAAGTATAATAATAATAATAATAATTTGCACGGTTTAATGTGATGACAATATATGGTGAAAATTCTTATTTGGGTCATATATTCCAAGACATAGGCTAGAATCTGTGATTGCGAAGTACAGTAAACATCCACACCGGTGCGGTGACTGACAGACTAACACACATACTCCTCAAAACATTAGATTCATCCACGCTGGAGCCGTGCTGACTCACAACCCACGCAAGCGAGATAATTCCGCAAGCAGCTGCAATTCCAGGTTTTCAAACAGCGATGGCGACAAAGAGGCAAAACTTACGGACTGCAGATTTTATTTTATTTTTTTAAATATACATAAAAATTATTACTACATGAATTGTAATATTTTTTTCTGAATAATAATAATAATAATACAATTAATAATGATGATGATTATTAACTCGTGTTGGAAATGAAAATAGTGTTTTTATCATATTGAATCTTTACTTCTGCTTGTAAAATAAGAGAAATAATAGGGAAGCTGCTTTTCGTGAATTGATGAAGAACATTATTTCACAAGAGATGCACATTGACAAATGTTTCTGGAGAGAGCCTTCAGTGTGTGTGTGTCTGTGTGTAAAGCAAGCATTCCCTGCTGAGATGTTTTGTGTTCCTCCCCTGGGGGCTAACACACACACACACGCACGCATACGTTTATCCAGCAGTTTCTATGTATATCTGTTTGCTTTCAAACCGACTGTTTGCCTATGAAGCACACTGAACTGGGTGTGCGATATTGAAAAATTATATCTCGATTTTTTTCAATAACGATATTTATTATTGTGCTGATATCTGACTACCGTGGACAGCTGCAGTTTTTGATATTCTTCATATTCTGTGTGGTCAGTTCACATCAGTGATAGAAATTAATCTTTTCATATAAGTTTAAATTCATTTGTACCTTTTTATGGGCAATTTTATCTTTAATAAAGCCATTTTTTTCTAAAAATGTGCATCTTTTGAATCAAATTGTTACATTTAATCAGTCAATTAGAATAAGACATTTAGGCTGTTACCAAACAAATGAAACCAGTATCAACACAATTAATCTTTATAGAAGTTGCATCTGAAGTGGCATTTAGATTAATTTACACACGGTTTAATGCAGCTCAGAGGGACATGGAGTGCTTTAACCTGCAGTTGCAAATGCATAATATTTTGATATTTTAAACATAAAACATTGAATACTGATATTTAAAATTATTTTAAAATGAAAAGATACTTTGAATGTGAAATTAAAATCGCCAGTAACAAGTGAGTCATTGCGATTGAACCGAATCATTTAAACTGTTGATTCATTCAGGAACGAAACAATATCGTCAATTTGCTCAGACGCAAAACAGTGCTGTTTGGAATTATTTTTTGGTTGGCGAAATGGAGCAAAAACAGGCAATATGGTGTCTAAAACTTAAGTCTCTTAATATTAACTTATTGATTTTATACAACAGTTCAGTAAACAGCATCACATTTATAATCATGCTTATTTTTGAAGAAAAAAAATGCCTCTCTTCATGTGGTTTTAACCATATGAATTTTTTATATATATATATATATATATATATATATGCATTTACTGCCCCCATATCTTGAATTTTGTGATCATTCTTATAATGCATTTTATTAGACTAAATCATTATTAGTCTAGACTTCATCACGTAACATAAGCGCGCACTCCGTAGGTGTTCTGTTTAGTTTTTGCAAAATACTCGATAATGTCAAATTGCACATCGTTAAACAACAATTACGATATTATCGCAGACGATATATATTGCACACCCCTACACTGAACACAGTTGCATATCCCGTTTCTCTCTTTCTAACGTGTGATGGTTTGTTCCTGTCTGTCAGGGCTTAAGGTCACAAGCCAGTGACCCCTGGTAAAGCAGGTCGGAGGTGAAAAGCCAATGGCCTTTCTTTTCTATTTGCTCAGCTTTAATTTCAGCCTGACCTGACACGCTCACCTCAAACACGTGATGCAATCACTGGCTCTGTTATGGCGTTCAGCAGAATTGTTTTAGCCTGTTTGCAGTAATGAAATGTTGCTGTTATAACTCTGATCAAAAGGATTGTTATCATGGCTGGGGTTTGCTGCTTTTCTTTTTTTTCTGTGGTCAAAGTTCAAATATTGAGTCAAACCTTTTATGCACTTTATTTTAGCAACAGTTAAGACTAAAATTAGCTTGATAACCACAAAGCAAGAGTCTTACCAATTGAATATCTTTTATGGTTCAGTATGTTAACCTACAACTTCCTAACCGATGCCTATGTTGTTCATTGGAACATTTAGAGGTCATGTCGAATAAATTTTCTTTTGTCTTTGTTTTTCAGGCTTCGTCTCAATCGACACAGCCGCTCAAATTCACCACGTCAGACTCTTGTGATCGCATCAAAGATGAGTTTCAGTTCCTGCAGGCACAATATCACAGGTATACCAAACACTGACAAAACACTACACACAAGTTTCAAGTTGCTTTTTTTTTTTTTTTTTAAGGGAAATTAATATGTTTATTCAATAAGGATGCAGTACGTGGATCAAAACTAACAGTAAAGACTTTCATAATGTTTCAGAATATTTCTATTCTGTTCGAACTTACTATCAAAGATTCCTGGGAAAAAAATTAGTCACAGTTTCAACAAAAATATGAAGCGGCACAACTGTTTTCAACATTATTAATAGTAAGAAATGTTTCTTGATGAGCAAATCAGCATATTAGAATGATTTCTGAAGGATCATGTGACACTGAAGACTGGAGTAATGATCACAGCAATAAATCACTTTAAAAAGCAGAAAACGCATATTTTAAATTGTAATAATATTACTATTTTGCTGTATTTTTGATCAAATAAATGCAGCCTTTTTGAGCAGAAGAGACTTTGAGAAGCACAGGCAGTTTCTCTCCTCCTCACTTTCACTCTACACCCTAAAAACACCCTGCCTGTGTGAATTCCTCTCCGGGACGCTCAAATGGTGTGAACGCAGCCCCTCCTGGAAAAGCTTCCTGTCATCATCTGTCAGCACCAGAGATAAGAGCGATCACGGAGGCCATCCGGCCATCACACATCAGAGAAACCGCGGACGGAGGAAGGAAGAGGGAAATGGAGAAGGATAAACAGCAGAACGTGTTGATGTCTTTCAGATCTGTCGTCACCATCGGACCGCACTGCGGCGCTTTAGATTCGTTTAGAAGATTCACTCTCAGCGTCAATAGGCTGCAACTCTGGTGTATGTTTAAAAAAAAAAAAACAATTCACGGCCACTTCACCTTACAGCTCCATGTCTCTGAGTATTTCCACAAGTAATGCTAATGAATGAGTGATTATTCTGTGGAGCTGCTTGTGATCGCATAATGTTGTTATTATTATTGCTTTAGTGATTAAAGACCTCATAAAATGGCCTGCCAAATGCAATTTTCTCTCCTGTGTTGATGTTACGGCGTGGGGATGGGCCGATTCAAAAACGAGTCATTTATTTTAACCAGTCAGTCAGCTTTAGTTTACATCAGTTATAAACCGTGATTTACTACTTGCTATTAGTCGGTGGCAGGTGGTGTTGGGGGAGGGACGTTCTCATTCTAGAGAGCATTTGTATATCCAAAATTTGACTGTAAAAAGGTTTCCCAGAAGAGAAAGAATATAAATATTTAAATGCATGAACATCATTTCATAGTATTTAACTGTATATGCTACTGTATTCTTTTTTTTAAGAAATTAACTTTTATTCAGCGAAAATTTATTAAATTTATCAAAAAGATTCTATTTCAAATTAACTATCTTCTTTTGTAGTTTCTATTCATCAAGGAGTCCTGAAAGAAATGTATGATGGTTTTCACAAAAATATGAAGCAGCTCAACTGTTTTCAACATTAATAATGATACGAAATGTTTCTTGAGCAGCAAATCAGCATATTAGAAGGATTTCTGAAGGATCATGTGACACTGAAGACTGGAGTAATGATGCTGAAAATTCAGCTTGGCATCACTGGAATAAATTACGTTTAACAATATATTCAAAAAGAAAACGGTTTCTTTAAATTGTAATATGTCACACATTTTTACTGTATTTTTGATCAAATAAATGCAGCCTTGGTGAGCACGAGAAACTTCTTTTAAAAACATTAAACTTTTGAACGGTAGTGTACGTGTAACTATTTAATAAAAAAAAGTTTTATATGAAGAAGAAAAACATACATTCTTTCATGATTACATTCTTCTAAACGCATGGCCAGCCAATCACAAGCTTCCATGAGGCAGTCCAGACAGGAAACTGGTTGTCATGGTGATAGAATGTTGCAGAATTCTTTCTGGCTTTTTTTCCCCCGCTTCTAGAGCGAGAGGGAGAAAGTGAGGTGAAGTGCAGCTGACAGCCTCAATGAAGTGTGTGTGTGTCTGTGTGTTTTAGGGTGATATGTAAATATTGAAGCTGTCATACACAGGCTGTGTCATTCAAACCATGTCAACATCTCTACATTTCCATTACTTAAAGATGCATCATGTAATTCGCAACATATAAACACATTTAACAAGAAGCGAGTCATCTCATGTTGTCTTGTATTTTTCTCTCTTTCTGTGTTTCAGTCTGAAGTTGGAATGTGATAAACTGGCGAGTGAGAAATCTGAAATGCAGCGTCATTACATAATGGTGAGTAAAGCATGCATGTTTAAAATATTTGATTAGACCTACAGTTATACGCAGATCATATGGAAGCTGTTTCCGCCACGAATAAAACAGAGAATTGAACTCTTAATTCTGAGATGAAATGTCAGAAGTGTGAAAAATAAACTCTCAATTGCGAGAAGTGGTGTCAGAATTGTGCTATATTTTTTATTTAGTTCTTATATGTGCATTTCTTACATTTCTTTTGGTTTGTTTTGGCTTTAGGTCTTGTATAAATCACTTGTTCTTATTTGTCATGTGATTGAATGTTGTTTTTTGGTTTTGTCTGTAAGCCTGTGGGCGTCTGCAGTAATTCATACACAAGCGTCTCATTGATCAGTTGTATGATGGGCCGTAAGTGTGCACAGGAGTATTGACGTCTTGCTGATGGATCGATGTGAATCTGTGTCTGTAACAGCTGTGTCTGAGATCTGAGTGATCTGCTGCTTTAGCCCTAAGCATGAGCCCAAACCACAGTCGGGCCGGCTTGCTCTGAAGTTTCAAGGAAACTGATGTTAAATTGATGTCTTCTCCACCTCTTTTGCTTGAAGAGATCGCTTTGCTCAAAGTGCCAGCGTTGTTTTAGTATTATCGATGTACTATTATAGATTTTATTAATATTTTATATTAGTTCTTATTTTAATATTTTGTAATATTTTCAGTTTTCATCTGAATTTTAGTTTAATTTTTAGTCATTTTATGTACTTTTGTAATTTAAATTTTTTTAATATTACTACTATTTAGCTTTATTTTTGTTTCAGTTTTAGTTTATTTAATTCCAGTTTTTCAGTTTTACTTCCAGTTCATTTTAGTGCTTCAACTTATTTCACGTCAAGTTGATATTTGTAATGTTGGCTTTCACAATATTTTCATTTTGAATTTTGCCCTTCTATTAGTACAGATGTCTTTGCCTTGCTGTTTTAGAGTCTTATAGAGAGTCCACACATTATCATGAAGGATTTTCTTTGGGTTTAAGATTTTTAATGAATATAAAAATTATATTCATTAGTCCTCTGATGTTCTTGCTGCGTTCAATACACTTGTTTACATTGCCTCTTTGAGACACACATTCAAGTGATTTTTTTTTTTTTTTTTTTACATTTTGAGATGTCTGTTTATCCCAAATGTCTAAAAATGTGAATCATTATATGTGCAGCTGTGTGGCTGAAAAAGTAAATATACAGTAAAAAAAAAATATTGTGAAATATTATTACAATTTAAAATAGCTATTTTCTATTTGAGTATATTTAAAAAACAAAAAATCCTGAGATGGCAAAACTGAATTTTTGATCTTATGTTTCTCTTTCCTGTTTCTCTGACTGCAGTATTATGAGATGTCATACGGACTCAACATTGAAATGCACAAACAGGTGAGAATCTGAATAATGTGTCAGAATCAGCACAAATGTTGCATCAAATGTGGGGGAAAGTTAATGCATTATTATATTTGTAAGAAATATGGCAGGAGGATATGTAATCCTTTAGACTTATGTTTGTGCAAAATCTGTGGTTTCCTTCAGCAGCAGAAAAAAAATGTGGTTTCCTTTAAACCACAGGCTTACTTGTATGGTTTGTACATATGCAGCGTCCTAGATTCAGTATCGTCTTTCATCAAACACGGTCGGTCAGCATACATTATCATGACCGACTGTGTTGTTCATGTGTTTTTGTGCAACATCAGCAGCCTGTAAGCGCATCCCCAGCTACCTTATTAATGGATGTAAACCCCTGAGATGTGCTTGTGTTCTGTCTGCAGGCGGAGATTGTGAAGAGATTGAATGGAATCTGTGCTCAGGTGTTGCCTTACCTGTCTCAAGAGGTCAGACTGTGTGATTTATTTATGACACACTCTCTATAATGACTCTCAACCTCATCAGTGACATAAATGTGCCGTTGGTTTGTGTCATGGGTTGCTTTTATGGCCAGAAGAGGGTTTTGTTGGTTTTTGTATGCTGTGCTTTTTACCTGAAGAGAAATGCATGCTGAGATAAATGTGTGTGTGTGTGTGTGTAGCACCAGCAGCAGGTCCTGGGGGCGATTGAGCGAGCCAAACAGGTCACCCCTCCTGAGATGAACTCAATTATTCGGGTAGGAACCTCACACCATTCAACTTCAATTGTTATTGTGTAGGACTGGCAGATTATTGCTAGAAAACTAATAAATCACTATACCTTTAGCCTCTCGTTATTTGTATATCTATACCTATGTACAGATATCCATAAAATATATACCTTTTTGAATTTTAGCCAGTTAGATTTAAAATGTTTTATACAATAATTAAAATAGTATTTTTTTAACACTATCAAAAAATTATTCTCTTATACTTGCAAGACATATATATGTTATATTGTGAGGAAAATCAGAGGAACCATCGTTTCCAACTAGATTTTAAATGTTTTATGCAAGAATTTAAAGTAAATTCTGCTTTATTTATTATTATTAATAATGATTCGTTTTTGCACGGAACAAAGTCAAGGACGAATAATTGTTTATATATTAGTGCTGTCAAATGATTAATCGCATCCAAAATAAGTTTTGTTACATAGTGTATATTTAAATACACACACATGCATATGTATATTTAAGAAAAATATGGTATATTTGTATATAAATATATATATGTAAATATTTTCAAAATATATACTGTATGAGTGTCTTTATGTACATGTATAGATAAATGTACACGTTCACACACACACATATATATACTATGTAAACAAAAACAGGCTTTCCTGTAGCTCAAATAGTAGAGCATGGCGCTAGCAACGCCAAGATCATGGGTTCGATTCCCAGGGAAAGCAAGAGCTGATAAAATGTAAAAACTGTAACTTGAATGCAATGTAAGTCGCTTTGGATAAAAGCGTCTGCTAAATGCATAAATGTAAATGTAAATGTAAATGTAAAAACTTTTATTTTGGATGTGATTAATCGTTTGACAGCACTAATATATATGTGTATTTATATTTCCATTAATATGTTTTGAGTTATGGCACAAGCAAATCATAGATTCATGTTTACATGATTCATTAAAATAGACAATAAATATGTTTTGTAACTAGCAACACTATTAGCAAAAATCTTGATTCTCTCATACTCCTAAGACAAAATAATAGCAAAAACAGTGTCAAAATAAATGAATGCAGAATAAAAGTGCATTGAAATCATTATATTCTTATCAGTAAGTGTTGTAAATGCAAAGTAATGCGAGTACATTTATTCTGCAAACTAGCCTGTCATAACAGCAAACATGCAATTAAATATGAGTTATGTGTGATCTCTCTCTAACCTTCACGGATGTTTGTTTGTTTGTTTTGTTGGTGTAAACGCAGCAGCAGCTTCAGGTTCACCAGCTCTCTCAGCTTCAGGGTTTGGCATTACCCATGACCCCTCTGCCCCTGGGCTTGACTCCACCCACCCTGCCCGCCGTCACCTCCAGCTCCGGCCTCCTGTCGCTGTCCAGCATCCTCGCGTCTCACGCACACCTGGCCAAGGAGGACAAGAGCTCCCGCGACGGGGCCGAGGGCCACCGCGACGACGACGCAGACAAATCCGACTAGCCTTCATAGAGACGCTTTGATTCTACGCAGAAAGAGAGGCAAAAACTACTCCTTCTGTTTACTCCTTCTCCTTCACCGGATTGGGTCTGATTCAATATCTATCTCTCTCTCTCTCTCTTTTACTACAGCGAATCTTTATTCTGTAATTCTGTTTGATTTTATTTGCTTTTCATTAGTGGTGTTTGCTAAGGCTCTATTATTATTATTATTATTATTATTATTGCTCATACTTGGGGTTAGTGATTTTAACAAACCCCCGTCCCTAAGTATTCAACTTCAGCATGTAACATACCTCAAATCGTGTGTCTTGTTGAGGAGAGGTGTATTATTACTGTAAGTGACTTAATGATTTTTCCTGGCAGACAATAAAAAGGGTGGAAAATCCCATAGATACTGAATATAATAGAGACTTCATGATGCACTCTTATGAGTCACCCAGAATGCCCTGGCAATGCTCTAGCAACAACCTAGCAACTGCATGCTTGTCCTCTCAAGCACCCAAAACACGTGTAAACGACCACTAAGACACACCGTTTAGAAACCATACAGCAACAGCCTCCAGCAGTCAGTTTCTCTGATACCTACTAGTCAATATATTTCATCATATTCTATTCTGGGCGTACCTAGTTAAGGGTTTTACATAAAAACAAAAACATGTTTTACATAAAAAGATGACACACTGTCTATATTGCCCTCAGAAAGGTACAAATGCCTCACGAAGGCCTTACCAAGTGTCTGTGTAGGACGGTGATGGGCCTGAAAACGGTTTTGACAAAAACAAAGAGATTTTCCTAATTCAGACCCACATCCTCATGTCATTTCTGTGTATAAGTGGTTTGTTTTTCTGTTTGCGGTGAATGTGTTTCCGTGTGTGTCCAGCAGGTGGCAGCCAGTGAGTGTGTGTTGAATGATGTGTGCAGCTGTAATAGGTTATTTGAAATGGAATACTATCATACTACTACAGCAGTGGTTCTCAGTAGATTTCAGTCTTGAACCTTGATTTGATGTGTTTTTAGCATTTTAGCTGATACTAAAGTTCAGTTATTATTAATTAGTGACTAAAAACATTAACATTAAAATGATTGAACTTTAAACTAAAATGCAAAAAACAATTCAAGACTTAAGACTGAAATGTATGTCTTATGTAATATTATAATAATGAATAATACAAGAATTAAATATTAGTTTTTCCCTCTCAATAAGTGTTGTTTTCTTGACAATGAACAGTGCATTTTTACCGCACTTGTTAACCTTTGATAATGTTAGTGAATAAATATGTTCATATTACTTCACAGTTGAACTAAACGTTAACTAAGATTAATAAATGCTGTATAAGTATTGTTCATGTTAACTAATACAATATCAGTGCTCACAGCTTTCTCATCATTTTCAAAGGCAATTTAATAAATATAACTGTGATTTGTGGAATAACCTTTTGGCTTGCTGAATTAACCCTGCAAACTAATGAGGTCGCCCCAGTGTAGCATACAGTACATACTGCACCGTTAGTAGTACGCTAGTATTCCAGGCTGTTTTAAAGACAAGACTACCTAAGGTTGTACATATGCACGGGTGCATTGTGGGTATTTTCTAATTGTGTGCTCCCTGAACATTTATTTCTTGTGTCCCATGATTCCTTTGTGTTTTTTGTTTTTCAGCACACCAGTGCTGATGTATGCTAAGAAACGCTCACCGTTGAGCCCTGGATTGCTTATTTTAATCTATTAATGAAGTTTTCTGATTTTTTTCTTTAGGTATTTTTCCAGTTGATTTCGCTTGATCTCAAAAACCGACGGCCAATTTATATACATGTATAAATATATCAATATACATTTAATTTTGTAAACATTTTTGTATGTATAAAGCTATGTTCATGGTGTATATGGCCCCGGAGGACATTTAGTGCAGGTTATACACAGAAATCTATGATCATTAATAGTCAAGTCACACATTTCCACTCTGATTTGTTTAAATGCGTGTAGCACTGGCTGGTCTCGACTAGTTATAGATGCTAAAGGATAAAGGATAAATGATGTGTTCAGCAGTTCGGACTTTATCTCAGTCTCGTGAACATCAGCTGAAAAAGTTTCGTAAATCCATTGACGCGAGCGATTCCTGAAGCCCCTCCCTCTTCTGATGCTTCTCATCTGATATTTGCCACATTTTGGAGCTTTGTAGTAGTTTTTTAAAGTGTGTGTGTTGATGTGACATGATGTAATTGATGGAAATGTATGTTGTTTGTGTTGATAAACTGCTATTATAACTTCATTTAAAGACGATTGTTGGAAGAAAAAGGTTAAAACATTTACTATGAACGAGAGATTGAGCAGTAAGGAAGTATTTATGGTGCCTTACAAATAAAAGATTCATTGGACCTTTATCAGTGCTGCTGTGTGGGTTTTATTTATTTATATATGCCATCCTCTCCACTGTATAGCCCCTAAAATATCATTGTTTAGAAAACATTAAAATAATAATAATTTAATAATGAAATAATAATAATACAAATTTAAATATTTTTTTACTTTTCTTTTTTTAACTTGTATTTATTTATTTACTTAAAGAAATGAATGCTTTTATTCAGCAAAGATGCATTAAAATGATCAAAAGTGACAGTAAAGACATTTATAATGTCACACAAGATTTCTATTTTAAATAAACGCTGTTCTTTTGAACTTTCTGTTCCTCAAAGAATCCTGAAAAATAAAATGCATCATACAAATCAGCATTTTAGAATGATTTCTGAAGGATCATGTGACTCTGGAGACTTGAGTAATGATGCTGAAAATTCAGTTGCGCATCACAGGAGTAAATTGCATTTTGAAATATATTAACATAGAAAACTGTTATTTGAAATTGTAATAATATTTCACAATATTACTGTTTTATTATATTTGATTAAATGCAGCTAAATCAATAAATAAAATCTCACTGAGTAGTGTACATGCATTTTCATTAAAACACGAGCTAGAGAATCTAGTGCCTGACATGTAAAGGTTAATATTTGACCTCTATGCTATATTTGTGTATTTTAGTGTTGGACTGTAACATTGCATTGATCCGGGAGCAGAACTGTCTTTTTCAGGAGACCGTTTCTGTTCTGTACAGCAGGTGCTGCTGTTGCTTCACAGTAATGCATGCTTTGCACAGTTCCTTCAGTATTAAGTGTATCAACATTAAACATGCCATCAAAATGATTAAATTGCATATTTGTTTATAGTCTAAATCGCTTATGAAGCAGAAACGGTTTATGTTTGTCCAGCTTCATTTGTGTGTGTTATAATGTCTGTCTAAAACGAGCTGAAATTACAGTCATCAGTGTGTCTCATTTTCATCTGCACCACAGCGTCGCTTTAGAAACACACCATTAACCTGCACGCTTCATCAGCACTGTGTCAGCAGCTATAGAAGGATAATTAGCATATCAGGCATTACACCACAGATCACGTAGAACTTACCATTTTTGTGCACTTCTGATGCACTTTTTTGTTTTTACTTAAGTTTTCATTTGTTATTTGATTTGTTAACTGATCTGGGGCTTATTTCAGTTAGTCTGACTTATTTTGAATCAAATCAACTGACAATAAGTCAGACTAACTGAAATAAACTTATTGGTAGCTTATTGGTACACTTGTTTTATGAAACAGGCCCCTGGTTTCCTTGTGACTTTTCAGGTGTTTTTTGTCTGTTTATTTATTTGTTATTTTTACCTTATTGGTTATGTTTTAATTGATTTTCAGTTATTATTTTTTTTTAAGTTTTTATTCATTTTTAACTTATTTATTTGATATTTTCTATTATTGTTTATTATGTATTTGTAAACTTTTTTATGTATTATTTTGTTTGTTTGTTTATTTTGAGGTTTTTTATTTGTTTATTGGTTTATTTTGAAGTTATTTATTCATTTTTCAATTCAATTCACCAATCTTTCTTTCTCTTGCATACAATCCAAACTGTATGCGCACATTCTGTCGGTCTGTTCATTTCCTCTGGTTGATGGAGATGTGGCCTGTGGCGGAGCTCTGACATGATATTTCATTAAACTCTTTCAGGCGGTGTGTGTGTGCTCGTGCGTGCATGTGTGTGTGTGTGCGTGTGTGTTCTGTCACTGTCTCTCACTTTTCATTCCTCAGCCTGTCGTCATCATCCCATCGCTGTTTTATTTCCGCCACACTGCACCACTCCTCCTCTCCTCCTCCTCTTCTTAAGTTCTGTGGCTCTCTCTCTCCCCCTTTTTCCACCTTTCATTTTTTTCTTGTCTTTATATCTGATAATAAATGTTTTGTGTGTGTGTATATATATATATATATATATATATATATATATAATTAATTTTAACTTGTAATGCATTTTAATTTTCCTTTAAGCAGATGTGCATACTTCATTGTGATTTCGTGATGATAGAAAACTCATTAGCCTAAATAAGTGAGATTAATATACTATCCAATATAGGCTATGCATGGTGTTGAAATTATAATGCATATGAAATGACACACCCAAACATCAAAATAAATCAAATTATCAAACAATCTAAAAATACATATCTGGAACATTGGGATCAAGAGACTAAAACACAAAGTAAATTACAACTATATCGGACCATAAAATCAAATTATGAATTGGAAGATTATCTCCAGAGTGTCAGAGACACAAAGTAGAGACAGATCCTGACCAAGTACAGGCTCAGTGAGCACAGACTAGCCATCGAGACCGGCAGACACAGAAAGAGCTGGTTACCCAGAGAGCAAAGAGTGTGTGCTCACTGTGAGACAGGAGAGATCGAGACAGAGACGCACTTCCTCCTTCACTGTCATAAATACATATCAATAAGAAACCTCTACTTCAACAAACTCACCAACTTAATAAAGAACTTTACAGCCATTAGTGAAACAGAGCAAATAAAGATAATACTAGGAGAGGGACAGACAGCAGCACTGGCTGCGAGATACGTGTGGACGTGCCACAGCCTGAGAGGTCAATGAACATAATGTGTGTAATATGTGTATTACGTCTGACCTCAAAGTGTTTCCCTACTGTCCGCCACGGTGACCCTCAGCCTTGTGTGTTTATGTGTTAAACACTGTGGTATGAAATGTTCACATAATAAGTTCTTATTTGTTACACTGTTTATTTAAGTTTCTATTGTTATAAGGTTTTTATTCTATTATTTTGATCCTTTCATTGTTATTATATTTCTCCACATATATTTCAAGCTTTGGCAATATTGTATTTTTACAGTCATGCCAATAAAGCAATATTGAATTGAATTGAATTGATTATACAGGCTAATGCAGTTCGGTCATATGTCATCACAACCGTGTTCTATTTCTTAATATTATTCACTTTCAGTTTGTACATAATACCTTTTTTGTACAGATTGTCAGTGTGGATTATTATCTCATAATCTCATGAATATTCATATCAATTCGCTTCTTGCAGGCCGACTGGATCTCCGTCTTCTTTATGCGGTGATTGAGAACATAAAAGACTTCATTACCCATAATGCAAAACTGACGCGCCTGCGCTGAAGTCCTGCTTCACGATTGGTCCAGATCAAAGCAGATGTAATGACCCAACGTGGGCACTGGGGTCACTCATTGGCCTTGACTTTAATCTTGTTAACCAATCAGAGTCCAGTCGTGAAAAGAGACGTTAAGGCTGCAATGTTTGTACATTATGTTCTGTGTTATGATACGAGCGGCTTCCCGCTTTGTTCTCTTTCAAACAGTATTTCATTTTAAATAGCTGAGTTTAGAATACTAATGTAACACATACCAATATAATTTGGTTTCAACTGTTTTATCACTTGCATTTTTTTTTTTCTCTGTTTTATCCTATTTATATAATCTTCATAAGCAAATGTAAGCGGTCGACCTTAAAAGCAGCTTTGGCTCTCCGCAGTTAATGTCAATCTCACAAGCGCAGTAACACAGGCAGCACCGCTGAGAAGAGCTGCTGTGCGTTTTCTTTTCTCTTCTGATCTTTCACCCCTTTCTCTCTCCCTCTCAATCTCTCATATATTTATTTTAGATTTTCAGAAATCCAATACACCCCTCGCTGGCTGCAGTTTGGCTCGTTGACAGCCGATTCGCAAGCGAATCATTCTTTTGAACCGGTTCCTTTTAGTGATTCGCTCGAGCCGATTCGCAGAGCCTTCGTAAATTGACTTTATTGTAGGATTTCGCCATGCTAGCTATATTTTCCTTTACTTTGGAGAACTAACATTACAAACAGAGAAGATCACTTTGTAGTCAGATACAGAAAAGAATTAACATTTTCGAGCCATAGGTTCCCCCAGGATTTGCTTACCGGTTTTCGCGGTTTTTAAATTTGAAAGTAAAAGTCTGTGGTTAACCTTTTTGAAGAGACTGTTTTGTTCTTCAACAGACACAGTCATTCCTAAATCGTGAATTTCTCTGATCACAGCGGCGACAAATTCCTCAAAACCCATGGTATTTCACATTTCACAAAAATGTACTTTAACACGGTACATTTTTTAAGGAGACTCAAGTGAATCAGTGAATCGTTCGAGCGAACCGATTCGCTGATTGTTCAAAGCGCGTGTGCGCGCAGGTCAGCGCTGTTTATGTTCCTCTGATCTCCGACGCGCGCTCGTCGTGCACGCGCCCCGCACAGGATGATCTTGTTACATTGTAGCGCGGCGTAACTGCGCGTCATAAAGAGGAAGAGCGTTTGATTCTACGCGAATAGAACGTTTTTAAACTTTTCATCGGATACCTTGTAATTCTTCAGCTGCTCGAGAACGTTTGGAGCGCGGAGGAGCGAAGCTGATTTCCGCAGCGGACGCGGGGGTTCGGTGTCGGTCCTGACCATCGAGATCCCCGTGGATGACCTCCAGAACCATGTATCCGCACGGAAGACCCCAGGTACCGCAGCCTAATGAACTTTCCGTTCCAGATCTAGCGGGTCGCTGAGTTGCGCGCGGGGGCCCGTTTAAACGTGCATTATGTTTGGTGTTAGGGTCAGGGTTAAGGTCACGATGAAGAGTTAATTACAGCGTTATGGGTTCAGTGATTGATGGACGGGCTGAGAAAACACACAGGCCTAGAGTCCCATTACAGTCACCGTAAGATATATATAAATGAGCCTATTATTAAACAGCCTACGTCTTTTAGATTGCGCATGATTCTGTTCTGCGTCCACAGTTTTACTACACTTTTTACTTGTAATATTTTAATTATATAGTGATATATAAATATGTATTGTTATTGTATATCACACACACACATTATTTAAATATATGACTGTACTTAACATGAATATATATCTACATTAATCTACAATCAAGAAACCTCAAGAGGAACCACAACTTCTCCTCCAGCTGGCACACATTTAAACACTTTAAACACAATTATACAAAGCACACATGCACACACACACACACATATATATTAATTGATTAATTAATTAATTTATATAGGCTAAGTACATGCACAAATGTTAATTAGAACAGGTGTAATTCTTCCACAAAAATTTTTATTTCACATATACATACATACATAATTATTCTATTTTATGTAATAATTATTTCAATTTTTAATTATTTTAAATTCCTTTATATGTGTGTGTGTGTTTGTGTGTGTGTGTGAATTAAGAACTAATAAAATGTGTATGTAATATATATATTATATACACTTTTATTTTATAATTATTTTCAATTTTTTATTTTTCAATAATATTGTATATTTAAAAGTCATGCCAATAAAAACACTTTTGAATTGTGAGAGATGGGCAGATGGGCATGTGCAGAAGAGGAGGAATGAGGCATTATTCAAGGCAGAAATACAGTAGAAGGACATTCATGAACACAGGGAGAGATTTGTGGCTTGAGTTTGCACTGTGCGGTGGAGGGATGGACAGATGGAAGGACGGGTGAATGAATGGTTTGTTCGAGTTATTGCTGCATGTTGCTACATATGGATCCAGGCCACCCCACTCTCCACTGCAAATGTCATGTTCCATCATCGTCACCGGGCAACACGATACCACACACTCACACGCTGAGCTGCACTTCAAAGCTACCTTTGCTATGATGGCATGTTATTACAGGCCCATGCAGACCCAGGTTTGTGGTAACATGCATTAGCTTTAAAGTGAGGAATTTCCGTGTGCATAATGAATGACCTTTAGAGAGTGTGCAAATGTGGTTTGGTTTGTTAGTGTGTGCTGTTTTTACATCTGTGTGTTTAGCGGACAGTATGTGGTAATACGTAATGACTGTGTGTGCTGTTGCCTGCTGGGCCGCTGATGATCTGACTCCAGTGGGCAGCTTCTGTCTGCTCTCAAAACCCTGTCGGATCTGATACAGGACGCTTTACACCTGGGATTAACATCTGCCTCTCTGATCTCAACCATTCAGATACTGTTGTAGTTTTTATAAATATTTTGAATTGTTTTTTTAATTTTAATACTAGATAAGTTTGAGTCATTTTTGTCATTTTAATTCTTAGTTTTTATTGTTCATTTCAGTTAAAGTTTTAGTAATTTTGTTGTGCATTTTTTGTCATTTTTTTTAAAAGTATGTCTATTTACAATTTATTACATTTTATTTCAGTTAGCACAACTTAAAAAAGAAATTTGCATTAGCAACTAGCTGAAAAAAGAAGTTTAGGTTTGTATTTTATTGTTATTTTAGTATCATTGAGACACTGTAAAAATGTTTATTTGTATTTTGAATTCCTTTTTATTTTTCTATTTTCCATTTTAATTTTAAAATTGTAGTAAGTTGTCGCATTTTTATTTACATTTTTTATTAATATGTCTTATTATATTTTATTTATTTCAGTTTTAGTTTATCAAGTTAAACTAAATTTCCCTGGCAAATAGCTGAAAAAAAAAGTTTTATTTTATTGTATTGTATTGTATTTATTTATGTATTTATTTCAGTTAACTATATTGTTTTGTTTTTTTTGTTGTTGTTGTTGTTTTTTTTTTTTTTTTTATATAGTTTTGGCTTACGTTTTAGTTTAGTTAACTATAATAACCCCAATATATCACAAGTGCACAGCTGAGAATTGTTTCCAGTTTTTTTAATCAAACATTTTAAAACACAGATAATTGACAGTTCAGTTTGCAACACGTTGGTGTTGTTTAAGGATGCATAATAAACATTATTATTATTTGAAATTATTTAAAAAGACAAAGATGCATACTGTGCATTTAAATCCATAAGTGAAAGAATTGCTCAGGAAACTAATAACTCATGACCAATAGTCATTGTTTATAAGTAGAAAAAGAATATATTATTAAAAATGTATAGATAGATTTGCAAATATGTAAGTGGATTTAAAAGGAGACATGATTATGACATTTGCAGTGCTTCATGGGAGTGGACGGTCACTGCTGAGCTCTTTTGCTTTTGGTGGATCTCGTATGCTATTTTCACAAATCAATTTTGTCAAATGGGGAATTTTGTCAAATGGGGAAATGAATGTGAATCGTACAGTTGCACTATGCTCAGCACTGTGCATTTGTGTTCGGCTCGTGTGATGATAATACCAGATGTAAGCAGCATCAGACATGAAGCAGCACAGTGTGAATCTGTGTATGAGTGATATTCGCATGTAAATATGTGTGTTGTTTGTGTATCTTTCACCATCTGTGCTGTATTTACTATCATTACGTTGATGGTGTTAATGATCAGATCTGGTTTTAGCACACACTAGCTCTAACACTTAACATAAAATCACACACAGTTTAACATCTCTCAAAAGCCCATCCTGTCAGTTCTATGTGCATATTTTTAAAATTCAATAGAAATACTTACAGTATGATTTGCTGGTGGTTAATCTGTAGAGTACATTTGAGTACAAAAAATACATTTTTGCATTTAGCTTTTTAATAGAGCAACATAAGCACACTGGGGGGGGGAAAGGAAAAAAAATTACCATCTTTTCTGTAATTTTGCAGGTATTTTGCTCAAATATGTATTTTATTTTACTTTACTTTACTGCATTGTATTGCAAAAGGCATAGTCCATGTCCATACATATTTTTTTGCTGTTGTCTAAAACACAATACAATTCAATACACTATTCAAAATATGAATAAATAAAATAAAATCAATACAGAAAAACCCACAAATAAAATCCATTCAAGGCATCATTGACCTACAGTTCACAGCAATGTTTTTCACTATTGAGATGTCAAATAGCAGAGGGAAGATCTGTTTACACAGAATGCAGTTAGGTTCAATCTGTGCTAATTTTCTATCAGTGCACACATGTGCTGGATGGACTGATTTGGATGTTATGTGATGACAGTTTTGAACCATTAACACTGTTTTTAAGACACTGACTTTGTTGTGTCAACTTAAAAAGTTCAGCTTTGAAAACGCTCTCATTCCGTGCCGTCTGCTCTCAGTAAATGTGGTTTGATGAAACATTGCATGTAGTAGAAGCTGTGACTGCACTGACTGCAGAATTTGCAAAAGTGCATTTAGGTGGTACTTCAAGCTTGAATTTCTCAGATGGTAGGAATGGTTCACCTAAAAATTAAAATATGGCTGAAATTGTACTCACCCTCAGGCCATCCAGAATGTGTTTCTTCACCAGAAGATTTGAAAAAGGGTATCATTCCATCACTTGCTCACCAGTGGATCCTTTGCAGTGAATGGGTGCCGTCAGAATGAGAGTCCAAACAGCTGATAAAAACATCACAATAATCCACACCACTCCAGTCCATCAGTTAACATCTTGTGTAGTGAAAAGCTGCATGGTGGTGAGAAACAAATCCATCATTAAGGCCGATTAGCTTTGAACTGTCGCTTCTGGCAAAAATTTAAGTCAACATAATCAATAATGAACACTTCCTCCAGTGAAAAAGTCCATCTCCTGTTGTCCTCTCACATCAAAGTCCACCCACATGTTTGTTTAGAACTGTTTTGCACTGTTTGCTTGTAAACAGTGTTTGATCTGTGTGTATTTCTCCCCTGATTCAGACAAGATTACTTTTTCACTGGAGAAAGCATTATTATGGGTAGAGGACTCATATTTTAGCCAGAAGCAATGGTCTGAAAGTAAAAACGTCTTAATGATGAATTTGTTTCTTACAAACACGCAGCTTTTTACTTCTTTAAGTCATTAACTGATATTAACTGGAGTGGTGTGGATTATTGTGATGTTTTTATCAGCTGTTTGGACTCTCATTCTGACGGCACCCATTCACTGCAGAGGATCCATTGGTCAGCAAGTGATGTAATGCTTCATTTTTCCAAATCTGTTCCCATGATGAAACAAACTCATCTTGGATGGCCTGAGGGTGAATACATTTTCATGTTTGTTTGAACAATTCTTTTAATCATTATTTATGTTGAGTTTTGTTATTTTTTGATAATTAGTGGCATCAAATGAAGATGTAAAGTAATGAACAGCCCTAATAAACAGATAAAGCGCAGTGTGTGTGTGTGCGCGCGCGTGCGTGTTGGAGGCGGCGGTGCATGGTGTCAGTTCTCATCAGAGCAGTATTGTGTATCGAGGCCTTAACAAGCTGCTCATCAGAGCTGATGTACAGTACAGATTCAGTCTCCTGGAATGAGACGATTGCTCTGAACAGATGTGCTTGTTTTTTCCTGGCCGAACAGTTCTGTTTTTGCCAATAGCAGCAATCCGCAGAGGAAGCATGGATTGGGAACGCAGCAGGTTCATGTGTCGTTTGCACACACGCGGCTGTTACTGCACTTGTATTTGTGCCACATGTGCTGAATATTTCAGCAGCCTACGGTTATTCACGGCTCTGTGATTTCCCCCCTCCCCTCTCCATCTCTATCTCTCGTCTGAAAGTGCCCTGCACAGTAAACAGTGTGAGATAGATGACTGCGTTCTTTCAGGGCTGGTGTGAGAGGAACAGTTTGTGTGACAATTCATGGCTCTGTCCCGCAGCACTCGGCTCTCGGTACAACGCCCTCTTGTTTACCGACCAAAGCCTCCATTCTTCTGAATATCTGCTCTTCAACATTTCCCAGCATATATCTCAATACAGCATTTGTTGGCATGGTCTTATCAGACAAAATATTATTTTATTTTGATGCAAAATCATAGTGCAAGTATCATTTTTGGTTATTACAGACTAATAAACTATTTAATTAATTTATTTTCTTATTTAATTTTACTTTGCAAAAGTGCAAGTCATTTTTGATGGCAATGTCTACCAGACAAAATGTTAAATTAATTAATTAATGTATTTATTTATTTATATGTGGAATGCTCTTCCCCAAACCATCCGTCAGGCATCCTCCCTTCTCTCCTTTAAAAACTTCTTAAAAACCCATTTATTTTCTGACCATTACTCTTCAAGTCATTGACTGTGAACTGTACCCTGTTATGGATGTTTATCTTCATTCTTTCTGTATGTAATCTAATCTTGTAAGTGGTTTCTATATATTACTCTTATTTTTTTGGTATTAAGCCTGATTTGTAAAGTGACCTTGAGCGCTATATAAATAAAAATTATTATTATTATTATTATTTATTTTTAATTTTTATGAAAAGGGCATAGTGCAAGGCCATACATTATCATTGCTTGGCATTGTCTAACAGGAAAAAGTATTTTATTTTATTTTATTTTATTTCATTTTATTTTATTTTTGTAATATTATTTTTATTAAGTTAGTAAAACGTGCTGTTAGCTGTTAGTGATGATCTGGTTTCTATCAGGGGTCGTATCAAGGTGAATATTGAATATGTGCCTGCAGTCAGTCTCATGTTTTTGATAAAGCTGACAAAACAAAGCATTTATTGTCAACGGCAGGACCGTATAAAGTGTCTCTTTACTCATGCAGTGAAGCCTCCTTTCTGTGGTCAATGTGTGTGTGTCAGAGGATTTGATTGCGTATTCCCACTTGCACTAAAGGAATTATTTCATGTTTAAGTTCAGTTAAACATCTGTTTGTGATAGTTGTCATTAGTGCATGTGATGAATTATTATGGCTGGCGTTGATTCGGCCATAGACACAAGCTGCAAGCTTTTCACACAATTCTTTTCTTCTCGTTTTAAACTCTTGGTAATGGCATTACCTGTTTAATGGAGTCTGACAGTGAGGTATCTGAATGTAACTTAAGCATGATAAGCAATATTGAAGCATTAGGTTTTTATTAAGTTTGAGTTGAACTTTACTGTTTGGGCCACATCTCCACTGAACATGTCATCATAATGCATTACTATAATCAGATTAGTTTTTTTTTTTTAATGTAATTTAAGGGACAGTTCTCTATTTTTGCTGTGACTTGCATGTACAGATTGGTTAACCATGACTAATTTCACTTTCAACAAAAAATGTTGTTTTGCATGTTCATAGCACCTGCTTTCTTTTGGATAGCACACAAGCACTTGCTTTGTGAACTAAATGAAATTTAAATGCTTTTGTTGTTATTATTTTTTGATTTGTTAAGGTCGTACTAACCAAATGTGTCTGTGGATTCCTGGCTATTATTCAACGGTGATGCCATGTTTTGGAGAGCTTTTATCATGCTGTTTTACTATGGACATTTACCATAGTGTGTCATATGCAAAATGTTTTGCAAAATAAAATAAAAAAAACACTGAATTTAAAACAAAACAAAAACAAATTATGTCATCTATGCAAATCACACACACACACACACACACACACACACACACACACATGCTGGTCCTCACACAAGTCCATACTATTGTTTTATATTTCATGAAAAAGGTGCATGTTAATACATTATTTTATTTCATTGTGCATGTTAATTCAGTGTTTTATTTCATTTTATTTTATTTTATTTTATCATCAGGCATAGTGCAAGTCCATACAGCTTAATCATACAAGATGCTTTGCAAAATGAAAATAGTTGTGCCCCACCAAATAACACTGTTTAAATGAAAACATAACAACATAAAACATTTTACATGGCATCATCATGGAAATAATAGCAGCAGACCCACATTTATCCACACTGGGTATGTTAAATGAAGAACTGAAAATACAATTTGCCATCTATCTTTGTATTGTCCTCCTGAGATTACCTAACATGATTACTCCATTCAGAGTAATTAGCAATGTAATCCCATTACAATGTAGAAATAGTAAATAATAGGCTAACTGAAGGCTGTTTTGGAGTGACAATACTCGTGTGTTTTCAGGCTCCTCTGGTGTCAGGCCACGCCGGCGTGAAATTCACAGTCCTGGAAACTCTCGACCATATAAAAGAGGAATTCCAGCTGTTCCAGGCCCAGTATCACAGGTACAGATGCATGACCTCCTTCATTTCACCTCATCCTGGAGGATTCATCGCGATATTATTCACACAGACTCTCCAAATGTAACTCAACTGACTCATAAAATTAAACCGATGTTCAAAAGCTTCCCATGTTCCTTGATGTTTACTGCTGTTTACTTCATTTCCTATAATTGCATCTGCATTTTATTCAATTATGTTGTGATTTAGATCTGTATGATGATCTCCGTCCTCTCTGAACTGCAGTTGGGATCACCTGTGCAAAGCTGATGAGATTATCTAACCGTAATGCTCTAAAATCACTCCAGCGTCTAGAAATGCCTATATTAGCTGATACAGACTATTAGCCTGCTAATCCTCATAGTCTCATTAGGAGCAATTACAAAATCTACTGAACATTTCTTTAGAACAGTAAACATCAGCGTACATTATAAAACGGGATCGGCTTCAGTAATAGTGGTAGTAAAAGTGGCTCTGTTTCATGTTGGAAGGGCTGATATCGTGGCCTGTCACATGACGAGGACACAGTGTCACATGACCTCACAATGTGTGTCGTTTTCTGTTTTTCAGTCTGAAGCTGGAATGTGAGAAGTTGGCGAGTGAGAAAACAGAGATGCATAGACATTATATCATGGTAAGAGTGACATCCAACAACATTACCCATAATCCCCAGCTGTGACTGAGCTGATAGTTGTGGTTGATCGATATGTGTTTTTTTTTTTTTTTGTGGCCAGTTTGCTCTTGACCAATATAATGGAAGTACATATAGTCAAAGACCACACACTGAAAACCTGGGATAAATAAATAATATAAAAATTAATACAATTTTATATATAAAATAATATTAGATATAAAATTACAATTAGTAAGGTAATCCATTATATTACACGTTTTAGGTAATATTTTTTGATTACTTTTAGATTACATTTGACCTAATTTGTTTATCACATTGATGTAAATAGCAAAGTCTTGTTTAAAAGATAAGAGAGAAGAATTAGGAAGAGTCAATAAATTATTAATTATTGTGTGAATAATATGTTATCATGTAATCAAAGGTAACTGTAGTCTGATTACGAGCATTAAAATGTAATATAATCTAATTACAAGTACTTAATTTTTGGAATCCAGATTATATGTAATCAATTACTACCCAGCACTGTATATACAATTGTGAAATGTTAAGTTTAGTGTATTTTACATATTGTCTATTTGAAATTCATTGAAAAAAAAAATGACTGTAAGAGATAGACTCTTTAAAAAGATTGACAGCAGGAAAAAATGATCTGCACTCAAGGCATTTTGGAATAACTAACTTTTCTGTCAACTGGCAAAGCTGCACAATTATTGGTTGATGCCGATAATTTCAAATTGGCCGAAATGGGATAATTAATAGGAATAATAATAATAATTTATAGTTATGCCCTACCAAATAACACTATTTCATTGAAAACTGGGATAAAAATATCTGAAAAGTACGAAGGTCCTGTAGCTCAGTTAATCAGTATTGAATGCATACCCTGAATGCACTATAAATCGCTTTGGATAAAAGCATTTGTCAAATCCATAGATATAAATGATGATCTACACACATTAATATGAAAGAGAAATGAGTGTCAGGTCTTTCACTTTGAATATGGGTCATTTCTGGCCTCTGGTAACACATGTAGAGCATTTCTGTCATTTGGGTGGATGTAACTGTGATTTATGTCGTGTAATTGAACTGCCCTTGTTTCCTTCCACAGTATTATGAAATGTCTTACGGGCTGAACATTGAAATGCAGAAGCAGGTGAGTGACTGATGTGCCGTTTGCAGTCTGATTTCATTACAGATCAGCATGATCTCGGTGTAATGAGCTTTACAGTATGAGGTGTCATGTGTGCGGGAATTATGGGGTCTGGCTGGCAGGTTAGTGATGGCACTGGATGAACCAAACACTAATTGCAGGGACGATAACGCTGAAACTACATGATCAAGGGTTTGATAGGAATGGAACAGGATTTTGTCTCCAGCTGCAGGGATTGAACCTCAGACTGTTGTATCAGCAGCACAGACATTTACACATTAGATTTCAGGTTTTACGTTCATTCAGTTCAACTGTTTAAAAGTTTGGGATTAGTAAGATTTTTGAATGTTTTTGAAAGAAAAAGCTGCATTTATTTGATCAAAAATATGGTAAAAACAGTAATATTGTGAGAAATTGTCATTTAAAATTATTTCTGTGATCAAAGCTGAAAGAATTTTCAGCATCATTACTCCAGACTTCAGTGTCACATGATCTTTCACAAATCATTCTAATATGCTGATTTGCTGCTCAAGAAACATTTCGGATTATTATAACTGTTGAAAACAGTGAATTTATTTGAAATAGATATCTCTTTTGACATTATAATAGTATATGTGATGTTAATATATTAATATTTATGATGTGTGTGTGTGTGTGTGTGTGTACCTGGTATTTATCACGTTATGGGGACCAAATGTCCCCACAAGGATAGTAATACCAGTAAATTTTGACCTTGTGGGGACATTTTTTAGGTCCCCATGAGGAAACAAGCTTATAAATCACACAGAATTAAGTTTTTTTGAAAATCTAAAAATGCAGAATGTTTCCTGTGAGGGGTAGGGTTGGTGTGATAGAAAATACAGTTTGTACAGTAAAAAAAACATTACACCTACGGAATGTCCCCATAAAACATGGAAACGTGTGTGTGTGTGTGTGTGTGTACTGCATGCTGTTTTATGGTAGCTTTAAATGTGGCTCATCCAATCAGATTTCAGAGCTAAAACTATCTGTATTTTCTTCAAACATATTTAAAAGAAAGCTTGAGGTTTGTCTGTTTTCATTTTTCTTTGTCATTTTGAGGAGGAATGTACTGTATACATGCGATGTGCCTGATTCAGTGTTTTGTTGGGTATTTACTCTGAAGCAGGGTTTAAGCCTGACTACTCTATATGAGCGAACACACACACACACACACACACACACACGCTAGAGTGGGCTAATCCAGATAAGACCCCTGCATCTCTCCTCGTTTTCCAGGCCATCTGTTGGAAATGCCTGGATTTGAGAGTGTATGTGGGTCAGAGTGTGTGGGATCAGCCTGTATGCAAGTGTGTACATATGTGATCCGTGTGTGTGTGTGTGTGTGTGTGTGTGTGTGTGTGAGCAATGTATTAAATGCACCTCTGGCAGTTAGGAAAGACCCCTTTGTGTCTGTCTGTCTGTCTGTCTGTCTATCTATCTATCTATCTATCTATCTATCATTTTTATTTTTTTATTTTGACAAAATATCCTTTAAATTTAGTGAGCATGTCATTGTAATCATTTGTTTTATCTTTCATTTGTAATCATTTATTTTAGTCCATTTTACTTTGACAAAAATGGCATGTAAGTTTTGATGACGAAAATAACATTTTTGTTAATAATATGCCAAACGGTGTCAAACTGCAACAGACCAAACTTTAATAAAATTTTATAAACCTATAAAACATACAAGGTTTAAAAGGTTTCTCTGCATATAATAATAAAATAAAATATCTGATGTGAAAACGGTCCTGAACGAACAGCACATACTGATGCATTAGCTACTGTACTATTGAACAAACAAACCAATAATCCTGAATTAGCCTGACTGTTTTCTTTAGTATGTCGTCTGTTGTTTGATGGGAATTTGTGTGTTTGTTTCTGTAGGCAGAGATTGTAAAGCGGCTCAGTGCTATATGCACTCAGATCATTCCACTGCTGTCCCAAGAGGTGAGCACACACACACACACACACACATGCTCTCCGAGCTGCTCTCCCCCCGTGGGCTATTTACACATGAATTATTTACAGCAGAGGTGGTCATCAACAGAGAGCTTCCAATCGCCCACCTCTTCCTAGATCAATATTTCATACTGTTCTTTTCTAAGCCTCGCTGAGTGGATTTGGTTATTTTGTAATCGTAAGGCCCTCTGGGAACATCAGGCCTGCCACAGAGACAACAACAACTCTTTTCAGCTGACCTGCTGTTTGTGGCACATGCGCTTCTGCTTTGTTTGTGGTTTTTCACAATGAAAGGTGCTGTCGTATAGCAGGTTTCGCCTCGGGTGCAGTTTTGCATGTTTGCTCTTGATCTTTGAATATCTTCTCTATTAGCTGGTTTGTTTTATTCATGCTTCATGTGTGAATTTGTGCGTTCGAGCAGCATCAGCATCAGGTGGCTCAAGCAGTGGAAAGATCCAAACACGTTAGCATGGCCGAGCTCAACGCTATCATCGGGGTGAGTCTGTTTACCTTCCTGTCCTCCCAATCAATCAAACATCAGTGCAGTTTTCAGTCTGAGCAATGGCAAGCTGGCCCTTCATCAGCCTCACATATACATTACAGTCAGCTCTCTACTGTCTCTCAGCGTTATTATAGTTCATTAAAACTATTCAACTTGTTCTCAAGGAAACATTTCTCATTTTCATTTAGCTGAAAATGATGTACTAAAAGAAATAAAACTAAAAGTTAAATAAAATGATTAAAAAAAACGTATTAATATTAATATTGTACTAAAAAATGACAAAAATGTACAAAAATAGTAAAACTTTAAGAACAATTCAATTAAAAAACATAAAATATAAAAATAAAAACTAATTCAAACTATTAATAAAAACTATAATATAATAGTATCTCATTTATACTAAACTTGATTTTCAGATGTGGTCATATAATCTTTAGACATTTGGACATTTATATGCAAACATTTTATATATAAAAAAAACATTCTGACTTGTACTTTTTTAAATATATAGAAGAAAAAGTGCTAAATTTCATATTTTTGAAATTATTAAAAGCTTCTTAAAACCTAAAGGTTTGAAGGATAATGAAGATTGGTATTAATTAGTATTTTAGGCTCTGCACTGTGATCCATCTAATGATACTTGTTCTAAATATGCCTGACAAGACTTTTGGTGTACAAACTGTGTGTGTGTGTGTATATATAAATATGTTTTTCTCTCCATTCCCCCTTTGTAGCAGCAGCAGTTCCAGCATCTATCCCATCATGCCCCGGGCTTCCCTCTGACGCAACACCCCTCAGGACTGACCCTGGGAGCGGGTGCGAGCCTCATGGCTCTTCCCGGGGCTTTCCCATTTCCCCCGCACCTGGTGCCTAAAGAGGACCTCACTCACCCCGAGCCCCTGGACTCCAGAGGTGAGCAGGAATCTATTAGTGGTTTTAATCTATAGTCATTTCAAATGATGGTAGCGTTTCTTGTACGACCCATTAATTTATGCAAAATTAGCATTACTACTATCCCTTGAGGCCTGACTGCTTTTTGCATACTTTAAAAGGAAGTACTATACATAGGGAAAACATGTGTATTCAGTCATGGAGACATGGACACTGTTTACACAGATCAAACTCCATTCACAGCATTTACATGAAATGAAATTATTGAAGTAGTCCTACCTCAAAATGATTATTTAGACAACTAGACAGCTCAAATAACAACATTTGTATATTAAAAAGTCCCATAGACATTACTGTAAATGAGTTTTTATTATTATTATCATTATTTTCTATAAGCAACAACATGCCTTTTGATCTACAGACATTAGACTGAAATTAATCTGGAATAATCCTGATATTATATTGTGAATGCTCAGGATAACAGGATCATCATATCTCAGTGAGTCAATCCTTCTGTGTCTCTCTTCATTTCTGTAGATGGAGCTCCAAACAGGGTGAGTATTAAACCTCAGTGTTCTGTGGCGTTTTGTGAAAAGTCATTTTCTCGTTGGTCCATCCATTAGAGAAGTAGATTATTCATGTGTTTGCGTGCTCTTGTTTTCTGTAAGGATTGTGCTGCTGATTGGATTTTATATGTTCAGTTTGATTTTTGTATATAATTGCATTTTCTAGAATTAAAAGTTATTCATGACATGCGTTAGATTATCATGGAATTATTTTTAGTTGTTTTTGATTATTATATTTTTTATTGGATTGTCTTTTTTTTTTGTACTTTTATTGTACAAACGGTGGAGTCATTTTCCATTCTCCACCATTTCCATAGGAATTGTCCATTTGTGGATTTGACCCATAGAACCATAATATTGCAGTCTAACAGTTTACTTTTCATTTCTCATGTTGTAAAACTATTGGCATTTGATCAAGCTTCAAATTAAATATGATTTTTAACAGTTTCAACAGTCAAAAGAATTTCTATTACCAAACCCATTCCTTCCTTCCTTCCTTTTGTACATATACAGTATGTATTTTGTATGAAATTGGCTAAAGTCATGTGATACAGTATAAAGGTTTAAAATATGCATTAATATACATGATCATTTTTAAAAATATTTAGTGAATTAATTCACATTTTAAACATTTTTTGAATGAATAAGTTGTATACTATACAGTCTAATTAAAAAAATGAAAGTGTGAGATTATAGTGTTTGTGTGATGGATGTTGTGTCTGTGTGTATTTCAGAGCGGTAGCGGCTCTCCGGTGAGCCATCGGTCTGCAGGCCTGCGTCTGGGTCTTCCTCCTCCTCCCCCTTCCTCTTCCTCATCCTCTCACGCTGATATGGACAGTAAACGGGGCGGCGCAGACCAGAGCAGCACAGGACGAACACGGCGGGTAAGTCGAGTCAAGACCAAAACACACCGCTTCCTCGCTTTACAGTTTAAAAGCGTCTCTTTATGATGCATTTGAGTTCATCCTGAAGTCTGTGTGATTTTCGCTGGTGCTTCCATGTTCAGATAAATTACATCAAAAGACTGCTGACTGCGATTGAATATTAATGCTCATTATTTATTGAAAGTGATATCATTTCATCTCTGATTCACTGACTTGTGAAGTCACTCACCAAACCAGAGGAAAACTGCTCAGATGTTGCTCTTTCGTCGCTTCTGAGACATCGTGCAGCTTTCAGTGTTAGTTTAAGTATCAATAAATCTCAGATGATTCCCCCATTATTCCCCTGGAGAAATAAAATGTAGACATAAATGAGTCAATAGTTGTTATACAGTAGGATTATAGACCTATAAAATGAATATAGTTAGTTTTGAAATTTCATGAGAAATGAAATGAAAGCTGTATCATGAGATACAGCTTTCCTGTAGCTCAAATAGTAGAGCATGGCGCTAGCAACGCCAAGATCGTGGGTTCGATTCCCAGGGAAAGCAAGAGCTGATAAAATGTAAAAACTGTAACTTGAATGCAATGTAAGTCGCTTTGGATAAAAGCGTCTGCTAAATGCATAAATGTAAATGTAAATGAGAAATGTTTGTTTGTTTGTTATTTTAGTATTATTTATATACAGTTATGCTTTTCATTCATATTTTGAATAAGTTTTCATTTTTATATTTTGTTTAATCTTTAGTTTATTATTATTATCATTTAATATTGCTATTACTATTTAGCTTTAATTATTATTTTGGTTTTAGCTTTAGTTCAGTTTTAGTTTTCATTTATTTCCAGTTATGTCAGTGCTTCAGCTTAAACCTATTTCATTTATTTGCCAAGGCAGCATTTCTAATTTGAGTTTTTCTAAATATAAACAAACAAAAAAATCTAATATTTATATTTTATTGCATTTAACTTTATTTTCTTTGGTATCTTGACAAATCTGAGGACAGTTTGGGAAATATTTGAAGAGAAATATCTGAGAAACGAGAGATTTAAGCAAAAGTCTTAATCTCATTGCTGAAGTTATTTGGAGCTCATGATTGGGTTGGTCTGATCATGTGTGTTTCCTGCAGGAAAGTGGCGGGAAAAATGAAGACGTGCTCAGAAGAGACAGCAATAAAGAGGTGTGAAAACTTTCTTTCATTATGCAACAGTCACCAGCAGCCGGTTTTGATTTATAAACTTGACAACATACGTTTTATTACATTAATAGATTTGATAGTTCATTAGTTTAATACTTTTACATTTCTAGAAATGTCATGATACTCGGATTCATATATTTTCCTACATGTTCATATTTGAAAAAACTGAAACTATTGATCGAACACTGTGAACCAGGTTCATAAATCATAAACTTTAGTCATAAAGGCTACATTTGGCATCACAACATTTTTACCTGGTAAACAGAAACGGTAACACTTTAGAATAGGGAACACTTATTCACTCTTAACTATGACTTTTCCCTCATTATATTCCTAATTTGCTGCTTATTAATAGTTAGTGCGGTAGTTGTTAAGTTTAGGTATTGGGTAGGATTAGGGATGTAGAATAAGGTCATGTAGAATAAGGCATTAATAAGTGCTTAATTACCACTAATAAATGGTTAATATTCTAGTAATATGCATGCTAATAACCAACTAGTTTAGAGACCCTAAAATAAAGTGTTACCACAGAAACATCAACTTTATACCTTGTATTTTAATTTTTTTTTTAAGTAAATACATGTAAAACCTAAAGAAAAAGAAGTTTGTTCCTGTTCAAACTATTCAGCCCCCAAAAAGCATGCCAAACTTTACCAGGAAACATTAAATCTGATCAGAAATGATGTTTGTTAGTGGTATTCGCTAAGGTAGGCATCACTAAAATGTTCATGAATGGGGTTAGTGATTTCAGCAGTTTAACAAATAATTTCATCCTGCATTGTTTGTCTGTGCTTTAAATCACACTATATATTATACCTTTAAATCCCATTGCCTTCTGTTGAAGGAGTCATGGGCAAACACTGCTGTAGCTGCTTTTAAGGTCGCATGATTTGAAGTTTTTGATGACATCTTGCACCTTATGTGTTTGCAGAAAAGTGCGTCACCCGCAGGAGTCTCTCCCAGATCGACGGAAGGGAACGGACTGAACAGCTCTCCGGTCCTCCGGAAGAATCCGTCCAGAGAAGGCTCTTCCTCCCCTCGCTCTCAGCCACGCTCGCCTCTCTGCAAGAGCCCCACTCAGGTACGGATCGTTAGGAAATCATCTCATGCAAATACTCAACATTTCCCATAAAATAGGGTCTGAAACAGACCACTGATGTGTTTAAATATGTCCTGAGACATTTCATAGGGTCGTCTTGTTAAAATTGTAATAAATTATTACATTGTTAAAGATTTATGATTTCATTGAGTAGACATCCTTTTGGATTATTAAAATTGTATTTTAAAAAATCCAAAACATAATCCAAAATTTTTAACCAAAAACACAGAAATTGGGGGAAAATAACATGGAATTTTTTAAAACGTAAAACACATTTCATAGGGCCCTGTTATTGTTAAAATTGTTGTAAATTATTACATTGTTGTTAAAATATTGTTAATTCAACTAATTAGACATTCTTTTTTCTTAATAAAATTGATTTAAACCATTAAAAGCATAATCCAGGAGAATTAGAACCACACAGAATAAAACAAAATTAGGGGGCAAAAAATGCATTTTATATTGTTCTGTTGTTAAAATTCTATTAAATGATTACATTGTTAAAAATTTTGTGTATTCCGTTGATTACACATCCTCTTTAATAAAAAAAATGAAATGGATTTCACAGAGCCCTAGATATTATATCTAATCTTTTTTATTATTAAAATAAAATAAAAAGAGCAGTTTGTGTGGACATGGGCGTGGTTTAGTTGTTTTACTCTCTGTGCTCTCAGGAGAAAGTGAGATCTCCGTCTCCTTCAGCGTCCCATGAATCACTCTCTCCTGGCTCTCCAGCACCTCCCCGCCCTCTCTCGTCCTCCACCCGCGGCCCGTCTCCCGCTCTCAAACACTAGGTATGTCCTGACTCATGCTTTTACTGCTTACAGTAAACGTGGGTGGCAGGGGGATGGTTTTCAGTCGGATGTGATTTCATCTCTTGCTCGCCTCCAAATGGTTTTTCCAATTCCTGCAATTCATTTACAGTGACGAATGGTTATACACCTTGACATCTGGTTTTCCTCACAGGACCCACTCCAACCCATGGAGTGAGACTAGTGAAAGACAGCCGCTACCCCTCCCCAGCCCGCCCTTCCCAGAAAGCACGGGGCCAGTCCCAGAATGCACCGGGGCGGCCCCAGAGTGCTCGGGCCTGGGCATCAGGTGCCTTGTCAGAAGCCCTTCATCCGTCCTCGTGGCCCTCCGAGCCGAACTCTGAGCGAACCGCATCTGTGTTCTCACATGCCGGACGTAATCAGCCAATCAACTGCCTGACAGATCTGTCAGCCAATTAGAAAGAAAGCTGAATATTCTGGTGAGTAATATATTCTGCTGTGTGTAAGTGTGTAATGAATGTAACTTTTATATAATACACATTAATATTGGCATATAATTTATTTATATTTAATATTTAATATTATCGTATATGTTTATATATATATAAATAATTAAATAGACACACACACACACACACACACACATATATATATATATATATATATATATATATATATATATATATATATATATATTAGTGTTGTCAAACGACTAATCATGATTAATCGAATCCAAAATAAAACTTTTTGTTTACATAATATATGTGTGTGTACTTTGTATTATATATATATATATAAAGACACACACATACAACATATATTTTTTAAATATTTACATGTATATATTTATATTCATATAAATTCTATCACATAGAAATATATTTATTATATAAACATAAAATATTTTTCTTAAAGCTGCAGTCCGTAAGTTTTGCCTCTTTGTCGTCATCTCTGTTTGAAAACCTGGAATTGCAGCTGCTTGCGGAATTATCTTGCTTGCGTGGGATGTGCTCTGGCACGGCTCCAGCGCGGATGAATCTAATGTTTTGAGGTGAATGTGTAGCTGTCAGTCACCACACTGGTGTGGATGTTTACTGTACTTCGCAATCACGGATTCTAGCCTATGTCTTGGAATATATGACCCAAATAAGAATTTTCACGGGATATTGTCATCTGAACAAGTAACAAACAAGTCTGCCACATTTGTTCTGACCAACGGAGGAAAAAAGCATTACCATAAATCACGCTACCAATGGTGATTAAATCTAACGATCGGTTAGCTCATATCACATCAAACCGTGCAAATTATTATTATTGTTATACTTTATTCTCAAATTATTAATGTTAACAACACCAGCATTGCGTGACTATGAGTATAGTGTGTATTAGTGTGTAGATTTCAATTTCTGTACAGTCTAATCTAATTGTCATGCCATTCGAATTTCATATTAAGAAATTCTTTTAACCCAAAAAGCAAATTATGCTCCCTTCTAACTGGTTCTCTTTAAAATACAAATCTTGTGTAAACACAGGCTATCTGTAATCAGAAGCACATTTAAAACTGGAATATAATTAAATTTCATTTACATGTGTTTCATAAACACATAATCCTTTCTGGATTACAATCTGCCATCAAAATGATACATTTAATTATTCTAGCTGCTGTGAGAAAAGGCTATAAACGACCCGTCACCTGCAGGATCCTCACATGCGATAGCCTAGTACAGGGGTGGTGAACGTCGGTCCTGGAGAGCCGCAGCCCTGCAGAGTTTTACTTCAACCCTAATCAAACACCTGAACGAGCTAATCAAGGTCTGAAGGGTTACTAGTAGGAAGCTACAGGCAGCTGAGTTGTAATTAGTGTTGGAGCTGAAGTTCGCCACCCCTGGCCTAGTAGCCGGGACAACTTCTTTGTTTACAGATGTGACGTAATGACGCAGTGCCATGCTTGAATTTCCTGCGAAAACCTACCCGTACCACTCAAATTAGAAAACATTATTATAAGCTAACAGCTGTGAATCAGGCTAAAGTAAGGCTATAGTTTTGAACACTGGCTGGTTATGTACTTGCTCAAATATTGATTTCGGATCATTTTTAACCAAAAAAAGTTACGGACTGCAGCTTTGAATATATACATGCATGTGTGTGTACTTATATATACATAATAAATATACACAGTACACTCTTAATTATTAATTATTTATAATTAAAATTTATTATAATTATTTATAACTATGCATTTTAATATAAAAGATAAATATAAATAAATAAATCAATTTTATTAAAATATTAGTATATAAACATAAAAATATAAACTCATTTTCTTCAGGCCATCAACTAAATATATATGACCATTTTGTCTAAATGATTATATTTGTCTAAAACAATATATTTACTAAAAAACTTCTTAATGAATACATTTGATAAAAATGTAAAAGATTACCATATAAAAAATTAACATATGTGACCCTGGACCACAAAACCAGTCTTAAGTCGCTGGGGTATATTTGTAGCAATAGCCAGCAATACATTATATGGGTCAAAATTATACATTTTTCTTTTATGCCAAAAATCATTAGGATATTAAGTAAAGATCATGTTCCATGAAGATATTTTGTAAATTTCTTACCGTAAATTTATAAAAACTTCATTTTTGATTAGTAATATGCATTGCTAAGAACTTCATTTGGACAATTTTAAAGGTGATTTTCTCAATATTTAGATTTTTTTCAAATAGTTGTATCTCGACCAAATATTGTCCGATCCTAACAAACCATTCATCAATGGACAGCTTATTTATTCAGCTTTCAGATGATGTATAAATCTCAATTTCGAAAAATTGACACTTAAGACTGGTTTTGTGGTCCAGGGTCACATATAATTTTAAAAATTGTCCATTTTCACATTTTACATGTAATTTTGTAAATTGTAACCCATTTTACTTTTGTAATGTGACATGTTTCCGAGTAAAATAGATATTCAATGAGGAAAAAATATAGTTTTGGTTCTTTTCCATCAGTAATTAATTTTTAATTATTAAAATGTTTCAAGTGGACATATCTAGAATTTGATGAAAATTACAATGAAAAAAATCTTAACATTTTTGCGATATTTTTTTAGCTGTTATGAAACATTAGATACTGCATTTGCTATATGAGCAAAATCTCTTCATGAAAATGGCTGATAAAAATCTATTGTTTATTTGAAGATGATATAAGATCCTAACATCTTATGTTTTCAGTTCTGTCCTTAAGGTCTCCAGCAATGTTAATGTGCACAATAACTGCAGCGAATGCTGTGCTTCTGTGGTGTAATCCTGTGTGCTTTGTTTTGTCTTTCAGTGTGACAGGCAAATGGAGGCAAGATACGGGCTTCTCCGTATCATCTACAAATCATCATCGAGATGCTTTTACTGCCAATTTTATGTCAAAACGATTTCAAAACAAAGACATGGAAACTTCTAGACAAACGGACATTGAGGTGTTCGTGTTATAGCACCATTTCACTTTCTCCCCCAGAGCTTTTAACTGTGTCAGTGAAGAGCTGAAATCACCCTCAAGTCATCGCACCGTTCCCCCTCGCTGAAGCAGACTTTAATAAAACTGTCATTTTGAGTGCAGAGCATTAGTTTCAGACAGTATTCGAAGAGAAATGATGCTGTTTTTGCTTGTAATAAACAGGCTTCTGTTGTTCATATATGAATACTCACTTTATGATGCTAAATGAAGCAATAAAGCATGAGAATCTGTGCTGTGTTGTGAATTAAATCGTGTTTATATTCACAATACAGCATCATCTTGAGTGCTTTATTGCATTTTAAAATGGTTAATGCGTAATGAAGACATATGAAGTACGCAAAGGTTGATTAAGATATCATTTTATTAAACAAATGCATGTGTCAGTTTCTCTCCTGTGGATAATATACACAGAAAGTCTCCTAGAATTTTTAAACCGCTTTTGATTGTAAACCAGCACAGTTCATGCTTTGAACAAACACATACTCGTTCTGTGTTGTTGTCCTGCTTGATTTCAACACTAGGCTGCGCTATAATCAAACACATATCAGTCTGATCGGGTTTATGTTTGCTTTGCTCCATGTGGAACTAGTTATGAGATCTTCACCCCCAATCTATGCAAATGGAATGGCTCGACTGTTTGTTTGCAAAAGTTTATGGCGTTAACACTAATTGTCAAAAATGACTTGAAACGTGTTGAAACCTGCTCGGCTGACGTCAAACACTGATAGATTTAGTGCATCCAAAATCGTTTAACAGATGAGCGAATGTTTTGGCTGAAGTGGCAGAACAGTTTTATCTGACTGATGTAAGACAGCATCGTGAAATATCACCGGTCAAACGCGGGCCATACATCTAAGAATGCCTTGAGGATGAAGCACTGGAAACATTTTTGGGTTGTGTTCTCATACTAACACTGATTCTTGAATACTGGGACAGGAGTGCAAAATGAAATTTTGGAGTAACATGTTGAGAGGATTTCATTTGAATTTTGGTGAAACTTGCTACAATTTTCTCTCAAAAATGATCAAATAAAATAGAAAAAAATGAAAAACAATTATATGAAGATATTGTAAAAACTTTACTAAAAATTGCTAAAATGGAAAATATAAAATGAAAACATTCTACATTCAAAAACTTGTAAAAATGACAAATGGACTAAAATCATAAAATTAAAACGGAAAATATAAAAACGAAAAATATGAATAATAAAATTGAATACATTTCAAAACATAAAATGACAAAACAAATTCAAAATAAGGCTTTAAAATGAAAATGGTAAATCAAAAAATTTTAACTTTCAAAATATCAATAAAATTATAATAATATCTCAATGATAGTGAAATATGATAGTGAACATGCTCTTAAAATGAGAAATACAAATACAAAAGACTTTTGGGATAATATTTTTTTAAGATACGAGTTATTGTACATACTTTTAGGGATAGTAAGTGTCAATTTTGATAAAATAAGGAGGATTGTATGAAATGATACTTTTGTGATAATGGTTAAATGATCATTCATTTCACATTAACTTTTTGTCCCACATCTCAAGAATCATGCTAGATGGAAAAACTCTTGCTAGATCACATGGACTGTAAATAAAGCTCTTTGTATAGTAGCAGTACGTCATGTGTCCAAGACACAATACATGAATGAAAACAGCCAAACCGGTCCCACCTATACACAATATATAAAAGAGATTTTCAATACACACTCATTACAATGGACGCTTTGCCTTGAGAACTTTAAATGTGAAGTCAGTGTTTCTCTGACCTGCCTGCAGAGAATCATTTACCCGGTTACAATGAAGCTGATGGGAATCAACAGTCCTTGAACACCATTCTGATGAAAAGAAGCAGGACTTGTGCGAGACGTTTTTGGCTGCTTCAGTTCCCATGATTCCCTTGTACAATTAATCGTCTCTGTGTTAGATAAGGACGAATCTTTGGCAGAATGGCACCAGACTGAATTTCACAAAACTTCATCCAATTAAAGACAGATGCTGAATATGAAATCATATTTTTAAATGCATGTGAGCATGCTATAAATAATTAAGCCTGATTACTTGGAAAAGTTCAGTGTATGTATGGTTAGTGATTTGAACAAACCTTTAACAGCAAATATGAGCAAGAATAATAATAATACTTGGACCAGCAAACATGTAATTCAGATAACAGACATTGAAATATGAAGTGTTAACAACTGATGAGATAAAACTATTACAGAACAGTTTCAAAACTTTTCATTTGTTTCCATTTTGAGTTCATTTACAGCAACGGCAGAAGATGCTGTGCAATTTTTTATTATTATTATTATTATTATTTTGAGTGTTAGGTATAAACCAATATAAAACATACCAAGAAAATAAAAAATTATATGTGCAAGATTTATATGCAATATTACACACAAAACTTCTTATAAAGTCACAGAAGCCAATCATTACAAAATAATAATTGGACTAAATAATAATTGGTTCATATATATAATGCATGGAGCTCTAAGCATAAGTGGTTTAGAATTAAAAAAAAAAAAAAAAAAAAAAGTTCAGTAGCTTCAATTTATTCAGACAATATTTTTTTCTTTTGGTTTTGACACGTTGCAATATGTTAATTTATGCAACAATGCACATTTTTTATAATGTATATTTCACAACCAAACAATTTTTGAAAACAATGTATTATCCTCGAAGTTGTATGTATGCATGTATGTATGCATGTACGTGTATATATATATATATATAGATGCACAAACTTGCAACAATCCTGCAAAAATACTCATCTTTGCACTGGAACATTCAACTACACAATACTTGCATTTTACACATAATGGTAAAAGTGTAAACATGAGCCACAATCTTCTTCACATTCAGTGTGTAAGTCACTCTGTGAGCTCAGTCCTCATTTATTTTAAGGCCGTCCGGTTTTCTGTGACTAAATCAGAGTCACAAGAGAGTCTCTGTTCCACATAGAAGCAAAAAAAGAGGGAGACATCATTCATATTCACTAAATATAGTGTCCATAAAAAAATTGCAGCATTAGCAACTCACAGTAGACAGCAGGTTCTGTTGTGCAGGGTTTACATGAACAATTGTCAACAACTTCAAACTAACAAAGGACTGTATTTTTCTCCGTAAACAACATAATAGGTGAGCAGGGAACGAAAAAAAAAAAAAGTTTTTCCTCCATAAATAACGAGGGAAAGTTATTATTTTTACCAAAGTTTCCCCACACTAATAACATAATAGGTGAGAGGGGAAGTTTAAATATATGCCAGAATGCATCATTTATTTTAGAAGAGGAGGAATATGTGACGTTCTCCTTTTTCCTGGGTAAAAAAAAATGGTCTCTGGAGAGATACAGGTGAGCGAAAGCTAATGGACCAATGTTTAAATGCACCTACGTTTAAAATGACATTTCATCATATGCAAAAGGCGTGACGTGAAGAAAATAAATCTAATCTGATTCTTGAATTAGCTGGTGATCTTGACAGGCGTTTTTCACTGGAAATAGGCACATAAAACGAAACAATCATGATGCTGTGGAAACATTCAGTACAACATTCTGCAAATACATTTTAATCTACAAGCGTCAGTTCTTTTGTCATGTGTAGTTCCGCCCCTTAGTGAATCATCATTGGTTCGGAATCAGCATTCAGCTTTTTGATTGGCTGTGATTTAAACATTACAAGCAGCATTCGTTCACTTGGTTTGGACGCGGTGATAATATTCAGAGATAAACAGTGTAGTAGATGGTTAATATTTCCTAATCCTTATAGTTGGATAGGATGGTTAGTAAGACTACTTTCCATGAAATATACTGATATATATGTGCCTTGGTTAGCTAGTGGTTTTCATTAAACAGTTATGTGAGCGAGCGACGCAACAAAACTACATTGAAATCATGAGTTGTCATGGTAGTCTTTTTTAGCAAATTAAACATAAAAAGTATTATTTTCTAAAAATCATTCATGTTATGCAGACGTGTGCAGATATAATAAGTAGTTCACCAAAATGTTAAGTTTAGAAAAAGTCCCTAATCCTACAGCCACAGTAAAAGACATTTTTTTTTCTATATAAAAATAATAGTCACTATAATCGTATGTGTATTATATATATATATATATATATATATATATATATAGTATAAAACCGTACAAAATGCCTAACTGACAATGTGAGAAAGACCTTTTTTGGCATCTGTTCCATGTTCAGACTTTTCTTCCTGGATTTCTTACTCGGGGAAACATGAATTCTTGTCTTCTGATGGCTTTGAATAGTTCACTTTCTTTCCCATGCCGAAAGAATCGCTTCCAACAGCAGAAGTATGGCGACTAAGTAAATGTCAACCGGTGGTTTTGAGGTTGTCATGGAAACGTCCAGTTCCCCTTGGAGAAGTTCGTCTTTGTGCTCTGATACAATAAAGTCCCTCACGGTTCATTAGATGTCAGGCGATGTGTGCACATGGCGTATATGAGCGTGCATAGGACAAAACTGGGTATAAACACAGACTGTAGAGAAGTATAAAATCTAATATTCAGTGTTAGTTCATGCATTCACCCGCTCTCTCTCTCTCTCTCTCTCTCTCTCTCTCTGTGTGTGAAATGGGAGTGTTGTCCTGTGGAAGAGAGTGCAGTCAGTGCCAGTGTACAGTATGTGGCTGTCTGTACGAGACGCGCTGCAGCATCCAGTGCTCTCACAGGTCAAAGGTCAAGCTCATACAGGCCTGCTGTAGGAGTAATGGTTTCTGTCCGTGTCTGCGATCTGAAGGCTGGGCTTGCGTTCGCCGTCTTCGTTTTCAGCATTTTCAACAACCATGCAGCGAGAGGGGCGCTCTTTGAAGAAGTCAGAGATGTATCGCACCTGTGACAAAAAGAATGTCTTAATGCAACTTGCAGATTTGTAGAATCCTTAAATAAATAATAAAAAATCATTTAAAATATCTATTATATTTTATTATATATTATTATTAATTAAAAATATTATTAAAAAAATGATTAAAAAAGTAAACAGCCATATATATCAAAAATACTGTATTTTTATTATTTATTTTATTATTTTAAAATAAATATATTATACATATATTATTTTACTTTTTCATGATGAAAGATTAAATAAATATTATATTATTTAATAAATATTATATATACACTATATACACACTTTATTATATTTAAGTATATTATATATACACTTTATTTACTCATTTCTAATATTATTCATCATTTATTTATAGTGTTTTTTTTTTGTTTTGCTTTGTTTTTTATTTAACCACGAGAATAAAAAGTCTTAAAATCTCTTTTGTAGTTTCCAAGACAGGCAGCACAAGTAGTTTCACAAAAATAAAACTTACCAATTTAACCTAAAATAATTCAAATAAATTTTATTTACATAAAGAGCATGTTTCCAATGTATTTAGGATCATTAAGATTTTTACATTTTGAATGTATATTTCTAAGAAAATAATAATAATAATTTGTTAAAATTTTAACATTTGAAAAAGTGTTTTAATTTTCAGATTCCTGGTGAAGAACTTCTAAATAAATAGTACATAAATAATACAAAATATAGACCTTTTTATCCCCATGACTGCTAAAAAATTATTATAAATTATTTTTATAACATTGTTATAAAATGTATAACATTGATGAAAAAAAAAATTAACATTTTTTCATTCTTGAGTACAGAACTTTTTTGGATACTTACATATTCTTTTTTCAGTATTTTTAAGCTTAGTTTGGGCTTAATTGTGGACATATTTCACAGTATCCCAGTGTTCCTAAAACAGGATTTATTTTCTTTAAATGCAAATTATAATTATTTTATAATTTGTCCTTTTTTTGTGGAGAAATGTGACCCGAACATGAGATTTCATGAGATGTACCCCACTCACCGTGAGGACTGCGACCAGCGCCCCTTGCAGGAGACCCACAACCACATCACTCCAGTGGTGCTTGTAGTCAGACACACGCGTGTATCCCACATAAATGGCAAAGGCCACCAGGAAGAACTGAATTGTGGGCCGGAGGAGGCGGGCCCACTTGGATGCCATGCGTGCCTGGACATACAGCTACAGAGGAAAAACCAGGAAAAACAATGACATATTACACCACACTTTAAGAGAATATGGCATTGCAATTCCTTAAAAGTTACAGGAAAGCACCTAGTGACAAATACAGACACGTCTGAACATGAGTGAAGCAGCCAGAAAACTATTAATTCTCCATCATGTTGCTCCAAACCTGTATGACTTTTTCTTTTTTGGAACACATAATGAGAAATTTCAGCAAAAAAAAAAAAAAAAAGATCATGCTGTGAAGAGAAAACATCACGCAGGTTTGAAATAACATGAGGGTGAGGAAACGATAAGAGAACTATAATTATTGGGTGTACTGTTCCTTTAAGCACCATGTACTGTCGTGATTTAAAGCTTGAGACATTGGGAATGTTTGCGGTCGTATTTTATTGTCTCCGCAGTGTTTCCTGTTGCTCTCCTTTATCTGTCTACACAAGTCTTCTGTGTCAGCATGATTGCAGGAGAGGAAGACAACTGTGACAACTCACCGCCAGAAACAACATGCAGTACATCCCGAAGGAGGAGTGACCCGAGTAGAACGACAGCCTGGCGCAACACAATCCACCGAGGAAGGGCGGATCGGACAGATACAAGACAAAAATACAAGGAGAAAGGAAAAAGAATCATTTTCACAGTCCACGAATCATTTAGAGTGACACATTTATGGGACAATCTTCACTTTCATACTACGTTTCATGATTTCATCTGTGTTAAAACATTCATCACATGTTCATAATAGCCTTGACCTCCATGTGCCTTTTGGTATGATGTGCGATGCTGTGAAATTTTTCTGATAGGTTTGGTAATAATACTTAAACGTAAGCCTACTAACCTTAAACCTCCGACGAGATAATCACTTTAGTGATATGTGATGTAAAATTTTTAATCTTCAAACTCTCAGAGGTGGCACTTTTCTCATTTATATCATAAGTTTTTTAATAAACATTGTTACCTATAATGTTCAGCATATTGGTTATGACAGCGATATCGATAAAACCAATTCTTTGTTAAAAGCATTATTTATTATATGTATGTATTATAATTATTATATTTATTACTACATTAATATTTATTATATTTTTAATTATAGTATTTATAAATATTTTGAATTAGCTTTTTTATATTTTCAGTTTTTATTTTCATTTAAGCACAAGTCTTAATCATTTTGTTATATGCTGTTGCCATTTTTACACGCTTTTTTAATCCTTACTTTAATTTCAGTTTTAGTCATTTTGGTACTTCGATTTTACCCTATTTCAGTTAGTTGCCAAAATTACATATCTAATTTTTATTCAAGTTTTTTTTTAGGTTTTTCGTCTTATATTTATATTTTATTTTATTTCAAATACCAAAAACATTTTAAATAGGTTTAGTTAATAACAACACTGTGTGGGATGAAGAAATTCTGAAAATGTTAAAAAGTAGGAGAAAGAGACAAAAAAAACACCATTTAAATCTATTTTAATTTATACTTTAAAATAAGAAGGACTACTACTACTACTACTACTACTACTACTACTACTAAATTTCAAATCAGAATAAAAAAAAAAAAAAAGTTCATCTAAAGGACTCCTTACAGAAAAAAAGATGTGCCTGACCAGTGACCACACATCATACTTTCTAGTGCATGTATAATCAAAATCTATTATTATTTCAGGTCTCTTGAGGACATGTGACATTTGAGAACATGAGCCAGACCTTTGTATGCAAAGGTCAAAACCTAAGAAAGCGCCAATGTACTGGACAAACAGGAATTGAAACAACGGGTGACAAATATAAAACAAGTACAGGAAGTGAGGTTAGCCGTTTACGACCTCTTACACCGACCCTTCCCGTCCCCTGCTTCTGTACCTGGATTCGGTCACGTTGCGAAGGCTTCCCGTGCAGTTTAGCTCCAGCATGTAGCCCTCGCACACTTCTGGAGCGCACACCGCGATAAAGTTGGGCCTCAAGCGTCCAATGGTGTACTTGGCCATATCGGTCAGAGACTGGCTCACACACGCGCCGAACAGAAACGTCCCCACCACTTTATAGAGCGCTGCAGCGTACTGGTTAAAGTCTGAATTGGAGTAGAGACGTTTGGTGTAGACCAGGTAGGCCTCTCCGGAAGTGATCTGCAAGTGAGAAAACAAGATTTGTAGGTTTATTAGCATTTTTAGCTTCTTTATTAGCATCTATGGTTCCATGAATACACATTAATATCCATGGATGGAATCTTTCCATCTTCTTCACACTTCACCTTTAAAAATAAAGGTTCTATATTGGCATCGACGATTCCATGAATAACCTTGAACATCCATGGACTCTTCATTCCACAAAAGGTTCTCTACGGTGGAAAGAGTGGTTCTTTTAAGAACTGTACAGTGAAAGGTTTTTTTTCTATGTCAAAAGCCCTTTTGGAACTTTTATTTTTTAAAAGCGTAGTAATACTTATACATGACTAAGTATCGACACATTGCAATAGTTCAAACATTTTTATTTAAATGTATATGGACCAATGTGTTATGTAACACACTTTCGAATTACCATTGTGTATCAGATGAGTTACATAAACTTGCCTTAAGACTCATTGTTAGTAATGAGAGTAAATGAAAGTCAGAGTCTGAGTCTGTCTGATGTAGATGACTCATGTTTTGAATTGTCCTCTCGCTGATGAATCATGTTGAACTAAATCACAATGTTCTCTCAGAAAATGTGGACACAATACCAAACCAACCTGCAGGTTTTCGCAACCAAATTACGTCACATAAAATGTATTTCAAAATTGGTTGGTTCCCACGAGCAGTTCAACATCAAATCCTTTCAGATGTTTATGATGCTTCTTAAATGAACAGTTCACACACAAATGTTAATTCTGTGGTTACTTAGTCACCCTCATGTTGTTTCAAACCTGTATTACTTACTTTCTTTCATCTTTAGTACATAAAGATAAAAATGTGGCCACTATTAATTAAGGATGGTTACATCTGTCACACTCAATAAAAGTAGTTCATATTGAATTATGCACTATATTCCAACTCATATGAGAGCTTTGTGAGAGGAATAGACAGATATTTAAATTGTTTTTTAAAAGAAAACCTTCCCCTTCAGTGATCTATATGAACTGAACTCATGAAACACATTAGTCTGATTCTTTTGGTGTTCTACACTACTTTTCTGGTATCTTTTTGTCCTTTTTGAAGCTTTACAGACACAGTCACTATCCACTTTTCCCAACATAGGCTCACTGGAAAAACATAACATAAAAACATCTACTTAATTGTACAATTCACTCCAGTTTCCAGCTAAATAATCATTAGTGGCAGTAAAACACCAACAATTTTTATTTATCTTCAGACAAATTATGATTAAAGGGGCAGAATATTTACTAAGAAAAACTTATTTTAATGAGGTTCCTTGCACAAAACTATGTTATGACCTCAAAACACTTTTACCATAGTGTATGACTTGTAGGAAAATACATATTGACATTTGTATCACTTCATCAGCCTTATATGAATGGCTTTTCTGGCATAGTAAGCTTGCTTGGTATCTCACCCGGTACAGCACTACCGGTCTGAAGTCACAACACTTAAAACAGCTCAAAGACTAGCCAAAGCAGGTTGTTTCATACAAAGTGGTGTCTCTCACATTTGCTTTTGTTAACACTGTTGGTTAGGTTTAGTGTACAGGTGTCTCTCAATAAATTATAATGTTGTGGAAAAGTTCATTTATTTCAGTAATTCAACTCAAATTGTAAAACTCGTGTATTAAATAAATTCAATGCACACAGACTGAAGTAGTTTAAGTCTTTGGTTCTTTTAATTGTGATGATTTTGGCTCACATTTAACAAAAACCCACCAATTCACTATCTCAACAAATTAGAATACTTCATAAGACCAATAAAAAAAAAAAAAAAACATTTTTAGTGAATTGTTGACCTTCTGGAAAGTATGTTCATTTACTGTATATGTACTCAATACATGGTAGGGGCTCCTTTTGCTTTAATTACTGCCTCAATTCGGTGTGACATGGAGGTGATCAGTTTGTGGCACTGCTGAGGTGGTATGGAAGCCCAGGTTTCTTTGACAGTGGCCTTCAGCTCATCTGCATTTTTTTGGTCTCTTGTTTCTCATTTTCCTCTTGACAATACCGGGGTTCAGGTCTGGTGAGTTTGCTGGCCAGTCAAGCACACCAACACAATGGTCATTTAACCAACTTTTGGTGCTTTTGGCAGTGTGGGCAGGTGCTAAATCCTGCTAGATGAATGAAATAAGCATCTTTAAAAAGCTGGTCAGCAGAAGGAAGCATGAAGTGCTCCAAAATGTCTTGGTAAACGGGTTTTTGGTTTTCAAAAAACACAATGGACCAACACCAGCAGATGACATTGCACCCCAAATCATCACAGACTGTGGAAACTTAACACTGGACTTCAAGCAACTTGGGCTATGAGCTTCTCCAGCCTTCCTCCAGACTCCAGGACCTTGGTTTCCAAATGAAATACAAAACTTGCTCTCATCTGAAAAGAGGACTTTGGACCACTGGGCAACAGTCCAGTTCTTCTTCTCCTTAGCCCAGGTAAGACGCCTCTGACGTTGTCTGTGGTTCAGGAGTGGCTTAACAAGAGGAATACGACAACTGTAGCCAAATTCCTTGAGTTTGTGGTGGCTCTTGATTCCTTGACCTCAGCCTCAGTCCATTCCTTGTGAAGTTCACCCAAATTCTTGAATCGCTTTTGCTTGACAATCCTCATAAGGCTGCGGTTCTCTCAGTTGGTTGTGCATCTTTTTCTTCCACACTTTTTCCTTCCACTCAACTTTCTGTTAACATGCTTGGATACAGCACTCTGTGAACAGCCAGCTTCTTTGGCAATGAATGTTTGTGGCTTACCCTCCTTGTGAAGGGTGTCAGTGATTGTCTTCTGGAAAACTGTCAGATCAGCAGTCTTCCCCATGATCGTGTAGCCTAGTGAACCAAACTGAGAGACCATTTTGAAGGCTCAGGAATCCTTTGCAGGTGTTTTGAGTTGATTAGCATGTCACCATATTCTAATTTGTTGAGATTAAAAGAACCAAAGACTTAAACTACTTCAGTCTGTGTGCACTGAATTTATTTAATACACAAGTTTCACAATTTGAGTTGAATTACTGAAATAAATGAACTTTTCCACGACATTCTAATTTATTGAGATGCACCTGTAGGTGCTACATTTTCTTCAAACACAACAGAGCAGGGTGTCCAATAGAACCAAGGTCTAGCAGATTTTAGCAAGAACCACGTCCAACTCACTTGCCTATAAGTTTCTAGTGAGTCTGAAGACCTTGATTTGCTGGTTGAGGTGTGTTTGATAAGGGGTGAAGCTAAACTTTGCAGGATAGTGGGCCTCCAGGAATGGGTTTGGACACCCCTGCAATAGAGTATTAACATTTTTGCATCACTCACAGACATTTAAAGAACAGATCAACCAAAAATGATAATCTGCTGAAAATTTACTCACACTCAGGTTATCCAAGATGTAGATGAAAATTCTGTTTCTTCATAGGAACAGATTTGGAGGAATGTAGCATTACATCACTTGCTCACTAATGGATCCTCTACAGTGAGTGTGTGTCGTCAGAATGAGAGTCAAAACAGTTTTGATTGGTTTCTTACAAACAGGTTTTCGCTTCATAAGACATTATTTAATGGAGTGGTGTGGATTACTTGTGGATTATTGTGATTTGTTTTATCAGCTGTTTGGACTCTCATTCTGACGGCACCCATTCACTGCAGAGGATCCATTGGTGAGCATGTGATGCAATGCTAAACTTCTCCAAATCTGATGAAGAACCTAACTCATCTACATCTTGGATGACTTGACGGCGAGTACATTTTCAGCAAATTTTCATTTTTGGGTGAACTATTCCTTTAAGGGTTCACTCAGCTGATAGACTGATGTAGACTCACGATAATGATGGAGCAGGAAATTGTAATGGCCGCCATCATTTTGTGAGAGATGGTGTCTGGTCTGTAGGGGTAACGGATGGTCTCGTCATTGCAGTAAACGCCACGCTGGTACGGCCGGAACACGATGGTCATTATGATGAATGGCATCGCCACTGAAACACAAACAACAGCGTTATTATTGGCCCCAGATTGCTGGCTTTAGTAACACATATCAAAACAAATCATCTAGTGCATGTCTTTTGTTGAATTTTCCATGGGAACAAAAAGAAAAATGCTTTCATAATAGGAAACAGGCAACGTGCGAGTTCATCAGTACTTCTGCGATACACACAGTTATGAATATGAAAATCGACACAGCTAGTGTACAACGCATCAGAAGGGTTTCCACATCAAGAGACACTGACTAATCATAAACATGCTCTGGATTCAGTGACGCTGGATAATCTTCCGCTTGCTGTCTGTATACAGGAAGTCAGTGGGAATTATTGACAGGGTCACGGCACCAGATGTCATTTCAACGGATGCCCACAACAGTATAATCGTAACCAGGAAAACACTGATTTATGTCTCCAACATGTGCAACTCCACTATGTTTTCTATCTGAAGTCATGAGAACCAGGAGAGGGAATATTTATAAACCCTAGCCGCGTTTCTCAAAGCCTGAATATTCCGCACAGCTCTTTTTCCCATCGGACAGCACAGATGCCAATCAGATTTATCACGGACTGTAGAGGGAAAATAATCTCAGAATATTAGGGCAGTGTGAAATATATTTGCTTCATCTCAGAAGTTCATCAACATAGTTTCTATTCCCAAAGCCACATTAACTTTCCAAGGATCAGGACCTTGGAGTCCAGTCACATATTATATTACTTGGATCCACACACAAGCATTGAAGCAGATGTACTTAACTAAATGACAGATTCAAAGCGTTCTGAGTCAAAGCAAGTTTAAAGATGTGCTCCAAAAGGCCAAAAAAAGGGCCTTAAAAGTATTTGGACACTTAAGAAATGTGTGAATGTCATTGCATTAGATATATCACACCAAATGGCATTTATGTTGAAGAAACATAAAATTTGCATGTTTCAAGTAAAACATTTCACAAAACAATATTTTCATGTTTTAGGCTATTGTGATAAATATAGCACAATGTTAAACAAAAGGTCATTTAAAGTACTTTATATGAGCACAAAAAGTAGACGAGAGAGAGAAAAATAATAAAAATGTAAAAAGTAAATTCCAAAATCATTTAAAAATATAAAATGAAAAAAAAAATTGCATGATAAATATATAATAAAAAAACAAATATAAACATTAAAAAAAAGCCTAAATTTAATTAAAGGAACATTCAATGAATTAGAAAAACACAAAGCTATTGATAAAAGTTGTTTAAGTAATTAAATAAAAATGATTCGAAAGAAATTTTAAAATGTTTCATTAAAATTCCTTCTCAAGTAGGTAAGTATGAATTTCTTTCTTCTGGTAAACTGCTGATGGGACCCTTTGATTTCCATAGTCATTTTTTGAACCATCCCTTCAAGAAGGATTTTAGGGTTTAAGAAGCATTGTTAGGTCATCTGTGCACCCATAATCTATTCTATTTCCAGCAAGAAAAATCCCCATTTTAGTTCCAGCAAAAATCCCAGGTTGTGTTGAGTAAGCATGTATTGTTTTCAGGCACAAAGAATACAAAGAATTTTCTTGCACAAAAGGAAATGTCCATTAAACCCGGACAGGGCTGTAAAAGAAAAAAACAAAAAACAACTGGCCTACATTCATAACATTGACACAATGGCACCAGCAACCACACACATTTTTACAATGACTTCGACTGTAAATCTGTCTTTTAACAGATGCAAGAGATGACAATGTGCTTTGGGGGTCCGTTTGTTGGGAACTCATAAAACTTTAATTAGAACCTTACTGTGTCAATGAAGGCAGAGTCATCAGTTACCATTAACCTACAGTAGCTGTTTACTGCCTACATAAGCAGCTGCAGTGTGAGTTCATTTACACATGATGCACTATCAGTCAAAAGTTTGTAATAATTAAGATTTGTATATTTTTTGAAAGAAGTCTCTTATTCTCACCAAAGGCTGCATTTATTTAATCATAAATACAGTAAAAACAGTAATATTGTGAAATGGTACAGTTTTAAATAAGCGTTTTCTGTATGTGAATCGATGTTAAAATGTAATTTATTTCTGTGAAGCGCAGCTGAATTTTCAGCATCTTTACTCCAGTCTTCAGTGTCACGTGATCCTTCAGAAATCATTCTAATATGCTAAACTGCTGCTCAAGAAACATTTCTGATTATTATCAATGTTGAAACCAGTTGTGCTGCTTCATATTTTTATGGAAACCATGATAAAGATTTTTTCTTCAGAATTTTTAGCACAACTGTTTTCAACACTGATCATGTGATCCTGAAGACTGGAGTAATGATGCTGAAAATTAAGCTTTGCATTACAGGAATAAAACACATAATATATATATTTAAATAGAAAAAAAAGAGTTATGTTAAAATATCACTGTCTGTCCTTACTATTTTTATTTATTTATTTATTTTCTTTTCATCAAATAAATGTAGCCTTGGTGAGCTTAAGAGATTTCTTTCAAAAATATTTTAAAAAATCTTAATTATTCCAAACTTTTGACCGGTAGTGCAATTAAAGAAACTGCATAATAAACTACATAAAAGTAAAAAAACAAAACTGCTATTATAAAAGAAACACATGGTGAATTAGACTTCCAGGCTAGTATTTTAGAAAGCAGCATAACCAGACTTTCACTGGGTGCGTTCGTAATATGCTTCTTACGTAGTTTACTAGATTTTGGAGCAGAGCCACATTCTGACTCAGATTGATAACATTCAACTGGGTTATGTAAAGGTTGAACCTAGTTTCAGTAATGCGGCCCTTCATTTAAACGTTACGTGTTACTTTACACGAGACTCTTAAATCATGTGTGTGAAGGTAAAACGGTTCTTTAGGAACATGACTGTCCACTATTACATGGTATTCAGAGCCTTAAAAGATTCACGAAGGCAGGTAAACAGTCTTTATCAGATCTCTCTGAATGTAAATACACACAAAAACAACCTTTAACCTCGTTCTACTCAAAGTATTTTCTCTCCCTTACTTTTCATTATCTGCTTTTTACACATCTCCCTCTTCCCTCTTGTTTGAAGAGACCATATCATCATTTATCAGTTTTCCTTAGTTTAAAAACATTCACGTCATCTGTCTGATATAACAAGTTTAAAGGGTTACTCCACCCCAAAATGAAAATTTTGTCATTAATCACTTACCCCCATGTCGTTCCAAACCCGTAAAAGCTTTGTTTGTCTTCGGAACACAATTTAAGATATTTTGGATGAAAACCGGGAGAATTGTGACTGTCCCATTGACTGTCAAGGCAAAGTATTAAAGACATCTTCAAAATAGTCCATCTGCCATCAGTAGTTCAATCTGAATGTTATGAAGTGACGAGAATACTTTTAAGCAAAGAAAATCACCACTTTATTCAACAATTCGTCTCCACCGTAGCACCATTTTGGAGAGTATCTGCTGAACGCAAACTGCGTACGCTGTTCTGTGTCAGCTGCACCGCAAGGATATGCTGTTTTCATTCAAATCAAAGTGTAAATAAATGTAGAAAACATATCCGTGTGGCACAGCTGACACAGATCAGCGTACGCAGTTTGCGTTCAGCGGATATTCTCCAAAATGGCGCTACAGTGACCTAGAGGAGACGAATTGTTGAATAAAGTTGTAATTTTTATTTTCTTTGCGTACAAAAATAATTCTCGTCACTTCATAACATTCAGATTGAACCACTGATGGCCGATGGACTATTTTGACGATGTCTTTCATACTTTTCTGGGCCTTGACAGTGTTATTTACTTGGCAGTCAATGGGACAGTCACAAGCCTCCCGGTTTTCATCCAAAATATCTTAAATTGTGTTCCGAAGACAAACGAAGTTTATTAAGTTTATTAAGACAATGAAAATGAAGTTGAGGAAACCTGTTTGCAAACAATCATTATTTTGTTGTTTCTTATATTGATGCAATTGCCTAAAAATTACACACTTCACCATAAAAAGTGTTTACTGCAGACAATAGGCTTTAATTTTAAAAGTTTTAATTTATTTGCAAACACTGTGTGTACGTTAGGACAGCAGTTAAAGCGACATGAACTATATAGCAAGTCTTAACTGCTTGAGTGTTTATATCACTGCATAATGTAAACTACTGCATATTATCACCCAGCTCTAATCTGCTAAATGCAACTATAAGGCATGAAAATATTAAGATATTATAAACATTAACAACATGGTTTTCTATAAAGCTGCTTTGAAAGGATGTGGATTGTGAAAATGCTGTCAAACTCTGCACTTTTTAGAGAAAATGCATCTCTCATTTAGTAAAAGGTATACTAAGCCAATATAGACAATTTTGAAAACTGTCAAATAAATAAATACCAATATTTTATTCAAAGGACTTTTTGTCTAATAAAAGCATTTAATTTGAACATAAATTCACATTAAATGCAGTTCAGTCATGTAAATAACATTTAACAAAATATTTTGCTAAAAAAAATTCTGTGAATGCTGTTGACTGATTACTCAAATATCAGATTTTATATTTTATATCAGCTCTCTGAAAATTAACCATCCAAACAAAGTGATTTGCTTACAAGACACAATTCAGAACAACCAAAAATTAAATGAATGGACCAATTTTGCCTAGGACAGAAATAAAATATGAATGGCTGATGTAGTAGACCAACTACAACTGAAATGATTCAAATTTGTATTTGGTAATTGAAATAAAGATAATTAAGTGTCTATGACGACAAATGACAAAAAGCACATATACTGAAACTAAAACAAAAACTGAAAATATAAAAGACATATAAAGTCTACTTATGTACTGTATGATAAACAAATCTGGCACTGTGTCAGATAACAAACACAATATAAAATCTGCGTAATGCAGCATAACATCCTGAATAATGTTTCTGCATGTTGTTCTAGACCATGTTATACATGTGTATTAACTTTAGGGTTATGCAAAGGTGTTTTTACAACAAATGATAAAAAGTACTAATATAAAAACTGAGGACTGCTCCTTTGAATAAAAAAAGTATAACATGCACTAGCCAAGGTACATAGACATTTATAGAGCAGCTCTGATATTTAGCATGACGGGTCTAAATGTCAGCATAGGAAAGAAAAAAGTTCTTCAAGCAGGGTCAGTTCTTCCTTTTGCATCCTGATGGTTAATGTGACATGGATGAGCTGTCTTAGATCGACACGTTCACTCTTATAGCTTGTGCCGAATGCTGGTTTAACCTGAGAGATGTGAAACTCTCTGCGAAGATCACTGATGTAGTTTAGAGAACTGAGATAGGAGCAGCTGAATATCTCAAACTGAGCACTTTAGAAAAAAGGGTGGGATTCGATGGAGAATTGCAGTCAGATGGCAGAGTTCAAGCATTTGGCTTTTAATAAGAGTACATGTGCGGGAAATTTCCACTGGCAGAGGTGCTGCCAACTCAGAGGAGGCGGATCGCAGCACACTCACAACAACAGAGTTCAGACTTACAAACTGCTCATCACTTCAAGTAGCTCAACTGCAGGCAAACTACCCTTTAAAAGGCAGTTAAAGCAGTTTAAAAAGTTGTTCTCTACACTGAAGTGATTTAAAAGGGCAATGACATTTTAGATCGCACAAATAACAGTCTGTATTGACATGTTCTAAAAACAATGAGGATCTCAATTTGAGTGAAAACATTAAATGTGAACAAATTCACACTAAATCCAGTCAAGTATTTTATATAACTGAGTCAATAACAAAGAGTTTAACAAAAACAGTGTGTTAAAAAAAACAAACCAACATAAAATGTGTCACAGGGACTTCTGGGAAAGCTGCTGACCGATGACTCAAATATTACCATTTATATTTTACATAATATTTTTTGGGATCAGTTTACTGAAAATGAACCAGCCAAACAACTGATCTGCTTAATTAATTGAACTTGTTTACTCAGTTGTAAGGCCATGTTCAAAATACAGTTTTAACTAAAATGAATAATCATCATTTTGGTAAATACAATAAAATATTATACTAAAATTACTAAAGCTGAAACAGAGATAGATGAAGCTTATATATATATATATATATATATATATATATATATATATAAAAATGACAAAAAAACCCCAAAAACATTAAATTACTAAAACCTAATCTTAAATTAAAACAAATACTGAAAATATAAAAATAAAAGCAAATTTAAAATAACAATAAATATTATAATAATATATTTTTAAAAAAAAATCCTATGGTAATCATGACAATACTTTTTTTTTAGACCATTTATAATACCATAAAGTATTAATATTGCATGAATATTCAGTACCGTCAAGATATAAAACAAATTGTACTGCCATAACACCACGGTACATTTGTAACACTATTTCATTTCTACCACAGTGCTAAAGGGCTAATGGTTTCTAAATGTCCAGCATGAAACATACCATGTTACATTAAATATGGAACATACTCATATTATACTTGATGGAGCATACCAGCCACATGAGGCCATGATGGTAAACAAAACGTCTAAGAGAGCTGGAGCACTTCAAAATGTCAACAAATGATGACATTCAGCTTACAGAAGTATCTTTGTAGCATCAGGAAATGTCTGTCTAGTAGAAGAAAGACAGGTTCCTGTCTTGCCATCTGAACAGGTGTCTCACTTCATTTGTCCTTTTTGTGTGTGTTTAATGTCACCTGAAATAAACATGCACCAGATTAGATCTTTTTTATAACATCTGGAATTTTCTCCTGAGCTACTTTGTGAGGGAATTGCATTCCAGCTAAATACTGACACTTGCGTCCACACTTACATCTTCGGGTTTAACCACAGGTCAGACTTAACAGATCACCCAAAAATGTAAAATTAGTTTCTTTATACGAACAGATTTAGAGACGTTTAGCATTGCTCAGCAGTGAATGGGTGCCGTCAGAATGAGAGTCCAAACAGCCGATTAAAACATCACAATAATCCACACCACTCCAGTCCATCAGTTCACATCATGTGAAGCCAAAAGCTCTGTGTTTGTAAGAAACATTTTAACTTTAAACCATAATTTCTGGCCAAAATACGAGTCCATAATAACTCTTCCTTCAGTGAAAATTGTCCTCTCACATCAAAATCCACCCACATATTTATTTAGGACATTTTGGACTGTTTTTGCTCATAAACGGTGCTTGATCTGTGCAGATTTTTCTCCTGATTCAGACAAGACGACTTTTTCACTGTAGAAAGCAATATTATGGATAGAGGACTCATATTTTAGCCAGAAGCAAAGGCTTGAAATTAAAACAACACAGCTTTTCACTTCTTATGATGTTAATTGACATTTAACTGGACTGGATTAGTTGTAGATTACTGGTATGTTTTTTATCAGCTGTTTGGACTCTCATTCTGACGGCACCCATTCACTGCAGAGGATTCATTGGTGAGCAAGTGATGTAATACTACATTGCTCCAAATCTGTTCTGATGAACTCATCTATATCTTGGATTGAACTGAGGAGTACATTTTCAGCAAATTTTTATTTTTGGGTGAATCCTTTCTTTAATGGTATAAAGTCCTCATGCTGCATTAATGTACTGCCAACTGTTTATGCTAATGAGAATAGAATGTAGGGCATAGTTGTATTGCATTATGATTGGCATCCATAACACGCATGCATGAAATCAAGCAATCCAAACCTGCATAAAGTTTTGGTTCTTACAATGATTATAATCATGCTCTTGGAACAACATTCATTTCAACGAATCCGATTTTAAGGTTACTGGGTTCATTTCTCTCTGGTTTTAGGGTAGTTTATGATAAGGATGGGTTGATGGAAATTTGAATCCACACGTCAAACTTGGCTAAAATGAACCGTTCCAGATGAAATGTAGCTGACAAAACAAAACACACCTCACATGTCTTTTCAATCAGAACATACTGCTGTGATATTGGCATCTAAAGTCATTTACCGTAAGTGGATGATGTTTGAGATCAGCTGCCGACTCAGAACATACATCTGTTTTAACTTTCCTCTTTCCACGCAGAAAAATAAAACCTGTCCATTCACATTACACGAAGAAAAGCGTTGATCATTTTGTATTAGACGACACAAGATTGAACTTCAACATGCACCACTCACTAAAGAACTACTTAGAGAGTATTTAAGCGCATCATTGCAGCATATCTCAGAAGTCAAGGCCTAAACATTCACTCACATTAACTATGTACACTACAGTTCAAAAGTCTGGAATTGGTATAAATGCAGCTTTTATTAGATCAAAAATAACAGTGATATTGTGAAATATTATTACAACTTAAAAGGTTTTCTATTTGAATATATGTTCAAATGTAATTTATTCCTGTGATCAAAGCTGAATTTTCAGCATCATTACTCCAGTCTTCAGTCTCACATCGTTCTAATCTGCTGATTTGCTGCTCAAGAAACATTTCTCATAGTTGAAAAGAGTTAATATTTTGTGGAAACCATGATACATTTTTTTTCATGATTTTTTGATGAATTGAACGTTCTAAAGAACAGCATTTATTTGGAACAGAAATCTTTTGTAACATTATAAAATGTCTTCACAGTCACTTTTATTCACTTTAATGCATTCTTGCTAAAAAAATAAAATAAAATAAAAATAAAACAAAAAAAAAAACCTTACTGACCTCAAAATTTTGAATGTTAGTGTTTGTGTATTTATGTAAATTGTTTTTGGAACAAAAGTTCTTGCTTGTTATTTCTGCCTGTCTTTTAATGAAACCCCTCCATCCAACTCCAGTCGGGACTTTATCAAAATACTCTCAAACGGTCATTAAATTAATCCAAATGTCACTCCAGCACAGAAAACCATCTACAGAGAGTCTCAAAACAAATGTCCGCCTCTGTAATCACAAGAGATTAGCTTGTTTCTTATTCGCCGCGATGGTCAGGGATGCGTTGAGCTCCTGGTAATCCCGAGAGCTCAAATTCCTCCCCGAAGAGCAAAACTCACGCACAGCTCTGGCCTTATAGTGGATGGACTGCATGGCAGGCATATTTTGAAGTTATTACAGTGCCGAGTGATCGGGAGCTGCGCCAAAGGATCGTTTGTCTTCGCGCTCGCATGGGTCCGGAATAAGAAGAGCTATTGTCTTGGGGCCTGTCGCAATGTCATCTGGCTCTCGCGTTTCAGTCAGGATGAAACTGGATAAAATAAACGGCCAAGAATTCACATTTGGACACAGTTTGCTATCCTTGTGGCCTTTGACTCTGTTCTGCGTTTCCCAGGGCCAGAGAAATTTGAAATTATACATGTTATTGGTCTTCCAAAGCTCAACAAAGCCAAAATACACATCATATCACAAAAGTATCCGTGTTCAACAGCAGCCAAAGAGATCCTTAAAAAGACAGCTGTTCAGGTCTCAAATTTAAAATGGAAGAAATGCTCTTTTTCTTTCACAATCACTTGGAGAATGTGGCAGCATTCAGCCAAAATGAAGGCTTTACAATGATGGAAACGAGTGTTGCCACGCTGGAATGATAAAGTCACAGGACAACATTTGAACAGGAATGTTGGCTGAGACAGAGATGATAAAAATCTTAAGGAAGACTGCAAAATACAATGAGCCATGACTGTTAAATGCTCTTGGATTTGCCTGAATTAAATTAAAATTATTAAAATAAATCAATACTTTTATTCAGCAAGAATGCACTGACCAAATTAATTCAAAGTGAGAGTAAAGACATTTAGAATGTTATAAGATTTCCAATTCAAATAAATGCTGTCCTTTTGAACATTCTATTCATCAGATAATCATGAAAATGGAAAATGTATCATAGTTTCTACAAAAATATAAAGCAGCACAACTGTTTTCAACATTGATAATAATCAGAAATGTTTTTGGAGCAGCAAATCAGAATATTAGAATGATTTCTGAAGGATCATGTGACACTGAAGACTGGAGTATTGATGCTGAAAATTCAGTTTTGAACAGAAATAAATTATATTTTAAAATATATTTAAAAAGAAAACAGTTATTTTAAATTGTAATAATATTTTACAATTTTGCTGTTTTTACTGTATTGTTTTTATTAAATAAATGCAGCCTAGGTGGGTATAAGAGATTTCTTTAAAAAACATCCTACTAACCCCAAAAAACAAAACAGTGCTCTTTGTCAGGTACTATAAGTTAATTACAGAACATGCAAATAAGTTGTAAATGACCATTTTAAATGCTTGCCAATAACCACTTTACAATTCCATTATATTTAATGTTTTCTATGCACATGGCAACCCTGAATGTAAAACCCTCGAGTTATGAGCTGGATGTGTGCTTGTGAAATCTCACTGTCTCTCTGGACTGGAATCAGTGTCATTTTCACACAAAACTGCTAACCCGATCTCAGTACGCCAAGTAAAAATGAAAACTTGTGGTATTGATACGCAAAAATGGACTTTGGCGTGTATATGCTACGCCGATGGGTAGGATTAGGGTTGTGAGGTAGATGCGCATCATATGTACGCAAAAACTGCGTATCAAATGCATGCCAAAAAAAATTTGTATCATATGCACGCCAAACACGTTCGTATCATATGAATGCCAAAGTCCATTTTTGCGTATCGATACCATGAGTTTTTGTTTTTATTTGGCGTACTATTTATACGCATTTTCATGAGACCGGCTCAAACTGCAGCCACTGAGAGAGAACATTGTACGGTCAAAACATGATGACAGAGTTTGCATCCACTGTTTCAATAGTTCACACATTTACTAAAGAAAATACGAGTGATGCGTCACTGTACATGATAACAACTACCAGGTAAACACTTATAGTCAAATTACTTTTCTCAACAAAATGCATGATTTGAGGAATTATTCATGCCTGTAATACTTAAACTGGCACTAAATATTGCCCAGCATTGACCCTATGTGACGTTCAAAAAAAAAAAAAAAAAAAAGGACTTCCTTTTTTTCCAAGAAAGACAATGACAGGGTCTACAAGAATGTACAAAGTAAGTCAGAGGAAATTACGGAAAAAAAGACAGGAACAGAACAAACTCTGAACTGAAGTTAAGTCACTTCACTCAGACTGATCAAAGCTGTTTCAAATACGCTGCCCTTAAAATCACAAGTGCTGACATATTTAGTGTTTAAATCAGGGGGGTCAAACTCAGTTCCCCTCCACAGTTTAGATGCAATCCTAATTAAACACACCTGATCCAGCTAATCAAGTCATTAAGGCTTATTTGAGAACTACATGGTATCTGAGTTGGAGCAGCGTTGGAACTAAACTCTGCAGGGCTGCGGCCCTCCAGGAACGGAGTTTGACACCCCTGGTTTAAATGATGTAAAGTGCAAATTAATAATCTGGTCAAGTGCAGGCTGTAAGAAAGCACACTAAGAGGACAATGGCCTCACAACATTTAACAGACAAGCAGAAAGAAGAGCTGAGGTCAACACTCTTCATCTCTAGTGGTGCTCGAGGCTTTTCTGCTGGCTATTCAATGACAATTTACATAGTCTTTTACATTTGCATCTTTTATTAGTAGTTAGCCAAAAAAAAAAGAACAAAAAAGAAGAGAAACCCACAAACTTACACCGAATACATATCTAGAGACCAGAAACTTAAGTTTTGGGTTTCATTCATGCATGCATGCTTTGAAGGTTCCCACTTCTGAGAAAAAAAACACACACAAAAAAAAAAAAAGCAAAGCACTTCTCAATGAACTTTAGAAACGGATATGCTGAGAGGGTCGATACGTGTGATTTCCATCAAGCTGACAAACTGAAACGCTGAGCAACTAACAAACACCCTACAGAGTCTCTGCACCAATCAGAGAAGAGGATTTTAAAAGCGGTCACTAAACAACAAGCATCTTTCAGTGACCCTAGATGAATTTTAGCTGTTTTGCAGCTGTTGTTGTTTAGCCAGAAGAAAACAATCTGGAGAGAAGACAGTGAGTCTGTGACCTGCTTCAGCACAGGTTAGACATTTAACTTCTGCTGCTTAAAACAGAGAGGACTGAGTGAAAGATGATTACAGAGGAACTCATTCATGATTACTGTATAAAGAGCTGCATTTATTTGAGCAAAATACAGTACAAACAGTAACATTGTGAATTATTATTAGAATAACTTTTCTATTTTAAGTAAATCTTTAATAACATTATAAATGTTTTAACTGCCACTTTTGATCAGTTTAATGCATCCTTGCCAGTGCTGGGGAGTAACTAGTTACATGTAATGGAATTACATCATTTAATTACAAAATAAATGTAACTGTAATCTGTTACAGTTACTGAGAAAAAAAAAAAAACGAAATTAAATTAGAGTAGAAATTTCTTTCAAAAACAAACAACTACAAAAATGTATTCAGGTCAAAGATGAAAAAGGGTTTAAGCATAAAAACAATAAGTGTAATACTGCTTTAAATTGTTGTTGTTGAATTTGAATTTTTTACTAATTTAAAACATAATAAAATTTAATACGCTCCCTTATTCTTTTATACATTTTAATTAGTGCTATCAAACGATTAATCACGATTAAATCGCATCCAAAATAAAAGTTTTTGTTTTACATAATGTGTGTGTGTACTGTGTATATTTATTATGTATATATAAATACACACGCATGTATATATTTAAGAAAAATATGTTACGTTTATATATTTATATATGATATAAATTATATAAATATATACATGTAAATATTTTCAAAATATATGCTGTATGTGTGTGTATTTATATATAGATAATAAATATACACAACACACACACACACACACACGTATATTATGTAAACAAAAACTTTTATTTTGGATGCGATTAATCACGATTAATCGTTTGACAGCACTAATTTTAATATGTACAAATCAGAATAAGCATGTTGTTTTAATTTTACATAAATATTGTGTTATACTGAATGACAATGTAACATTATTTCAACCAAATTTTGACATTTTATTCTCCAAAAACGTATTTGAAACCTTAAAAGTAGACACTTTACTTACATTTAATGTGCTTTCTATGGACATAACATCACTTTTGTAAATTTCTTTTGATGCGGACATCTTAACGTCTTTGACCCATTCACAACAAAACTTTCCATTATATTATTAAAAGTCAAAAAAAAAAAAAAAAAAAAGATGACGACTTGACACGAAACCAAGTTACATGGACTTAACAACAAGCACAAGATCCTCCTTTTTCTCTTTTGTGGTTTTAAATACTCCAAAACTGGAAATCACATCAATTAAATTTCCCCATGAGGGTTAGATGAAAAAAGTTGGCACATTTCTAAAAATAAATAAATAAATAATAATAAAAAAAAAAAATGTATATATATATATATTACACACACATACACACAATTTATTCAGTTCTTGCCTTAGGAGTGTTGAGCACCATGGCTCTTCAACAGACCATAATAAACACATCAAAAAGAAAACCATTAAATACCCCCAAATCCTTTTAATTAAAACCACATGACTCAAATAAATCAACAGCCCTATAGAAACATCAGATCCACACTGCAGTTTGCCAAAAAGTAGTTCCAATTTAAACCAATGAGGCATTAACAGTCAACAAATAACTTTCTAGCCCAGGTCTTTAGAAAACCATCTACATGTACATGCTGGTGCTTTGAAGAACCTAGAAACCAAAATGCTGATCTAAAGAACCTGTAAGGAAACATCAAGAGAGTTCCATAAACAACCTTCAGAAGAACTGTATTCTAGCTCTGTTCCAAAATTTGAACTTGAGCTTTCTTGCCTACGCAGGCTGCTCACTAGGTTTTGGAACACTGCCAAATGTTGTACACTAGTATGTACTAGTTCCTCAACAGTTACATTCAAATGTTCCTTTCAGTTCTTGATCTACTCACACGTGTATGTGTGTGTGTGTGTGTGTGAGAGAGTGAAAGTATGTGTGTGTGTGTGTACTGGTATATATGGTTTATGAGTACACAAATCTGTATAATAACATGGGTACTACAACGTGAAGGTGGTTTAGGAGGACACTGCCTATGTCCCCGTAAACCAAAAGGCTTAAAAAAAAAAAGCATACTAAATGGTGTTTTTTTGAAAATCTAAAAATACAGACAGTCTCCTGTGAGGGGTAGGTTTAGGTGTAGGGTTGGTGTAGGACAATAGCACATACAGTTTGTACAGTATAAAAACCATTACGCCTATGGAGAGTCCCCGTAAACCACATATGCCAGACTGTGTGAGTGAAAGTGAGTGTGAGTGTGTGAGTAATACTCAGTGGTATGTGCTCACAGAACTGGCCGTTAAACCTGACACATCTAATCCACACAGGACAGGACAGGAAAGACCCCCTCCCTCTTCCAGTCCTCCGCTTTCTTTCCCTCTTTACCTCAGCCTGCTCTTTTCTTTCTTTTTTACCCCCATCTCCAAATATCTCCACTCACATCTCCCCTGCTCTCTTCTGATCCCTCGTTCGGTCTGTCATGTGGTCTGTGGTTTTGTTTCATGCATTCTGAATGTTCAGCAGAGTGAAGACAGACCTGATTATCTGATTCATTCACTCTTCAGTCTACTAAACAAGACACACACACACACACACACACACACACAGATTATTTTAACCCTAAAACACAGCCTGCATATGTATTCTATATTACACATTCAAGTATGAACTTCTGTGACGTCAGCATAAGCTGGTCTGGCTGGTCTGGTTGGCTAGTTTTAAAAGGGTTTTGGCCACTTGTCAGCCTGGGAAACAAGTTGGCTGACAAGCTAAACATCAGTTTGGCCAGGCTAGGAAACCGAGTAATACTTGTAAACCAGCTTAAGCTGGTTTAATCGGTTATTTTAGCAGGAAGTTTGTAGTATTTGAGAGATACGACCACATCTTGAGATCACAAACCCCATGGTTGTGAACGGTTTACATTAGCTTTGTTGGCAAGTTCACATCTAACTAAATTCATTACTTTCAAATTCACTAAACTTTTACTGGGTTTAAACTAGGGCTGCATGATATATTGCATGCGATTGTCATGCGCATCTAGTCAGTAAAGCCGGTTCCGTGATTAGCGTTAAATCTCCATCACCTGTTTTCAAATGGAACGGCATTTAATACACAGAGCCGTAGTTCACTGACAAGATACGCAATATCATGTTCAATATCGCAGGCGATTCATCTGCGATTCTGAGCGCGAATTGTGTAGTTTGTCAGTGAACTACTGCTCTGTGTATTAAATGCCGCTCCATTTGAAAACAGGTGATGGAGATTTAACGCTAATCACGGAACCGGCTTTACTGACGAGATGCGCATGACTATCGCATGAAAAATATCGTGCAGCCCTAGTTTAAACACTAAAAAGTTTGGGGTCAGTAAGCTTTTATTCCGCAAAAATGCATTATGATGCACTGTGATGTCAAAAGTGACAGTAAAACATCATATAATATTTTAAAAGATTTCAATTTCAAATAAATGCTGTTTTATTGAACCTTATACTCATTAAAGAATTCTGAAAAAAATAAATGTATTATGGTTTCCACAAAAATATGAACCAGCACAACTGTTTTCACCATTGATAATAATCAGAAATGCTTCCTGATTATTTCCTGTTTGATCACAAGAATAAATTACAAATATATTCAAATAGAAAACGGTTATTTTAAATTATAATAATATTTAATAATAAAAAAAAAAATACTGTTATTACAGTATTTTTTATCAAATAAATGCTGCCTTTGTTAAGCATTAGAGAAAAGCATTTAAAAATCTTACCAATCCCAAACGTTTGAGCTTGGAGACTTTGTATTTTTCAAATTCTGTAAATCAACATGAATTCAGAACTGCCCGTTTACTTCCTTAACACCTGTTCCTGATTTTAACTTCAAAAATTGTTTTTTTTAAAGTCTTCACCATCTGTGCACCTCTGACATGCTATTTTTAACATACTATGATTTGGGAATCCTAATTTTGCATACTTAAGAGTATGGATACTATAGTCTGCAAAATTTGGAATGGAGCCACTGCAAATGAGCTGCGTGACACAAAAAAAACCAGAATGCTTCCAGTATGTCCTATTATTTTATCTTTTTGGCGGTCATTTGCGTCCACAGACATAATTGCTTGAACATTTAAATGAGGAAATATGGGCATCTGTGAAGAATATGACCCGATCTGACAGACTCGCATAGATGTAGGGTGGGGAAATTGAAGCATGGCTTAAAAGAAAAGGAAGGAAAACATCTGATAAGAATTAAATAGCCTCTAAGTGCTCAGCACAACAGCTTCTCTGAAAATCAGAGGATTTGGGTTAAATCAGTTTGGCATGTTTTCTGATGTTATCTGGCCAGAACGCCCCAAACTAATTCAGAGAGAAGAGAACGAAACACTCCAAATCAAATGTTAAAAGCTTGTCCTCGCTTCTCAGCCTCATCAGTGTAAAATAAAGCTAAATATTTGAATCAATATGCCGATGACAGCTTGTACTGGACCATTCTCACAGATATTCACAGGGTGTGTCGGAGGCAAACAAAAGAGTTTTAGAACTTTCTCAGGTCCAGATCACATCTGGAGCATTAGAGGAAATGTTTTTAAGTATTAAAGGGACCAAAAGTGAAAATTCAGTCATTACTATTATTCTCATGTCATTCCAAACCTGTAGACCTTCTTTCTTCAGCAGAACATAGAAGATATTTCGAAAACGACGTCTTAATGTTTTTTGGACCTCAGCGTTCTTCAAAACATCTTTTGTGCTCCACAGAAGAAAGTCACACAGATTTGGAACGACATGATAAATGATGACACTCCATAAATTTTCTTCTAATTAAACTCTATAGTCCAGATAGTTGGAGGAAATTCTATAATTAGCATTCTTCAAGGAGGCTTGGATGTTTGTAAATTCTATACATACTTAAAGAAGATGGAACATTTCCAATAAGCCTGAGGGAATCATGGGACATAAGAAGCGGAAAGGCAACAGCAGAGACTCAACCTCTGCATCCTGAGAAGGACTTTACAAGCAAAGCACAAACATGAACTGCTGATGCATCACAGGGAAGAGGAAATTGAGCCACAGAGATGAAGCCTCACTGCTACGGGTCCCTGTACACCTCTTAAAAATAAGGTTTTTTTTTTTTTTTGCTAGTATACATCATTTCTTTTGGAACCTTTTACATCCATGTAATCTTTCCATTCCACAAAAGGGTCCCTTATAGTGGAACAATGTTCTTTGGATTATTAAAATGGCATTTGTTTCTAAGAATTGTTCACTGAAATGTTCTTTGAAGAACCAAAAATGATTTTTTCTATTGCATCGCAGTCAAAACCCCCTTTATTTTTAAGAGTGAGGCTTTAGTTAATGGAATATTCAGCATTTGAAATCCAATATTTTATCTTCTAGTTTCAGTATGAAGAGCTTTGAAACGTTTCTACAGCCACTGATGTGTACGTATGAAGTTCTGAGGGGTGTGGACATAAGGATTTGCTCAAATGCCACAAACAATGCAACCTGCCAATCAGAACGCTGCAGATTTTCCAATACCAAACCCCACAAAAGCCTACCATTGAGGCGTGAACTGGTCTAGAAAAGCTGGTCTAGCAGAGCTGAACCATAACCATGGAATATTAGTACCGGAGATGGGCTGCAAATCAATTTATGCACCCAAAAATGAACAATATATTTGCAAATGATAATTTAGGCAATCTGAAGGGAGAAAGTTCCACCTACAGCTCTAATTTCAGCAATTATCAGCAATTTAACAGTCCAACCTCAATTTGATTTGGTTCAGATATATGGATGCACTGGGATTTGGGGATTTAGATTAGATAAAAAAAAAAAAATTGCAAAAAAAACACCAAGTTTCCTGTGCCTGTTTGTAGGGCTGCACAATTTAGCCCCAAAAGTTGATTATATATCAATATTTTTTATAATAAACAAAATAATTTTTAACAATATTTATTGTAATAATAATAATTATTATTATTATTATTATATGAAATAATAAAACAAGAAATATTACTATTGTACAATTTCACTGTAAAAAAAAAAGATACATTTTATTTTAATTATTTAAAAAAATATCTTACAGTTCTGTGAAATTAAAATACCAATATTATCACCGTCTTAATTTCTTAATTTTCAAATGCTAAAGCTTTTATTTAGTGGAAAACTGTGGGGTTTATAAGTACTTCTTTTTCATTTGGATAGACAGTTTTATGCCAGTCTGAGACACTGAAAACACTGGATCACAAGCTGCTCGTGTGTAAAAACAGTGCTTCGCTTCACTCTGAAACATGAAGCACATTTGCCGATTAAATTCAAGCCATATCTCAATTTTATTTCTATTAATTGTGCAGCCCTACTTCATTCTAAGCATATGAGGGGTTCTTGTATTAAACTGCAGACTAATTCTGCCCTTCTGCCCCAACAGCCAGTCCAGATAACCAGACACATGCACAAATATTTGGCTTCGTCTGGACAGACACGTAAATGGGGATGATTTGAGAGCAGTCCCTCTCCAGTGTTGACAGCAGAGAATAGCGTGAGACTTTGCTGAAGCTGAACTTGCACAGACCTGATTCTACAGCAAGCCTTGACACGCAGCACATTTACAGATGCAAACAGCACAGCACAGCAAGAACACACAGACAAACACAAGCATGGGATTCATTACATGGCCCACATTGTTTGAGGTTGTCTTTCCTGTCTGTGCACACTGTCTTTCCGATGAAAGGCACAGGTGGGCTTCACTTGTAGGCAGGGCTGTTCCTGGCTGACGTGGAGCCCGGTGCGAGGTAGGTAGGGAGGGGTAGGGAGGGGTGGGGGTGGGTCCGTTCGTGTTCCTTGGGGTTGTCCCACCAATTGCACCGCCCAAAGGACAGCCCTGCCTTTAGGCCACACCCACACTGCCAGGAAATGTCATTCACACAGTCAGTCTCTGCTCTCTAATACAGACATTTGCCTTGTTTAGTTGTTTTAAAATAAAAGTTTACCCAGAATTTTTAAAATAAAATAAAATATACTAAAATAAAATGCAACAGTCTGGTTCTGGAAGTTAAAAAAAATAAATAAATCACATTAATTTTCTCTACATGGGAATTCATTTTTAACACTAACACTACCCTTTAAAGACATACCTTCTATGAGCTACAACGTTGTTAATCGGTATATGCTTTTGTTTAAGCCGTCAGTCCCACATTATTTTAACTCATTTTAAAAGATTAATGTTTAACAGTGGAATTTTTTTGGGGGAAAAAACAATTATGCAAATAAATCTCCACTAATCAGAGTGCCTCAATGAGGAAAATCACACCAAAATAAATCTTTACTGCCTGAAATCTTAGTCTCACCGTGCTCTCAACTACTTAAATATTGTCATATACATGCACATTTTGGAATAAACAAATTAAATTGTTTCTATACGTGAACTATCCCTTTAAATCAATAGTTTTATATATTTCTCTATCATTTTTAGTATGTCATTAGCAGTACTGCACTGTGGTTCTGAATCCTCGTTAAAGCTATAGTCTTGTACCTTTGTCTCTTTGTCCAATTTTCAAGTTTTCTGCTTCATGTTAAAGTTGCAATGTTGTGATTCACCTTGTAGCTGGTTAGTTTGGTGCTTATAACTCTTTTTGCAAAGACTTTTTTTTTTTGTTTGTTTTTTTAAATCCCAGTTGAAAAGGATGGCAAAAATACTTCCAGAACCGAGGTGCCTGAAAAGTGAAGGCAGTTCATACAAATCAAACAAGTCCTTTGAATCATTTTGTTTGCTTTGTGTGAGGAACAGACTGAAAATCGAACCATCTGCCATTTAAACATATCGTAAGGATTCTTGCACACAAATCACACGGCTAAATTTACAGTGCTTCTACTGTTCTTTTGTAATTTTTGAAGGCAAATGACTATTGATTAAAACTATTGCTGCAACTGAAAACAGATCCCAACACATCATCAATCCTGGCACTGATATCAAGATTTTGAGACTCATCAGTCCTCATCTGTGAGAGAGTTTGCAGCGTCAGCAGCAGTAATGAACACTTCTCGGATGTAAATCTGACTCACGCTAAGTGAACCAAGTGAAGCTGATTTACAAATGTAATTCACTCTCTGCTGAATCATCTGGACAGACCACACAGATGAACTGGAGCATATATGAGCTGCAGTATGTAGAAGGCATTGTTCTTTTCAGCTATAACCATGCATTGATGGAGACACTCCTAAAGGTCGCCATTGTTACTGTGATGATTTATGCTTCAGAGGGCACAGCTGAGTGCATCAGATAATGCTTGCATGCTTCATTTCACCGGTGTAACATTACAGGTGTTATTATGTGCTGTCAGTGGGGAAATATAAAACAGAATCTTCACAACAAACAGCTCAAACCAAAGCATAGAGACCATTTGAAAGATTAGAGTGTGAAAAAGTGAGGAGAACGTGAGCAGAGTTATAATGATTTCTATTTGATTTCAGTGTCAAACAAAGAATCTATTTTGATGTAAACAGAATGATTCTGCTGTATTTCTAGGTCACTAAAATAAGCAAAATAGTGGCATTGATCATGTTGCTCACACAGATTTTCTTGCTTCCACTGAAGCTCAAGATGCTCCTTGGAACATCTCAAATCATGATCATCATATATTAAGTTAGAAAAGGATGCACATTTTCAATAGTGGTCTCAGATTTTGGACTCCACTGTAGATTATTATTTTCACGTGCCATGGCATTAGCACAGCACTGCAAGGCACACACACACACACACACTTGTTTCTGTGAATTGTGGGGACTTTTATACTGACCAGACGATATTTTCGATCCCTTAACCCAACACCTACCCCGCAGGCCCCACAATGTCAAAAATTTCAGGTTTTACTATATTTGTGGGGACATTTGGTCCCCACAATGTAGCATAAACAAGTACACACACACACACACACAGTATTATTTAGGATGAAACCATCATATAAATTAGTGAGGAAGACACAATATTCAGAATACTTTGTATTTAATCTCCACCCAGTCTCGGTCACATGCTTGATATGTTTCTGCAATTTCTTCATTTGTTGCTTTGGGACAAATATATAGTTATCACTTATGATGCACTTGAGAGAAATGTTATACTAGACATAAATTTAACACTTCAGGCATTATATTGCTCAATATTTACCTCATATATACTGTATATTCCAGTCCATAAGAGTACATTAGAGAGACACAGTTTGGAAGTTTGAATTTTCATTTTATCCAGATAATATTCAGATATTTATTAAAAATGTTATATATAACATTTTTAATAAATATCTGAATAATATCTGGATAAAAAATATATATATATTCTATGATGAATATGTTTTTGAATTCAGGCTAAAAAGAAATAATTAAAAAAATATATATAAATGCTGACATTTGACCTTTTTATTAACATGGATGTTTAGATCAAATAGAGTAACTATGATTAGAAAAGTTTAATACATGTTTAAGTTTCATTAATGTGCTTGTATTCAGTGGAAAGCAACAGTTAAAAGTTGAAGGTGGCAGGTGAACTTTTGTGAACTCAGGATGGATTTCACAATCATCTGCTCAGATCATGTAAGGCAAAAATGCAGATGTAAAAAAAGATCAGACTTACCCACGAGCACACACACGACATCCATCAGCACAATAAACAACTTGTTCTTCTTCAGCTCTGACATGACTGTGATCTGCTCGGTTCTTCTGGGCTCGATTGAAACTCAAGTGACTCGTGTGATAGTCGATGCGCGTGTTCTTCCGGGTGTCCTGTGTCACCTGCGGTAAGGTGCGCTGATGATGTAACGCGTCCGCACTCGCGTTGCGGAATTTCACGGACGCGAGTTTCACGCGAATGAACGAGACGAGTGAAGAGTGAAGACTGAACCACGAACAGTTTGAAGCGACTTTACTTGACCAGGTACACGCCCACTGCTGACGTCATCGGTGTTCTCTCTCTCTCTCTCTCACACACACACACACACACACAGGAGTTGAAGATATAATACAAGATTAACCCGTTCAGACTACACTAGAATTGTGTTACAGGCAAACACAAATGTGACAATATTAGTAATATTTCTAGTGTAAATTGTTGCATCTGATGTCCGTTATAATTTTTATATTTTATATAATTTACAGCCTACATTTTGAATTATATGAATATAGCCATATTTATGTTATTTCAAGAAAACTTATACTTAATTATAAGTAACTCTATGTAAAACAATTGTATATTCAATTTTTTTTAAAGGTGCCATAGAATGCATTGATACAATATTTTAAATTGTTCTCTGATGTTTACATAAAAGGTATGTGGCTTAGGTAAGGGCAAAAATTCTCCAGAAATGGTTTCACATGTGCATTTACAACCCTAAGATTTCTCCCTAGAATGAAATGGTCTGTTATTGGCTTATTTGGAAGGGTCGTGAATAATAATGTTGAGCTCTGCTCTGATTGGCTGTTTCACAGTGCTGTTCATTTCAGTAGCTCACACAGCAGGAAGGAAACACAGGGAGGAATATATATATTTCAATACTTTCTCTAGCAGTTATATCGTCGGGTAATTATACTGTATATAAAATGCGGGCATCAGGGAGCCGCTATTAATATGCGGGGCACTGAAACTGCTTTCAAATGCACAATCGCTTTTTACTTTCACTTTCTCTTTCGAGATTCGCCATCGCACTTACTCTGTTTATACTATGGAGCGGCAGTACTTACCACACATTTTACAAGATCAGATGCTTGTCAGTGGTGCTCAGGATCTGTAAATCATTCGCCATCATCCTCAGTCATCTCTCCTTACTCTGTTTATGTGGTAAGTGAAATCTTATGTACTGCAATATAACAGGCAGTGTTGGGGAGTAGCTAGTTACATAATGGATACGTAATGGAATTAAGTAATTTAATTACAAAATAAAAGTAATTGTAATCAGTTACAGTTACTAAGAAAAAATGTGTAATTAAATTACAGCTACTTATGAAAATGTTAATAATTACAAAGGGGTTTACATCTGATTTTTTCTCACACACTCCCACATACAGATTTAATTGAGTTCTTTCATAAATTGCAGTGACTGCTCTAAAATATATAAAATATTTCAGACGTTTATAACATGCTTATCCGATAACTTTTATATTTGGGTTTATTTGCTTTATTTTTTTAAGATTAACTTCTTTTTTTTTCTTCTAAGGCACTGTTAGATTCAAGTGTTTCCTGTCATAGCTATGCTAAGATTTTATTTCAAAAACAGTATCATAGCTATTAAATTATTTCTTGTTATGATCTGTATTTAACCCCAGATTGATTTTAAAGTAAGTCTGATTTTGTGGTGGCTGTGCTTCAGAGGGGACATCGGATGCCCATTTTCCACAAGTTGATATGATTCTTTAGGGTCTTCTCGAAATGCTCTCAGTGGTCATGAAAAACAACACCCTTTTTACCTTGTCAAAAACAGCTCTGGTCACAGCGACTTGTTTCGGTGCATATCTCTTTACATGCTAATGAGCTCTGCTCACCCCGCCCCTCTCTTCTGTGGAAGAGCAAAGGTGATTCGCAAATAATCATAAAAAATAAAAAGTGAGACTTACTTCTTCTGGAGGTGCAGCTGGATCATGAACAATGGGTACTAATCCATCCTTGAGTTTTAACTTTTTAACAAAACCTGCCTTGAATTGCCCCTCATTCAGAAAGCATGATTTGCGCAGCCAGACATAAACGAATTTAGTGAAAGTATGGTGACCCATACTCGGAATTTGTGCTCTGCATTTAACCCATCCAAGTGCACAAACACAGCAGTGAACATACACACACACACACACTGTAAACACACACCCGGAGCAGTGGGGAGCCATATTGCTGTGGCGCCCGGGGAACAGTTGGGGGTTTGGTGCCTTGCTCAAGGGTCTCACCTCAGTCGTAGTATTGAAGGTGGAAGAGAGTGCTGGTATTCACTCCAAAATCAAAATGGCTTGATAATTGAGACTGTTAAGGTTTTTGGGGATTAAAAAAAAGGAGTGAATTTTTATCATTGTTAGGTGGTTGTGTCAACACACTGCTAAGACACATTTATATGCAAATTAAGATATTTTGCATCCAATGTCTCCTTTAAAATTAAAATATTATAATCTTAGTTCAAGTGATGAAGGATTTCGAAGTCTGACGGTAATCAGTGTTGAGCACTACTGTAAGGTTAACCCTGTCTGGTTTACATGTTTGAAAATGATAAACAGTTGAAAACATTAGAAATTTAGAAAAGTAATCAAATGTAATCAATTACATTACTTTAATAAAGTAATTGAAAAGTTACACTACTTATTACATTTTAAGTAGGGTAACTTGTAATCTGTAACCTATTACATTTCCAAAATAACCTTCCCAACACTGGTAACAGGCTACGCCTACCGCTAGCAAGGGGCTAACCATATCCCTTTAGTGCAGGGCTCCTTAAATCTTTCCCTGGAGGGCCAATCTGCTGCAGAGTTTAGCTCCAACCCTGATCAAACTCACCTACCTGTGATTTTCTAATGATCTTGAAGACTCTGATTTGCATGCTCAGGTGTGTTTGATTAGGGTTAGAACTAAACTCTGCAGGAGTGGGCCAGATTTGAGGATGCCTGCTTTAGTGGCTCGCGTTATTTTATTAGAACACGTTATTTGCTTTCCGTGCATTTCTGAATACAGACACCAACCCATCCCTGCACTTCACATCCCCTGCACAGCCTGGAACATAACATTCATTTCCATGATCTGTCACTGTTGTCCTGGTTTGTTTCTTTACAATACCTGCAGAACTTCTGATGGTTCGGCTGGCGGCTGGCCTAGAACATAGGCGGGTATGTGCAAATGTTGGGGGCCTAACTATTAGTGATCCCGACTGTTGCATCACAGTCAGTGTTATGTTCTGATTCGCCTGTTTTTCAGTGGTCTTTTTTATTCACGAGATTTACATAAGGAGGAGGAAACAATGGTGTTTGAGGCTCACGGTATGTCATTTCCATGTACAGAACTCTTAGTATTCGGGGGATCACGTGACCCTTCGACGGCGATGCAGGCTTAGTCTTTCGCTCTGCTCACTTTGCCACATATTGTAAGATCCTGTCAGTAAAATTTGAACCACTCTGTATTGGACCCATCATGAGTGCTAAGGCAGACAAAGGGGATCGGAAAAGAGAGATTGAGCAATCGCCAATGAAGAAAAAATTCAGAGATTCCGCCATCTCCAGAGAAGACCTCGACGATGCTATCGCTAGCCGTATTGAACTAGCATTTAAACAACAGCAAAACACTTTGAATTCGGTTGTGAATTCGGCAGTAAGAGATGCGATGGACTCTGTACTGATTCCAGCATTGCGCGAACTGCGTGAGGACATACAAGCGACCAACAAGTCTGTTAAAAGCTAAGAGAGGAGTTTGAGGCCATAACTACGGCGAAGCAGACACGTGACCGTGTTGACTCTGTGCAAGCAGATGCACGTGAGGATAGGAGGGCAGTCACGGACGAAGAAATCAGCTGGAGTGACTCACCGAGAAGATGACGGATATGGAGGACAGGTGCAGGAGGAACAACGTACGACTGGTGGGGCTGCCAGAGGGGCTGAGGGATCCGACGCGGCTGGTTTCCTCAGAGTTCATCTTCCCAAGTGGATTCCTTCCTTGAGGGGCCGTGACATTGAGATTGACCGGGCGCACCGCGTGTATGACGGAGGAGAGGCTCCGATCGGCCGCGCACTCTTATCTTCCGTGTACTGAGATGGCATGACAGATCAGATATCCTGAAGGGTGCTCGGCAGGCCTATCCGTGAAATGCGCACAGAACAATGTTACACTACTATTTTTCCCGACTTTAGTCCAGCTACAGCGATCAGGAGAAAGGCATTTGGTCCGGTTTTGAAGAAGATGACAGCGCTTGGCCTCCAGCCCTTCCTCATCTATCCGCGGTGGTTAAACTACGGCACAAAGGGGAACAGAAAAGCTTCGATTCCCCTCAGAAAGCGGAGGATTTTATCAGCTCCCTGTCTCAGCAGAAGACATATGCCGCGGCTCTGCGGGCGGCGACGGGAACAGCGGCCGCTGTCTCTCCGGTCCAGCGGGAGGAACTTGATGGCGGGATGGACATGGTTCTAGCTGCCCAGTAGGGGATGATGGTAGGATGGACATGGACGCTTGTTAAGTCTATTTTTTGCTTTTTCTTCTCTCCTCTCTACTACCGAGATATTGTGCCTATATATCCGGTACAACGATCTCGTTGCTGGTAAGACTGACACTCCCTTTTTTTTTTCTCTCTCTCTCTTTTTGGAGGGACTAATTGAGAGTAGGTTTAATTAAAAATATTTTTGGCTGTGTGGGCCTTTCGGGAGACATGTCTTGCGTTGAGTGGATCGGTCACGAACCATCACTATTTTTGTTGCTCAGTCAGACCTATGTTCTCGGTAATGTGCGGTCTGAGTTGTTCCTCGTTTATAGTTGTTGGTTGTTCAGGTTTTTATGTTGTTTTACTTTTTACAACAGACATTTATACTGTTATTTATTTTACCTTATTTCTAAAGGGATTTTTCTTCTAGGAGGTTTGGTATCTAAAATGCACGTCAGCGTTTACATGCTATTTACAGAATGGAAGTGCTTTTGTTTTTTTCATTTATTGAATACAATTTAGGGATTGTGAATATTCAATGCATACTCTAAATATTTTATCACTGAATGTGAATGGTTTAAATTCGCTGTTAAACGAACCCGTGTGTTAGAATATTTACACCGTAAGTCTATTTCCTGTGCCCTAATTCAAGAGACGCATTTAAAACAAGCTGATGTGGCACGTTTTCAGAATAAATATTATAAATTAGTGGCTTTTTCCTGCGCTCAAAATAAAACTAAGGGGGTGCTTATCCTTGTTAATCGAAAGTTAAATTTAACAATTGAACACCTTGGTAGTGATGAGAAGGGTAGATTTGTGTTTATCCGATGCAAAATATATAATAATAGGTTAGCATTGGTCTCTATTTACGGTCCGAATGAGACAGACAGTGCGTTCCTTACACAGATTTCCAAAACATTACTTGAGCAGACTGACTGCCCATTAGTTGTGGGTGGGGATTTTAATGCTGTCATAAATCCTGCTTTAGATAAATCTCAATTTGATACAACAGCCAATCCATCTTCTAAATTACTGAATAAATTTATCAGGAGCTCAACTTAATCGATCTTTGGAGAATTCAGAATACTAAAGCTAAGGACTTCACTTTTTTCTAATAGACATAAGACTTTCTCTAGGATAGACTACATATTTCTCAGCCCATCTTTAATTTCGTCGAATTAGTCCATCTCTATATTACCAATTTTATTATCTGATCATTCTGCTGTGTTGTGCAGTGTTCCTCTCTCCGATGTTAAAGCCAAAGCCCTAGATGGCGCTTTAACATATCATTATTAAGTAATCAGACTTTCATTACTTCATTAAAAGAATATATTAAGGAATTTCTTGAAATCAATATGCCCTCTGATGTGGATCCTCAAATAATGTGGGAATCGACTAAATGCGCCATACGAGGATTCTGTATATCTTTTCTTCTACTCTTGCCAAAGCGAAAACTTACCAATTTACACAATTAGAAAATAAAATACAATCATTGCAAAACCTACAAAAACAACATTTTACTGAGCAACAGGCTACACAGTTGTCCTCTTTAAAAGAAGAATATGATTTACTTTCACACTCAAAGGCGGAATTTATTTTACATAGGACTAGGCAAAAATATTATTTTGAATCAGAGAGACCTAGTCATTTATTGGCCCTTAGGTTGAAAGAATGCGAGTCTAAGGCATATATTAGCGCAATAAAATCATCGGATGATCAGGTCACCATGAATCCTCGGCAATTAATGACATATTTAAAGGTTTTTACATGAATCTGTATAAAGCCGAAACAGATTTTGATGAACCAATTTGTAAGCAGTATTTAGATAAATTGGAACTGCCTCGGATCTCACAGATGGATAAAGAATCTTTGGAGGCCCCATTAAGTTTGGAGGAGCTGCACGTCTCTAAAAAGCCTTCAAAAGGGCAAATCGCCAGGTCTAGATGGTCTCCCGAATTATATTTAGAAATTTGGGATTTGGTAGGGACACTTATGCTTAATTCATTTAATTTTGCGATTGAACATGGGGTTTTCATAGAGATCAAAAACATCACTGATTTCATTACTTCTTAAAAAGGAAAGACCCATTAGATTGTTCCAGTTACAGACCGATCTCGCTTATCCCATGTGATCTTAAAATCTATGCTAAAGTTTTTGCTTTTCGTATGGAGAAGGTAATTCATAGTCTGATCAAGGAGGACCAAACTGGTTTCATCAAGGGGCGCAATGCATCTGACAATATGCGTCGACTCCTTCATATTCTGGACTTTGCAGACTCCCACCCGACCCCTTGTGCGGTCTTTTCACTTGATGCAGAAAAAGCCTTTGACAGGCTAGAGTGGAATTATATGTGGGCAGTTCTGCAATGTTTCGGCTTCGGCGAACACTTCATTTCTATGATTAAGACATTATACCACTTACCTGCAGCATCAGTCATAACTGGTAATATTATTTCCCCCCCGTTCCCTTTGCAGCGGGGAACAAGGCAGGGATGTCCGCTTTCACCCTTATTGTTTTGTCTATCTCTTGAACCCTTAGCACAAGCCATCAGGAAATCTGAAGTATCGATTAAGATTCATGATCATAATCATAGTATTTCGTTATACGCTGATGATATTATTCTATATTTAGACCACTTTGATGTTTCAGTCTCTAGTGTAATTAAGGAATTTGATAATTTTAGTAGCTTATCAGGATATAAAATAAATTGGAGCAAATCTGCTTTAATGCCAATTAACAATGTTAAAGTCAATTCTTCTATTCCTCATTTATCCCTATTAAGGAATCTTTCATCTATTTGGGCATTACCATATATAAAAACATTCATAAGATTGCCAGAGACAATTTTAATAATATCTTAGTTAAAGTCAAAATGACATTCAAAGATGGAAGAATCTTAAAGTCTCTCTTCAAGGAAGAATTTCCACTGTTAAGATGAATTTGTTACCTCGATTTAATTTTTTTCTCTATGCTACCACTTTCTCCCCTCCAGGTTATTTTAAGGAGATTAACTCCATAATTTCTAAATTTATCTGGAATGATAAATGCCCCAGAATTAAACTTACCACATTACAACATCCTAATAGCGCAGGAGGACTGGCTGTACCAAATTTTGAACTGTATTATTGGTCGCTCCAGCTTAAGGCTCTTCATAATTGGGTTGATCCTCAATCTACAGTTTCTTGGAGAGTGATTGAAGCTGACAAGGTTAAACCAAATAGACTCCAAGATATGTTATTTACTGGCACAGGAAAAAAAGGGGATAAGTATAAATTTGGTCCGGTTGTGGCCAACTCTATTAAAATCTGGAAAACGGTGGAACGTCGGATAGGAGGAACCTTCAAATTTTGTAACAGTACACCTTTATGGCACAATTTTAATTTTGTATGCGGAAATCGTCCATTTGTCCAACCCTCTTGGTCCTCTTTGGGTGTAAACACATGCGGTGATATATATGATAACCAGGGCCTATGTTCATTTCAGACATTAAGAACCAAATTTTGTCTACCAGCATCCGCATATTTTGTCTTTCTTCAGTTACGTTCTGCTCTCAAAGCGTATGGAGTTCCTTGGGCATCTCCCATCTCCTCTCATCCTATGCAAGATTGGATTGCACCATCTGTTGGTCGGCCGTCTGTTTCTTTAATATATAATAAGATTATTGATTGCGTTACAAAACCTCTTTCTATTCAAACTATTTGGAATAGGGAGTTATCTGACCTTAATTTATCTGTCGACTGGGAGAGAGTGTGGTCTAATCTCAGTTTAACATCTAAAAATCTGGCTCATCGTCTTATTCACTTCAAAGTCATTCATAGAGCATACATAACTCCTTACAAAAGATTTAAAATGAAACTACAACCGAATCTCAACTGCCATATATGTAATACTACATCATCAGGTACTTTTCTGCATATGTTTTGGGAATGTCCTGTCGTCATCAGTCTATGGACACATGTAAACCTGGTTTTATCATCCTTATTGCAAATGGATTGGTCTGTTAATCCAAGTTTGTGTCTTCTTAATGATGATTCTGATCTCTGTATAACCTCAATGCAAAAGAGAATGATGTTTGCTGGTTTTACAGCTGCGAAGAAGACAATAATACAAAACTGGTTTACACCGCACATGTGTGGAAAAACATATTGGATCCGTAGTCTCCTGCACATAGTGGCTTGTGAATGTACAACAGCACGAATCAATGGGGCCAAGCCTTCTACCATCGATGCTTGGCAGTGCTTTCTTTTTGATATACGTGACTGTATAAAGGAGTGACTTTTGTGTTTTTCTTGCCTTTCCCTCTTTCCCTCCCTTTGATTGGACTTTGAGATATTGAGTATGTGTCTGTTGTTTTTTATTTTTTTATTTTTTTTATTTTGGATGTTGTGTAAAAAAAATAAATAAAAATGTTGATAACAAAAAAATAACTCTTAGTATTCAACTATGTCAAGGTAAATATAGTTTTCCATTCTATGGCACCTTTAAATCAATATATTTTATAAAATGTAATAATCTATTAGATTATTGTAGCTAATCTAACAAACTATTGCAGTGTATTTAACACACTAACCTTTGTGATGGGGCAAATTGTCACAATGAAAACTGCCATTCAAAAAGTTTATTATAGGCTAAATGTAAAGTGTGAAACAGTTATACAGTGATTCAACAGAAAACAATTGGCTATTTATAATTAATAAATTGTATAAAGCATTTAAAATGCAACTTGCCCCAATCTTTTATTTCTGAAAAACATTGTCCTGATAACATAATCCAGACTTTTACTTTCATTATGCTGTCAACTCTAAACTGTGTGAATGTTTTATTGTCATCACTAGTTAACACAACAGCTATAGCAATAATCCGCTGATATTTTAGTATCAAGGACAGAATTCTCAAAAAAAAAAAAAATGTTTTTTTTGAAAAATTATGCACTTTTATGAACCTTTATCCTTCTTCCCAAGGATGTTTTGTCAGGTTGTGCTATTGTTCTGTTGATGTTAGGGAAGTAAAATACAGAAATACCCAAAGTTAACAAATGTGTACACAAAAGAGAGACTTTTACATGAATTTCTCCATGCACAGAACATCTCCACTGCAGAGCAGTCAAAGTGCAAAGGAAATTCACCTATGTTCAATCACCACACCCAAGAAATATCAGTAAATATATAACCAAAGTCCAACATATGCTGGCATTTCAAAGCACTCAATATGGGTATAGCCTATATATAAACACAAATGTTCTCAAATATATAGCAAGATATGCAGTATTTACAGTACTTTCAAATATTAACCTTTGTGACTTGTGATAACAATAACACAAGCTGATTTTCTGTTCACTTTATTAAACAAATAACAATAACATGTGCTTTATCAGAATATATATACATATTGTACAGAGCCTTGAGTTTCTCAACATTACTACAGGAGTGACAAATATCGTGCTAAGCATTAATCTGTTCCTTTTTTGAGCCATATTCACAGGCTGACAAATTCCTGATGGAATGGTGGAATACAAGGAGCATGTTATGTACTAATGGTTCGCACGGTTCTGGCAGGTCAGTGTGAATATCCATCTACTGTCAACAATAGCACATTTCATCCACAATAAATATTGCTGCACCAGCTCTGGCACACGGCCGATCTGCACTCCTGTCGCCAAAGATCAACTCTCTGGAGCCGGATGTATGTGTGACACTGCCCTGGCCCGTCTCTGTACAAACAAAGAGGGACTTTATCGGGAATTCCAGTCACAGGAAAGATGGTCCAGCGGTGGTGAACTCTGGCCTGAAGCCACAGCATTCCCAACAAAATGTTCCCGATGCGGAGTGTCCCTCTCACTGTCCTTTCCTTTTCCGCAGAATTTATCTTCAGATGCATTTCACAAAAATAAACCTTTGACATTATTTTGGAATGGCATTGCTCAAATCTTTTCATTAGGAAATGAAACAATATTTAGTCCAGATCAGGTGGATTATGTTGTTTTTTCCACAGCTTTCCAGTCCGTCTGATTCACAGACTAAAATAGCTTACATTCATGTGTAGGCTGACAGCACAAATGTGGTAGTTTCACCAGACAAAATGTAGGTCTTCTGATGGGATCTTGTAAAAAGACTGGATCTAACATTTCTAGAAAGGTTCCAGTTTTGTCTGTAATCTGTAGTTCTGTCCGATATCCAAAACCAGTTAAAATTAAGTTCTGTCCAAAAACAGTTGTGACTGAGTTCTGTCTGATACCTAAAACCAGTTAGGATTGAGTTCTGTCTTACACCTAAAACCAGTTAGGATTGAGGTTTTTCTGATACCTAAAACCAGTTAGGATTGAGTTCTGTCTGATATCCAAAACTGGTCAAATTTAGTTCTGTCTGATATCCAAAACTGGTCAAATTTAGTTCTGTCCGATACCTTAAACCAGTTAGGATTGAGTTCTGTCTGATACCTAAAAACCAGTTAGGATTGAGTTCTGTCTGATACCTTAAATCAGTTAGGATTGAGTTCTGTCTGATACCTAAAAACCAGTTAGGATTGAGTTCTGTCTGATACCTTAAATCAGTTAGGATTGAGTTCTGTCTGATATCCAAAAGTGGTCAAATCTAGTTCTGTCTGATACCTAAAACCAGTTAGGATTGAGTTTTGTCTGATACCTAAAACCAGTTAGAATTGAGTTCTGTGTGATACCTAAAATCAGTTGGGATTGAGTTCTTTCTGATACCTTAAACCAGTTAGGATTGAGTTCTGTCTGATACCTTAACCCAGTTAGGATTGAGTTCTGTCTGATACCTTAAATCAGTTAGGATTGAGTTCTGTCTGATACCTAAAACCAGTCAGAATTGAGTTCTTTCTGATACTTAAAACTGGTTAGGATTGAGTTCTGTCTGATATCCAAAACTGGTCAAATTTAGTTCTGTCTGATATACAAAACCAGGTTGAATTTAGTTTTGTCTGATGTCCAAAACCAGTTAACACTATATTTTGTCTGATATCCAACAGAGGAAACCAGGACAGAGCAGAAAGCAAGAGACGGCAGGTATAATGCAAACAGCAGTGCCACATCAGAAATACGCACTAATGAAAAACAAAAAAATCCAGTTTTTCAGTTAAACAGGTCAGTATAATTCCAAGCTGTGTCCATGATGTAACCAGGGGAACGTGTTGTCCTGTCTGGGTCTGTTTGTCCTTTATTGTGTCAACAGAAATGGGAGGGATTATAATGACTAATTATGTATTAAAATAGTAATATTAAACCAAATATCACAATATGAAAGTAACATAATCTGGATACTTGTATTTTTCAAGCACCATTTGCTAATAAAAAATGAGAAAAACAATATTATTTCACAAGTAAAATGGTACTGTTTGATCTCAAAAATATATCTCAGAAGTATAGGCCAAGTTTCCATGCAACGAAAGCTAATTTTCCTACCCGGCACATATTTTCCACTCAACTGCCAACTGGTATCAGTGGTTTATGCACATTTGACTCCAGACCAGAATGGTTTTGTAAGAGAGGTGTCACATGTGGAAATGACTAGCGGTCCTCATGTAGTGTCCTTGATCTAGACTAGATCTGACAGGAGGTGCTCAGATAAAAAGGCTGCTTGGAAAAAGTTCACAATTCATTTTCAAGTGTTGGGCAAAACAGCAATCGGATGCAATCTCTTGAACCAGTCCATGAAACTATTGTAAATCCAGTGCAACTACTATGATCAACTGAAGTTGTCTACACAGGACACAGTTTACACAGTAAACAAGTTTTATGTGCCAGCCTTATGCCATTCCAACAATCCCGTTACTGCACAAGCCTGTGTACAGTATTGTTCAAAATAATAGCAGTACAATGTGACTAACCAGAATAATCAAGGTTTTTAGTATATTTTTTATTGCTACGTGGCAAACAAGTTACCAGTAGGTGCAGTAGATTCTCAGAAAACAAACAAGACCCAGCATTCATGATATGCACGCTCTTAAGGCTGTGCAATTGGGCAATTAGTTGAAAGGGGTGTGTTCAAAAAAATAGCAGTGTCTGCCTTTGACTGTACAAACTCAAAACTATTTTGTACAAACGTTTTTGTTTCTAGGATTTAGCAATCCTGTGAATCACTAAACTAATATTTAGTTGTATGACCACAGTTTTTTAAAACTGCTTCACATCTGTGTGGCATGGACTCAACCAACTTGTGGCACCTCTCAGCTGTTATTCCACTCCATGATTCTTTAACAACATTCCACAATTCATTCACATTTCTTGGTTTTGCTTCAGAAACAGCATTTTTGATATCACCCCACAAGTTCTCGATTGGATTAAGGTCCGGAGATTGGGCTGGCCACTCCATAACATTAATTTTGTTGGTTTGGAACCAAGACTTTGCTCGTTTACTAGTGTGTTTGGGGTCATTGTCTTGTTGAAACAACCATTTCAAGGGCATGTCCTCTTCAGCATAGGGCAACATGACCTCTTCAAGTATTTTAACATATGCAAACTGATCCATGATCCCTGGTATGCGATAAATAGGCCCAACACCATAGTAGGAGAAACATGCCCATATCATGATGCTTGCACCACCATGCTTCACTGTCTTCACTGTGTACTGTGGCTTGAATTCAGAGTTTGGGGGTCGTCTCACAAACTGCCTGTGGCCCTTGGACCCAAAAAGAACAATTTTACTCTCATCAGTCCACAAAATGTTCCTCCATTTCTCTTTAGGCCAGTTGATGTGTTCTTTGGCAAATTGTAACCTCTTCTGCACATGCCTTTTTTTTAACAGAGGGACTTTGCGGGGGATTCTTGAAAATAGATTAGCTTCACACAGACGTCTTCTAACTGTCACAGTACTTACAGGTAACTCCAGACTGTCTTTGATCATCCTGGAGGTGATCATTGGCTGAGCCTTTACCATTCTGGTTATTCTTCGATCCATTTTGATGGTTGTCTTCCGTTTTCTTCCATGTTTCTCTGGTTTTGCTCTCCATTTTAAGGCATTGGAGATCATTTTAGCTGAACAGCCTATAAGTTTTTGCACCTCTTTATAGGTTTTCCCCTCTCCAATCAACTTTTTAATCAAAGTACGCTGTTCTTCTGAACAATGTCTTGAACGACCCATTTTCCTCAGGCTTTCAAATGCATGTTTAGCAAGTGCTGGCTTCATCCTTAAATAGGGGCCACCTGATTCACACCTGTTTCTTCACAAAATTGATGACCTCAGTGATTGAATGCCACACTGCTATTTTTTTGAACACACCCCTTTCAACTAATTCAACTAATTGCCCAATTGCGCAGCCTTAAGAGGGTCCATATCATGAATGCTGGGCCTTGTTTGTTTTCTGAGAATCTACTGCACCTACTGGTAACTTGTTTGCCACGTAGCAATAAAAAATATACTAAAAACCTTGATTATTCTGGTTAGTCACATTGTACTGCTATTATTTTGAACAATACTGTATATCTGTCAGTCAGAAAGCACACAGAGATGGTGGGCTGGAGAGAGTGGGATTGTGAAACCCCAGTCTTGCAAGACTTCTTGTTTATGCTCCAGTGAACTACGTGCTGGTGTCCTCAGGTAAAACCTGTAGGAAATGTGGACACTCATTCAGGTCAAGAGTCCTGTACGCATCTTCGGTTGGAATGAATGGCGCGTAGCTCTGGGACACGTGGATGTAGCCGCATAAATCTGCTTGATTACTTTTGTAGGTGAAGAGTGATTCAAACAAGAGATCGTCAGATGAGGGCTGTGGGTCTTCTTTATATCCAGCAGGAGTGACTTGTTCTGGTTTGTTGTAGCTCTGGTTGAGGAAATGTGTGGGGAACACTTGAGCTGGTGTGCGTTTGGAGTCCTGGTGTGTTACAGCAGAAGTGCTGCTGCAGGTCTTGGTTTCAGTCTCATTGCTGTCTTGTGGAACAGTGTGGTAGGTGAACACCTGGACAGGGACATAGTCTTTCTCACCATAATCCTGATAGATTGTAGTTTGACCCATAGAGATGATAGTGTTCATGGTGGACAAGGATGGTAGCTTATGCTGTTGAAGAGAAAAATGAATGAAACTGATACACACACACACCACAATATAAATAAAATAGAATAAAACGACAATTCATAAAATGCATAAATCTTAAATATAATGAATTATTGTTAAAAAAATTGTTATTGCAATTTAAAAAAAAAAAAACACTGGGTTTGCAGTACTTGTTTGCAGGGCTGCACAATTAATGCTTAGCACAAATGTTGTGATCTTATATATATATATATATATATATATATATATATATATATATATATAATGCAGTAGTATTTATTATTTTATATAATAAATAAATATTATTATTAATACTTTTTCTCATTAATATTATTTATAACAACAACATCAATTATTACAACAATATTATTATTATGTAGTATTTATAATTTTATATAAAAATGTCATTAATAATAATATTTTCTCTCATTAATATTATTGATAACAATTTCTATTTCTTTGTTTAAATCTGCTTTGAAACCCCATTTTTATTCTGTTTGTTTTAATTCTGTCTGAGGGTGTAAAATTTTATTTGTCCCTTTGTTTGTCTTGATTGAGTATGTTTTTACTTTGTTTTATATTTGTTGTACAGCACTTTGGTTGCAACTCCTGTTGTTTTTTAAATGTGCTTTATGAATAAACTAAACTAAACTAAACTAAACTAAACTAAACAACAACAACATTTATAAATTGCTAAAATGTATACTGCCATGAACGCATTAATGTAATGTAAAGCAGTTTGGATAAAAAAGTCTGCTAATGCATATTTTGCAAATATAGAAATATATTATAGAAATCTTAATAAATAAAAATATTATCTTCACAAGTGATATCTTTGTTTGTTTTTTTATGCATTGCATGTCCTACATTTCATGTCATGCTCTTTTCTGACACAGTTTTTGACACAGTAACTCCTTGGTAACCAAGTACACTAACTTTAAATAAAACTTTATTACGGGCAAAATTGTTTGTGGTGGTGTTAATGATGCCAACTGAGCATATATTTTAATAATTGATAGAAATAATTCAAAATAATGCAATAAAAACCAATTAAAAGAATCTAAATAGTATATACATACATACATACATACATATTTTTAAAAAAAAATATTGTTTTTAAGCATCAAACCCTGGGATGTAAAAGTGCTAATGTTAAAGAACCACCCATAAACTGATTCAGCTGTCTCCACTGTCAAACATTATGGCTGTATATATATATATCTTTAAACAACATCTTTGGATATTAATTTGGAAGAAACTATCTTTCCAGACATAAGTCCCCCTGCTGGCAACAATAGATACAATTCAGTCAGTAAAACTGCATTATTGATGCAATGAGGTCCTTCTAACAACATGTGGGTTTTAATGAATTTCACTGACACAGCTTAATAAATATAGAACTATATTTGATCTTACCTGACACGGTTTAGTGTTAGACCAGAACGACAGGCTGCTTTTTGAAGGGTCTGGTACAGTCGGACACAGACACTGTTTAATCCTAAAACAACAATAAACTGTGACTATTAGACTGCATATTAGTGTACGATGTCATATTAAATAAATACTGAAATAAGTAATTTCATAATAATTACTTTAATAATAATATTATTGTTATTATTATTATTTTTTAAATAAAAGAACATGTGCATTAGTGTTTTAATATGCTATCAGTAATCCACATCCATTGAAAGAGAACCACTTTTATTAATGTTCTCCTTTAATGAGTATGGATTGTACAAGTTATCTTACCTCACCCTCATGCATACTGGGATGATTAGAATCAGAAAACACAGCAGAAGCGCACACAGCAGTATGGGAATTACTTGTACATCCTCAAGCCCTGTGAACACACACAAACAGGTTTAAAGATAAGGCCATGTTTATACGGGCAAGAATGTTTAAAAAAAAAAATCAATCCAAATGGCCTCATTCTTACCCACAACCACCATCTGACAGGGCCCAGCGGCACCCCCTACTGCAGTATGAGCCATTACACAGATGTTATAGGTTCCTTCCGCCAGTCCACTGAGAGATATCTGTTCAACATGAGCGTCTACCTTCACACCTTCACAAACAAGAGCTGTCTTTCATCATTTACTTGCCCCGCATTGCTTTTCAACATTTTGCAAATAAATATTTGCATCTTACTTTTGTCTTTGCCATTTATGCTGTACAGTACGGTGTAGTTCTGGATGAAGCCGTGAAGTTTCTCTAAAGGAACAGGATCCCATTTCAGAACAACACCGCTGCTGCTCGTCTTCAGCACTGTCATATTTGGGCCGACAGAGGGCGCTGAAACACAGGAACACATCGATCACTGCAGCCACACGAGAAAGCATTAAAGGGACAGTTCACCCAAAAATTCTAATTCTGTCATCATTTATTCACCTTCAAGTTGTTCCAAACCTGTATGAGTTTCTTTCTTCTGTTGAACACAAAAGAATGATATTTTGGAGAATGTGGGTAACCAAAGACTACCATGGAAATGAATGGCAAGCATAAACTTGTTACCTAAAGAAATTCATACGATTTGGAATAACTTAAGGGTGTTGACAGAATCTTCATTTTTGAGTGAACTGTCCCTTTAAATGTTCCTGCCTGTGCCTACTGTTTTTAATATGCCTTTATTTACAGACTAACTTAAATTATTAAAATGTGTTCATGTCCAATGTGTTCTGTATATATATATATATATGTATGTGTGTGTGTTTAAATACAGGTGTTGCCATGAGCTGGATCGATGTGTACATTGACAAGTTATGCAAATCCATGAACAGCTGCACATTTTAGTTTTTTTTTTTTTTGTTATTCATTATTATATTGATATCCTTTCTTTAGTTAACAACATTTTCTTGTGTCTTTGCATCTTAATTGGTAAGAAAATGATTGGGAGAAAAAAAAAGAAAGTAATAAAAAAAAAAAAAAGATTATGTTTAAGGGAGAGTGGGGCATGTTGTCACATTATATGTGGTAAGTTGTCACAATGGGAACCTGCTGTCTATTGACAGTGATTTAAGATTAATACCTTATATGACATAAGATATCCTGTTTCCCCTAAAGATAATGTTTCTATATTATATTATTTTGTTTAATTTTTTTTTTTTAGCATGGCTTATGGCAAAATACCTGATGAATACTACTGCAATACTCCCACACCTTCAGTTCCAATAAATGCACACATTTTCAGTGTAAAAATCTGACCTCCTTCCCGTGTGAAAGCAATGAATGACATGTCACTTCCTGCCTGTCGCCCATACAGACTCACAACCAACAAATTATATGGGACTTCTGGCAGAAGACCTGAAACACACACATTATTATTAGTAAAAGACTACAATATAAAAAACCAGGCACAGCTAAGGATAATATGACTATACAAAAATAAATATACAAATAAATAAATAATCATTACAAAATTTTTTTATTTTTTTTTATTATTTAAACTTTAAAAAACAAACAAAACAAAAAAACAGAAAAAGACGACAAGAAATATATTAATGGCATCATTAACTGTAAACTTTTGTATGTTGTGAATCCACACCAACAGGCCACTGTCATACCGACCAGCAAAACAAAAAATGACTTTTTAATTGGAAAGAAAGTGACTTTTCAGACCCGTGACAGTAAAGCTTCTTGCAGTTTCATTTATATGTTCCCAGTGCAGACTAGTTGCTTCACTGTAAGGCAGAGAAGTCCACTGCACCACAAAGCCGCTCTCTGATTGGTTCAGTGCAGCTGTCCATTCCACCGTCATCCGAGTGTTGTCCAATGGGGTGACGCTGATAGCCTGAGGGGGTGGGAGTTCTTCTAGGACAGGAAAAGGGAGATACGTTTAGGATAAATGACCGCACAGTTTCCAATAATGATGTTGTTTTTATGAAACTTTGTTTAGAATTTCCCATAAATCATCACTATTTCATTAAACAACCACAAAAAAGTTGTTTTTTTGTTTGTAGCAGGATGTTAGTCTTCCATTCTGTTGAAAACATGATTTGACCTGCCTGATGAAGTTTTGCAGAATAATGGAGAGAAAAAGGAGGAAGTAAACAACACAACAAAATAAGACTTTACTGGAAGTACGGATGGGCTGTACATAGTGTGTGCAGAATTATTAGGCAAGTTGATATTCTGGTCAAATTTTTTTTCCAAGAACATTTTACCAATTCCAAAACACATCAATCTTAATAACGACTATTGATTTTGTATTTAATAATTTATAAGTCATATATAATTGTCCATGAACGCTGAAAGTCAAAAACTCCTTATTTCAGGTGTGCTGAATTATTAGGCAGGTTTTCTTTTACAGATAAAATGAGCCAAAAAAGAGATTGAACTCAAGAATAAAAGTAAAAAAAAAAATAATAATTAAACGCCCATGAGAAGGATGCAATACTAATGTAATAATAGAATTAGCAAAGTTAAGGCATGACCATTAGGCAGCGAAATGTTCATTGGGTCAGCACGGTCAGAAAAAACAGGTGGAGAAGAAAAGACACGTTAACTGCAAAATAATTAAGAATTAAGGTGAAGAATTAGGTGAGAAACCATCAGGAACCATTTAGTCTCCAGCACCACCATTTTCCAGAACTGCAACCTTCCTGGAGTCTCCAGAAGTGCAGTGTGTGAGGTTCTCAGAAACTTTGCTTGGGTAAAATAATTCTTTAAAATGTGCCTTCACTTATTAAGAATAACACACTGAAGTGTTGTGAAATACATGAAGACTGCAGATTCTGGAAGAAAAATTCTTCAAACAGTGGCACAAGAGTATGTGATGCTGGTCCTTCAAGAGTCACTTTCAACTTATCTGTCCATAAAGCCTATAAAAAAAGAAAAATCAGTCTTCATGTATTTGGCATCCTGGCCAAAACTTTGTCCATTGGCCTCTGACCATCATGGCCTCCGAAATTATCCCCGTACAATTATTGGCTTCATCACTCTGTCTCCTCTCCACCAATAAGCTGGTGTGTGGTGGGCGTTCTGGCACAATATGGCTGCCGTCGCATCATCCAGGTGGATGTTGGTGGTGGTTGAGGAGATTCTCCCCTTCTATGTAAACCACTTTGAGTACCCAGAAAAGTGCTATATAAATGTAATGAATTATTATTTATCTGTAATCATCTGTATCAGCATAGGCCCTGATAAACATATCGGTCGACTCCTAATCAAGATTCAAGACCAGCCTGGACCAGCTAGAAACCATCTCAAAAGTTGTTATTAGCTGCACATTAATTCCACTGAAAATCCTAAACACACTGAAGCATCCCTTCAGTGATTTACCTGCATGCGTATGTGCAGGTATGTAGATGTGAGCTGGAGATGATGTTCCGGCAGAGTTTGTCGCCGTCAGGCTGCAGTGACAGGGATCATCAGAGACGGTGAGGATGCAGGAGTATCTGGATGCATCTATAGAGCCACAGGTCCACTGCGATGAATCCAGATCACTGCGACAGGTCGCCGAGTAACTGAGCACAACACCATTGGCCTCAGGCCAGGAAACAGGCTGAAACAGACACATAAAACCAAGAGATATTAGATGAATAATGTTTTAAAGCAGGTCAGTGGAGAAAGATGTTAACTGCAGTCAGATGGTGTAGTTACAAGATCGACCAGGATAACCAGATAAACCTTGACCCTTAATCACAGCTAGACTTTTGTGTCATGTTAATTAAATATTGATTAATATGCATAAATTAGTCATTCAAATTATTCTGCATCATATTTGTTGGAAGGTTACAACAAATCAAATCAAATCTTCAGGTATATAATTGAGACTTTTTGAAAGAAAGAAAAATGCAACACAAACTAATTATAAAAAAAAGATTAGTTTTTAATATCTATATGTTAAGAACTTAAAGCTGCAGTCCGTAACTTTTTTTGGTTAAAAATGATCTGAAATCAATATTTGAGCAATTACATAACCAGCCAGTGTTCAAAACTATCGCCTTACTTTAGCCCGATTCACAACGGTGAGCTTATAATAATGTTTTCTAATTTGAATGGTACGGGTAGGTTTTCGCGGGAAATTCGAGCATGGCGCTGCGTTCATTATGTCACATCTGTAAACATAAAGAAGTTGTCCCGGTTTCTAGCCCTGCGTTCCATTCGGAAGGGCTCATCCATATGCCCGAATCCCTTCAAAGGGTTTACCCTCCGGAGTGAGAGCTTCGAAGGGTTGAAGGGTGTAGGGGACCATACAACTGTTTCTTGAGTGCCCTTCTGCGTCATCATCCCGTGCCCACACGGAGGCGCCGTCATCATGCAAAGAATCTGCGCAAAGGATCATGGGAACCCGAAGTGTCCATCAGTTGTACCCTTCGAAATCCTTCATTCCGAAGGGCCCTTTGAAGTGGCTAGTTTTGAGCACTTCGTTTTGGAACGACCCTTCAATATGGCGGCCATGATTGTTTTCACTCCGAAGTGCCCTTTGGAGGGTGATATATCCCGTTTGGAATGCACCGTAGGCTAGGGGTGGCGAACTCCAGTCCTGGAGAGCCCCTAATTACAACTCAGCTGCCTGTAGCTTCCTACTAGTAACCCTTCAGACCTTGATTAGCTTGTTCAGGTGTTTGATTAGGGTTGAAGTAAAACTCTGCAGGGCTGCGGCTCTCCAGGACCGATGTTCGCCACCCCTGTACTAGGCTATCGCATGTGAGGATGCTGCAGGTGACAGATCGTTTATAGCAGCGTTTCCCAATCCCAGTCCACAGGATTTTTGTGCAGATTAACATCTTGAAGGGGAGAACTGGTTATGTAGTCTTAATGGGTTGCGTTTCAGTCACCATGTCATATTCATTCAGTTGTCTGACAACAGAAACAGTAAAATATATCAATATCAAACAGTTTTATTGAGAATTTAGCTGCATCAAAATACAGAAGATTTTCAGAAGAAGTGAGCTGCCCTGTTGTGCAAAAATGTAAACAGGTTTGTGTAAGTGAAATTTCTTAGTGCAAAGAAAGAGAAGTAATAGGAACCTGGAATTTATTTTTTCATGTGTCTAATAGACATGAACAAGTTCTTTGAAAAACATCTATGACCTTTGAAACATGTGTACTCTTCATGCTCTATGTTGACTATGGTTTCAATAATAATAAACTTACATTTGCATAAAGCATCCATATTTGTCCATGCCCATGTTGATTAGAGTATTAAAAACTTGAAAAGTATTAATTTAAGGTACATTTAGAACAAATAAAAATGTGCGATTAATCACGAGTTAACTCATGACAATCGTGCGATTAATCGCGATTAAAGAAAAAATTATTGATTGACAGCCCTAATATATATATATATATATATATATATATATATATATATATATATATATATATATATATATATATATATATATATATATATATATATATATATATATATATATATATTATAATTAATTTCATTAAACGTATTTAATTAAAATGTTATCTGTAACAGTCCTTAAAATTTTGTTAATGTAATTCACTAAAAATCTTCATTATAAATACTTATTTTAACACAACTTCTAATGAAAATGTAAAATTCAGTGAGTATAAAGTAAGAAAATGTTTACATAAAGAAAATTATTATCAATCAGTGTTATTTTAGGATTGAGATACTATTATAGCTTTTATTAATATTTTGAATTGGTTTTAATTAATATTTTTCATTCTGATTATACCTTTAGTTAAAGTTTTAGCAGTTTTTTTGTGTGTTTTTAAAGTTAAACTAAATTAAAATTAGAAATTCAACTAGCTGAAATAAAACACATTTTAAAAATATTTTATTGTATTTCTTTCAACATTTAGTTTAAAGTATCAGAAATGTTTTGTATGGTTTTAGCTCAGTTAATAATAACCCTGCTATGCATAAATATGTAAAGCAATAATCACGCATGAATGTAATTGGCACAGGCTTAGTTGTGGATTCTGTGTTCATTTCCTGTTCCAGAAGTTCCCCTGCGAGGGGATGAGTAATATCACCTCACACCGAAAAACATTAATCACAGCAGCTGTAAGCCTGGAATCATTCTGAGGTTATTATCCTTTCAAATGTTATTGTATGCATTGAAAGACTGGAGACAAAACAGCTTATGAAAACCTATTAAAGGGTTTGTTCACACCAAAATGAAAATTCTGTCATTAATTACTCACCCTTAAAGAGCGCACATGAACGTAATCTGCGTAATAAGTGTTGTTGACGCTTAGGGGAAAGTGTGCATATGCATTGTGATACTCTCTAAAATGGCGGACGACGTAACTCGGGGGAGAAGAATGGTTGAATAAATTGTTATTTTTGTTTTCTTTGCGCAAAAAAAAGTATTCTCGTAGTGTCGCAAAACTGAAGATGAGCCACTGATGTATTTACTACGTTTCTGGACCTGGGAACATTTCAATTGCATTGCTGTCTATGGGAGGGTCAGAGAGCTCTCCGATTTCATCAAAAACATCTTAATTTGTGTTCCGAAGATGACTGAAGGTCTTACGGGTTTGGAACGACATGAGGGTGAGTAATTAATGACAGTATTTTCATTTAGGGGTGAACTAACCCTTTAAGTTTAACTGAAGCCACGGGTGAATAATCATTATTTCAGCAAACTAAACAAGAAAGTGAGCAGACGGACCAGTCAAAATAATTAGTTTCTCTTTTTTAATCGTCTTAAGTGTGTGTTTGTGCCTACAGAGTAAATCTAACCCACATTAAAACCACAAATTCAGGCGCTGAGTGCTCAATACATCAGACCTGTACTCAAAGACATGATATAGTATCAGTTGTGAAAGGAAGTTGCACAACATCCAGATACCAATCAGCTTAGTGCACATCAGAGCATAAAATAAATGAGTCTTCTGGCAAAAATACATTTCAAATGTATACTAAATATATGTAAACAGCATGGCTTAAGGAAATATATATTTTTAAACCTTCGAATGCCAAAATATATTACAAAATGTACTTCAAAGGACAAAAAATTATATATTTCCAATCTTTATTTTTTTTTATTAATCGTTGAATATTTGGGTGGGTAAATGAATGATTGAATGAATGAATAAAGTTTATCGTTTAAGCTAAAAATATCCAATCTCAAAATACATATATGCATCTAGATAGATAGATAGATAGATTATCCAGTCTCAAAATACATTTTGGATGGATGGATAGATGGATAAATAAATACACAAATACATAAATTATAATTACATAAATTATCTCAAAATACATTTTGGATAGATATATAGATCTTCCAGCAGAAGGTTGATATATTTAATGAAATTGCTTAAATGGCTAGTTCTGCCATCATTTACTCATGTCGTTCCAAACCTGTATGACTTTCTTTCTTCTGCAGATCCCAAAAAAAAGACATTTTGAGGAACATCAGGGTCTAAACAATTTGGATCCCATTGACTTACTGTTACAGAGGAGGCTCCTTTACCGCCTCCCTCGCACCACCAGAGGGAGCCATCCCCCGAATATTAAGCATTCCATTTGGACTCCATTTCCCATCATCCTCATACCTGGGACTGATTGATCATCCACACCTGCACCTCATTAACACTCACACATATAAGCCACTCACTCACACAAACTCCTTGCGAAGTCTTGATTTGCCCTTGCTGTCATTTCTGAGCGTATACCTGTGTTTGATTTCTGTGCTTTTTGACCTTGGACTGTATCCTGTTTTCTGATTGTTCTCTGCCTGCCCCGACCTTGGCTTGTTTTCCCTGGACTGTGTCTGCTTGCCGCCTGCCCTGATCTTCTGCCCGGTTCTTGATTCTGTCTCTGTCTAGCCCCTGCTGCTCTGCTTTGCCGGTATTTGACCCTGTATTGTCTGATTACTCTAATAAAAGCTGCAAATGGATCCAAACGCTTCTGACTCATCACAACACTTACACTGTACGGACAAAACACACTGACATTCTTCAGAATGTCTTCTTTAATGTTCCACAGAAGAAAGAAAGTCATACAGGTGAGGTGTGAACGACATGAGGGTAAAGGATGACAGAACCATCATTTTTGCGTGAACTATCCTTTAAAAACATGTCACATGTGCAGATGGTTTAATCAGTAAATCAGGTGCTAAATTCAGGTGGTTGATAAGCACGGAGAGGGTGGGGAGGCAGGATGTGGTCGTGCTGTTTGTCAGATTTAAGCTGACTGAGGAAAATCTGAAAGAGTGTTATTAAAACAGGAAGCGCTTGGAGCCACAAGTAAAAAGACACTTTCATGCCTGTCGCTGATCTATTTACATATCTATATTCAAGTTGTTGCTTTGTTTTTGTTCGTATGGCAGGTGGAAACTTATATTAAACATTAATTAAAAATTGATGATCGAGCCATTGTTTAGTTTTAATACATTTTCCAGTGAATACACCCTGACTGTGCTATCTCAAAGAAAAGGAAAATCACAAATTAGATCACTTTGACATCTCAATAACGTTAAATACAGATGCTTCTCCTGTGAAAAAGTCCCCAGTGAAAGAGACTGCTCAAACTTGGCAAGATAACAAAGTCTGAGATCTCTGTCAACAGATTCATTTTTGTCTGTGTTCAATTCTTCATGCAATTAATTTTAGGTGAGTCATCTTAATATTAAGCAATTTAACTGAGAACTACGCAGGATGCACTTGGCATAAAGAGGTTCCTGTTTTTCTGCTGGCTCCAGTCGTTCTACCATCCTTTAAATCACATCCTCATCGTGTATACTTAGAGGCAGTTTTCTAAAGAACATAAGCAAACCTTCCAGAGCAGAGTGAGGCTTCTCCTTCCAGCTTCTTCTGCAGGTTGGATGAGTCTCCAGAGCTGAGGAGCCGCAGACGGAGCTGAGGAAAGATCAATCCAGACTCATATTCATCCATACAGCCATATTTAACAACACTAACAAACTCAAACACTCAAACTGCAAACTGATCATAAAAAGAAGTAATTGTAGTGTACATCAAATACTATTTCTGTACTTGCAGAAATCATAATACTAATAAAATAAAAAGTACTTAAAAGAGTACACTTTCATGACTGTTTCTTGACACACTTAAGTACACTTTTAAAAACTGCACTTTGTAATAATGTCAAATTAAAGGATTTACTTTAAAGTACATCTCAAATGATTGTTTTAATAATCTTTTGTCATGCACATGTAAATTACACATTTTGATGTGTTGACAACCATACTGCAGCGCGCACAAAGTATTTGATACTAATGTTATTATATTTTTTTATATACTAAATTGCAAATTCATCATTATAAATGTATATTTACATGCATGACATACAAGTTTCACTAGAAATAACATTAAAGTATATTTTAGTATATATGATGTACTTAAGTCCCACTTAAGTGGGTCAAAAACTACTCTTAAATTCAACTAATACTAATACTGTATTTAATACTAATATCAGTTTAAACTAATTTATTTTCTTTTACTTGCAAATAACATGCAATTAAGTGTCTGAACACATTAAATTCGTACACATTTAAGTATATTCTTTTAAAGTATATTATTTCCGTAGAGTACTCTTTTTAAAAGTATGTTAATGCAAACTTCTTTTTCACAAAAAAACTGACATATGATTGGACCAAATATAAAATTATACCGTCAAACCTAACTGTATAATTATAATTAAAGATAACATATTTTAAAACTACTAAACTGCAAATTCATCATTACAAATGTTCTACCGTACAATTACTATGTATATGTACTTAAATGCATAACGTACAAGTATCAATAGAAATGACATTCAAGTATATTTTAGTTTACCATAAATGCTTGTCAGTTAATTTGACAATACACTTTAACCATATTTCAAAGACAGTACAATTATGAAATTACACACAGAGATGTGTAAGCGAGTCAAAAAAGCACTTTTAGGTTCAACTAATTACATGTAATATACGTTTAAATTATAATTTTCTTTTACTTTTTACTTTAATTGTAAACAACATGCAATTAAGTGTCCGGAAACATCACATTAAGTTCACTCTTAAGCATATGATTTTTTTTTTTACTTTGAAAGTATGATTCGTATTGCTTTGACTAATTGTCTGTTTGGTTGCATGTAGAAATGCATGCTCATTTTAAGAGTTCAAGGAGAACAATGTTAAAGTCTCACCTTTCTCTGCTGTGGTTGTGTCTACAGATGTCCATGAGCTCCAGTGAGCGGCCGCTCGACTGTCCTGAACTCTCAGTCTCACTGTATACTTGGATCCTGGGTGTAAGTCACAAAGCTCCAACGTCTCCTCAGGAAACGCTTGTATAGTCTGGGATCGGGTCTACAGGATCATAAGAGAGAGTTTCATTAATGGTCTAATCTTGTATATGGTCCGACTAAATATCAGTTTTATATCAGCTAAAGTTCACACAAACATACTTTTAAAAAGAGTACTCTATGGAATTATTATACTCTAAAAAATACACAGAATGTAATGTTTTCATACACTTAACTGCATGTTATTTACAACTAAATTAAGTTGTTATTAATTGCAGCTATCTGAACCTAAGTGTAGGACTTAAGTACATCTTAACATTTCCTAATTACTTCCAATATGTGACCTTGGACCAAAAAAACAGATCATAAGGGTCAATTTTTCGAATTTGAGATTTATACATCATCTGTATATGAATGATTTATGATTTATATTTGAAAATCTGGAATCTGAGGTTGCAAAAAAATCTAAATATTGAAAAAGAATCGCCTTTAAATTGTCCAAATGAAGTTCTTAGCAATGCATATTACTAATCAAAAATTAGGTTTTGATATATTTACAGTAGGAAACTTACAAAATATCTTCATGGAACATGATCTTTACTTAATATCCTAATGATTTTTGGCATAAAAGAAAAATCTATAATTTTGACCCATGCAATGTATTTTTGGCTATTGCAACAAATATACCCCAGCGACTTAAGACTGGTTTTGTGGTCCAGGGTCACATATGGTAAAGTGTATTGCCGAATGTACTGACAAACATTAATGGTAATTAAAATATATTTGTGTTTTACGTAATTTCTATTGAAACATGTATGTCAGTTAAATAGACCTATATTTTTAATCACACATTTGTAATGATGAAGTTTAGTACAGTTTAAATGTAAATTCAAATGTAACTTCAAAATTTAAATAACTCACTACAGTTAAACTAATTCACTATAGTAATTATAATCAAGTAGTTTACGTGTGTTTTAGTATGTTAGTCAACACATCCAAATAAATAAAGCATGACAAAAGATCATTAAAACAATGATTTAAAAGGTACTTAAAACGTAACACTTTTTGATACGTTTTAAAAGTGAACTTAAGTATGTCATCAATGTGCACCCTTTTAAGTACACTTAAGTGGCCTTTTATTTCAATAATTTTACAATATCTAAAAGTACACCTTTTTTAAATGCTTTTCAAGACTTGGCATACAGGTACACTTTGAATGCACATTTAGTATAATTAAGTGCACTTCTTTTTTGAAAGAGAAGCTTCTGTCATTGTCTATGGAAGACAAAAGGAGATGTTTTGAAGAAGCTTTTAGTGCATAAAAGCTGTCTAAATGACTCATGCACTGCAATCTGCCTTCTGAAGTCAAACAACAGCTTTGTGTGCTAAACCGAAATATAAGTCATAATCATACGTTTAAGTTTGGAAAGACATGAGGGTAAGTAAATGAGGACAGAATTTAGATTTTTAGGTGAACTCTCTCTTATAGCTCTTATATTTTAGTCATATGTATAAACCTGGTTGTGTGTTGTGTACTCTATTTGGAGCAGTATGTAGTCTTTTTCATTCTTGGGAAAGCTCTCAACCATTCTCCAGGTCACCTGCAAACACCCGGACCTTCTCTCTGATGGCCCGAGATTTGTTATCTGTGGAGGACGAAGTTGCACTGCAGTACAAATAGAAAACATACTGAGAATACAGACATATTGCCGAGAAAAGACTCTTTATTTACAGATTGTTTACTGCGGCAAGGAATGAAATGCCTTTGGCGAAATGGACAGAGTTGCAAAGCATGATGAATAATGACATTAAACATTACAATAGACAGAAATGAGTGATTTATATGTACTGCTGATAAGCGTTTTTCAAGGTATGTCACCAATATGAAAGGAATAAACAATGTGTACAGTATGTTAATGTTTTTTCGTGATGTGCAGTATACCTGCATTGACCCCACTGAAGAAGTAAGGTTGTGAGCGTATGGATCCGGTGCGTGTGGACGCGAGCACAACCGCACAGAAACAGTGTAACACTGAATCAATGGTCTGAACAGAGCAGTCAGAGCCTGTGGCATTACAGAAACCCACCGGGATGATGCGGTGTTTACTTTCACAAGAGGTCCTGTGCAGAATAACACAGGAATATCTCACTCACTTACATGCTTGCAAATAAAATGAATGGTGCTTTAAAGATCCCAGAAACCAAAACACTGATCTGAAGAACCTACAATGCAACATCAAGAACTTGTTTCGTCTGCAAAGAAGTATATAGCAGATGAAGAACACCGTGTAGCAAATAAAGCTGCTTCAAAAACCATTGCAATGAGTCAATATGAAAACAGAACTTGTGCTTGGCAATTTAAACCACTTGTTGCGTTTATCTGTTCTCTTTCTGTCTACTCAAAACCATACTGACAGATTGGTAAGTACTTTCAAATCAAGATAACAAGATAGATAGTTAGGAGACTTAAAACTAATAAAAAGATCAGTTTGTAAATCCCCTAAAATTAAAAAATTGCGTTTACTGATGTATATGTAAACTAATTTAAAAACCAAGTGACATCCCAATGTGTGAGACTTGGGTTAATGGGCTTTAACCTGTTTCCTGAAACATCAATGTTTAGTCATTACCAGTTTCACTGATCGGTACAAATATGCAAATTGGTTGACTATAGTCACGCCAATCAAAGCCACTGCAAGCGTAAGCATTTGACGAGATGTCTACCACTAAAACACAAGAAACCTATAGAATCAAATCAGCAAATGTAATATGCAAAGTTAATTCCCTTAAATATATTATTATTATTTAAAATATACTGTATGATTTAGACAGACAGACAGACAGACAGACAGATAGATGGACAGACAGATTCTGGACGGTTTTGTTAGTGTGAAATGTAGCTTACTTGTTAATCTGAAGCATGTAGCTGCTGATGTTCAGGTGGTGGTCAGTTGTATCCCAGTAACAGGTGATCTTGGTGTACGGCATGATCACACACTGGGTGATTGACAGTGCTGATTCTGCTGTGGAGACGGTCGTGACATGTAGAGAAAAAAAGCCTAAGAGAATTTCTGAACACGAACACAGGCTTCACTTTTTATTAAAATTGCATAACATAACTACTTACACATGACTTAAACACACTTGACATGAGAACATGGTTCAAAATCACAATCATTCAGTTAAAATCTTTGTTATAGGCTATCATTAAGAATTTGGGTAATAATGATTAGCCCTCAGTGTGAAAACTAGCCCCGGTCTGCCCTATACAGTAGAGGGTGACACAGGAGTGGATTTTCCTACAAAAAAAAATCTCATCCCGTCCCAATCCCACGAAAAAACTGGGGGGAAATCATGTCCCATTCCAATCCTGGAAGAATGACTCCCATTCCCTCCCCTGTTTTTTTTTTGTTTGTTTTTGTTTTTGTATAGTAAATATACTGTGCAGATCACAGCGTGCCCACCTTAGTTGAATAAAAATCCAAAATGTAGTTTTTTGTTATTATATTGAGCTGAAAGCCAGCTTAAACAATGCACAGTGTGCATTGCACACACATTAAATTTCATGTAAATCATTCATGCTAACACACACTTTTCTATTTGAATTTTTATTTTATTTTTTCATTTGAAAGTAGAAATTTCACTCTCTATAAATATATTTTTCATAGAGGGAGTTTTGAAGTTTCTCACTCAAGTTCACAGAGACCGAGACGGCAGAAAGCGCATCCTGTTTGCTTTAATTACTTTACAGAAGCGCAACGTTTCGTTGTTATTCTGAGTGCACACAAATAAACGTAGAGTCTTTACAGATTCGAAAGATGTATTCGGCTACTTTTATCTGTATGACCAAAAATTACGGAGATTTTAAGAGCAAGTGAGCCCACCGGTGCCTGTCCTGCAGCGAGCGCGCTATTCAGCTTCAACTCTCCACACAAACATCTCAATAGCGCACATTTCTCTAGGTTAACATCATATTGAGCGGCCATGTTGCTACTACATACATCTTTCAGATGAAAAGCCATATTTGAGGTCGATGAATGATAGGTGAGCGTTTGGATGTCCTGCCCAAGTGTATTACCACATAGACCAGCCGTTAACAATCTGTCCGTCACGGACTGCATCATTCACTTAAAAGTCTGTGTAAAGATAATTCTGAGAATTGTTTCTAAACACATTACAAATGTTAGAAATGTATTGCTTAAACACATTACAAAGACTCTGAACTATGTAGTACTGAATTGTGGAGTTAAACCGTTAAACAGATTTTCACCAATTCTGTGTTCAGGATTTTTTTACTCAAAGTAACACTCAAGAGGTCAAGTTCTTGTCTTTTTGAATGTAGGGACGGTTCTAGGGTGAATGGATACCCGGGTCTTAGCCCAGAGACATATAGGTGGCAGAATACATACAATTTAAAAACATGGAGCGTTCACAATTCGCATCTAAAAATGCATGGAAACGCGAGCAGTACCGCTTTCTCTTCTTTCAAAGCGCACCGGAGCTCTTGCTCTCTTGGTGTTTGCCGACTTGGTCTTGCTCTCTTGGCGCGTGGAGCGCGCTTGCCGAGCGTCTACAATTAAATAACGAGCTTGCATGCAATATTGCACAACTTGCAATATGTATGGCTGTAGCATCAGTAGCATCCATTCAGGTTGTAGCGGTATTTGACAGTTGAGAGAGACTGCCGCTTTCTCGCCAAGTGGGCGTGGCTTCAGCGCCGACAGCGGACACGCCCCTAGCATTTTGAGAGCAGAGAGTCCTGCTTATTTTTCAAAGACTTTGATAACTTATTTTAGTTACTTTTTTATCATTCAGATTTGGCTGGGTGGTTAATAACACATTTTTCCTGTTGTGTGACAAACTCAGAACACATATTTTAATATCACTTTACACGACTTTAAGCAGCCACACCAAAGGAGGAGAGCATAAAGAGACAGCACAACTAGAATTGAGTTCAGAATTAAAATATACAGTTTATAGTTTATTTATATAAAAGGTATATTTGTGTATAAAGTTGGTTATCATTACTTTTCTCGGTCCCGCCCACTCCCGCTGACATTTTTACCTGTCCCGTCCCAATCACGTGATTCGTAGCGATTTTAGGTGTGTTCGACTTCATGTGGCGCCATGAAAACCAATACTCACAACCGGCGCAACGTCATAGAATGTCTCTGAACAGGTTCACGCCCACTTTTAGGGGAAAACAAACCGCCATACAGCATCGGATCGAGGAAGTGAACTAACCTTACAACATGCCAAAGAGTTGTTGTGTGGTTGGGTGCACCAATAATGTTTGTAAAAACCCAAATTTAGCCCAGGCTACCTGCCATCATCATCCATATCTTGCTGTTATGGAAATATCATGAATTACGGATGATGCTATCGAAAGCTAAGCCAGGCTAGTTGTATGGCTGGACAGAAAAGTGCACTCAGTACTCTAAATATAAGGACATAATATATACATTTAAAGATGTTTACTTTCAAACGAAGTAAAATCATTCACTGGTTTACCTGGTGATTAGATTAGGTACGAGTAAATGTCCGGTAAGACACCTCTGGCCATTGGGTGGGGTTGTTACACCAATTTGACGCTGGGAGAATGAGTTTTTAAATTGACCAAATTAAGTTTGTGGATGTATCTTTCACGCTCTATGGCAGGCAGGGTGGACATAATTACTTGACATGATTAATCCTAGTGATTTCTTAAGTTATTCACGTCTGTCGGCTGTGTACGGATGTGCCGGTAGTGCGTATCGGCGGCTGACTTGAAGAAGTGCATGCTGGTTAGAATTTTTTTTTTTTGTTTGTTTGTTTTTTACTTTTTTTTTCATTCCAGAAAGCTTTGTTTTTAATTCCCTTCAGTTTCATTTGAGTTTATTTTTTTATTGCATATGAAAATATATAACCACAAGAGAAATACAACTTTGCATACAAATGCCATCAGTACACATGATTACAAGTAAAATAAAAATTAGCCAGAGGAAGAAAAAACATAAAATAAATAAATAAAATAATGAAGATGGTACAGTTTACTTGTCCACTTCAAATTTGCAGATAACATCAGAAGTCCTGAGAGCTTTTTTTGTTTTACATTTATATACCATATTACAATATTGTTTAAATTCGTTGATAAAATAAAAAAAAATTTGGTTTACCACCCGACCACTTCATTTTGTGTATATGAGATTTCCCCATTACAACCAGTAATTGAATAATATACGCTTTATTCTTTTCTATCCCATAATCATCAACATATACCATTATATCAGACCCACCCAGTTTAACAGCTGTATTAAGTTTTCTTGTAATGAAATTCTCGACATCAACCCAAAATATCTTTGTATAGATACAATGAAAAAATAAATGAAAAATAGTTTCTTTTTCATTACTACAAAATTCACAGGAGTAGTCAATATTCAATTTAAAACGTTCCAATACATGTTTCAGTGGATAAATTCTATGCAATATTTTATATGAAACTTCCTTTACTTTGTTATTAACAAAGAATTTATCAACCATCCTCCAAGCCTTGGTTAGAAAATTTGGCCGACTTGAACCGGCGCCGACCACTGTCACGTGTGGCATCAAAGTACCGCGAGAGCTATCGAGACTGACTGACTCAGCTCGCGCAGTAGGCTTGTTTGAGATGTGCCTCGCCTCGCCTGAAATGTAGGCGAGAGTAGGCGGCTGCAGTGAGGGGAGGAGTGAAATAAGCGCAGTCAAGACGGACAGTTCTGACCTCTCGAAGTGGTACAGATACCAACGTGATCAAAAGCAGATATCGCGTTATTCTCACTCATGCTCTGTGTTGCTGATAAACATGATATAATTTCAGTTATGTTGCTTTTATATGAATATAAATATGATGAACAAGACACTCAAAGTGCTTGCTATTTAATTCCATACAAAAGGCATATTTATCATCCATTTTTATTTTAATTCAAACATGTATTTTAGATTTTTATAGAAAATATGACAACAATCACATATCTCACAAAGAGATGGCACTGTCATAGTGTTTGGGAATATTCATGCACAATGTAAATTAACTACATTAGATAAAATTAAGAACAAAAAAGCAAGAAAGACCTATGAAGCTTTTTGTTACTTTAAATTGCTGTAATTTTACCCCTGGCATGAATTGTTTCACTTTACATATTCTTATGAATGTTTATTTGTTTTTGTACTTGTTGTGAGTTGTATATGCTTGTACAAACCTTTGTATAATTTTTGCATAATAATAAAAAAATACTGCCCACAAATCTGTTTTTAGAACAGTAAAAGCTTTTTTTACTGTATAGTCACAATGTTATAATGAGTCACATTTAATAATAAAAAAAAACACCGATAAAGGCTTATTGGTATTTAAATAGTACATGTGTATGTTGAACTTTATTCTTGAACAGATGGCCCTGTATTAAGCAGTATATAAAAAGTGTTTCTGTTGCTCATGAAAACATTTCTGAAACGTGAGTGCATCTGACAAATATTGCATGTTATTCACTCCATCTGTGATAAGAGTATCCAAACAGAAAGAGTCCGACTTCACGTCTCCGCTTTCAATTCCGCCCCCGACTGCAAGCGGCTATTCTCGCCGATAGGTCTGTGCGACGCCGCATGAAGTCGAACACACCTTTTGTAGGCATTCCCGTGACCCGCGGGATTCTCGAAACAATGTCAGCCTCTACTACTATACTGCCTAACTCATCAGTGATTAGCAGCAGTCTGTGAGTGAACTGAGCCAAAAAACAACCAGGATCAGATTTACGATAAAAACAATCCAGTGCCAGGAATCATACATAAACTCTCAACAGGACACAAATTATGTCACTAATACAACATGAATTGAAGGAAGCATTTATGTTGCACAATAGTGCACTGTTGTTTTTCCATAACAGAGATGACTCAGTCAAACACTTCTCATTACATAGAGAAGAGCGGGGACGGTTGCAACATGACTTATTCCTCCGATCAGGAATGAGGTAGAGTGATGATAGCTTTATAGCATGGCGCTAGCAACGCTAAGATCATGGGTTCGATTCCCAGGGAAAGCAAGAGCTGATAAAATGTAAAAACTGTAACTTGAATGCGTCTGCTAAATGCATAAATGTAAAATGTAAAATGTACTCATACTGCACATGCTTAGTTAGCCCCTCCCCCGATCTGAAAGAAATCAGCCATTTGTGACCATTCCTTCAGGGAAAAGCTAATTTTGAGGTAAAAAAGTATTTTTTTTAATGTTCAGAATATTTCTCATACTGTCTAAACTGTTTTTGTGAAGCATTATTCATTCATATAATTTAAATCAGTGTTTTTTTTTAGCTTCTAATAGGCATAGCTATCAAGTGTTAAAGCTATTGTATCTAGCTAGTATAGTAAGTTTCATCATGGCTGACAGAGTGGGGACAGTTGCTGTCCCTTATCACAACATTGATGTGAAAGCTTGTCATATTAACATAATACAATTATAATTTCATGGATTAATAAATAACCCGTTCAATACCCAGGTATCCCTCCTTTTTTTAAGTACATACTCTCAAACTAGGCCACAGTGTAGTCTGTAATTTTTCTTTGTTTACAGTATGCCACGAGCCACGAGAGAGGAAACGCACAACAGATAGGGGTGTCCCTCTTCCTGTTCTGAAGTCAGCAGCAAATATAGTGAAGGATGAACTCATTTATTTCTCTCTAAACCTCTCTCTGTTACACACGCATACACTATCTTACACACAGACACACACACACACACACACACACACACACACACACACACACACACACACACACACACGCACACACACACACACACGCGCACACACACACACGCACACACGCACACACACACACGCACGCGCACACACACGCGCACACACACACACGCACACACTTCATTTCAGGAGTTCACAGAAGTAGTTCAGTAAATTTTCAGTCTAGATTTTCATTAAAAATATTTTGTTGGTCAATTTTTTTTTAGGCCTAATAATTAACCAAAACATGATTGTTACTTGTTCTTTTACTAGTCTTTGTATTTTTATGGCCAATTTAACAAATTCAACAATTTAACCAATATACATTTTGAATGTTCACAAATAAAATAAAGAAATTGCAATATAATGTTATATAATGTTTCTTTATTATTACATTTTAATAAGTGTTGCAACCGTCCCCTGCTAGGGGTCAGTTGCAACGTTTCACTTTGTCTGTTCAAGTTTAAATTGTACATATATTATCATATGTATGCATGTAACAGCACTGTGGTTGGGTATCTGACAGATGTGGGTTTAATATATAAAGATTTTGGCTTTGCACAAAAAACTGTCTCTGAGAAACTGAAGGAAATACAAAAAGTGTTGCAACCGTCCCCTACAGAATAATATGGGCGAAAACTGAGCCAAAACTGCAAAATGTTAAATGACTGATTCAGCTGAAATATTAATTTAATTTTTTATTGTTATTTTGATATGAGAGGTGACATACACTTGCAAGGCTTTGGATCGAGGTACAAAAATATCTAATATTACCCTTAAGCTACAAGGACAGTTTATAGAGTGGCTATTTATTGTTCACATTGCCTAGTAGCGATTGTTTGCATATATCCATCTAGAGTAATGACTGAAAAGTAGTTTGACCAATAGCGTGCACGCATTGTGCATAATCGACCAATCGTAGTGTGCGAGAAGGCGGGATCTACAAAGAGTGGTCAATGCAATGCAAATAGGCGTACGTAACGAGGACTGGAGTGAGAATTTTATTTTCATTTTATACAGACTTTGTATAAAAAATAATATTCTATAAAAATTCTGTCGTTTCTCACAGAAAAAAATACATAGGCTACAAAACTGAAAAAGGATGAGATGAGAAAAATTCTGACAGCTTATTCATTCACTTACTACAGGGACTGTCCGGTTAGTCTCGAGCACAACAGAGATAGTTTACCCCTCAGACCTGTCGATTACGAGCCCAGATTTGTAACCACTACATTACAGCTTTGACACAATCAAGACTCATTTTAAATGAAAAAAAAAAAAAAAAGTGCGTTTACATTCATCATAAACGCTTACCTGCTGTGTCCAGGACCCTGTTCATTACACACATCCAGAGGAGAAGTCCAGCTTGAGGCAGCTTCATTTGGCTCATCTCTGGCTTGAAGACTGTCAGCTGCTGGGAAAGTAAAATCAGGATGTTTTAGCTTAAATATTCACAAATCAAGTCACCACAGGATCACAGCCAAACTTTTACGCAGCGTTCCACGTTACAGGGCTTCTCACGCAAACACATTGTATCTAAACCTAACCAGTGTCACAATATATTAAGTTCCTGAAATATTTGGTTCCAGTGGGTGGTGCTTACGTGAATATTCATCACATCGTGGGCGGAGCTATCCAGTTGAGGCAAGTGGAACACAAATGATTAGTTCGAGCACTTCAGATCGCGTTTTGTTTTATGGATTATTTCAAGCAGGTAATAAAGTTGAACGAACTTAAGCTTAAACTACTCCTATGACTGTTCACATTTTGTAAATAATTAATCGTTTCTGTTATATGTGTTTCTCAGTTACTCTATTTAGGTAGCGTTGGAAGACAGCTACAATATTTGTGACCCTGGACCACAAAACCAGTCTTAAATCGCTGGGGTATATTTATAGCAATAGCCAAAAATACATTAAATGCCAAAAATCATTAGGATATTAAGTAAAGATCATGTTCATGAAGATATTTTGTAAATTTATTACTGTAAATGTATAGAAACTTCATTTTTGATTAGTAATATGCATTGCTTAGAACTTAATTTGGACAACTTTAAAGGCAATTTTTTCAATATTTAGATTTTTTTTGCACCCTCAGATTCCAGATTTTCCAAATATTGTCCGATCCTAACAAACCATACATCAATGTAAAGCTTATTTATTCAGCTTTCCGATGATGTATTAATCTCAATTTCGAAAAATTGATACTTAAGACTGGTTTTGTGATCCAGGGTCACATTTCTCCCAGATTATTTATTGACATTCTATGACAGTAGAGCTGTACGTTTCTCATAAATGACTGAGATTAAGCTTTTTAAATGTGTATGATTTCATGTTTAAATAAATATATGTTCTTGTGTTTTTATTCTGTGTCTCCCAATGTTGTCTGTATATTATAAAAAATAGCATTTAAACTATATGCTGATAGCTCAAGACCACAATAACTTAGAATTGTATGTTTGCGTGCTTGAATGTTGCTCTACACTCAACTGAACACATTTTGATACACAACCCTGATACTTTCTTTATCAAAGGTTATCATAAATGTTAAGCTTCACTTGCATTAACTGTATTCTGTAGCATGTTGGTCAAATTAAGACAAATTTATTTAAATTGTATTTATGCCTAACCTCTAAACAAATTATAGCTCATCCTTCTCATAAGTGAACAGAAAAATGCACTGGTGTCAACAAATGTAACTTATATCAGTGAAATAAGTAGTTTTAATAGTTATTATTTGCATTTTCTGCTGTAGTAATATTTCCCCCTTCTAACCTCATTAGTGACAGCTAATTTTTGTGCCAAAATGTTTACTAAATTACATTATGGGTTAGGATTTGCTCCATGAATGTAGTTCTAATTTAAAACGGAGCTGTACATATCCCATAGGAACTTGTGATTGAAAATGTTTTCCAGAAGTCTGTGACAGATGTTCCTTGATGGCAGGCTCTGTGCATTCAACAAAAATCAAGAAGAGAAATAATCTTTTCAGCTTATTGAATGTTGAATGCTTCACAAATTGAATGTTTCACATATGTAATGAACTAAATATTTAATGGCCAGAGCTGTGTACAACAGCAAATGCAAATTGCCAGGTGTGGTGGGTCATGTCCATAAATAGAAAATAGTGTAATTTAAAAGAAGAGCATAAAGCCATATTAATAATATAATGTGAACTATACCTTTTCCTGTACCTTGTAGACTAGTGTTGTTGTGCAAGCCTCAAATTTGAAATGAGCTCATTTTGTGCATAAAATTGTAAACATTTATGATGTTATCTATGTTCTATTGTGAATAAAATATTGGATATATGTGATTTGAAATTCTTTTAGTTTTCATTTTATTCAAATTTAAAAAACGTCCCAACATTTCTGGAATTCGGTTTATATATATATATATATATATATATATATATATATGTGTGACCCTGGACCACAAAACCAGTCTTAAGTGTAAATTTTTCGAAATTGAGATTTGAGCTGAATAAATAAGCTTTAAGCAAAATTCAAAAATGAAGTTTTTATACATTTATGGTAAGACATTTACAAAATATCTACATGGAACATGATCTTTACTTAATATCATAATAATTTTTGGCATAAAAGAAAAATGTATAATGTATAAATGTATAATTTTGACCCATACAATGTATTTTTGGCTATTACTACAAATATACCCCAGCGACTTAAGCCTGGTTTTGTTGTCCCGGGTCACATATATATATAAAATACCATAATGGTTTAAGGTATTTGACTAAAACTTTAGAACGTTGTAATACAATGCAGCTTTGAATAGAAACAAACAAGGCAAAGGAGTCTTAATTGTTAAATATGAAATTTGAATTTATTGAAAATGGTGACTAAACTGAAACCAAATGAAAGCTAATCCTCCTACAGTATGGACAGGTGATGTTTAGAATATTATAACGAGTTTTGCATGATATTTGTAACAGATCAGAAGTGGTTTAGGGCTATGTTTAAATTGCTCAGAGAGAGAGGGAGGGCATGTTTGTGCATCAAATGGAAAACGTTCATCATGTAATTGCAAATCCCCCTCAGTCAAAACAACCTCATAGCACCCTTGTGGAGATTCAAACAGAACACACAATACTGTGATGAGACTACATTTCTCACACTGCTATTATCCATGAACGCACAGACGACACTGCCATATCCTTCCATTAACACTGGAGTTGCAAAATGACTTACAAAGCATGTAACTACACTGTAAAAAAGCCAACTTTCAAAAAGTCATCCTAATAAACATAAAACAGTAAAATGAACTATGATATTTTCATTGGAAGTGTTCCTGCATTATACTAAGTTGATTCAACAAATTCGTTGCTTAAATGTTAAAAACATGCAATATTTTGTTGATCTAACTAAGAAGTTTAAGTTTTCATTTATTCTAACGTTTCTTGTTAGCGCGTGCGCAGTTTGAACCTTGAACGCATGCGCACTTTGATACTTCAGCTACTTCGGCTGTATGACGCAGATTTCAAAATGTTGATGCTGATGAGGGGTGATATCGTGCCTGGTATGTAGTAATAATATTTTATAATCGATCAATTTTATTTGCCATGTATAATGAATGTGGTCTTCTCAAACTTACGGCCTAATCTATTTTGCAGCGTGTTTCTGTTTTCGCGCACTTTTGTGTGGTTGTCGATGCTAACGTGAAGGACGAGTGGCGTCGTGCTTGATCGATCCAGCTTTTCTATAAAATTAAGTAAGTACTTTTTTTTTTTTTATAATCGACTGTATTTTATTTGCCATGTATAATTAATGTTTTGCTCTTCTCAAACTGACGGCCTAATCTATTTCGCAGCGTGTTTCTGATGTTGTGCACATTGAGTTCTTTTCAAAGCTGATGTGAAGGAAGAGTGTCGTGCCAGATAAATCCAGCTTTTCTTTAAAATCACTGGTACGTAGTTATCATGTTTTATAATCGACTGTATTTTATTTATCATGTAAAAAATGCATTGACCGTGTAGACATCTTCCTATATTATATGGGTTTGGATTAACGTGGGTTAGAGTAAAAGATGACAGAATCATTTTTGGGTGTACTGTACCTTCACCTCCTAAAGCAGAAAGAACAAATGCAGATTTTATAAACAAAATATATGTTTGTCTGTTTTTTGTTTTGTTTTTTTAAGGTGAGTGACATTACCAAACATCGTAAAACAACGGCTCTTGAGGGATTGCTACTTTTCCTGCTTGAGAAGTCTGCAAGTTTGCTCAAGATATGCCTGGTAAATTACCATTTTCATACCCTATTTCCAAATCCATTTGTAAACTATATATATTTTACATGTATTCAGTTTATTTACACAACAAACAATAATAATAATAATAATAATAGGGGTGTAACGGTACGTGTATTCGTACAGAACGGTTCACCGGGCAAATTCCAAATGGAAGGGCAGGCACGTGCCCAGCAGTGTTGCCAACTTCTTTCAATGGAAAGTAGCTAAAGCCAGTTTGAAAAGTCGCTAAATGTCGCTAAATGACGTCATACGCTAATTAGCATATTCATGACGTCATCACGTTGTATTGCCTTTTACATTGTCTGTCTCTCTGTGCTCACATACTGTATTTTAATGCAGCCAAATTAATAATAACTGTTTTCATTTATATATTTTACTGTTTCTGATGTCAGACAAAAGAATAAAATATGAAATAGTGACTGAAACGCTGCCCTTGTAACTAACGTTACATCTCCCTTTCAAGACAAAATCTGCACAAAAATCCTGATTTATAATTGAGCTGTCTTCTGATTAAATCAAATACACAAAAGACGAGACAATTTCTGTGCTGTGATATCGGCTATATTTGCATGTAAAATTAGAGAAACAACATAATATCTATTTTAACTGAACGCGCTGCTCCTCTCAGCCGCTCGCTGAACAGAGCAGATGCAGAGAAAGAGGTGTGTACGCGCTGACCTCGCGCCGTTGCGGCAGTCCGAGCGATCACAGAGACTCGCTAAGGTTTGTCCAAGAAGTCGCTAGATTTGTCGCTAGTCGCTTTTTTGGAAAAAAAGTCGCTAGGGGGTCTGAAAAGTCGCTAAATCTAGCGACAAAGTCGCTAAGTTGGCAACACTGGTGACGTGCCCTGCTCACCCAAAAGTCCCCACTCCAAGGACTCTACCTTTTGAAGGGAGTAGGACATAGGGATTATCACTTCCATTTGGAATTTGCCCAGTGAACCATTCTGTACGAATACACGTACCGTTGCACCTCTAAATAATAATAGTTATTATTATTATTATTATTATTATATGTAAATTTACACTTCCATTAATACCTACCTCCCATCCATTATTCTCCCAGGATACGAATTCTGTGAACTGCTGCACCAAAGGTGTAAAGATTGGAATTCTGACTGTGGAGGAAGATGATGTTGCCGGTGTTACATCGCAGCCCACTGTTATCAACATGGCCATAATCTTGGAGGAGGCCATTGTGCTTGAGGACATTAAAGATCTTCCATCTGCATTTGCATATTTGTTTGGCCTCTTATATGCACTTAACATGGAATATCCGAAAGAATTGAAGTACACTTTTGAAGTCATCATGGATCTAGGTGGTACCTGCTCAGCTAGAGTGCAGTCATTAAAATCCAAATTTTGCTAAATGGATGAAGCCACTTAAATGACGTTGTTGTGTTGGCTTTTTTTTTATACTTTTATACTTAATGACTACAAAAAACACCTGTTTTCATTCAGTGTGCTAATTACTGCTAAGGTTTTTGTTTATTTGTTTGTTTGATTGTTTCAGCCTTTGCCTTAAAGGGAAAATTCACCCAAAAATGAAAGTTCTTTCATTATTTACTCACTCTCATGTTGTTCCAGACCTGTGATTTTCTTTCTTTTTCTTGAACACAGAAGAATATATTGTGAAGAAAGCTGACAACTAAAGGGTTGACTGTCATAATATTTTAATCCTATGGCAGCCAGTCAGTGACTACCTTCAACTGATCGGTTATCAGCATTCTTCACAATATCATCTTCTGTGATCAAAAGAAGAAAGAAAGTCAGGTTTAGAAAAACTCCAGTTGTAAATTAGAGTAAATGATGAAAAAACTTTCATTTTTGGGTGAACGATCTCTTCAGGCTGGAGTTTCTCCTAGTGTTTTTTTTTTTTCCTGGACAAAGTAATTGTATTTTATTTATGTGTAGACACTCTACTTCCAAAGATCTGGGTCAAGATTCGATTACAGGCATATCAGTGTATGTTCTGACAAGAAAAAAGTATAGTGTACTTATAGCTGCTGAGTAGGGTTTGTAGTGTACTCGGATGCTTTATTTTTTCTTATATATATATATAATGGTAAATTGTTTTTGAGGAACATTTAGGTTGATGTTAAAATATGCAGAATAGGAGTTTTCACATAATTGTTACTTTAAAAATCTACCAAAAATGTTAAGTACATTTGCAAATGTGCCTCATGTCACAGGACAGCTAACATTGTATGGTATAATTAACACCGGTTTTGTGGATTTCTTTAACATTCAATGCATTGAATTCAGTGTATAATGTTAAGAAGTTAAAAGGCAATATTTGATACTGTTATGTCATTGCTGTGCATTGGCAAAAAAAAAATTATTTGACCTATGTTATGGTCTCTTCTTTAATTAGACTATTTAAATAATATATAATAAATCAGTCTAGGCCTATTTGTTCAGTAAACAAAAAATATTTAGTTCTGTAATTCATTAGGTAAACATGACAATTTATGTTGTGTCAACTTGTAACCTTAACGTAATCTTTTGAGTTGGGTGGACTTCAGTCCCTGTTTGTTGAGTTTACTCAAAAAAGCGCTTGCGATAGGTTGCCTTATTATTTTAAGTTTACTCAACTTTTTTTTTTTACAGTGTAGGGCTGCAACAACGAATCGATTAAATCGATAAAAATCTATTACTAAAAGCGTTGGCAACGAATTTCATAATCGATTCGTTGTGTCGCGCGACGCGGAGACCTTTGATTATTAAAAAAAATAATAATAACTTTAGTTGAGCGCGGAGCGGAGTGAACACACTCTCTCGCACACGGATGGTAGCAGAGTTTGGCGCCTCATAAATAAATAAAAAAAAAAAAAAAACGAGCGGAGGTAGAGGAAAGATACATGGCGGAGGCAGAGAAATCCGTGCGACCCAAGTCATCCAAGGTGTGGGAGCAGGGGCGGCGTTTGCGTATGGCAGAGTATGGCAGTTGCCATACCCTAGCCCAGTCAGGTGCTGTGAAAAATTATCCAAACTTGAGTCGCTTATAATTCGTTTTTATTATTTTAAATCAGAGAGTTTTAAAAATAGTAAACCAATGATAAGCATTAAAATAACTTGTCAGTAAAACTTCGTAACGCCATTGGATCATCGAGCTCTCAGCGAGACCTCGTAACTTCACCCCACCTCCGTTCAGATTGACGCGCCGCGCACAGCCTGGAGAAGATGAGATCTCTGCTTTTTCGCAATGCAAGGGTGAATAAATAATTGGTGTTTGAATAGTACAGCGTTTTCTTTACTCAAACACTATGTCAGTAAAGGATAATGTTTTTGTGTGTTTGAAGAGTGGAGAAGAATTAGTTATTTGCTGTCTATATACGTTTTAAATATCCTGTGCATTATGTGCATAAGCGCTTAATTTGAGATTTTGGCCAAGTGTATTAAACAACAAGAAAAACTAAGCGCCCATATAGCTACAATCAAAGTTATATAACCTGTAAAAGTTGATGAAAGCATAATGCACTTGCTGCTTCAGATAACAGTTACAGCCGTTCTAATGACAGACAAAACACTCCATCTCCGTCATTCTCTGGTCAAAAACATTATTAACTCCATTTGAGCTTGATTTTCATATAATGTTAAGTGCAAGTGTCTGATACAATACCAACGCTAACGACGCAGTGTTGTTAAATTATTTAATTTTTGCACTCCCCAAAAAGTCTATATATTTGGCAGATGTAAAGCATACATGTGTATGTTTTTTGTGTTAGTCCATTTTTATTTTATTTTATTATTATTATAACAGCTCAGGGATGTTCAAGGAGCAACATGTTTGTGCACTTTCTAAAGATTTTAGTTCTGTTTTTGAATAAAGGGTTGGAAATGAATGCTTTTCTTTTCTTTTTTCTTTTAAATCCGATTAATCGATTAATCGAAAAAATAATCGACAGATTAATCGATTATTAAAATAATCGTTAGTTGCAGCCCTACATGTAACAACAACAAAACATGAACAATATGTTACAAAAAAGCTGATTCAAATCATGCCTTACAGTGTAACTAAAACCAAACATTTGCTTAATATTTGCCATCAGAATGAGAGTCCAAACAGCGGATAAAAACATCACGCTAATGCATTGCATAAATAATCCACACCATTCCAGTCCATCAAGTAACATCTTGTGAAGCTGCGTGTTTAAGTAACAAGTCCATCGTTAAGACGTTTTTAACATCAAAATGTTACTTCTGGCGCGAGTCCTCTATTCACAATATTGCTTTCTCCAGTGAAAGAAGGAGAGAAATATGACCAGAACAAGCACCATTCACAAAGAAAACAGTTCAAAAATGTGATGTTTTTATTAGCTGTTTGGACTCTCATTCTGACGGCACCCATTCACTGCAGAGGATCCATTGGTGAGCAAGTGATGTAATGCTGCATTTCTCCAAATCTGTTCTGATGAAGAAACAAACACAGCTACATCTTGGATGGCCTGAGGGTGAGAACATTTTCATTTCTGGATAAACTATTCCTTTAACAACACAAGTTCAGTTCAGTCATGTTCATACAGAAATGCATTTTGTTTCCTGCTATAAATGTTTCCGCAATTAATTTTTGTCACGTGGAGTGATGAAAACAGCAGAAGTACTTGAACAAGAATGACTCAGAGAAATAAACAAAACATTTGGAGAATACAAAATCAAATGAGTTATGTACACTCAAAAAATTACTCTTTGAATGAACATAAAAAAATCATGGAAAGGATTTCCACATGATTAACTTGCTTTATTTCAGCATTATGCAATTCTGTTATTCCAATTTAATGTACTTACGTTGGGTCAACTTAATTTATTAAGGTTGATTCAACTTATTTACTATGGTTGGGCACAGCTTAATTTAATAGTGTCAGCCCAACTAATCAGCAATGTTTTGGACCAACTAATTTATTTAAGTTAGCCTAACAAAAGTGCTTAATGCTGAAAGAAAGCCATTTAATCACATGGAAATCCTTTCCATGATTTAATTACATTACTTCAAAGAATAGCTTTTGAGTTGAATAAATTAAAACCTTTTTAACAAACTCTAATGGTGGAAACAACACACAACAAATGAGAAAAGGTGCAATCAAATTGTATTTCCAAAATTATAATGCACATTGTTTTACACAATTGAGTTGCTTGTTGATAACACAAGGAAATATATCTCAAGTTTGTTATGAGAATACAGGGAAATGGGCCCTCTCACTCGCATCCCACTTAATCTACTCTTAACATTTGCACTTTGTACATCTTGCACCTGTGGTTTTATGTGATGGTGAACTCACACAGAAGTTAATAAAAAATATTTACCAAACTTAGAACATTTTTTGCATAAATATATATTTACATTTTTTACATTGAAACGTAGGGACATTTTTTTAAACAAGTTTCAACAATGTCTACAGTATGGTTGGCATCAAGGGTAAAAACAAGACAAATGGAGATCTTACAATAAAGTTTAAAAAATTAAACATAGGTTAGTCTTAAAGGGATAGGCGAACTATCCCTTTAATTTTTTATGAGAAACTGAAAAAATAATTCAGCATACAGCTTTCCTTAAGTGCCAATAGACTGGACCTTGCATCAGAGAGAACATTTTTTTAATAAAAACAGAGCACAAAAAACCCCCAGATGAACTGAACACTGATATACTGGAAAATGGGGCCCTGTCTTTATACTCACATTCCCCTTCAAGATTTGCACTTACACCTGTAGTTTAATGTGCTGGAGTACCGAAACAACAAAACAGAAGGTACAAGTTTTCTGGTGTAGCTTTTGCTATGGCGATGTTTCTTAACGGGAAAGCAGTGTTTTGAGAACTTGTCCTTTGTTGGATAGTTTGTTTCCATCCAATTCCATAATGATCTTCTGCAGAACCTCAAAAGTGTACTTGAGCTCCTGGGGGTAGCTCAGGTTTAGCGCGTAGACAAGCCCCAGCAACATCACCACAGCAAAAGCTACATTGCCCAACTCACTCATCACTTCCACCTCCTCCAGGACAATACCAACATCCGCGGGGTCATCGCCAGGCTCTGCACCTTCTTGTCGAATGACAAAGATTCCAAATACTGTCTCCGCTATGGCCATTTGAGTGCTTTCATCGACATCCTGTGACAAAAAACAAAATGAACAAGGACAAAGATTTTTTTACTGATGTGCATTACATGCATATTTATAGCACACAATCTTTACAGTATTACTGTAAAACAGCTATCACTAACTTGATCCATATTCATAATATAATAATGCAAATGTAATCAAATAACCAATTGACATTAAAATTGTTTAGCTGAGTCGGTGAAATACTTCAACTAAGCCATACCAAGGGCCCTGTCTGTTGTAATCATGAGTTCAGTGTTAGTTATTCCATTCGAATAAAGGTATATTGTCTTATTAAAGGGGGAAAAAAAGTATGGGGGGTGTGTGTGTGTGTTACTGTCTGAGAGAAAGACAAGGAGAGAGGCTCCCAAACCGCCCGGTTATTTCCAAAAGATCAGTAATAAGTTACTTTACCGCAAACAGACATTTGATACACTGTTTTTGTTCATGTATAGAAGAATTACATGATGAAAAAAACAGGCCAAATAATTTTATGTGGTAGTGAGTTTTTATTTAAAGGATAATTCTGGTATTTAGCACTTTGAGTCTCTTTTCTGGTTTATGGATGAACTAGAGTAGTGGACACAGAAATGTTGACGATGGGTCCTGTCTCGACTTTTTGACTCGTTTAGATTCGCCTTTGACCGCTTCAGAGTGGCTGGCTACCGGCATTCACAAACATGTCCTTAAAACAACCTTAACATTCGTTTTAAAACTGTGCAACTCACTGAGTGGTTAGTGGTGTTCGTTGATGATTAAAACAAATATATCGGCGCAATGTATGATTTCAATCCGTGTTATTTGCTATAGTGGAACTATTTTTTCAGATACCTCACAACCGCGTATAAACTTCCGCTCGATATTTGAGTCTGAAGCGCAGTAATATCAACGAGCAACGAGTCCTCCAACAGAAATCAATGGGATTTTACAAAATGCCAAATAAGACACGACAGAAACTGTATTTCGCTACGCTACTTGTTTTTAATCATCAACGAACACCACTAACCACTCAGTGAGTTGCACAGTTTTAAAAACGAATGTTAAAGGTTGTTTTAAGGACATGTTTGTGAATGCCGGTAGCCAGCCACTCTGAAGCGGTCAAAGGCGAATCTAAACGAGTCAAAAAGTCGAGACAGGACCCATCGTCAACATTTCTGTGTCCACTACTCTAGTTCATCCATAAACCAGAAAAGAGACTCAAAGTGCTAAATACCGGAATTATCCTTTAACTGCGAGCCAACTATCGTCACGTATGTTAGCATGAATGTGCCAGCATGACATTAACGGCCTGAGTACAAAAATAACAAACAAGCATGACCAAATATTGCTGAAAATGATGGACAGTCTGCTGATGACTTTATACACATCGTTTTGTAGATGGATGAAAACAGATTTTATCTTACCTTTTCCAAATGAACTCCAGGCACGCCAGGCAAGTTCTTCATGTGATAATCTCGTTATTTTCCGAAGCACGCGGTTTGTCATCTCCCGTGATCTCGCTAATCCATTTTCGGTGCAAGATCAGTCTGACTATATTGAATCACGTTATCTCAACATGACTGAATTTAACAAATGTTAATTTGTTGAATTTCATGCTTATCCTACATTATTTTATCACGTTCACCTTTGAAACATGAAATAATTTTGTTAAAATTACACGTTACGCTTGTTTTAATGTAATAACCAGCTAATTTCCTTTTTTTGAGTGTACCTGAAGTAAAGCAACTTTGTGAAACCTCTCATGAACAGAGTTTAATAATCACAAAGGCTCAGAGGAAGCACACATTTCAGATATCAACTTCCCTAAAGTCCCATTACAACAGGTTATTGGAATGCGTACAGTATACTGCGGATTCTCATTCAATAACATGCAAATGAATGTTTTAGCTCCCTTTGGGGTGAACATTGCGTAAATAAAACATTAACATTTGTAATATGTGGTTTGAGGAACAGGCAGGAGCAACAACACAATTATTGCTCATCAAACACAACAGTACTTTCAACTTAGTAACTTGTAACATTACACTGTGTAAAGAAAGCCGATCCACAGTATGCTTGCTGCAAACTGTGCACTGTATACTCTGCATGTATTTGTGGAGCATCGACAGATCCAGACTGTAAATCGGGTAGTATAGTATATTTCAGCATTAACGTACATTAACACTGTTATGATAAAGGTAACCACACTGGCCAAAGAAAGTTGGTGCTGTGGTCCAAAAATGTTGAATTAAAGCAAAGATGCACGTCATGTGTTTTTGTTGTGAAGATGACAAAGACTTTCCAGAAGACCTGACACGAGTCATGTCTTGCTAAATGACATCAACAAAGCACATGCTAAGGAGACAGTGGGTAAACGAGTTCCATAAATTTACATTTCTTAAATGTAATGCAACATTTATTTTTATGTTGAAATGATTATTTCAATATCCCAGTGCCCATGCACATAATATTGCATTATTCATGCTGTCTCCATAATTGCCATTTACTTCCTCGCTCAAAACAAACATATCAGCATTAATCCAAGTCTCTCATGAGTTCAGTCGTGATGAAGAATTAATGGGGAAGAACTTAAGATGACATAACAAAGACAACATACAATCAACCTCAAGTAAATACATTCAAACGAGTCATTTGTTGTTTGCTGAATACCAAAATGAATAATTTGTTAAACTGATATTGCATAGACAATATCATTATATTAAATAGAATAACACTCATTGAGAATTAAGATTCATTTCAATATCATCTGATCACACATTGATCTTTGTTGGAATTACACCAGGGTCTTTGAGAAATCAACTGTTAGTCAAACTGCAGACACAGCAAACAGAAGCAACACGTGCATGCTGTAAATTACTTTTAACCTACTTTTAGGTTAAGAGATGTACATTGTAGTCTGTAAATACGGTTTATTTGAAGTTTGGTAGCAATTAAAATAGATATTGAACTCATTAGTCAAAACACAGATAATTTATGGTTTTAAATATTGCTGAAAGAGGAACAGTGCTGATGCTCATTATTAATTCTGTGATCTTTTTTGTAAGAGTCGATGTAACACAGCACTATGTTAACCTGTTGAGCATTGAGCATTTTTATCGCACTAATAAATGCATTTCATGTTGACATGAAGTGCCTTCAAAGCATTGTATTTCAGAATTTTTTCTGACTTGAAACATTTTGGTAAACGTGAAAGATTCAACTTTCAGAGCTCAAAACATGCTTATTTTAGATTAACATTATGAGTGTAATTCTGGGGAAAAAACTACACGACAGTCAAAAGGTTGAGTAATAATAAAGATTTTTTTTGTTTGTTTTTGAATGAAGTCTCTTTTGCTCACTAAGGCTGCATTTATTTGATTAAAAATACTGTAAAAACAGTAATAGTGTGAAATATGATTACAATTTTAAAATGTAATTTATTCGTGCTGAATTACTCCAGGCTTCAGTGTCACATGATCCTTCAGAAATCATTCTAATGTGCTGATTTGCTGCTCAAGAAACTGAATTGAAAACCTTTGTAACATGGTACATTCAAACGTTTTGTGTAATATTAAAAAAAGAAGAAACTAATACTTTGATTCAACTTTCATTAAATTTTACAAAATATTTTTATTTCAAATAAATGCTGTTCATTGAACTTTGTTCATCGACGAATCATGAAAGACAATGCATCACAATTCCAACAAAAATATGAAGCAGCACAACTGTTTTCATCATTGATAATGTTTAGAAATGTTTCTTAAGCATCAGATCAGCGTATTAGGATGATTTCTGAAGGATCACGTGACACTGAAGACTGGAGTAATGATGCTGAAAATTCAGCTGCGCCTCACAGGAATAAATTACATTTTAAAATATATCACAAATTGAAAACGGCTATTTTAACCGTTTCACAATATTAAAGCTTTAATTGTATTTTAATCAACTTTTGAAAAAGAGCTTGACTAAGGATGGTGGGATGATTGCTTATTGGCCTTTACATTTGCGTGGTAAGGGTAAAGACAGCTCCAGCAGTCTGGGGGACGCAGTGGCGGCCCGAGCGGCAGGACTGACACGGTAGGGGTCGTACCCCTCAAACAGGGCCTGACGGGTCTTGGGTCGGGCCAGTATCTGCAGTCTCTCGCTGACTACGGCCTTCAGAACATTATCTGGAACCGGCCAAGAAACAGGCCTCGCGAGAGAGTGTTGTGCATGAACCTGCTTAGGAGCTGAGAGTGGAAAATAATGATGGAAAAGAGAAAACGAATTACCATTCAAACCCAACTGAACCCATGTCAGGGTTACTTTCTGAGCAGTTGTGGACTGTATATGCAGCAGATGATCATTTACAGTATAAAAAGGGCAGTGATATGCACTCACAGGCCAGCTGTAGTATGCGTGAGGAGGGTGTGATGGGAACACTGATCGCATGGGCGCTTGAATCAACACTGCAGTACATCAATAGCGTCTTCGCCCGCTTTGGTTGCGCCAGCTGATCTATTCTTGCACTCGGCTTGGCAGTTTTAACCGCAACACTTAACTGTAAGATCACAAGAACCCAGATGTGCCATGTGTCTCACAATTAACAATTGAAAAACACATGATGTGCTCGAGGGCCATGCAAATAACAGTCTGATGCAACATTTTAAACCTGTGATGCAAAGCGGCAAACCCAGTAATAAAATGAAACTAGGTGAACAATGATAAAGCAAGAAATGACCAGGCCTGCTCGTGGAGATCTAACATTTTGAGTTTAGCTTCACTGTTTGTATCTTAATATATACTATAAGTTTATGTTAATATTTTTAAATACATATAAGTTGTATATGTTCTGTTTTCACTTTAATTAAGGTTAATTAAAGTATCTGTTATTTTGCTGTGTGTTTTTGTCATTTTTATAAATTTTTTAATATACATACTTTTTAAGTTAATTTAATAGTTTTCGTTTATTTAGTTTTGGTTATTTTCATATCTTTCAAATCATAACTTTCATAGCACAGATATCATATCAATGACCATTTGCACTGGCATGGGTTAGTATCCTGCTACATTGAACTGCGAAAAAAGAAACCAGAAAATGAATGTAATTTTTTTCTTCTGTCTATATTTCATATTGAAACAGGAAGGTGTGGTGAGACACATTGAAGGGATTGTCCCCATTTTAAAATAGCTAATAACCTTTAGTTTAACTCACACCTAATTTGCTACTTAGGGAACATTAGCCCAAAAAATAACACTGCAAACTTTGAAAACGCACTGGAAAAAGTGTAGTAAAGTGCTACTTTGCATGAGACCACTAGTGCAATTGAACAAATTCCATTTATTACATTAAGTTTTCTAGTTACTACAGATCTCAAAATTATTCAAAAATGATTTGAATGCCTCATGTCATAGGATATCCTTTGTTCTTACTTCAAACTTATGTAGTGGTGTAAAAAAGTCTTTGCGTGTCGTCAGATTGTGGGTTGTGGTAGTATTTAGGCACTAATTGTACACTGTAAAAAGTGATAAGTTGCCTTAAAATTTTTAAGTAAATGATAATTAAAAAAATAAGTTAATTGAATTGTCAAGTTCACTTAACTTTTTTTTTTTTAATTATTATGTACTTAATAATTTTAAGGCAACGGGTTTCCTCAATTTTTTTTAAGTTAAGTCAACTTTCAATTTTTACAATGTAAGAGGTATTGGTGGGAGTCTTCATTGTGTTTGGTGTTCAAGGTTCCAATGACGTAATCGTAAGGTGTAAAAAGCCCTCAAATGTCACTGAACTGGGAAAGTTCTGCTAAGAGGAGAGTGGAACTTCCTCCACAGAGGTGAGAAACACTCATGCGTAACTACAGGAAGTGTTTGGGTGCAGTTAATCACTCTTCCACACTTCTTGATCAGAGACAAGATGACGCAAACTGAAGCTGCATATGTTCTGAATCCTTGCAGAACTGCCTCAACTCTCGATATTTGTAGGCTTTTAAACACTTGAAGACTGCACAATTTAAAAAACTGTCGCATTCACCAGACTTTAAATACTACCACATACCAAAGATTAATCTGACAAAATGTGCACAAGCTCAGAAATTAAGATGAAAAGAATTCATTACAATTCTGTTTTGGTTTCTGGGTCCCTATAAATTCTGCTGTATCATATTTGATACACACATTTCTAAGGCCTCTAAATGATCAACATGATCAAAATCTTTGCTAAAAAAAAATCTGTCACACAATCTACAAAACAACCTTCTGTTATCTGATTGAGCTTATTTTTTTAGCAAGTAAAATGCATTTTATAATTGTAAAAGCATTCAGGTCATGGTTCACGTGTCATTTTTATAAAATAGACATAAAAATAAAAAGTCTACATCATATTTCAAGATGAACATGTAGGCCTACTGAACTTAAGCAACTTACATTTACATCTATTTCATGTTAAAATGTGAGTATCAGATATAGTACTAAGGCTTTTGTGTATTCGTTCTTCTCTCAATCATCATTGCATTTTGCAACTCCAGAGCTTGGACCATAAAGTTAAGCATTCACATATGATCTTACTAAGACATATTATTTGGAGATATAGAGTGACAGCTGATATTTATATACATTTTATGTCAGTAGTCTGTTATACTGTTATTCAGATCTCACTGATTTACAAGTTATTAGAATTTCATCTAAATATCTGCAACTGCATCAAGCGGCATATTTGTGCTCAGTTTGAGCCTCTGAATAAAATTGAGGTGTTTTATTCCTCCTCGAGTCTGAGCTCCATTTTCTCACTATATCATTGTGTATGAGCAATAAAATCCTCATGTATTAAATACGGCATGTGTATTTGACAAAAAAACATATGCATTTTTAAAATAGGTATATTTTGTCTGAAAGTTCAATATACTGTTTCATTTAAATAAATCAATCAATCAGTTTTCTGACTATTTTTTTAGTCAGGCTTTACAAGGTTAAAGAACCAGCGAAGAGCTTTTATTAGGAATTGCAAGACGGAACACAAATTCATTTCGGCAATGCAAAAGGTCATTGTAAGATGCAGTGCATTTACTTACAGTGGTCAGCAGAGGGCGTTCAGGCTGCCATCCATCAGCTGGAATACGAGGCAGTGCCAGTGAACACACTCTTTCAGAAGGACATGCTTTTAGCGCTGCTGCACTAACCATCCACTCCGGTGACCTTCTTTAAGGACAGACATATGAGCTATGTTCAGAACAGCACACCGCCATCATGCTATTTCTGCAGGATTCTCTGTATGCAAAAAATCCCTTGTGACCTACTGCATTTGCCAAATGTGTAATGTAGGATGAGAGCACACTATTCAGAATGCAAGGCAATGCACTTAACTGTGGAAAAAATGTTTTGCATTATGTTTTCTAGAAGCTGAAAAAAAAAATGCTTCTGTCATGGACTGTGATTCTGATTTATTCGCTTTCAGCTTCTTTCTTTACTTCAAATCAACTAGATGATACCTGAGAGAGCCAGATTCATATTTTCATATTAACTAATTACAGATGCCATCCTCAGTGAAGAACCCAGCCAATTAAAGCCCAACGATGAGCTTTGAGACTGAGTTTAGGGTTTGAATGGAACCACGAGGACAGTGAGTACAGTCGGACTGGGAGAGCCGTTATTGCATGAAGACATCGGTTGTGCTGCTGCGTGATTCTCTAAATTGATGCTGAACTTATGAGATGTGCATCATGAGACACTGTGGAAGTGAAATTACTGTTTGTGTCTTTTAACGAAGATAAAATGGAATGAATAAGAGTTTAACTCTCATTGCCTACTGCATATTCACATTAATGAGGTGTGTAAACTGGCTATAAATACTCAATATACATGTACAGTCCAGTGTAGAGCGCATATTCACTTTTCATGGGAACAGATTTGGAGATATTTAGCATTACATCACTTGCTCACCAAGTGGATCCTCTGCAGTGAATGGGTGCCATCAGAATGAGAGTCCAAACAGCTGATAAAAACATCACAATAATCCACAAATAATCCACACCCCTCCAGTCCATCAATTAACATCTTGTGAAATGAAAATCTGCATGTTTGTAAGACACTAATTCATCATTAAGGTGTTTTAACTTCACTTCGTCAAAGTACAAAAAAAACAAATACAATACAAAATAATGTATAACAACGCTTCCTCCGGTGAAGAAGTCCATCGTCTGTTGTCCTCTCACATCAAAATCCACCAACATATTTCTTTAAAACTGATTTCAGTTGTAAACGGTGTTTGATCGGTGCATATTTTTCTCCTGATTCAGACGAGATGACTTTTTCACTGAAGAAATAAATATTATGGATTTGTTTCTTACAAACATGCAGATTTTCACTTTGCAAGATATTATTAATGGATTGGAGTGGTGTGGATTATTGTGATGTTTTTATCAGCTTGAAAAAATGGTTAGCTTTAGTAGCTATTCACCATATAATTATTTGCCGGTTCAGGGTACTGATCCACCAAAGACTGTCCGATTAGAGACAAAGCAAAGATGCACTCGTCTTATGAGAATAACCCATTTATTGTCATCACTCAACAGACTGTAGTCGAGGCTGTGATGTTATGTAGTTGTGGTTTTCTACAAAATAAAGCAGTGACATAAACATGAATATACAGAATATACATGATAATAGTCAAATTATAACAAACTGGCAATAACACAACACAATAAGTTACGCTTAGTAATTAAACATGAACATTATCAGCAAAGATAGATAGCAATACAAGGCAGACTGTAATTTCTATCTTATAAGCAGCGCACAGCTGTAACTTGCTACCTTATTAGAGTCACGCTGCTCGTACAGCGCCACTTTGTCTGAGTGACGACAGCGCATGCGCGTAGAAGGTTGTTACAACACTTTTCCCGTTATATATAAAGAATACGATGAACTTGCTTCAAACGGGAACATAACTTGTACTAATAACAACAAATTTAACTCTAACACTCACAAGATGGAAGATATGTATAGACATAAGCAACAGGGTTATACGCATACTTAATATGAATGCACGCATACGCACGTAGATATCGTTACCTCACAGGCGTAATAACGTGTTTACAAAGGCAAATTAGTCTCACATCAACTACATCATTAACAATCCAAACTTACTTTTGCATTCACGCACAACACTTTGTCCAAAAGGTGATCTTTAAACAGTCCGTAAACTATGATGTCGCAGAAACTTAAACGTCCGTCTCCGCATGCCGCTGCACTCAACTACAGTCTCTGCAAGGGCGGGGGAGATCACGTGGTCACGGTTTCTGAACACTGATTGGCTCAGGTGAAGTGGTCTGTGTGTGCGTGTCACTCAACATGCAGGAGGGAGAGATTTAAAAGAGAGATATTAGAATAGTAGAAACTTATAGCCTTTTTTACAGCCGCCCCCAGATTTCCATAAGGAAATATGTACATGTACTAAAGGCTTCTATTCTACTGTGGGATTTACAATTACTTTAATCAGGAATGGCAGGTAATTGTATGAGGCGTACAACTGGTCGGGTGTAAGCCTTGTTTCCCACCTGAACCTTGGCTGTCCTCACTTTAGTGTCAGCTCCAGGGTATACTTCTGACACCTTTCCCACGGGCCAGAGAGCTCTGGGCAGTTATGGTCAATGATCAGCACCGTGGTGCCAACCTGGATGTCTGGAGTGTCCCTTTGCCATTTTTGACGACTTTGAAGACCCGGGAGGTAGAATTTGAGGTAATGTCTCCAAAATTGGTCCGCAAGGATTTGGCTATGGCGCCATCGACGCCGACTGACCATCTCAGACTGAGGGTATACTGTCAGGGGAGTGAAGCATCTGGCCGCCCATTAGGAAACAATTTGGAGTAATGGGGTCAGGATCGGAAGCATCGGATGACGATATCCCAATGGTTTGGAGTTCAAAATTCCTTCAATCTCCACCAGTACAGTTTGCAGGACCTCAAAGGTCACAGATTGAGTTCCTAGAGTAACCATCAGTGCATTTTTCAAAGAACGAATTTCTCGCTCCCAACAGCCTCAAGTGTGGTGAGTTAGGGGATTGAAATGGAATTCAATCTGCTGTTTTGCTAATTGTCTCTGCAGATCTGGGGCAAGAGCTGTAAAGGCTTCTCTTAGCTCTCTTTCACCCCTCTGAAATTTGTGCCTTGGTCTGACAAGAGTTCATGGGGTTTTCCTCGTCTAGCCATGAACCGCCTGAGTGCCATAAGGAAGGAATCGGTTTCAGACTATGGAGAATGTCGATATATACTGCTCTGGTGGTGAGGCATTTGAAGATTATTCCCATTTCTTCTCACTGCGCCGACCGTTCTGACAGCATAGGGACCAAAGCAGTCACGCCAGTGGAGTAAAGGTGGGCTTGAAAAGACGCAGCCTGGCGGGGAGGTCCGCCATTTTAGGTACCTCTGGTTTTTCTCCATTTCTGACACTGGACACACTCGCTGCAAACTCTTGATGGCCTCTCTTCCACGCAGGATCCAGTATTTACGGCGGAGTTCAGCGAACACCCTCTCAGGGCCTGGATGACAAAGTTTAGAATCATAGGTTTGGATGATAAGTTTTGTGATGGGGTGCTTTGGATCCAGTACAATAGGGTGCATGTTGTCGGTCTCCAGGTAAGTGCTATGTCGTAAACGTCCGCCGACTCGGATTAATTTGGATTCTCCATCGAGTTCCGGGGCCAGTGCTCTTAGTCGGCTGTTGCACGAAAGTGGTTTACCAGCCTTCAATTGTTCCAAGTCTGATGGGAAGCATTCCCGCTGTGCTTGCTGCAAAACATTAATCTCAGCACTTCTGTAGTCGCTGGCTGTGGGCTTACCATCGGCCGCCCCTTGAAGAGCCGTGGACTCGATTAGCTCCTCGAGAGTCTTAAACTGACTGAAATCAGAAAAAGTGAAGCAGACAAGAGTACAGGTACCAACTTTACGAAGTTCTTTATCATTTGGTTCCTCTGGAATGGGGCATTCAGGCCATAGATTGGGTGGCTCTCTCAGGAAGAGGGGTCCTTGGCACCAGCGGCTTTCCGGGCCAAGCTCACAGAGACTCTTTCCCCTAGTAATGTGATCTGCTGGATTACTTGCGGAGGGTACATATCGCCAGCTGTGTTTATCTGTGAGATCCTGGATCTCTGCGACCCGAGTCCCCACAAACACTTTAAATCGACATGAGTCAGATTGTAACCATGTGAGGACGGTGGTTGAGTCAGTCCACAAGATTGTCTGACGTATGGGCAGATTCAACTCAGTTTGGAGTACTTTGGCAAGTTGAGCTCCAGTCAGTGCAGCGCATAGTTCCAGTCGGGGAACAGATTGTTGTTTTTTTGGTGCTACACGAGATCTGGCGGTTAGGAAAGCCATCTCCGTTTGCCCATGTTGGTCCTCCGTTCGAAGATATGCCACAGAGCCATACGCACGTTCGGAGGCATCACAGAAAACGTGTATGTCTCTTAGACTCGTTGCGGTGTCTTTGATGGGGCTACAGTAACACCGAGGAAGAACAATATTTTGTAGGGCTGGTAGCTCCTCCTCCCACTCAGTCCAGGTTTGTAACAGATCTGCTGGCAAGTGTGGATCATCCCAATCCCGTTTTTTATCCCACAGGCGTTGTACAAGAATCTTGGCACGGGTGGTATAAGGGATGAGATAGCCCAACGGGTCGTACTGGCTAGCCAGTACTCTATATATGTTGCGCATGGTGGTTTCACAACTGTTCTTGGCACGGTATTTGTAGGAGATTGTGTCAGACTGATGGTTCCAGAGGAGCCCCAATGTCGATTCCTGGACGTCTGTTCGGCCTTGTGAAATCCAGAGCTCTGCACTGTCTGATATGGAATTGTGGGACAGGTGACTAATCGTTGATGGGGCATTGCTCGACCACTGCCTCAACTCAAACCCGCCATCTGCCAGCAGGTTCCTGATTCTGTCAACGAAGGATTTTGCTTCTTCTACTGAAGTGAAACTTTGTAGGCAGTTGTCTACATAAAAGGACTTCAGCACAGAATTGTAGACATCATCTCCAGGCTGGCTATGGTCAAGGACGTGTTTCTGGAGTGCAAATACGGCGCAGCAGGGGCTGCAAGTGGTGCCGAAAGGGAGGACCTGCCACTCGTACACGCTGGGTAGGTCCTGTACATTTAGATCTCTCCAGAGGAAGCGCAGAAGTGATTTGTCCTCTGGGAGCAGTCTAACTTGGTGGAACATCCCCTTGATGTCGCTGCTGACCGCCACTGAATGTTCCCTAAATCTGAGTAGCACCGCATAGTAGGGATGGCCCCAACGCTGGTCCTGGGAGCAGAAGCTCATTCAGGTTTTGTCCATGATATTGGAACGAGCAGTTGAAAACTATCCTGTTTTTCCCGTTGTGATGCACCATGTGATGAGGGATGTACCAGGAGCAGGATGAGTCTGTCACAGCATTTAGTGGCAACTTGTTAACATAACCTGCTTGTTCCAGTTTTGCAATCTCTGTGGTATAAGCGGCTGCTTGTTGCGGATTTTTGACCAGTCTCCTTTCAGTGGCCCTCAGCTGCGATAAGACGGCCTCTTTAGGTGCTTTGAGTTCGGGCATGTTCTTGACACGCAAGAGAGGGGTTGCATATCGCCTGACACCATCCACCTCAACCCTTATGGTCTTCCTTTCCAGAAGTTCTACCGCCTCTTGGTCATGTTTGGATCTGATGCACATCTTTCGTTGCACCAGGAAGTACATCCACCTGCCATAATTTCTCTACTTGCTTGTAGAGATCAGATTCCGGGAATGAGACTGAGGTGAAGAGACAGTGTTGTTCGGTCATGTCCTTCCATAAGTGTTGGACCGGACCCTGTAATGTCCAGCCAAGACGAGTGTTTACGGCAGCTGGTCCACCTGGAGGCCCCAACCTGATTGGCTCCACAGGAGTGATCAGATGGGGATTATCTGATCCAATGAGCAACACAGGAGAGACCGCTTCAAAGTCTTGCAGTGGGAGCCCTTTGAGGTGCTGATATCTCTCTCAGATTCTTCACTGGGTGTGAATGTTCTGCTAAGCTTAGCTGTTGAGCAGTGAAGGCACCTTTGATATGATACCTTTTAGTCGGCTGAGCAATTGGCGAGATCACAAATGAGACTGCTGCTCCTCTGAGAACTTGTAACTCCTGCCTGATTGTTCGGAGTGGGAGGTCTTCAGGCTGACCTTTGAGGCCCAACTGCTGAGCTGCACTGTGGAGGAGGATAGTTCTCTCTGATCCATCATCCTGGATTGCGTATGCATTCATCCTCCTCTTTCCATTTCTGAGAATCACTTTACTGATCTTAAGCAGAACCTTCCTGCTGGTAGGTGGTTTATGAATCAGAAGAATCTCATTCATAGTGTTGAACAGACAGCTGTTGGAATCAGCAGTTTCATCTTGGACGAGCTTTGGATTCTCTGTTTTCCCAGCACTGATGTCATGCAGAGCCATAAGGTGTCGGCTACTGCACTGTCTGCAACGCATCTTCAGGTTACATTCTGCTGACTTATGGGTTCTGCCACAACGCCAGCATCTATTGTTGTCTTTGACCCAGCTTCGTTTTGCTCTTTAGTAAGCTGTTTGAAGTTGCTGCAGTTGTTGAGGGAGTGCTTACTGTTGTCACAGTACGGGCAGTACGGTCTCATAGAACTCCTTGAAGGTGGAGCAGGTGGTGTAGACTCAGGAATCGCCTTCTCAGTACCCAGGAAGATTGTGGTGCCTTCGTGGCTGACTTAGAGTCTCTGATAGTCTCTCTTGTTCGTGTCGAGGGCCCTCTGCGCTGATTGCTTACAAACCTGGTAGTGTCCTCTTGAACTTCAATTTCGAACTCCAGCCATTCTGCAAAATTCAGAAGAGTAGGGATAGGCACATAATGTGGATGCGCAAATCTCGAAACCCTGATCTTAGGTCGTGGGAAGCTTCCCAAGCAGCCGAGACACATGAGAACCACACTGTAACTCGAAAGTGCCCTTCCTGCCTAATTGCTCCAGCATGCCAACCAGTGAACGGACTTTAAGAGCGAAAAGACGAAATGCCTTCTGGTCTCCACTAGCTATACAGGGGCCATCCATTAACTCTGCAATCCGCTGGAGAGCCAGTTGATGTGGCTGGCCATACTGTTGGTCTAAAGCAGCCATTGTCCTTGTGTAAGGATGTTGGGAATGGCAGTATGAGTCAGCGATTAGTAAAGCCTCCTCTAACTTCAGATGGTCCATCAGTATCTGAAATTTGAACCTTTCTGTCGCATTAGCTGGGAGGACATTCTCCAGAGCAATTTTTAGCCGAGAACTCTCTTGGGTTGGGATGTATGAAGTCAGGGACCGTGGGAGTTGGACCTCGATACATCAGTTCTTGATCAGGTGGAGGAGATGGAGTGAGTGACCGTGGTTGTGGATGCCTGGCAGGGTCTTGAGAGTCCCTGTATGGAGAACTGGAAGAGTCCTGTTTCTGGGAATAGTACACGTCTGATCTCTGACCCTTTTGTGGCATATAATGATAGGAGGAGGTCTGTTTGGTAAGAGGAGCGGATGCTGGAGTTGGACTATGTGATGGACTTCGAAACTTGTCCTCAGTCTGAGGCTCCGTTTGTATTCTGTGGCGTTGAGCTGGTACAGGTTTGAAGCTCATTTCAACAGGACGTACCAGTGACTGGACGCGTGGTGCAGGTATAGGACGACTGGAGCTATGTTGCCTCGGAGGGGCAACAGGTGAAGGGGGCTGACTTCTAGGACGTTGCTGATCCATCTGAATTTGTAGCTGCTTCATCTGTTGCTTGAGCTGAGAAAGCTCCTCTGCATATTTGTCATTTACGTTCTGGAATGAGTCTCTTTCCTGCTGTATCATCTGCAAGGCAATGCGGAGATCCTCATTTTCTCTCCTTATGATGTCTGATGCAGATTCATACTCTTCGTCGGACCACTGTAGCGGACTGTCAGCTTCATCACCTGGTAGCAGTGGAGTAAAGCCAGTTGCGCCTTCCTCTGCTTGATCGCCTTCAGCCAGTCTGGTCGAATGGATGAGTGGTGACATGGGTTGGGTAACAGGCTTAGTGGTGAATCCAGTGAGATCGTACTCCTCATAACGTACGGGAAGGACCGTCTTCCTTCTGACGCGCACAGTTGACTCCTCCTCTGCCTGCTGAGACATCTTCTATTTCTTTGGCAAGTCCAGAATCCGGCTCGAAGGACCATGAAAAAATGGTTAGCTTTAGTAGCTATTCACCATATAATTATTTGCCGGTTCAGGGTACTGATCCACCAAAGACTGTCCGATTAGAGACAAAGCAAAGATGCACTCGTCTTATGAGAATAACCCATTTATTGTCATCACTCAACAGACTGTAGTCGAGGCTGTGATGTTATGTAGTTGTGGTTTTCTACAAAATAAAGCAGTGACATAAACATGAATATACAGAATATACATGATAATAGTCAAATTATAACAAACTGGCAATAACACAACACAATAAGTTACGCTTAGTAATTAAACATGAACATTATTGGCAAAGATAGGTAGCAATACAAGGCAGACTGTAATTTCTATCTTATAAGCAGCGCACAGCTGTAACTTGATACCTTATTAGAGTCACGCTGCTCGTACAGCGCCACTTTGTCTGAGTGACGACAGTGCATGCGCGTAGAAGGTTGTTACAACACTTTTCCCGTTATATATATAAAGAATACGATGAACTTGCTTCAAACGGGAACATAACTTGTACTAATAACAACAAATTTAACTCTAACACTCACAAGATGGAAGATATGTATAGACATAAGCAACAGGGTTATACGCATACTTAATATGAATGCACGCATACGCACGTAGATATCGTTACCTCACAGGCGTAATAACGTGTTTACAAAGGCAAATTAGTCTCACATCAACTACATCATTAACAATCCAAACTTACTTTTGCATTCACGCACAACACTTTGTCCAAAAGGTGATCTTTAAACAGTCCGTAAACTATGATGTCGCAGAAACTTAAACGTCCGTCTCCGCATGCCGCTGCACTCAACTACAGTCTCTGCAAGGGCGGGGGAGATCACGTGGTCACGGTTTCTGAACACTGATTGGCTCAGGTGAAGTGGTCTGTGTGCGTGTCACTCAACATGCAGGAGGGAGAGATTTAAAGAGAGATATTAGAATAGTAGAAACTTATAGCCTTTTTTACACAGCTGTTTGGACTCTCGTTCTGACGGCACCCATTCACTGCAGAGGATCCACTGGTGAGCAAGTGATGTAATGCTACATTTCTCCAAATCTGTTCTGATGAAGAAACAAACTCCTCTACATCTCGGATGGCCTGAGGGTGAGTACATTTTCAGCAAATTTTCATTTTTGAATGAACTATTTCTTTAAGAATGGTAGCTTTAATAAGTAAACAGTTTTAATGGAAATCACATTAGTCACCTGCTCTCCTCAGTGAAATGGCTTAATTGTTTGCTCTGGGTGAGCAGCTCCAAGCGAGGAGTCAGTTCTGTGGAGACAATTTCAATACATGACTTGAAACTGGACAAATGGAAACAAAAATGATGATATATCATTTTCACATTGCATAAAGGCAGTAAATGAAGTGATTCTTGTACCAAAAGCAGTAGTGGAGTTCTTTGACCTGGTTGGTAGTTCATCAAGCCAGTATACTGAGCGCCTATAAATATTAAAAATATTAATAATTATTGCATTCATGCACAAAGATAAATGGGCGGTTTGAACCCATATGTCTGCTTTATTTCATCATAAATATACAAAAGTATTTTTAGAGTCAGTGTTATAGCCCGGGGATGTGGCCGTGATGTGATGATTCACAAAAGGATGCCCAAGTTATCTGCTGTTTAAATGAGTCAAAGAGCCCCCTTGTGGGCAAATATGCCAGTTCATTAAAAAAACTAGGTCAAACACTAACAGAGGTTATGACCATGTGTGAGAGAATGACAGTCTTTATTCTCCTGGGATGTAGCAATTCAGTTTTGTCCTCTGTAGAGGATGTTGCCACAGATTTATGTCCTATACAGTAAATATTTTCTTAACCGATTTTCAAAGCAAAGTATGATTTCCTTCCTTTTACAAGAAATACATTAATTTCATGCATGTCTTCTGTATAGGATGCTGTACATACATTTTCATATGTCACATGGATCACATGGAGATATTTCTCTGAAAACGTTCTGGTTTATTACTCTCATTATTGCAGTAGCCTATTTTCATGCATTGCAAGTTACACCAAAAAACAACAACAACAACATTTTGTTTATTGGTTGGAACACCTATTTTTGAATACATTTACAAAAAAAAAATAATAATAATTTCTTTACGACCTGTCACTGAATAAACTGGCAGCAGGATGTTGATTATAAAACTAGGGTCATATACATAAGTCATACCCCTCTGTGTTCATCTATATTAGGAATCGTATGTTATTGTGATAATGTAACGTTACCGCAGTAACGCACCTGTCAGGGAACTTGAGCAGGTTTGGTTTGGGCCTCGAGAGCTGCTCTATCCGTGTAGGCATCACTGTTGTAAATACAACAGTTTCCACAAGCCTAGTTGGTGTGTTTGGAACAAAAACATGTGCTTTAAAGTGTATATAAATCGATAAAAAACATTCTGAATGCATCTGCATAAACAATTAATTAAATAAAACATTATATAAGAGTGAATGTCGCAAAGGAATTCCACGCACTCATTAATAATTTACTGCAGAATTATAAAACAAGTTCAGAAAACGAAAAAGCAGCTAGTCTTGTTTTCATATTTAAATCAAGGTTGTTTATTAGATTAACAGAAGCCTCCACAAGTCACTCACCGATCCGAGAGTCAGGTGCGCTGCGGCGCGTTACGTCTCACCATAGCAACAGGTCACGTGAGTGCGCTCTAATGAACCAGGATCTTCATCTAATAAATCTTGTGTAAAACAATCTTTTAGTTTGTAAACATGCTACATATGTAGAGGTTTCGCATGAATGTGTTTATAAAAGCATATGGCATAATGCATATACGTAAAATTTAAAAGTGAACAAAAATATTAAATAAAAACCTTGTCCTGGAAACACAATTCAACTTTAGTTACAATCTATCTTAATTATAATGTCTCTTGTTTTAATTTATGCTAGTGTAGTTTTATTGTGTTCACTTGATAACAGATTTAACAAAATATGATGACATTGTAGTTTTAGTTTGAACAAAATTGAAGTTTTTAAAAAAAAAATTTTTAATGTGAAACCACGATTCCACTGGTAATAAATAAATAAAATTAGACGCTTTAGGCTTGCAAAATACAGCCTATGCTAGAACTAGCTCCAATCCCTAATATATATAAAATATTAAAATTATAATAATAAAAGTAAACTGTTAATTTCATGAAATAAATACTTTGAGGTGTAGCTAATTCTGCTCAGGTGGGAAAAAGCACCAGATAAATAATGTGAAACACTGTGTCGGACCCCCTGAGGGCCTCAGTCTGTGAAAGACTCTGTCCGGCAGCAGCAGCAGTAGATGGGAGCCAGAGCTAAGCTTGCATAATGACCACCAAAGTGAACTGTTAGACTGATAACTGAGCGCAAGAGAGCATTAGCCATGAGGACAAATGCATCAGATCTGCTGGCATGGGCTTCAGTGTGCTGCGCTTTCAGTCAGATCACATGATCTCTGGGGTGTTTGTTAAATATATATAGCATCCTACCCACTGAACTGAATATGTATCAAACTCACTTCTGATTGGCCAAATACAGTGCATGTTCATACAATGACCTCAAAACTGGTAACCAATCTTCTGCTAGTTTCACATCTCTCATAGCACACGTTCTTCATTTAAAAAATACCGTTGGAACTTTCTGCCTAAAAACTGATAGCTAAAGTTTAGGTGTTCATTACTTTCTCTCAATTTAATTAGTTTTTTTAGGACCCCCTCTGAACTCTTAAGCCCCTCCTTAGCACCCCCAACAAAAAAATCCTGGAGCCGCCACTGGCTGAATCAAACTGTCATTATATAATTATGATATCTTAAAGTCATAGACATAATTTGTTAGACATAAGTCATTAAACCCTGTAGAAGCTTGAAGATCTTTAAGAATAGAGGTGAATATTACAGAAAGGCTCTTGAGAACTGCAGGGCAAAACCCTGAACATCAGTGTGTTTGAACATGCTGAAGTATGCTTAGATGAGCACACATCATCATACATGTAGACACAAGTTAAAAAATTACCACAGAATTGGTCTTGCCCAATAAATTTCACAGATGCTTTAAAATACTACTAAACTTGATCTATATTCACCCTGAGTTTGCACAGAATTGTAATGTCTTCTGAGAGTTCTGGGTCAGGCAAATAATGAATTGAATTCAGTTTCAAACTGCATTGTGTAGCTTTTGTCCCTAGTCTAGTTTTGTAGTCTACTGTTTTGGTCGTTATGTCAGTTGTTGTGTGTGGATGGTTCTGATGGCTTGAGGCGGATGATTGCGTTGATGTCAATAATGACATCAAAAAAAAAAAAAAAAAGCCTTATGAGCAGGTAAGCAGCTGATATGCCGTTGCTTTAACCATTGAAATCAGTAGTTTTATTGTTACTAATATTTCGCAACACTGTCTTTCGACATAACGACTGTTTTTCTTATCAAATAACGGTGGAAACTATAACTTTGCAAGGCTATTTATATGCAAATAGATCAAAGGCTAACTGGTTTAGAGGCTGCCATTGTTAGCAACAAAAACATTGTTTGTGAATCCCCTCAATGCACAGCAAATGTGACGCTCTGCAAACTGTTGATTCGTGTTTTATTACTGGTGATGCTTTGCCTTTTTTCTGTTCGAGGTTCAGTTGTTGTCGCTTCACGATAGTTTCACTGCATATATTAGTAGCCTGATACCACATTTAACAGAAACACACATGGATGAATGATGCAGCTTCCCGGGAATTCCGTCTCGACAAAAATATGAGCAAATACAAAATAATGAATAAATTATGAATAATTATTATAGGCTTCCCATTTGCTCACTTTTAGAGCAAAAATATGGTCTGAAAGATGATTTTATGATGTATTGCTCGCTCATAATTTAAATGATGTTAATTTTGAACCAAAAAATTACATAGTTTAGCTTTAAAATGAAGACTTTATCATTTCAAATACAGAAATATGATTAATTATACATGGTTACCTGTACAAAACTAACTATCATCATGATTCACTTTTGAGTGTGACTGTTTAAAAAAAAAAAAAATTAATTAATCAGTTTTGAGCAAAAATAATTAATGCTTGTCTTAGAGGAATAGCTCACCCAAAAATAAACTGACTCAACCTCAGGCCGTCAAAGACATTAATTGATGGACTGGAGTGGTGTGGATTGCTTGAGGATTATTATGTTGTTTTTATCAGCTCTTTTGGACTCTCATTCTGACGGCACCCATTCACTGCAGAGGATCCACTGGTGAGCAAGTGATGTAATGTTAAATCTCTCCAAATCTGTTCTGATGAAGAATCAAACTCGTTTTGGATGGCCCGAGTGCGAGTACATTTACAGCAAATTTTCATTTTTGGGTGAACTATTCCTTCAGCAAAAACTATTACAGTACTTATGTTACCGTGTTTATATGCTAGTAATTCTGCAGGAAGTTTAACTTGCCCACACCCTTCATTTGCCCTTCTCTGCTTTCTGAAACGTGAAGGTCTTGTTGGATCAGACCAAAGGGAGGCTGGAGTCCAAGATCAGCTGTTGCCGTGGTGACCGAGGTGGTTTCCTGGTGGTTGTTCAGGAATTTTCTTTGACCCGACACTGATGAAATGTTCTTGCTTCAGCGAACAGTACACCGACACACACACACACACACAAATGAACAATTACAGCCAAAAACACATTAATCACAAAGCAAACAAGAAATAACTCAGTCTCATCCCCAAATTTGTCTTCCACATATGCACATGCAAAAACACTGCATAAATGGGCAATTGAAGTGCAACGTCCATCAACATTTTAGGATGAATATTACATGAATGTTTAAATCTTTGGTTATGTGACTGTCACCATGTATTTTACAATTTTTAAGAATAATTATTAAAATCATTAAAAAAAAAAAAAAGCTAAATTATGTTTAAAACCTTTTTGATAAGAGTGTAGCGTGTCACAATTACGCAAATGTAAACACTATAATAAGTATTAATATTATAACAATAAACAAACTGTTTGGTCTTGACACTTACTCATAACCTTAAGACAGTATTGTATTAACATATGCCCAACATACTGACAATAACACAATGCAAGGATGCAGGACGGTCGGTTATTTACAGTGTGACTCAGGACAATGTTGGCACTTGTTTCCTCAGGATTATAAAATTCCAAAAATGTTTACATGGTCCTGTGATGCTCAATGCGAAGACACAAGGAGAATTCAAAAAGTTAATGACAACGAGTCTGTCCAGATGCATGTAAACTTTTCAGAAACATTTTCAGGCCGATCATGCTGAGCCATAAATGCCATGTGTCTATCAGTCTACACTAGATAGAAAAACTTGTGTAAGTCACATGGTTAAAGCAATAAATGGCAAAAAACAAAAAAAACATCTACTGTAATATAAATCACAAAAATATGCTGTTTGCACAGACAAATTGCATTCTGCTGGCATCTACCTATAGATGGAAAATTACTGAAGTTAACCAACCAAGCCTAAACCCATCTTTCAGGTCAACTACTGTCAAGGTAGAGCAACAGTTTAAAGAGAATCTTGATAAGCAAGTTAGACCGTTGACTAACTGAATTATAATTATGCTTTGGTAAATTATAATGACATAAAATGTTATAATTATAACAGAAAACGTCTTAACTGACATAAGTCAAAATCAGTATAATTATTTGAGGTAAAAAGCCATAATTATGACAAGTCAGTTGACAAATAAATTGACTTGTCATTAACAATTTATTTTTTTTTTTATTAGTATGTCATCATTTTGACTTTCAATTTCAACTTAACCGTCATATGACTGTCAAAATTCTTTCTTTTTGTATTTTCATAACCATCTTAATAGTAACTATCAACTTTAACTTCTCATAATGACTTTGTATGTCACAATTGACTTTTTGTCTCATAATAACGACTTGATGAAAGAAATGATGACAAAAAAATATAATAAAATAACATTTACATATATACAGACAGAGAGAGAGAGAGAGAGAGAGAGAGAGAATTTTTTTTTTTTTTTTTTACAGCCACAAAGACAAGAACACATATCAAATATATACAACAGATCCTCAAGATCCTGGCCAAACATCTGCATACATAAGAGTAGGTTTCTGGCCTTAGGCTTGGTATTTTGAAGCAAACACCAGTAATTGTTGGTTTAGAGAAAGGGACAAACAAAAAATGAGAGCATTGAGAGAACGGCGCTTTACAAATTCACCAAGCTGGTCGTTCTCATCTGCGACAGTGTGATATGCGAGACGTTTCGGATGGGCATTGTCTTGACAGCATATATCAGCTGTACGGAGTCTGATTCCCAGTAACACACACACACACACACCCAGAAGCATTAGTGCTCAGAGTCAAAAACAGTGTGTGTATAAGCTCGGGCACATGGAGGAGGTCTGACCTATTTTTTTTTTACAGTGTGTTGCATGAACGCTTTATGAGAAGGAACTGTTTGGGTGCCTTCTGCTGAGAGACACGGTTCACCCTTCAGCCCAGTAACGTCACATCCAGTCAGGATCCAACCGTACAGATGACAATTCAACAAACACACACTTCATTTTTAGAAAACAACTCCTAATTTATTCCAAAGAAAAGAAAAGCTGGAAAACAGCATATATATATATATATATATATATATATATATATATATATATATATATATATATAGATATAAAAATGCACTAAAATTACAGTCATCATAACAAACAATAGCTACCGTGCGATTTCTATAGCAATAGAAACCCTGTGTAGAAGTCTAAACGCAGTAGTGTGTGTTCGGAGGACATGCAAGTAAACTGATCCCAAAAAACCATGTTCATTTGAAAGCGGTTTACTACAACATTCACTAAAAAGCGGAAGATTGTGTTTCTTCAGAGGAAAATGCTCGAGTTTCATCTGCATTTACAAACATATGGATGTGGCTTATGATTATAGGTGACCTTATTTTAAATATCACGAAAACCCAGATTAACTCAGAAGAGGCGGTTCATGTAAGGTTTCTCATGAAGCTTTAAGTATTGCTAATAACCCGACGGCACTAAGCGGTATCTGGCGGAGTGAAATGACGGGCACCATTGTGACAGCTGCCTTAAGTGAAGCCAAATGCCACTGTAATGACTGCTTCCTGTCACACTACAAGACCGGAGCACTGAAGCGAATGAAAGTGCAGCTTTAGATGGTCGGAGGACATCACTTCCTGTTTTCATCATCCTCAGCCGCCCGGGATTCTGGGAGCAGGACAACTCTGCGTGTTTGCAGATGGCCATCCGGACAAGCGAAAGTCACATTCGGAACATTCCAGTGTCGTGTATTCACTTCCTTACCACTTTACCATGACTCAATGCTTCTAGTTAGTGACAAAAGGAAGTTAAGGGCCGGTTTTCTGTTCCTAAAAAGAGGCCCTAATTTTTACTTCCAGTCAACCAAAATTTAAATTCAATCATTATTCACTCCCGTTCACGTCATTCCAAACCAGCATGATTTTATATAGTGGAACACAAAAAGAGAAATTTACTAGAATAGTACTAAATTTACAATACAATGTAGTGGATGGATCAGCAAATACTGTAAATATAGTCCATATGACTTTTGAGGCCATACATGCAACAGCTTTGTGATAAACAGACCAAAATTGAACTTATTATTTGTTTCTTTCCCTCTGCCCTAATTTGAATATGCAGAAACACAAATGAGAATTGAGAGATGCAACATAGTGAAACATTCACGTAATAGCTAAAATTGTAGCGTTTAAAAGTTAAAATGAACAAAAAGAGTTAATTATGGTAAATTATGTAATTGACAAAAATGTTCTGGTCATAATTACGACTTTCTTCATTTCTTTGTCATTTGAACCTTTTATTAGCACGTCATAATCTGACTGCCAGTTTCAAATTTGTCATAATTATGACTTTGTATGTCAATTCTGACTTTATACCAACAAACCAAACGAGTTATTTGTATCTTTCCTCCTGCCCTAATTTGAATGTGAAAACACAAATGAAAATTCAGAGCTGCAACAGACATTTACGCATTTATGCAAACATTTAAGTTTAACAACTAATATTGTGGCGTTAATATAATTAAGTTAAAAAAAATTTATATAAAAAAAAATATGTATTAGTCTTGAGGTAAAAAGTCTGATAAAATTTGACTTGCAATTATGATTTTCTCATTTCTACTTTTTTATTAGTCATAATTTTAACTGTCAGTTTATAATTTTTGTTAATTATGACTAATAATTTGGATAATTATGACTTTTAATCATCATACTTTTTTTTTTTTTTTTTAAACCTCATGATTATGACTGCCCTAGTTTCGACATTTGTCAACAAATATTGATTTGAATATGCAGAAACAAATGAGATTTGACAGCTGCAGCATAGTGAAACATTTATGTATAACTAAACTTGCAGTTTTTTTTTTGTTGTTTTTTTTTTTACACAAAGCTATTGTGCGGCTTTAGAAGACTTATATGAACTACATTTATGCTGATTTTGTCCTTTTTAGAGCATGACAGCCATGGTCATCATCCGCTTTCACCGCATTGAAAAAAACAGCTTTAACATCATTCAAAATATCTTCTTTTGTGTTCAACAGAAGAAAGTCAAACAGGTTCTGAATGACATGAGAATGAGCAAATGACGACAACTCATTTCAGGTGAATTATTTCACTTTTTAAATCAAGAAATCCTACAGAGAATGGGATTTGAACTGTACATCATTGCTTTTTAGTATTCAGCAAAATCTTTATAAATACTTTGGTCGGGCTACATATTATCCTCAAATGTTAAATCTATCATTTGAAGAATTTGGAGCAGAGAAAGTAATAATATTGCAGTTCCCAGTGTGATGCGAAGACACTTTAGAGTCCAGTGGTGTGGAAAATATTCTGCACACGCGTGTAGCACACCGATACAGTGTCAGTACAGGCCGACTGCGTTTTCATTCACACCAGGTATGAATCTGATCACACGCCTGAAAAATCAAATTCCCACTCCAAACACAAATCAAACTCTCGAAGAGCCTGCGATATGTGATTGAAAATGAAGCACTGTAGTAACCGTCTGAGTGAAGCCCTGAGTGTGTCTGTGTGCGAGCGCGTGATAAGCGTGTGTGTGGTCTCATAGCGTCTGCACCAGCACCGGGAACAGCAGAGACAGGTGTTCGGCTCCGCGGATGGGCAGTTTGTTCGTGGTGTAGTAATGAATGACTTCAGGGATGGAGTCAAACGGAGGACTGTTCTCTCCCAGGATGAACTTCCCATCACGAGACTGAGAGAACTTCATGTGCATGAACCCGTGACAGCTCCTGCAGAGAGACAGAGACAGACAGATGGAGGGGGAGAGAGAAAGTCATTGAGTTTGCATATTACTTTGTGTGGCCGACCTGGAACGATAGTGTGTCAGTCGGTAGAGATGGTGCTATACTGTTTATACAATAGTAGTAGGCGAGACCGCTGTACATTATTATATTTATGTTCATTGAAATAAAATAAATGTTACATGAACAGTTTAACCCTGTAATGCCTACTGTTTCATATTTTACATGCAGATTTCTAAGTCCTCTAAAAGATAAACAAAACTATATATAAATATCAGCAACTGCACAGAATTTCATATTTGTGAAAATAAAAAAAATTAAAAAAATTGAGCTCCATATTGGAGTTTGAGCTCCATATTCTCACTATATCATATGAGCCATAAAAGCCATCAAATGTGATTTTGTGTGCATGTGTGTTGTCTAAAGTTTCAAACTCTTCCATTAAAAAATAAATAAAAAAATTCCGGTCAACCTATAAAGGTTTAGGCTGAAGCTACTAAAAATACATGCTGATATTAAAAAAGCTGAATAGAATTATTAAAAACTAATACTAATAAGAGCACATAAAATTACTAAAGATAAAATGAAACCTGAAAAGTATAAATAAAAAACAAATAAAAATATGAATAAATACTATAATAGTATATAAACAGTACTAAAGCACTAGCAGCACTGAAGCAGAAGCAGTAAGGAAATGTGTGTAAATACAGAAATGGTCCGTGTCACAAAGACATCGAGGATAAAATTGTTTATTTATTTAACAGGGACAATACACTAGGCATTGTTACACACAGACAACCGATGCCGTGTACATAGGGCATATAGCATAAAGCTAGTTTGCAGCCCTTGTCCCTGGTTTAAATTAAGAGTTTATGGTTTCTAAATGATGTTGCAACTCGCCACAATAAAAAAGTAATAAAAAGGAAAAATAATTTAATGAGGTGAAGTACATTTCATTTGTAAAGTACTTAATTTACTGGATCATTTCACAATAGGAATTATGACAATAACTAATAACTAATATATAAACCATTTTTTGTTGAATTTCCAACCAAAAAATAAATAATACTGTGATTTACACAATCTAAAAATTTACTAAAAGATAAGATTAAAATATCATGATGTAAGATTTTGGTCATACCGCTCACCCCCATAAAGCTGAAAAGCAGCCATACTTTTTGGTGGGCACTACATTATTAATAACATGCTAAACACATTCAGACCCACACAAAACACCTCAAACCTGAATATATTACACAGAACTAGAATAACAAGATGTAACTGCCCTCCAGCAGCAGAATGTGTAGGTAGCATGAGGGGGAAAGAAAAAAAAAAAAAAAAAAAATCAATAATTGAGAGCAGATCTTGATAGAGAAAAATAGAAAGGGGTTGCAAGGTAGGACCAGATGGCTGCCAGAGAGTTGCTATATGGTTGCTAGGGTGTTCGCTAATTGGTTGCTTGAAGTCTAATTAAAACCACCCTCAAGTCTCTATGATACCCTGGTTTTAAAATTGTAAGAAGATATAAATATCAAATGTTTCATTTAGAGTAGTACATTGGAGTAGTGCATAAAGTAGTTACAGTTGTACATAATCATGTAAATATTAGTGGCAATATTGTGTCCAGAGAAACACTAAAAACATTCTAGCCATAACGGTTATTTCAAAGGTCTTTAAATAACCATATAAACATTTCCTATAATAATGCAGAAAGAGAAACCTAGTTTAGCAAGAACAATTTGCTCTATTTATAGAGTCAAACGACTCTGACTGTTTCATGACACGAAAGGGAATGTGGGACAAGTACTTCACAATTATTACACATCTGAAAGCAATCACTGTACACAGCACAAAACAGTAGCTGGCGGTTTAATGGACATGTACAGCACACTAATAGAACGCCCAGGTCATCAGTGGCCTTGTTTCTACAAAGATGTAATTTTGATTCTCAGGGACTAAACCAAACCCAAACACTCTGAGAAAAGTCACAACAATATGACTCTGAATCGCAGCAGAAATTTATATGGAAATCAAAACAACAAAACGGTCTACTTGTGAGGGAATGACTGAACTATTCATTTCATTAAACAATGTAAATCATGCTCCTGAATGAGTTTTTGGTTGTACGAGTAGCCGAGACAGTGAGTTTGTGTGTAAGACTGTACCTGAGAGACAGCGAATAGTCATTTCGGCTCGTCTGGCTTTTCCTCACCAGGTAACTGCACTCCTTACACAGGGTGAGCAGAGATTCAGCTTCTGAGCGAGTTAATGCACCATGGTACCATCTGAAACACACAGATGGGCCACTATTAGGGTTTTACAACACCAGTGTTTCAGTAGCTGATATCAATACCTGTCAAGTGTCACGATACTCAATACTTCTGAAAATGAAGAGAGATGACATTCAATTCATAGACAATATTACTCAAATATTATTCAAATGTAGTTTTTTCACAAAACCAGCAAACAAAGTTAAATGTCAAACTTTTTGGTTTTAATGACAAAAAGTAGTATTCAAAATGCACCATTTAACTTACAATCTGCAACGGATTGAAGACATATGTTCATACATTTAATGTCAAGGAAATTTACAAAAACAGCTTTTTCCCACAAAAACTGTCATTTTCTGTGGCTGTTTGGATGTAGCAGAAAACATCTGGTTCACGTTTGCATTTTCTTCAGTAACCGGCCATAATTCTTCATAATTTTATCCTTGATGTCAGGATTAGGCATAAACAATGTCTTCAGAATCATTCATACATGCAAAAATCATGCAAAAATAGTAGTCATCTGGCTTAAAGGAAGACAGGAATCGTGTCTTTGTGGCAGTTGTTCTGCTGATTAAGGGATAAAACAAGACTTCTCCACCTTACAAATGGTTGCTGAAAGCAAAATGCAACAAAATGCATTTTGTGACAAAGTGTGATGTGCTATAGAGCAAAACAGACACTATTTTTGGAATCAGCAGTAAGAAATGTGTATTGGGTTTCACTCAGCAAATATGACGCAGGGTGGTGTAATAAATAGTAACGACACTTGAAATTTTAGCAGAATGCTCTTCTCTTGAATTCAACTAGCCACTTCTGCACACCACAGAACTTTCCTGAGGGAAATGTTTCACCACACCACATCATTTGTGCACTCATCTGACAACCATGTCTGTGTGTTATTTGTGATTAAATATTACAACTTTTCACATATTATGGTTTCTTGTATTAAATACTTTAAGCAGCACAGCTCAGGTGGTTCATGTGTTAATACATACACCTGTTTGTCCAGGGGCAGTGTGGGATCCACTCTCTCTCCCAGGATGCCGTGTGTGTTGCTGGGTTTGTGCAGGCTGGTGGCTCTGCTGGACGAAGGGCTGACTCTGGATGCTCCTGCCTTCCTCGGTGCCTCGTCACGGGGCAGTGTGCACTGATCCCAGTCTCTGGCTTCAAAAGTTACTAAAAGAAACATTAAAAAAGGGGTCACACTTTAATTTGGGGACCAGTTCTCACGGTTAACTAACAATTAACTATGACTTTTGCATCGATAAACTCTTAAATTGCATCTTATTAATAGTTAGTAAGGTAGTTAAGTCAAGTCAATGAGGTTGGATTGAGGGATCTAGAATATCGTCACGCAGAATAAAGCATTAATGTGTGTATATAAGTATATGCTAGTAATATGCATGTTTATTAAGGATGTGCATCTCCATAACTGAGGCTGATGCGATGCGCATCTCGATGCATAGCCAACGATACGATACATTGAAGATACATATGAAGCAGCTAGCGATGCGATGCGATACGATTCAACAATGTGATTCGATGCAATGGAAAAAATATGATCGCTTTTATTTCTTTGGTTCAGACAGCAAATCAAAAATTCACTAGTGTCTTCTGACGTCTAACGCCTCGAGGCCTGTTTCATAAAACAGGTTTACCAAATAGGCCAGGCTTATTTCAGTTAGTCTGACTCACTGTCAAATGATCTGGTTCCATAAAGCAAATTTAACAAAGATCAACCTCTGTGGCAACCTGTGTCACTGTGGCTACTTATGCTGGAGAGCTAACCTGGTTCAGGGCAGGCAAACTGTCAGGCTAAGCTGAGCTCCTCTAACCAACAGGAATGCAATGATATTACCACTCACTCTCTCACATACTATCATAGCCATGCAGCCTCTCTCTGGTTTTATAACAGCTGTACCTTTTATAGTTAGAAGAACAGATAGCATTAGAACATTACAATCAATCATTGCTCTTTAAAGCATTAACAATTATTAAACTAAAAGTTAAAATCACTCAATTAAAACTATATTTTAACTGCTATAAGAAACACACATTAACTCATCTGAGCTTAGTAATTAGGACTGTATTAGCTTACATTTTATTTATCCATTACAATAGTCCCTTTACAGTTCCTGCTATCATAAATCCTCAGAATTATTACTCTCCGTCTGTTTAGTGTGAAGCAGCGCTCGTCCACTCCTGACAGCAAAATGGATATATTTGCATGACTTTCTAACATTTACAGATGAAAAACATACTTGTGACGTCAGTTATGCACTGTGGAAAACACAATGTCTCAAATGCATTAAACAGCACAAATATATTGCTGTTTGTCGTGGATCGATTTGATCCATGATCGAAGGGCTGCTTAAGAATAAGTGTTAGATTGTGTGAATTTACATTGTCGTTTATAACCGCTTTAGCCCCGATTTATTTCAAGTCAGGTTATGGACTTTAATCCCCGCTTTTCCTCAGGCCTCCGCAGTGTTATGATTCCTCATATTCACGCACAGAACTGATGATAAATCAGTTTTTACCGATGCAAATGTTAGAAACGGTGCATCGCAATACAAATGCCAACTTGTATCCGATGCACACTTTTTAAACCTCATCGTTAACTTTTTTTGCCAATGCACCGAGCGAATCGGGGAATCTTCCCATCCCTAATGTTTATAAGCATCAGTGAGAATTGCACCCTAAAATAAAGTGTTACCAAGAAACAAAAACCAAAAAAAAAAAAGTTACTAAATAAAACATTTCTAAACAAACTTTTAAAAATGCAAGCAAACAGAGTGAGTTAAGAAAAGTATATAATAATTTTATATATTTAAGTTTTTTACTTTTATTTATATATAAAATATTCCAGATTTTTTAATTTGTATAAATAACATTATATATTTGAATTAACTTTTTAAGTGTGTTTTAATTGTTTTCATTTATGCTTTCCCCCATTAAATACATATCTACTGCAATAATACCATCACATAAACAAAAGTATTAACTACTATTCATGATTCTTTATTTAAAATATGATTTACTCATTATAAAACTACACAAATTAAATACATTAATATCGCAAAGGTTACTACAAAGCAATTAGAAACTTTAAAAATGCAACCAAAAAGAGTGACTTAAAATACCCACTTTGCAATATATAACTGATATATATATATATATATATATATATAACTGATATATATATATATATATATATATATATATATATATATACACACACACACACACACACACACACACACATTACAATTTATATATACACACATTGCAATTTTATCTATTTTACTTTATACATTTTATTCATATTTAAAATATTATACATTTTTACATTATTTTAAATTAAATTATATATCTGTATTAATATTTAAGTGCATTTTAATTGCTTTTATTTATGTTTTTATTAAATAAAAAACAGCATAAAATTATGGAGTATATCTTAAAATTATATTTTGAAACATAGAACAGTTAACAACAATAACTTTTGTGCAATATTAAAAAAAATAAAATAAAAAGCATTAACATTGTATATTTACGATTTAAGGGTTTGTTCAACTCACTATCCCTCAGTAGGAGGATTCCCGCTTTGATTTGAGAAGCTCTTGCCATGTTTGTGAGGAATATGCATCTGACAGAGCGTGAACAATCCATGAGCAACCGGCAATCTGATCAGAAGTGATGAAATGACCATGTGATGAAGAGTATGTGACATTTCAGTCACATAGGGAGAGATGATCTAAGAGAGTGTGTGTGTGGACGTGATGCAGAGCAGAAGTCACACAGTGGCTCTGATCTTTCTGCATGACTGCTCTACTTCTCTCCTCTCCTCCAGTCTCCATCTATCAAGACCCCCCATCCCTCTTCCTTTCTCATGTGCAGGATAAAAGACAGACTGCGCCTAAAGACCATTTTATTGAAAACAAACAAATCCAGTGTTTAGAGCTGCGAATGATAATACTGTGCTTATGAATTAATCTGTTGATGCATCACACGGTAGTCAGGGTTCAAAACAAACTTTCTGCCACACCTGCCAATGGCCGGTGACTTAAGAAAATTTACTGGCCATAAAACATTATATTTTTAAAGTAACATTATCCTTTTTTTCTGCCACAAAACAGTATTTGTATTATTATATGAAAAGCAGGCAGTAACTTAGGCCTGAATGATTTATAATAATGTGTGTAATTTGTTTAATAATTATTTTTAATATTTATTATTATTATAAACTACACAAATCAATAAAGAAATATTATTGCAATAACACCATGCAAATAATGTAATAAGTTTAATAATAATAATTATAATTCTTTGTTTGATGTAGTGTTGTCAAAAGACCCGGTACTTCGGTACCAAGTCGGTACTAAAAAAGTGAAAACGTTGCATATATATATATAATTTTTATTTATTATTTATTTTTTAAAGAAATCACACAATATTTCTTCCATATTTAAATTTTAATAGTAAATCCCCTTTATTTACCAAAACAATACAATGTGTTTAAATTTAATTAATTAAAAGACAAATTAAATTTGGGTGAAACTTGTTTACTGTTTTTCATACTTTTATTACTTGCAGAAAAACTTGAAACACAATTTAAATAAAGTATAAAGAATGGCATTGATTTTTGTACATTTTTTTTTTTGCTTGACTTTATTATTAAAAATATTGTGTGTTTTTTAATTAGCATGTGGTACCGAGAACCGTGGATTTTGACTGGTATCGGTACCGAATACTGAAATTTTGGTACCGTGACAACACTAGTTTGATGTTATTCAGTTTATTATTATATTTAAAAACAATCAATACAGAATCAATAACACTAAGTAAACAATGCAATTATAGAGTATTATCATCATTATTATTAATAATAATAATACTAATTATTATTATTAATTTGATGTTATTCCATATATTATGAATATTTAAAAATCTATCAATAAAGAATCACTAAAGAAAGATTACTATTGCTATAATATTAAACAAGTAATGCATAATAATAATAATAAGTTTATTCTTCAAAATATATTACACAAATAATTATTTTTATTACAATAATTATTTTTTTTTAAATACACAAATCAATAAAGAAATACACAACTATTGCTATAATACTATCAAATATAAATAATAATAATAATAATAATAATAATAATATTCTACAGAACAACAGTAAATTTGATTACAAATATTTATGGCCATTTTCTATGCTTTCAAGTGCTAAAGCTTTTATTTTGGCAGAAAACCAAACAAAGCTGCTCCCATACACCGACTGACTGTCAAATAACACTGTTTGATTTACTCACATTTGCTGACTGTTCATTTCAGACCCTGCTTATAGTGTGGTAAACTATATTCTCAAAAAAGGACGCAAACGTACTGGTGTAGATGGAGCCCATCTCTACCCAGCAGCACGTCTTACCAGCGAAGGCTTTGGAGATGTTCTCTTTCTTCCACTCCCAGGGCTGGTCGTACTCATCCGCGGGCCTCTCGTCGTCCTGGGGCAGACGGCTCTCTCTCTCGTCCTCCGCAGGGGCCTCCTGGAGCCGAACTCTCTCCTCGTACGGGCTGTCGTAGAGCTGTGGGCTGTTTCTGCCCCGATCTGTGCTGTGCTGGAGCTCTGACACGCGACAAACACATTCAACTGAACCAGACGACATGATATTACATTACGTCTGAGTATTATGAAAGTGAATGAGGACTGGAGTTGTCGAGCTTCAAAAAACATACACCAAAGTACCACATAACACAGTCCAGACCACAAATTAAACCGACTGGAATAACAGTGGCTGAATAAATGCTCTCTTTGGTATTGTACGAGATCCAGTGGGGAACTGCTGTACCGCTTATGAATCGCTGGGCCTCAAATGGCTCCATGTAGCTGCTGCAGGCTTCTACGGCGTTCTGCTCCCAGCCGGGTCTGGGCCGCGGGTCCGGCCTGGCGTCAAACGGGTCCGAGTAATCAGTCTCCCCGACCGCAGGAGCCGAGGGAACCACCTGGGGAAAAAGAACAAGAATGATGAGTGATCCTGATGATCATATGAATCAGAAACGAAGACAGCTGCACAGTTTTACACATTATGCAATTCTGGCAGCTTTTGTGCAAAAACACATGAAGCATTTTCAATCCAGTATTTTCATCCGTTAGGGTTATTATAGTAAACTTAAATTAAGTACTTCTCATTTTCATTTAGTTTAACTTGATGTACTAAAATAAACTAAACCTGAAATATAAATTAACACCACATTAACTACATATAAAAACAAAACAGTAACTATCATTACTAAATGACAAAACCACACCTAAATTACTAGAACCTTAAAATTAAACTTTAAAATGGAAAAAAACAAAACAAATTATAATTAAAATTATAAATTATTTTATTTGTAAGTATTGTAAGTATTACCCAAAATTTAGAGGTTGCTGGTCTCAAACCCTTTGGTCTACAAAATGTAATCCTGGTCCCTTTTGAAAGCAGACACTTAAAATACTATAATAGTACATAAATAACACTAAAATTATTCTTATAATTCTTTTTTGTCCAGTCTGAAAATTGTCAGCCACTAATCGCATTATGCTTACGTTGCACAGAAAAGAGCATTTTGCTAATTTTTGTTTCACTGAAGAAAACGGAGATATATGAACCAAAATTTTGAGTGACATAACATTTTTGGACACACAATGCCTTTATAAACCGAAACATGCGAGAGAGAGTGCTGGTGTGTGAGTCTATAAAACCTGCAGACATTGGGATTAAATGTATTTGGGTTAATGAAATTGATTCCCAATGCTCCCACCCTTCACCTCTGATGACAAAAGACAATCATCGCCGGCCGAGTTCAGGAAACACGAGCGAATTGTGCATCTGCTTGGTTTGTTATGACATCTGCAAAACTCATCCATGACACGTGCACCAAAGAAATCTACTCCAAAACAATCACACATCACTGTAATACTATTAAAACAACCCCTGCGACTCTCATAACCACCTAATTATGATATGGAACCCTGGACCACAAAACCAGTCATAAGGGTCAATTTTTCGAAATAAATTGAATAAATAAGCTTTCCATTGATGCGGTTTGTTAGGATTGGACAATATTTGGCCGATATACAACTATTTGAATATCTGGAATCTGAGGGTGCAAAAAAATCTAAATATTGAGAAAATCGCCTTTAAAGTTGTCCAAATGAAGTTCATAGCAAAGCATATTACTAATCAAAAATTAAGTTTTGATACATTTAGAGTAGAAAATTTACAAAATATCTTCATGGAACATGATCTTTACTTAATGTCCTAATGATTTTTGGCATAAAAGAAAAATGGATAATTTTGACCCATACAATGTATTTTTGGCTATTGCTACAAATATACCCCAGCGACTTAAGACTGGTTTTGTGGTCCAGGGTCACATATATTGATCTATTCATGATGACTGGAGTGTCTTTACGTCAAGATAAACAACCGTTTAATTAATGTGCTGGTAAAATAATTTCATTTAAACAAACAATTGTCATTATTACAACATTCAAGTACACATTAGAAGAAGAAAAATGCTTGAAATCGCAATTATTTACCAAAATGAATACACTACAAAACTATGTTTTTACATTTTCTGGGATTGGTTCTTGCCCAATCTCAATCATTTCTCTATACATCAACACAGAAAACCTTTTGAAGTACATAATTCTTACTGATAACGGTCCAGTAAAACCCATTTAAGCTCTCTATATGTTAAGAAAACAAGAACTTACAGGGGCCTGCGGTTCCTCAAAGGTCACGATGTTCAGTGGTGTTTTGCTACGCCCGAATTCCTGAGATTCCACTTTTATCAGTCTGTGTTTGGGAGACACGATCTTCACCTCCACGCCGTTGGACAGCACCGTACCAAACGCAGGGAACGTTTCCACCGACCCTGAGCCGTTCACCACCCGGTTCTCACAGGGTTCGTAAGGGTCCTCAAAGTCCAGGTCTTTCTGAGCCCTGTAGGCCCGTAGGATCTCGCTTTCGGTGTAGTCCGGTTTCGGGGGCTGCGGCGGTCCTTTCCTGCTGCCAAAACTTAGGTGATCTCTAAACCACTTTGCCATGGGTCTACGACCAAGACAAGAACGAAACAGATCCAAAACAAGAACGTCAAAAGAGCTGTTATGCTTCTAAATAGGACTTTATCCTAGTTCTTCCATGGAACACCATCCATAAATCCTGAAACACCTAACCAATAAGTTACTTATTACTCACAGAGTGTCAATAAACGGCAAATATGATATTGTGCAACAGCTCACCTCAGTTTCCCCAATGCATCGATGCTTTAGAACATCCAGCGCCGATTTGCTTGCAATAAATTGATCTGGAAAGCAAAAGCATGGCCATGACGTATTAAAAAAAAGCAAGAAACGTAAAGACCTGCCCCACTGGAAAAGACATATTACAGTAATAACTGAAAACACTGTCATAATTTACTCAACCTCTTGTTGTTCCAAACCCGTATGACTTTCATTCTCAAGTAGTTAGTTAGCAGAATGACTAGGCAGCTCTTTTTCATACAATGAAAGTGAATGGTGACTATGTCTGTTGATCGAAAATTTAGTCAATAATAACTTAATTTAGGTATTTTTCCTCACAGAAATCTCTCATATGACTTCAAATACAGCAAATTAGTTATATAAGCAACTTTCATGATGCTTATTTTTCTTTTTAAACGACAGAATCACAGTCCCCTTCACTTTCATTGGATGAAAAACGATGCATTTAAGGTGAATAGTGACTGAGGTTGTCAGACCCCCTCACATTTAGCCTAACAACGGCTTTTTGTTTCAAGGAAGATGGAAAACAATAGGATTTGGAACAAAATCGGCGTGAGGGAACCGTTACATAATTTAAATTTTTTTGCGAGCGGTTCCTTTAAACAAACAGATATCGTCATATATATATATATTAGCTGATAAGCTTTACACTAACGCATTTGTACTTGGGTGACAAATTAAACGTGTCGGCGATGACTTTATATAAATGAAAACAAATAAACCAATATTATTCAAAAAGAAAGTTTCACACACACAAAAAAACTCGCACTGCTTAATCTTGGCAAAGAATCCTGTCAAAACAAGAACATGCACCAACTGCACACACCCACTTTCTTATTGTTCCCCCTTTAATTCAGCACATAACAGAGATATTTTGATGTTTCTTAGACTGAAATAGACAAAAACTGTCATTATAGATTAAAACTAATGTTAGCAACCCGGCTAACATTTTTAAACTCCGCTACCTCATATTACAGTCACTTTATTTGTCGATAAACATGATTATAAACATGCTTACTATAATAAATTGAACATAGAAGTCGAATGCTGAACTAATTTGGAGCACAAAAGTAAAAGCCAACAAATGCAAGCTGCATTTTGTTAGCCGGCTGGCTTGCTTGCTGGCTAACTATGCAACGCGATCCCGATGGATCCTCGCAGACGAGCGTGTGCAAACTGTTCATCTAATACGACAGTTATAACTCATAAAAACAGTTCAGAAGCCCACAAACCCCCAAAACATTTACAAAATACTCACCTCTCAATGATGGACGGATGGAAGTGAGTATATAAAGCAGCTGTGAGGGGAATCTCAGAAGTGAGGATCGTGTGCACGTGCAGATGGATGGATGAGTTGCATCGGATTGCATTGGGTTGTTGCAGCTCAAGCTCAGCTGGTGAACAACACATGAGCTCGACTTGTTGTTGAAGCCAACTGGAGAGTTGCATTGTCTTTGTTCTTGCTGAGGCATTTCATTTCGCATGCTGGCCCGTGCTTTGGCTTGCACTGTGCAAAATCATGCATGTCTGCAAAGCACAGTTATTAAGAAAGTGCAGGGTTTTAAATGAAATAAAGAGATTTAAGTGCAATAAAATGCATATAAGCAGGGTTAACCACACACACACACACACTAAAAGATGCGATCCAATTCAATACATGCCCCATCTGTCACACCAGCTCTCATTAACACCTTCTCCATCAGCATACAGAGGTCAAATTGTAAGATTTGAAGGTCACTGGCACTTTGGTGGATCAATATGGAAGATGGTGAATAATGGCTAGTCCACATATTGGATTGCATTAACATCACATTAGCAAGTGTTTCCTTTAACACCAAAACAAGCCACTGATCCCATTAGTGGAATGTCAAATTAAGTAACATTTGCCAAATTTACACTGCAGAGGTGGCACAGAAGTGCTTCTGAAGTGGCATTTAGGTGTATCTATATGAATCGTTTAATATGAAAGCCTGTTTCTTGCACGGATTAAAAAATTATAAAGGTAATTGCAAGTTTTTATCTTCTGACTTCTTTTATCTCACAATTCTGACTTTATCACAATCGCAAGATCTAAATTTAAAATTGCACAAAAAAGTAGCAATTAACATTATTTTTATCCTGAGTTTAAATCTCGCAATTCTGTCCTTTTCCTTAAAACTGTGAGATATAAAGTCAGAATTGCGAAGAAAGTCAGAATTGCAAGATATAAACTCAGATAAAAAGTTGCAAATTCCTTTATTAATTTTTTTCCATGGCAGAAATGGCTTTCCATAGTTTTATGCTGCTCAAAGACAGCATAAATGCAATACAATGTGATGCGTTATATAGATACAATTCATCAATACAATGCTTTGAAACTAGGAGCTGAAGTGGGTGTGAGACAACTTCTTTTAGTCTGGCTTTTATGCTGCATTGGGCCTACACTGAATTTTGATCAGGCACAAAGCAGCCTTAACTCGGCTGTGTAAAATTGCCTTTTGTGACGCTTACAATACAGAAAATATTTGATAATAATATATCTGAAATATATTTCAAAATATTTGCTAAAGCCAACACAACTGAAAAAATGGTCTGTGCTCGGAAACAAAACATGAGGAATGTTTTATTTGTTTGATGTTTGGGAAAATGAAATGAGATTATATGGGATTAGAGATGATCAGTGGAAAATTAGATTCAGATTCACTTATCCCCACTGAAACCCTCAAATGCATTTCCTCGTATTGATTGTGCTAACATGGAGAAACAAATACTACATTATAGAGTGCATAATACATTAGAAGCACATTATAGAGTACATTAGAGACAGCAGGAAGATGTAGATCTAATAGACCGAATGAAATCCAGGCAATGGAAACAGCTTCTCATAAACAGTACTCCAGCTAAAAAGTTAATCACAGAAAAATAAAAATCTCTTGATTTGCAGTCCACGTTAAGGAAACAAAGTGGTCTGTGAAAAGAATGGTGGTCATTTTTGCTGGTCTGAAAATAAACATTTAATTTCAGGCAGCCCAAAACGCCACAGCATTCTCTCCATCCTAGTCAGAGTTGCTGTCATCGCTGTCTGTATACGCCCCCAAGAGGCTGAGAGAAGAACCGTTCTGAGTTGCGACTGGCTGTCCATTGGAAGCTGTGGAGGACTCAGGTTTGGCAGCACCTGCGCCTGAATGATCCAGAAAGACAGAGAAAGCACAGGTTAACAGAGATGGCAAAACCCTAAACTATGTCTGATACATAAATACATTAGGGTTCATGGTGGAAACTGCAGTGGGTTTTATCATAGGTAATTTTTTTTGCCCCACCAGTTTATTAAAAAAAAAATGGCTTGAACACTTCACATCTGTACCATTCCTTGACTCTAGAGAAATAATAATAATAATTCCTGATATACATCCACTGCCATTCTGGTTTATTCAATAATAAATATCTATCTATTAATTATATAAATAAAACAAAATTGCAGTTTGGATTTATTAAATAATAATAATAATAGTTATTTATAGTTAATTAATAGTTATATTAATACATTTTATATTAGCAAAACAGTAAAAAAGGTTAATAAAATATTTCATTCTGGTTTATTAAATTATATCATCTTTGATTATTTCTTTTATAGAGGTAATAATGTTAATAAATAATCACTCACTTACAATTTTGGTTCATTAAATACATAAGACTTTTTTATAATAAAACTTATATATTCGCCACCATTTAAAAATCTGGGGTCAGAATCTTTTTTTTTTTTAGAGATTAATACTTTTATGGACATCAAAGGATCTTGAAAAAAAAAAAAAAATCAGTTTCCACAAAAATATGAAGCAGCACAACCGTTTTCAACATTGCTAATAATCAGAAATGTTTCATGAGCAGCAAATCATGATCGTCATGAACCTGTTTGTGTGTCAACAGCCTGCCGTGGTGCAGCGGCAGCAGGTTTACAGGCAGAATCTGCTGGTTTCTTCCTCACAACCAGAGACCCCAGAGCTCCCTTCCCACCCAGACCTCCGACACTCCTCTCCCAGCTCTCCACCTTCTGTTTCTTTACGCCCACAGATGATGATCCCTGTGGAGATGAGGAGGAAACCAGCACAAACATTAATGAGAGAAACAGATGGGGCGTTTGATGAACAGAAAGACAACAGAAAAACACATATAAGCTGAAAGAACAATTGATTTTTATAGTCAACAATCCTTGTGAGTCTTTATTTTGCAGCAATGCCTGGCTGACTGTGCATTATTCTGGTTAATATTTATTGTGATAAATAAACAAATGGATATGAAATACTGATTTGAGCTGAAATTTGTGTGAGAAGATTGAGTGTGGAGTGATATGAGAAACACAAAACTAGCACAGCTATCAGGGGTTTAAGCAAAAAAAAAATCTTTCGACTGAAAATTTTCCTCGGCCAAACCCCATTCCACAGCCATACCTGCCACACACCCAGTTTAAGAGCCGTGTTTGTCTTCTTGTAATTAGGAGCGCTTGTCCTCCTAATTTAAAAAATTTAGGAGCACCTTCTGATCAATAATCAAAAATTCTGATAAAAAAAAAATTAGCCTTCCTAACACGAGGTGACATTTGACTCCTTAAAGTGACTTACAGGGGTATTTTCTTTTTACCTTTGCAATGGCATCATTTTCATCTATGTCAAATTAAAAAAAATTATGTTTATAAGCTTTTTAAAATCTCTATTTAAAACAATATAATAAGAAGAATAAGACACAAGTTACCAATCATATGAAATTAGTATTAATAAAAAATTAATTTGTACTACAGAGGTGCCACAGAAGAACACAAAAGTGGCTTTCATTTTCAGACATTTAATGAGGCTCAGAGGTGGCATGAGTGCAATTAAATTCATAGATTCCTGTGGAGATTAATGTTTTAAATATAAAATTTTGAATACAGAAATATTAAATGATTTAAATAACTGAATACGCTAAAAATGAAACTGAAACCGCCAGCAGGTGGCGGCAAGTCACTGATTTTATCACTGAATCATTCATTCAATTGATTCGTTCGAACGGCTGATTCATTCAGGGATGAAGCAAGTGACTGTCTTTATGAACGGGTAATCATGAATCCCTGACTCACTAGATCTGTTCAAAAACACACTTTCATTCATGAATGAAACACTACTGTGTTTGCTTTTAGAGATGTGCAGCGGCTCAGCTGTTACTTTACTCGGAACTATTTTCGTTGATGATATAGAGCAAAATCATGCAGTACTTGTTTATTATATCTGTTGTATTAAATCAATATCACATTTGCAAACTCCCTTAATTATTAAAAGCTGTCACTCTCCTTATCGCGATCTGTGGGCGCACACAAAATGAGAGAGTTCTCAAGACTCAAAAGCACGTGCAAATCTGCTGTCTTTTTCTCCACCTGTGGTCCTGTGTTTTCATCTGTAGTGAGGATGTCTGTGGGTTTATCAGCTGTGGGTTTCCTGCTTTGATCTTTTGCATCTTCTGTCTCTTCTTCAGAGTCTGAGTCCCTCAGTCGTTTGACCAGAGCTCTATCCAACATCTCTCTATGTGGAGCAAGAGAAAACAAAGTCTAAAGCACACTATATTATATAATTTATGCTTCTTAATATTGACATTACATGCTTTGGAAAAAAATACTTTCACTGTGAATGCATATGACCCCATAAAGGTGCAATTATTGTGATATGCAAACGTACATGGTAAATAATACGGACAAAATTATCAAAAAACATCAACATTTTACTACTCATTTTTCTGATTAAAGAAAAAATAAAAATCCAGGTTTGCTTTGCTTGTTTGTAGGGCTACACAATATAAAATTTTCATTCTCATGAATTTCATTTTCAAACATTTAATCATCTAACTTTTACTGACAGAAAACGGCAGGGAATCCTTAAAATTTCTCTTTCGTTAATAAGTGCTCATTACAAGTGACTACAAGTCAGACTAACCCTCTACTCTACCCCTGGTCATTTTTGTGCACTTAAATGAACCTGTAGTGTGACCAATGCATTTTTAAAAGCTCCTAATCCAACATATAGCATTTGAAGCAAAAAGGTCAAAAGCTTCGAATTATTTAAAGTTTCTTACTTGGTCTCTCGTTCATCTTCCTCCTTCTCTCTCTCTCTCTGTCTCCGCTCCATCTCTTTATACTTGTCCAGCATGCCCTCAAAGTCCACCTGCGCCTGCCTCTGGTTTAGCTCCTTCAGCTCCTGCAGGTTCTCCAGCACCTCCATCTCCATCTTTGAGTCCCGTGTGCGGTTCTCCAGGACCTGTGACAACATTCAGGGAGTTATGTTTTAAGTTTGCATGGGCTTTTGTTTGACAAATAAAGCTTTTGTCAAAAAAATATTCTGGAAAATGGAAAAAACTAAATCACAAATTAATCAAAAATAGCACAGAATAAAACTATAAATCCCTAACAAAACTTCTAATATCATTAAACACACATAGTCTTTAAAAGGGGTCATATGACGCTATTTTAAAGATCATTATTTTGTGCATTTGGTGTAACAGAATATGTTGACATGCTTTAATGTATTTGCAGTACACAAGCCGCGGTTAAGACAGCTGACTCCACTGAGAAGTGATCCTGTCTCTCTCTCTCACACACACACACACACACACACACACACACACACACACAACGCGTTACTCTACACTGCGTAAAACTCCGTACTTGAACAGTCAATACCAAATACTTAAACTAATAACAAAATGTACTTCCAGTCGCTGATTCAGAAGAGCCAGATTGTTATAGCAAAGTAAGAATTGACCCTTTTTTTTTTTTTTAGAAATAGCCTTTGTGCAGCCAGCCTTGTACTCTCCTAGGTTCACGAAACTGTCCTCCATAAAATGCGTTGCACAAATTCAAACATTTGGGTTGTGCTGTTCTGTTGTAAACAAATCTTTACAATGATTCCTAATTGCATCTACTTTCAGAAGGTCAAATAAAGTGCTTTTTCTTTCGCATAGAAACACACAGCGTCTTCCTGACATGACTGCATCAAGGCTACTGCGGTTACTGAAACCACGCCTTCTTTCTTTCCGTGCACATTTGGGCAGCATTACGCAAATATTTCCACATTGTGACGTAGACATGTGGGGGCGTGTTTTAATGAGGCGTTTTAGCCAGGTCTGGATCAGCCTTCTCTTTTAGATAGAATAAATCCTTTTGTGGGAGACTTTGAGCTTTGTAACTCTGCAGATCGTATACATGCACAAACAGCTACATAACACGCTAAAGAAAAGGAAAACAAGAACTATCAGACCTTCATGGGGTTATTGAGTTCCTCTTCCTCTCGCTCCTGCTGGATCTTTTTCTCCTCCTCTTCGATCAGTTTCTCAGCCTGAAAATTTCTTGTTGCACCATGTTCCATGGCATAATCTGTGTTCTCTGGATCTGTCTGTGAAACACAGCAATCAGATGAAGCGCAACTAAACAAACACACAAGAATATCAATAAAAACCTTAAGTGTTTGTCTGCTGGTTTGAAAGAGTATGATGTGCGTGTTTATTATAATACCTTGAAAGTGATCTCAGCCAAGCATCTGGTGCATTTAATGTAGAATCTGAAAATAGGAAGCCCCAGGTACAGTTCGTTCTGAACGGTCTCCTTACGGGCATTGAACTTCTTCCCTTTGTAAATGTACTCTCCACACGTTTTACACCTGTGTACCAACAAGCAGTATTGTCTCAAAGATGATATAATCTCTAATGTATTCCTCACTACTAGAGAAATCATGAGATTTTCACTTGTTTCACATTTAATATACTTAGCTTGTTGTATTGAATTGTAGTGCTGTCAAACGATTAATCGCGATTAATCACATCCAAAATAAATGTTTTTGTTTACATAATGTGTGTGTACTGTGTATATTTATTATGTCTATATAAATACACACACATACATGTATATATTTAAGAAAAATGTTATGTTTATATATTAAATATATTTATCTGTAATATAAATATATACATGTAAATATATACATAATAAATATACACAGTACACACACATATATTATGTAAACAAAAACTTTTATTTTGGATGCAATTAATCGTTTGACAGCACTATTGAATTGATCATTTTCTATCTTGTTTTTGCAGTGATATATATTGGTCAAAGAAGAGACATCCTTTTGTGTCTACATCAAATTAAATTGACCGAAGGTTTTTGTTTTTTATAGATATACACAAAGCATATTAAATGCAAATAAAGTGTCTACTTTAAAACTTCAAATAACTTTTGTGGGAAAAAAAAAAGTGTCAAAATATGGGTGAAATTATGTTACATCATCATTCAGTGTAACAGATATTTATGTAAAAATGAAATAGCATACTTATTCCGACCTGTGCTTATTAAAATATATAAAATAATCAGTAAATTCTTTTATATTTTAATTTATTAAAATCTTCTCACTGACAAATGGGGAAAAACCTAGCGGTTTGAAAGTTAGTGGCAAAAGATTTTACATTTTGGGGCTGCACTGTCATCCTTAAACAGAATCTTTTAATGTCATTTGATAACTCTTGTTCAACACGATTTTAATACAAACTATTTTTACACTGAATGACATTGTTTTCTGTAAAACGTGGTAAAAATGTATAATAGTCATTATTTTTTGCTCAGAAAATATAAAATAAAGCATGAAACATTTGTTCCATTATCCTTAGTCGAGAAGCTTTATAAAATGATTATTATTGCATATTATTCATTTCTAAAAACATGTATTTATTTGAAACCTGAAAGAATTATTGTATATGCATACAAAACCGAACATACCTCATATTAAATGGTGCCATCAATCTGACCACATACTGACGGTCTTTGGGCAGTTTGAGTTTAGGGATTTTCGACGGATCAAAATCCGGAGGATAGTATTTCTGAGGAAAAACAAGAACAGATGCTGTAAGGTGACAGTTCACCACAGTAATTACCTTTGTAAACAGAAACTTATTTCAAAGTTTACCTCAGGAGGTGTATTCAAGATTATTTCAACATATATGTACTTCATGAACATCGAAAATATTACACAGTAAATTAGGAAAACGAATTCACACGACCTATTTAACGTCTAAATTGCGTAGCTAACGTTAACGTTACTTCATTAGCATGCTGATATTACTACTCAAATAACTGCTTAAACCGGTACACAACAATAATATAAAAATAAAAGAAGGAGGTACTTACATTCAAAACTTTTCTTTCCGACATTGTTCTCTTTAATTGACTAAAATGTAAACTAAAAACGACAAATTACTGCTCAACTGTGTTTGTTTATACACCCAGCGCGCAAGACCCTTCTTCTTCTTCTTCTTCTTCTTCTTCTTCCCCGACGTCACACGCTGAGTGTAAACCAGGCACTCACGCGCCGCAGTGCTGCCACCACCGGCAGAACGTCGGTATTACAGGCGACTAGGGAAGGCAAGTGTAGACGAGATAAAGAATTACATATTTATAGAATAATACAAGCAGGGTAATATGAATATGAATAGCACGCAGAGATTTGTTATAAACCGGAAGGTGCTAAGGAGAGAAAGGTGGTTTATATATTAAAAATAGAATTATACATCGAGGCCACTAGAGGGAGAAGCTGGATAATAAATCAATTCTTAAACAGGAAAGACTTTTTAATGTTGCTTCTTATCAAAATACAAGTGTAATATTCATGTCATGAAGGAAAGTAAATCAGAAGTGTTCTATTTGTACTAAAATAGACTAAACAGTTGACTGCAACCTTAAAGAAAATGTAAACAAACATAGATTTACGACTTTTGGTGGTTATAAAACAGACTGGAAGCACAAATCCTGATGTTAAAGCTATACTGTATGTCTAACCAGTTGCGCCCGAAGTGAACTCAGAATTATAAACCAGTCAATAAACACGTAATACAATCGATAAGTGCAATGAAAGAGTCGTAGAGTCATATTTCTTGCTGTTTAACTCATTTGGCGCGCGCAAATGTTTGGTTATGATGTGCGTAATCCTGCAGCGCAGCTCAAGGGCGCGCAGGGTGTTTGGCAACAGTTCCTGCGCACGAGAGACGCGCAAACTGCTGCTGTGCGCCAAGTAAACTGGAGAAATTAGTAAATGGGCTGAAAATGCACTCTGATCTTCTGAAATCACGGACGACGTTGGGATACAGAGCTCTTTTTATATGAACGCTGGGAAAATATAGTTAAACTTTAAATTCGGAGCGCGTAAAATGAACGTTGCGTGGGATTTGAGGGTGATGCATTTGTGCGGAATCCAGATTTCAGTGAAAATATATGTACCTACAGCAGTAGAGACAGTCTGAAAAATCTTCCAGAGTCCTTTGCGGAATATTTTTGTTTTTATTTTTTTCTGGGATTGGGGTTATATTTACCCATCATGGATCAGATTGGGATTTTGGATTTACATCAGCGCAATAAATGGAAAACGCGTGGACGCAGTGCTGCGATTAACGGAGTTTACATGTAAGAAAAAATATATTATTAATAATATTTTAGTTTTCCCATTCATTGCTGGTGTAATTACACATATTTAATACATACGTTAAAAAGGGAAATGCATGTTGAACTGTATATAGCAGAGGCCAAGGACAGAAGAACATTCTTAAAAGTGAAGATTCTTCATGGTTCAAAGAACATTTTCTTCGATGTATTGTGGATATATGGTTCTTTGGACATTAAAAGTTGTTCTAATAGGTTCTTTAGATCAGTTTTTAGATTCTCATCTGTTATCACAGAAAATCTTGTCGGTTCTCACCATACTGCACATCGAAAATAATGGATTTCCTTTTCAATTAAACTTGAAAATAAGTTGAGAGATTTGAGGATTTAGAATAATTTAAAACAAATAAAAGCATGTATATTGAAAAAAAAAAAAAAAACGTGCACAAAAGATGCTAACCACTAATGTAAGTAAATAAGCCCTTGTAAAGAGAGTAAGATATTCTTCCACTGGAGCTCAGGATGCTCTTCATGTCCACTCCTGTCAAATTCAATCTAAATTCAAGGACATTATCAAAATCATCTTAATTTGCACAACTACAGTGCTGATTGGTTTCAGGAACTGTAAACAGTGAATCCAACCTGAAAACTAATGTCAATTGTTTGTTGACCTTATACGGTGACTTGTTCACCTTTTGTAACACAACTGCTAGGTTCTTTATTGAACATTTATCATCCATGGAACCTTTCCATTCCAGAGAAAGGTTCTTCCCAACTAGCACAATGTTCTAAGAATGTCTGAGAAGTTATGAAAACATTATTTTTGAACATCCAGTTTAATGTCCACTTTAGGTTTTAAAAACAGTTTTTTTTCTTGGTTATACGAATGTTAGGGGAACAATCCATTTCATCATTTGACAGACATTTTGTGATTATTACCTTTGAATGTTCTGTGAATGTAGTTACACTCTAAAAAACATAGATTAACATTCAACTAATGCATTTCATAGAACAACATAATTAACAATTTTGTGTTACCTTTATGAGAACATTATCAAAGACCAGATAACTGTTATTTGAGAGCGCTCCCTGTTTACAGGTCCATAGAGTTTTAAAATTTTAAGAAAACAATGGTTATTTTAAAAACTGTTAAAACCAAAATGGTCCTTCTATTTGCTGCAAAAACCCTTGTGATGCAGAGGTTGCGGCTTTAATCTCTGTACCTTGGGTGCACTTTGGACAAAACAATCTCCTATATGCACTAATGTCAAGGAGGATATATTTCTCTGTGTTGAGTGTTTGAACCTAACTGGTTCTCTGTCCTCACTTGTCTCTCATCAGTTGGAGTTTAGCAGCCAATTCAGATGGCCTGCAGGGAGAACATGGATATAATGCATTATGGGACAGCATTCTACATGACACCTCCCATTTAATGATCCTTAATAGATCTGTTGGTTTTCTCACACCAGTCAGAACAGCGAGAAATCAGTGAAAGCTAGCAATTGCGTTGTTGTGAGTTTAACGAATTTTGGAGGAAAGGATCGTGACTCTATCTCACAGAGACTCTCTGAAATCACAGTAAAAACTAAATAAAAAATGAATAATAAAAATAAATAATTTTTTTCTAATGAATTAAAATGATTCATAATTCATTTAAACAGTACTGTAATATTTCACATCTTAACTCATTTAAAGTTAGAGCATGTTATAATGCTTTTTTTTTAACAGTGTAAGGATGGACTGCTAAGTATTATATTGAGTTTTGATTCGTTTCAAGCAGATGTTGATTCTTATGATTTTATCTAGAGTGCAGTCTGGCCAATAAAATCCCAACAGTTTGCATTATATGTTCATAAAATTAATTGAATGTAATGAAAAATTTACTCACTTTTGAAAACGAGCTGAATACAAGAGCTGATGCTGACAATCTTAAAATGAGCAAATATTGATTTATCGGTAAGACTGATCACAATTGTTTATGAAAAGTTATCTTATTTTATATGGTGCTACAATACAGATTGTTTTAAAGCAGCTTCACACTCTTAAAAATAAAGGTGCTTAAAAGGTTTTTCACAGCGATGAACCATTTTTGGTTCCACAAAGAACCATCTCTTTCTTACCTTTTTATAATCTGAAGAACATTCTTTTGCCACAAAGAACCTTTTGTGAAACAGAAAGGTTCTTCAGATGTTAAAGGTTCTTTATGGAACCATTTAGACAAAAAGGTTCTTCTCTATGGCATCGTGAAGCACCTTTATTTTTACGAGTGCACATTAATAAACAGGAAAATAACAGAATCAATGATGCAAAAAGACAATCCATAACATTATACAGCATTATGAATAACTTTAAAGTAATATAATGGGCATAGAAAACAGATGGATGGATGTGATTGCAATGATCATAAAGGCCTGCCTTAATTCTCAGAAACATCTCAGTAAAAGTGACTAAATAGGTAATACAATCTCTGTTTGTTGTGGGGAAATATTTGTGCTTCAGCATGCTAGCATTGATTCCACATTGTCTGAAAGAATAAACAATTTCTGCGTGAATTGCTTGATTAAAAACTGTCAGGCGTCTTTTGTTTGTTGGATGAAATATTGCAATTGGCTTTGTGCAGTTAATCAAAAACACACAAGCTAGATGTTGTATTGAATAAGACCATGTGGTCAACTATTTCCTCAACCAACAAAAATAGTATATGATGTAAATCATGAAATAAATAATGATAAGATTAAAATATATTATATATCTACTAAATTGAATTTTGGCGAGGTCTCCCTAAATCAGTTGAACTGAATGATCGGAGTCTCTAAATCCAAAAGTTTAATAAAAATAAAATAACCTGCTGAAAAAGTTAATACAATCAAGAGTAACAAAACAAAAAGATGATGAACCCAAAGAAAACAAGAGTGTGACACAAAAGAGAGAAAAAAAACTCTGTGTGTGTACTTGTTTATGCTACTTTGTAAGGACCAAATGTCCACACTATAGTAAAACCTGAAATATTTGACATTGTGTGGACCGCCTGTGGTCCCCACGACGGAAAAAAATGATTAAAAATAGTAAATGATGTTTATCTGAAAGTGTAACAGTGCAAACAGGTGTGTGTGTGTGAGAAAGTACTGCTTGTTAAGACGATTAACAAAATCCTGACTTACTTTGATTACATTATGTTTGAGAGAATGAGACAGTCATTTTGATTGACATCAGCAGACAAACGGCTCTACGACACACTCACATCACACTGATTTTGCATTATTAGAAGGGTGGGTTGAAATCATGAATACAGGTATTTACAAACATTAATTCGAACACTAATCAGCTTGATCAAAGATCAGGAAATCATACGCCACATTTGTAATTTAAATGACTCTTTTTATGTTCTGAATGGACTTTGTTACGGCTGAAAAGCTTCAGAAATACTGTACAAGGGCACGGACCTGTTCATTTAAATGAGAACAGAGACAAGTCATATGGCAGATCATCTAATGGCAATGATGTGTGTGGGTTTGGTTTCCTACAAAATAGATTGTTGGAACAAAAATAAGTTTGTACACTATCAACACTTGCTGGGTTTGACCGCATAATCGTCCAGTTTTCATGACCCTGTTTATTTTCTCAATGCATGTTACTAAGCTTATTGCGAGCATTTCATCCATGCATTTATTTATTTATTTATTTTCACTTTGTTATAATCAAAATGGCTTCGCATTCACATTTGCCTCCATTCTGGTATGCAGTGCTCACTTTTCACAATCCAATCAACAACCAATGGATAAAATCCTGGCCTATGTTTTATTTTCTTGCTCAATAAGCTGTTTCACTCTGAAATGTGTCACAATACAGTAGTGAAGTCAGACAACTTCCATTTCATGCTGACTTAAAATTCATTAGGCTACATAAGGTCATGTGCTCAAAACAGTGAATGGCAATTAAGTTGTCTCTTTGCCAGATTTAAAAAGCAAAATTCATATGTAAACACAGCATTCCCGTAGCTTAAACAGTATAGCAGGGTGCTTGCAACGGCAAGGTCATGGGTTTCATTCCCAGAGAATGTTGTGTTTTGTATAAGACATTTGCTCAGAATGCATGAGGGTAGACAAAATTGTCTAAAGTTTACCAATATATTGTCTACCCTCATTTTTGTCACACAAAAATGAAAAAAAAAAAAAAAACCTGCTGAAAATTTACTCACCCTGAGGCTATCAAAGATGTAGATGAGTTTGTTTCTTTATCAACAAATGTGGAGAAGCACTCCATCACTTGCTCACCAATGGATCCTCTGCCATCAGAATGAGAGTCCAAACAGCTGATAAACACACACAGCTTTTCACATCACAAGACATTAATTGATGCACTGGAGTGGTGTGGATTACTTGTTGATTATTGTGATGTTTTTATCAGCTGTCTGGACTCTCATTCTGACGGCATCCATTCACTGCAGAGGATCCATTGGTGAGAAAGTGATGTGATGCTAAACTGATGATAAATTTACAGTAGATGCACATCAGAAGCCATGTCCCACATTAATGTGTCTAAACTGACAGCTGAGTAATTCTCTACAGCTAAGAATTGTGGGTCAGATCAAGCCGCCGTAAGCCACTTTGAGGCTGTGGGTTAGATAACGCTTTCTGGTGAAGAAATGAAAACATGTCTGCCAGAAGAGGAACAGGAACTTCCTTCTCCACACGCTAATCTCCAGAAACACGTCACTCCAGCTGCAATAAAAGCACAGGCTGT